>NC_090921.1:1182814703-1183426721 GCF_040938575.1 Ambystoma mexicanum | reverse complement strand
GAGTCCGGGGAGTGTTCGTAGGGGGTGTCCTGAGGACGCTGTCCGTATTGTTCTCTGTCAAGTTGAATGTGTCCTAAGAACACTCACGGTGTCCTGAAATGTTCGCAAATAAACAAGATGGTGGTGTTCTGAAGACGCTTATAAGAACACTCCCGGTGTCCTGGAATGTTCGTAGGGGGTGCCCTGAGGACGCTGTCCGTATTGTTCTCTGTCAAGTTGAATGTGTCCTAAGAACATTCGCGGTGTCCTGAAATGTTCGCAAATAAACAAGATCGGGGTGTTCTGAAGACATTTTTGAGAACACTCCCGGTGTCCTGGAATGTTCGTAGGGGGTGTCCTTAGGACGCTGTCCGTATTGTTCGTTGTTACGTTGAAAGTGTTCTAAGAACTATCGCGTTGTTCTGAAATGTTCGTAGGCGGAGTCCTGAAAATGGTGTACGTATTGTTCGCTGGCAAGTTCAAAGTGTTCTAAGAACACTCACATCGTTCGCGGACATTATATGTTTCCCATAGATCATAGTTGAAATGTTTGACTCTATGGATGTGATATGCTGCGGTGGTTGTTGCCAGGGCATAGAGTCTTGGGTGCATGGCCAAATGGCCATGCACCCAAGACTCTATGCCCTGGCAACAACCACCGCAGCATATTACATTCATATTTGCTTATAACTTTAGGTGAAAAACAAATGTATAAGGAACAAAGGTATTAGATACTATGGATGTGATATGCTGCTATGGTTGTCCTTATTATTGTATACTTACTGTTTGGTCTAGTAATGGGAGTCATGTTTTTCTTCTTCATTTCTGTGATAAAAGAAAATAGCATGTTAGTATTAGTATTTTGTAATGACTTATTACATTGTATAAGCAATATACTTTTATTTTTTTTCGACCCTCATATTTAGTAGAGTACAAATCAGAGTACTGTGCAATTTGCTCAGTTTCTGTATTTGTTGCTAAAATCATTGGGTCTGTGGGAGAAAAAAAAATCCATGTTGGATTAAAAAAAACCTTTTTCTGTTATGCTACAGTTTATTTGTTTGTTTGTTTTCAGTGTTCACTTGTTGTTTCTGGCTAATGCTTTATACTTTGCTTTGTTGTATTTTTTTTGGAGCAGTAACAGATTCTTCATTTGTTTTGATATTATAAAATTTTGGAGCAGTTAGATACCAATTGGCATATTCTAACTGTCTATTTTTTTAATATATTTTAGTGGTTTTGATTTATCTATTTGGATATTGTTAAATTTTGGGACAGTTAGATACCAATTGGCGTATTCTAACTGTGTATTTTTTGGCCTAATTTAGTGGTATTCATGTATCTGATTAGTTGTTGTAGAATCTTTGAGCTGTTAGATAGCTTTTGGAGTATTGTAACAGTTTATATTATTTTAACACAAATTTATAATTTTGGGACAGTTAGATACCAATTGGCGTATTTTAACTGTGTATTTTTTGGTCTAATTTAATGGTATTCATTTATCTGATTAGTTGTTGTAGAATCTTTGAGCAGTTACATAGCTTTTGGAGTATTCTAACAGTTTATATTTTTTTAACACAAATTTATTTAAAGGTTTAAATACAGTTTGTTTATCAAATTTTGGTTTTAAGAACATCAAATAAGCGTTTGTAAGATTTGCTGGTAATCTCTGCTTTAGAGTAATGGTACTATCATTACATTCAAACCATCCACATTTCTTTTTTATATATGCAGTGTAGTGCCCTGAATTGGTTGTGTCTCCTGCGTGGTAGATTATACCTATTGTTGTGAAGGTTTTCTTACCAAGTGATATTTGACCATGTGTGTATCCAGTCAGCTTGCAGTTGTTTTTGGTACCATCTGCATTGTAATGTAGAAGCATTAGTATTATGTATTTACTATGTGTTTGTATTACTAACGTGGAGCGATTATCTGAATTGCAGGTAGAGCATAATCTACCATGGTTTGCATTTTGTACAAGTTGCTGAAATGGAATGGATTCACAATTTGGTATTGATATATATATGAAGCGTTCATTGGGGATTTCTTCTTGTGTCACATTGTTGCAGAGAGTGCATGTATGTTTCCACATGTATGAAATCTGAAAGATTTCATTTATAGGTATGTTTTTGTTTTCCAGTACTTGTAGTAAGTACATTAGAAATTCTTGTGGATCTTCCTGTGAGTTTATAGTGAATTTCACCATTCCAGCACAGTAGTCCAATTGTCGTCTTATTCCAAAAACACTATATGTGTTGTCAGGATTGTTTGCTGCATTTCTGTGAAGTTCTAACATTTGCAAACACAATGGGTCTGTACTGTGTAAGTAAATGTTGTCAACAATTGGTGGTAATTGAAATAGAATATTCATTGCTACATTTGCATAGCAATTTACACCAACTATATTTGAGAATTTAAATGGTCCAGGTAGTTCTGTAACTAACTGCTTTTTTTGGAGTTTGTCTTCCTTCTTTAAAGAAGTACCTGGTTTACTTTCTCTAATTGATTCTTTTTTGTTTGTGGTACTTGATGAAGTATTAGTTTTTTTTACTGTCTTTGGAGGATTTGCAGTGATGTCCTGTTGCATTTCTGTTTGATTTAGTTTTCTTTTATAACGTTTTAGTTTTTGTGGAACAGAATATGTGTTCAGATGGGGAGTGTATAGTGAGCGAAGTCTATTATATTCTAAAATGCAAGGAATATCAGCGTTTACTTTACTTGCATCAAAGTTGATTAGAAATAGAACGTCAAGTGTACGTAAGCGTGGTAGTCCTACGTAGCTCATGCCTTCTTTAAAGACTGGGTTACCAATATCTATCATTGCTTTGTCTAGGGTAAGACCTTGTGATTTATGAATCGTGACTGCGTATGCAAGAGTTAGAGAAAATTGTTCTCTGCGTACATACATATCTTTGAAGAGAAGGAATCTAGCTGTTGAGCGTCCTATCCGTTTTACTTCTGAAAGTTTGTCAAAGAGTATATTGACAAACTGAATTTTGTTGTCACGTGGGTATGTTTGAAAGCCAACAACTGTACCCAGTGCTCCATTAACTAGTCCTTGGTCCATGTCAAGGTTACGTTTAAGCATTACTCTGCAATTTAAGGATAATTTTAACATCTTTTCTAAGCCTGCTGTGTTTGAGATTGATTTTTCTAAATTATTTAGTCTTGTTGTGGCTTGGTCACACATGGGTAGTGTCATACCATGTACATCTAGTTTGTCTGTGGCGCTAATTTCCATTATTGGTTGCATTTCTTTACTTAACATTATTTCATTGAATTTGAGACAGCTTGCAAGAGTTGGCATTAAGGCCATACAGTTGACATTTTTGTGGGCTAATTGTTCCATAACATCTGTAGCACATGCATTATCGCCATAAAGTGCATTAATGTGCCGGGTTTTCAATGTTGCTTCTGCTTCTTTAGAAAGTATACCAACTCTCAAACTTTTTTAAATGTTGGCATAAGTGAGATCTGCAGATTGCCACATGTTTTCTGTTAATTCTCTGTATTGGAAATGTTGCCAAAGGTTGACATTTCCAATGCTGCCAACAGTTTTACGGCAGAGTTTGTGCCCTAATGTTTTAAAAATAGGTTCACCTTTTACTGGTGTTAATTGAAGCAGATCTCCAAAAACAATAATGTGTTTTCCTGCAAAGAGCTCTTCCTAGTCTGTTTTGAGTACTTCTTGTAATCTGAGGTGAATCAAAGCTAACATCAGGTTGGAGACCATGCTCACTTCATCTATTAGTAGCATTTTCATTTGTTTCAATACTCTGCGTAATTCCACTGCAGCTTCTGCAAAAAGTTTGTAATAGTCTAATTTGTTCTGGTGTTCTACTGGTAATAGTAGTAATCGGTGTAATGTAACACCACCTGTATTGTAGGCAGCTAAATCTTTGGGGGCAGTGACAACAGCTGACAGTTTGTTGTTTGTCAATTGTTGAAGGAACTTACTAAAGATTTTGATTAGGAATGTTTTGCCAGAACCAGCTTCACCACTGACGTATAGTAGTATAGGTTTATAATTATGGCAGGAACATTCTTTATTTTCATGTTTTACACCATGTGCAATTTGTTTTGTCACTTCTTGAAAAATGCTACTTTGCTCATTGTTTAGTTTTGATTGTAGTATAGTTAAGTCTTCCTTATCTTCATACTGACACATGTTGTTTTCTACTTCTATCATAGCTAATTCTTCCTCATTTGTTATTAGTGGTTCTCCCAGTGGTTCTTGGCTTCCTGTTACAGAAGGTTGACTACTGTCAGGAGTATCCTTATCTAGTTGGGCTTAGAGTTCTTCTTCATGTTGCTGTTCATTGTGCAACATTGTTTTGTACTGTGTAAAGTTTACATCAGTTATAGTGCTTTCATTTGCTTTGAAAGCATCCTCATATGAGTCATAGTTATCTAGTAATTGTTTTTCTTTTCTCCATGGTTTGAAGAATTGTAGCAGGGACATGTAATATACTTCTTTATGTTGAGGAGTCTTCAATGACAATTTGATATGATTAATTAAATTTTGTTTAGTGAGTTTAACTAAGCTGCCTTCACAGTCTGTCACTCTATATTTACCTTTTTTCATCAGGTTTCATATTATTTTTGTATGTGTAGTTTTGGGCTATTTGGTATAGACACATGTTTTCCAAAGTATTACTTCTGTTTGGGTAGTATGTGTCCAATACATTGTTTCTTAAAATGTCTTGGCTGTTGGGATCATGTTTGGCTATTGTTTCTATATCTTCATATGATTTTAGAACTCTTTTTCTAGATTTAGCTGGACCAAGACTTAGCCATACTATATTTTCAGATTTACCATACAATGAAGTACCAGTTAAACGATCAGCTGCTTCATAAGATCCACATTCTCTATGGGTGAGCATTTTTATGCCCAAGCTGTATAATTTCTGAGATACTGTTTTATCTGATGACAGGTCATTCCAGAGGTCTTGGAGATCTGTCTTTTCTGCTTTAGTTAAGTATGCTGTGACATATCGTGCAACTGCAGTAGAATTGTCTGCAATGTACTGCACATCTATATTTGCATTCCATAGGTGAGCAATGATTGCATTATAATCATTGATATATTTTTCTTCTTCTTTTCTTTTTATGTAATATGTATTTTTAGGTGACTTACCTTTAACACTATGTCTAACTGAAGACATGAGGTTGTTTACTTGACCTGTATTTGTAACTGGTCTAGGGAAACCAAATCGGCATTTGGTGTAGTATTTGCCTTTGTTTTTGTATTTGCGACGACAATATTTTCCACATTTGTGTCTTTGAAATTGTAAAATTTGTGCACGAAGATCACTATTTGTGGCTTCTGATGGAATTTCACAAGTGACATATTTTTCAACAAACTGTAAAACAGTGGCATCACTGTCTTGACCAAATTTAGGAGCATCTTTAATCCATAAAAGCATGTGGATATGTGGTGCTCCTCTGGCTTGGTATTCTTTTCTCCAAAAGAAGTGTTGCACTTCTCCAAGGGGAGGGACAGTTTTATTACAAATAAAATGTAGCATAGCAATGAAGCGATGGTGAAAATATCTTGAAACATTAACAGGGTCCAAAGAAAAAATTCTCCAGGTGTTAGAATATCTATGTTTGTTTTGTTTTTATTTGATATGCGTAGGAAATCATGTAAATCTTCCCATGCATATTCTGCACAACTTAATGTAACAAACCAAGTGGGTGGGCCAAGGTTTCTGATCATACAACGTACATTTCCATGACGTCGAAACCAGTACTCTTTAGTACCACGCATATTTGCTAATAGAATTGTAATATTTGATTGTAAAACCTCATCCTTTTGTTGCACTTTCTCTAATAATTGTGTAGCTGTCATATTTTGAAAGTGTGATCCTGATTTTAATATGTGTGCAACTCCGTAACATAAAGTTGCTAGTTCACTTTCAAAGAGTAGGTGGAATATGTATTCCACATTTTGTCTAAATCTGGGATCTTCAGAATACATCCGTAATGAGCGATATTCTGAAGCTTATATTTGAATAGGTCTATCATCATACCTTCATCCTTTGCGAGTAGGAAAGAGTAGAGGAAAAGCACGTGCTTCTATACTTTTTTCCCATATACTGATTGGCGATCATTTTGTTTGACGCATTTGGTAAGTTTCTAGTACATCTTGTACGGTGTCATTACAGTGCAAAGGATGAATTGTATAATGGTCTAAAGTATTTGATATTGTAGCAGGATCTAGTAGCTCAAATTGACCAGCTTCTTGTGTTTCTTGAATTATTTCAGTTGTATCTTTCAAGTTTTCTTCAATATTAATTTCTTTGTAATATTGATTATTCTCTTTAAGATATTGCAGGGCTTCTCTAACTTTATGTAAATCTACCAGTTGTTGCCATATTTTTTTGTCTTTTGTAGGTACTCCATTTACTAATATAATTAAAGATTGCTGCATTGGACGTTGCACTCCTAGAGTATGCACATTTTCTTTTAGATTTAATGGTAAATAAACTACTTTTCCACGAATGCCTTTTACCAATTCAGAGGGAGGTAATTTTGCTGTTTTTGGTTGAAGGCGTATTATTGCTTGAAATGGGTGTACTGTTTGAATTGTGATGCTCACATATAAATTAAGTTGCTGTAGAGGTTTTGGTACTGGGTATAATTCCAAATTATTTATGATAGAACGTGAAGGAGTTTGGTTGTTGACAGGTCTTGTAGTGCAATAACTGCAAAGTATTAAGGGCTCAGTTATTTCATATTTGTTTTCTGCTAGAAGGTAGAGAGCTAATTCAAACCATTTAGAATCTTCATTGTCTTCTATTTTGTATGATAGGTGCACAGTTTTTGTGTTACTTTTATAAAAAATTCTACGGCAACATTCAGATACATGGTTTGGTACTTCAGCTGATGTACTTTTAAATTTTAGTATTTCTTTTTTGTATGTGTTTAGCAAAAGGTTGCCATGTGTAGAATTGTTGCTTAATTGGTTTAAAGCTATTTCATTTTGTAAATGGCTTTCACTTCCAAAATATTTTTTCTGGATATAGTGAATTTCTTCAAGTAGGTCTTTTGCTGTACCATGTAGAAGGATGTTATTTAACGTTGCTAGTGCTAAAGCAGGACTTTTAGCATAGTACAGTTTATAGACTAGATTTCTTATAGTTGAATGATGTGTTGATATCCTTTTGATATCATGGAAAGTGGTTTTAAAAGTAGGTCCTTTAATGCAGGCAAATGAATGTCCTTGTAGTCCTGTGTACTTGCGCACTGGACAGGTATCTATATTTTGCAGTAATTTAATTTTGATTTTGTCTTTGCTTTTTACATATTTATTGAGGAATTGGTGTAAAGATTTGAAACATTGTTTGGGAATGTTACACATTGACGTGCATGGCCATTTGCACACTAGACGTTCTGATTCAGTTGAATGGAGGGGTAATTCTAAGTTTTCAAGGCATATTTTCGTAAGGAGTACTTCTTGTTCCATTATGGTATTATTCACTTTTTCATAACCTCGACCATTGCTATTTATGGCAATTGTATTCGTTTGCTTTTGTTTGTAGGCTTCTTCATTAAAATATGGTTCTGTGCTCGTAGTGTGTTTCCATTCACCTCCGCAGATACTTAAGAAGTTCTTTCTGTTGACATTTCGCTTATTGAGAAGTCTTTTTTGTAATTTAGTTATTAGTTTTGTTAGTGGTTTCATTTTGTTTAACAGTAAAATAAATAAATTTCTTTTGAGAAGAATTGCACTGTCCATCAATGCTTCTAAGATTAATTTCCTACGATAGGTCTTAAGCTTTGAATCTGATTTCTCTCCTGTTTTTATAAGAATTTGAAGGACTTTGTGACGGTATATTTTGGCTAAAATACTTTTCTTGGTATGCTTACTTTGCACTATATTAAAATTTGAAGAAGTAGTTTTATCTGTACTGATGGCTGATTTTCTGTTAATTGTTTTTTGGTTTGTTTTACATTTTGATAGAGGAAGCGAAGTTGTTGTACTTGAAACTTCTTGTGTTTCACTAAATGATTGTATTAGCTGTTTTGTTTCAACTTTTTTTACAAATTCTGCTAGAGATGGATGCTTATGTTGGACACCTTTATTTTCATTTGCTCTACTTTTGCATTGCTTTCTACGGACTTGTCTTTTGGTAGGCATTCTTTAGGGTCTGTTGAAAAAAATAAAGAAGAAATGGGTTGGGGTGTTCTGGAATGTATGTGTGCTGTGTGCATGAGTGTTTGAGTAAGATGATAAAGATGTATGTAATGGTGTGTGATTGTGCATTGGGAACTAAAACTAGTATGGATAGGTATTCTTGAATTTATGTGTTACTAAACTGGGGTTCAGATGACAAAAAAAAGTAAGCTAGTGGTGTGGAAAAGTACAAATAGTAAATCTAATGTATACAATTAAAAAAAGTTGTTTGTTCTATAATATGAAAATTGTAGTGGTTCAGTTGGCTAATTTGTGTGTCCAAAAATAGAAATTTGTGGGCCATTCTGGCTGTAAATTGCTGTTTAAGACATGGACATTTTTGGACAAAATGGTACAAAATCTCTATTTTAAGAAACCAAAATAGCTTGTATTAATGTTATAGTATATTTGATTAATAATACAAATATTATGGTGATATTTTACTTACTTTTTTTAAATTAACAGGTAACTTCTTAGTTTTTCTTTCTTCTTCGAATTCGGCTGCTTCTTTTCAGGAAACTGGTCTTCACTGCAATTGTAAAAGCTTCAAATTAGTAACTTTGTTTGTATATAGCACTGTTTTTAATTTAGATATTGATTTTTTTAATTGAAATCTTCAGTGCCTTCTGTAAAACCATTAAACTAATTTATTTACATAAGATACATTGCATCAGTTCAGTACATATGATATGTTCTTAATGAACAAATTGTATTGAATGACTAACTGTAGCAAAAAAAAATATCTTTACTATGTCTTGTGAAATTTATAATATATTAGTGAATACCACTATTTCTGTAAGTAAACTGTTCTAGGTAATAGCGCCTCAATGTCATGTCTAATTTAAAGTAATTAAGTAAATAAATAAATAAAAACAAAAAATATGAAATTGTATAAGTATTTTTATAAAGGTTTAAACATAGATTGTGTTTGCATGCAATTTTGTTTGAATATATGTAGTTTATATATTTCATTTAAAAAATGTTAGTTTAACATGATTTGAGTGTGTGTGTATAAAGAAAGTAAAAAGTATAAAGGTTTATAAGTGATAGTTGATTTTAGGAAATTGAAAAAAGTACAGTAAATTCATTTTACAGATTTTACAAGGTAAAAGTCTGTTTGAAAATGTGTTCATCTCATAGCTCTCAACTCACACGCTTTTGGCGGGTGTCACACGCCTTGTAAAGGGCAGACCTACCCGCCAAGCCTCCTGCACGCCCATTCATTCCAATGGGCGTCTCACCCGCCAAAAACAAAATCGGGTGATTTAACCCACCTGTAAAACAAAAATGGTTGAGAGCTATGTCATCTACTATACAGAAAATATGCATACCTGAAGTTTGTGTTGATGCATATGGATATGCATGGAGCTGCAAGTAGAAATCTTGAAGACTTGTACAGTATTTCTGGTAGATGCTGCTTGCCAATGATATGACACTTGTACTCAGAGAGATTCAGAGTACATTTGCAGTGCTGATCTATGATGATGCAGTTAGATGTAGAGGTCTTGAATGTGATTGGTGCGTGGTCATGTGATTTTTGAGGTACATCCAATGAGGGAATGGCAGAGAGAGTGTAGTGGAAATGGTAGAAGGGCTGTTCTTGTTACGATATGTCCGCGGACATGGCGGTAGTTCGCGGACATCGGGAGTTACATCCGGGGATTTTTGGGTTCAGAAGTCATGCAAATGAGAATAAGCACTGAAAGGGATTGGTAAGGAAAGTTTGGTGGGTGTATTGTGCCAGGAGAGATTTTCTCAGATACTCTTTTTGCTGAGAGAACAAAAGATAGCTATGGCTGTGTGTTTCAGAAAACAGATTGTTTGGATTTTAGGAAATTCGTGGATACATTGGTTGAAGGTGCATGCAGAAAGCTGTGGAGTAGCTGTAGATCTTGGATTCCCACATGTGGAAGTACACTGGCATGGAGTACGTGGAATGAAGTGGATCGACTTGCTACCTCTCTGTGCTACTTTGGAGACAGAGCAACATCCAGACATAATTGTAATTCATTGTGGAGGGAACAGTTTAGGACATGTGACTGGAATTTTTTTGCAATTTGCTATGAAAGAAGGACTTAGGAAGGTTATGGACATGTTTCCTAATTCTCAAGTGATATTTCCACGGATTGCGCAGAGACAAATGTGGCTTCGTTCTTCTTCATTTGGTCCACAAATGGAAAAAGCAAGGCACAATGCTAATAAGGCTGTTTGTGACTTTCTAAGAGATTTTGGCATGTCTTCTTTTCACAATGAAAATATTATGTTTTGTAGTACATACATTTTTCCCAGAGATGGAGTCCATCTTACTTATGCTGGCAATCAGATTTTTCTGAGAAATGTACAAAATGCATTGCAACCTTTTTTGGAATTACAACAACGATTTTGAAGTAGATGTTAAGCATTTACAATTTATGACTTACAAACACCACCCAAAGGCTCTTTTCAGAGCCACCACTTGTTTCCAGAGAAAATTACAATGTTTGTGATGGAGTAGCAACCCAATTTTTTTAATGTTCGCGAACTGTCCGCGGACTTCTAAAAAATACAAAGAGCCCTGCTTCATTTATTTTCAGTTCTATTTTTTAACTGGGAAAGGCGGCTCTGAAAAGAGCCTTATTTTTTTTTGATTTTTGTAATTTTGTATTTTTTTTGGTTTTTCAGGCACGACATACTAGGAGAGGAGGGTAAAGGAGGGTAAAGGGGGGGACACCAACCACAGGGATAAGAAAGGGCGAGCTGAGAGAGGAAGATGTAGAGTGGGTTTTATTTGGGTAGTGAGCAGGTCTTCTCGTGCTCTGAGACGATAGTCTCAAAAGCACTCCGAAGTCGCTCCCCCCTGTAGAGTACTGTGTCACAGTACATACATACAACTGTGACCCTCGAAAGATAAGGGTCATCAGCATTCTGTATGGCCTGTGAGGCAGCTTGAGAAAGACGCTGTCCCACAGAGGTGGTCCTTGTGGTGACAGGATCAGAAACAGAGGATGAAGTAGAGGAAATCAACCTGCTACGTTCTTCGCAAGGTACAACCCTGCAAATAGCCCCAGAGTGAAATGACCTCAGGTGTCGCTTCATAGTAGTGGTCCCAAAGCTGTAGTTACCGTGCTTCTCGCGACTGAGTATCATTTTGCACTCATTGCAGGTAACATGGTTCGCACGAGCCTTAGGACCATTCCATTCCCATGAATGGTAAATAACAGCCACACCCAAGACTCACGCCTAGTGCGGGTAGTAGGGATTTCCTCTACCTCATTCTCATCATCCTCTTCTTCCTTCTCCGCATCCTCAGTCCTGTTCCCCTCTTCAGGCCCTTGGGGAGGTGGTGGTGGTGGAGGGGGTGGTGGTGGTGCTGAAGCAGGTGCAGCACCAAGTGGCAGTTCAGCAGCCAAGGATGCCATCTCGATGATGGTGTAGTCTGCAGGTGGCAGCAAAAATCACTGTGTTCTGAAGAATAGCCAGAAACACAATGGGAATAAGCTCTTGGGCGTGGTCTTTTATAGGGGTGCTTGTGCGCGGTCGGCGGACATGCGCACTGTGCGCGGACAGATCGAACACAAAAAAAGGATCGGAAAGTTTCAAAAGGTATATAGAAACTCAAGATTGCTATGTGGGACTTGTGCCATGGTGAGATTTTATTGAAAAATATTATGGATTAACTGAAAATGTACTTTTAAATTGTTCGGGGACACGAACAGTGTCCGCATTTCAGGACACACGATGAGCGTGGGCGCGGTCATATCATCTGTCTGCGAACTAGTCTGCGAAGGAAGCGCCTGTCCAGCGGACACCAAGTGCACGGAGATTGGTTAGCGCATGCGCATTGATGTCCTACGGACACTGTTCGGGTTCTGAAGTAATTAAAAGTGCGTCACATGTGAAACGAACATTTCAGGACACCGCGTGTGTTCTTAGAACAGTTTAAACTAGCTAGCGAACAGTAAGGACAGATATAGTGTTCTTCAGGACACGTGTAATTTAGTTTATGTACGAACATTTCAGGACACCAATTGTGTTCTTAGAACAGTTTCAATTGGGTAGCGAACACTACGCACAGGTATAGTGTTCTTCAGGACACCTCCATTTTCGTTTACGTACGAACATTTCAGGACACCAATAGCGTTCTTAGAACAGTTTGAACTTGCTAGCGAACAGTACCGGACAGGTATCGTGTTCTTTAGGACACTTTAATTTTTGTTTGTTTACGAACAATTCAGGACACCGCGTGTGTTCTTAGTACAGTTTCATGTTGCAAGCGAACACTACGAACAGTTGTACTGTTGTTCAGGACACATCATTTTCGTTTATTTACGTACATTTCAGGACAGCAATTGTGTTCTTAGGACAGTTTTAAGTTCATAGCGAACATTACGGACAGATATAGTGTGCTTTAGAACACTTTAATTTTTGTTTCTTTACGAACATTTCAGGACACCACGTGTGTTCTTAGAACAGTTTCAACTTGCTAGCGAACAGTACGAACAGGTGTGGTGTTCTTCAGGACACCTCCATTTTCGTTTATGTACAAACATTTCAGAACACTTGCGCAGTCCGCGGACACTTTTATTGTTTTTTAAAAAAAAAAACGGAAACTATTCACAATACATTATAAAAATTAAACTTTATTTAACATATATTAATAATTTATGACAGAGAAGGTGAGGCAGAAACAGTAACAAAAACAGGAGAATTTGGGGTTTCAACATGATTGGTATTAGGTGAAGAAGGGATGGAAATCTCATCAAAACGTTTTGGATTATGGAGAGGGTTTGGGGATAATTGACTGGGATATGGTGAGGAGGGACAAGTACATGTGGGGCAATGGTATGACGTTTTTGTTTTAAAATGATCTTCAACAAAAGTTTTCAAATTATTAAAATTGGTCAACAATAAATCATTTTTTTCTTTTATGTTGTCAAGCGTGTTTTCCATAACAGCTTCTTCAGAGGTAGTTTCTATGTATTCAGTGGGTCTGGTCTTGTTCTCAGTTCTGTTGTGTCTGTGAGGTAATTATGTTGGAAGCCAATTTATGTCATCAATGACATTTGTGATGTCATCTTTGATGTCCTGGGTGTTAGTCTTAGCAGTGCACGGTGGTGGCGCGAGTTATGGTTGCTTAGCTTACCATAATTGGCGAATTTCAAGGGTTTTTCGGTTTTACTTGGAACCATAACGTCCCTTTAACAAAGTTTTTTCACTGAATTTCATAGGTTTTTAGTAGCGCAACTTAACCATAACGTCCCTTTAACAAAGTTTTTTTCACTGATATATATATACACACTGGTGCATCACCTGCAGTCTATTCACTACGTAACCAGCCTTCATGATTACTTAGTATACTTGCGTTACAGCATCTGTACAGTTATAAAGTGATTTGCATTTTCTTCAGTGCTCTTCTCACCCACACTCTTCATTTCCACACACAAAATGTTGCTCCATTCTTTACTTCATCATCAGATTCTGTAGGGTCCATATACTTTCTTCTTCTTTAACTTCTCTTCTACCTCATCTCAAAGACTATTTGAGGAATAGGCACCCTTACTGGAATTGCATATCTAGCCATTTCCAGCTTCCAACATATGGGCAAGATGGGGGCAGGACTTCCAGTAGAGGCATTTGACTCCTCCTCTACACTCCCCCCTCTGATTGATTCATCGGCCACTCTCCCATCAATCTTTGCATCTAGACATCCTTGTCTGAAAAAGTGCTTCTTTGGAGTCCATGGGCCACATTACAAGTTTGCTGGTCCGGAAACAATGGTGCTGGTAAGGGTCAGACCTGGCGGGGAGAAAGGCACCCTCCTGCAGAGCTTCACGGAAGCACTGGTACCGTTGCTAATGGTGCCGGTGCTTCTGTGGTCCCCATTCCCATTGAGCCCTGGGAATGGGGATTTACCATTTACCGGCACCTGACTTCCCGGAATGGCAGGGTTGTAATACCCTGCCGTTACCAGCAAGCCAGGCGCTGGTAAATATTGCAAGTCCAGCAGCAACCTGCCGGTAGCACCGGTAGCTC
The DNA here is from genome assembly GCF_040938575.1 of Ambystoma mexicanum. NCBI lineage: Eukaryota > Metazoa > Chordata > Amphibia > Caudata > Ambystomatidae > Ambystoma > Ambystoma mexicanum. The sequence goes on along the minus strand of NC_090921.1, from coordinate 1,183,412,551 downwards.
GACCGCCAGACTTTTAATGAGGCCCCATATCTCCATTACTCCTTTCAAAGATCCTGCCGATTTTACATATTCATCAACACTGCAGGTCATGAGTCTACATTGTCCATTCCGATTGCAATAATTCCCCCATCCCTCCAATTAATTGTTACCTACAGGTTCAAATTCTTTTGATGAAATGTGGTGCGCTATTTTTTTTGTCTCTTTGCATGCAAGTGTATAGGAGCCGAGTACAGGGAGTAAAAGGGGATTCTTTTGCAATAGGCGATTAATCTCACTTTCCTCACGTAGAGATGTTTAGAGTCTTCAGTTCCTGATGGTACACAATAAATCACCTGAGTGCAGAGTCAATGATGCTGGAGATTATTTGGTATTGGCATTTAAACCAAACTGTGCAATGCACTGATTTTGAGCAGCATCAGGAATGTACCCATGCTTTCAAATTCTTTGAGTGTTTAGTGCCAAGTGCAAACAGGTAAGCTGCAAAGGCAGCTCATCAGATTGAGGGGCTGTTCCTGAAATATTATTTATTTAGTGCCCCCCATAGACTTTATATTTTTTAAACAATTCCTTTTGAAAAATGTGCTGTTAAAATCCTAATTTTGATATGCGGAGGAGTCAGGCCCATTAGATTTGTTAATTTCCTTTCGCATATTTAGGGTGAGGAAATCGGATCTATGTGATCACTGCGACCACACATAATTGCGACGGCTGAAAATGCAGACTTTTTTTTTAATTAGACCCTCTTTGCACCACATATATATGCGGGGGTAACCCCCCCCCGCGGCTCCCATATTACTATAATATCCTATACCCACCCCCCACATATATATGTGGTGTAAGGGGGGTATATAAAAAAAAAGTCGGCATTTTCGACGGTCGCAATTCTCCTGTCAACATTTTTGTACGATTCCAGGAAATCTCATGCACAAACCCATAATCATCTTTTGCTTCTTTGCTAACCAAGTCTGACGTTAGTAGATCACATCTCTGTACCAACTTGGGGCTTGTCAGAAAAAGAACAGTATGATAAAAAGGTGCTATGTTGTGCTATGTAAAGTTATGTTATGTAAGCAAGTTAAACCAGGCACAATATGAAGTGTCTAACAGAAAGATGTGTTTATTTGGGGATGATTAGTTATGTCTTAGTTATACTATAGTTAATATAATGGAGTGTGTTGATTATGTAATGACAGTTGCACAATTTAATATAAACCTGAAGACATTTTATTATAAAATGAATTGAACGTTTGATATCTGTTAATGGTTGAGATGGTCGCCTCTGTTCCATCCTTGTGAACAATTCGGCCTGTTTATTGGTCTTGTTCGCTATTCAGAAATGTTACTGGGATTTATTTTTATGACCATTACTTTCAGATACCTCATGGTGCGGATCTTGTGTAGCAGTTTGTCATGGACTGTGTCTGATATTTTTTGTGATTTGACTTAGCGGTTTCCTGTTTTCTTTTAGTCAGTCAGTTCTTTAATGAACCATATGTTGGCAGATGTGTGCACTAATTTCCCTTGCAAAGGGTCTCTATGTTTAAAGTTATCTGTGATCCACATAGAAATTATATCATCGGACTGGTTCAAGGCTGAATCATGGACGTGGATGGAGGTGAAGGTTAATATGTGTGAAGGCATCATGAAGCAAGACACAGAAAACAGATTCAAATTCGTACTCAAAATAGAAATGTTCAACTTAAAAGGCAGGGTGGAGTAAGGTCTAACCTGCCTTATGCTAAGGTGATATTTCCTAACCTAGAGAAAACTAAGGATAGTCTGTGTCAGAATGTTCAACTTAAGTCTCAGTCTGTGTCTAAAATTCATATTTGCCCTGCAACTAACTGTATACAATTTGCAGGGCTGTCCATGTCAAAGGGATAGAGGTCAAATGAAAGTTCAAAGTTTACTCCCACTCTTAGCTTAGGATCAGCTCCCCTGCGCCAAGTTCAAAATACTTCTCAAAATATTGGGATTCCCATCCCCAAGAGTTCAAACCTTCTTGCTTTCAAAATAACACAGTTCCTTGGGAAACTTCCCAAGTCGGGGTTTACTTCCCCCAAGAGTTCAAACTTCCAGCTTTCAAAATCAACACAGTTCTGTTTCTCAGTTTCAGTTTCTCAATTAAAGATGTAGAAAACCATGAACTTGACTTCAAATATACTTTCATTAGCTTTTCACAATTAGGGCGCTCAGTCTAGGCACAGTTGCCAGACCACAGGGTCCACCATTACAGGTCACGCAACCGACACGCTGTCTTCCTGCGTTCATGAGCAATTAGCCACTGGTTCCATCTGACAGCGATACTTAGTTGATTCCACAGTGTCACTAGCTCCAGACACTGTCCCATGGCTGCTTTAGCCACCATGAACTTTATTTAAAAAAATGTTTGTATTTATTTATATTTGTACTTAGTTCATAAAAACCTACACAAACAAATACAATAAATCAAATTAATTTGTGTTGGTAAATACTTATATGCATGTTTTTTCCAGAATAAATAAATCATAAATCACAATTCACACACATTGGGCCTCATTACGAGGTTGAAGGTAGCCTTGCCGGTTTTACCGGCAAGGCTACCTCCAAACTCGCATCCGGGTCTGGCAACCGCAAATGGGCAATTACCGGGCTATTCTAGCCCAGCCGGACCCAGTAACTGTCCTTTTGCGGGTGCCGGGCCTGGTACATCCCCATTCCCATTCGAGCCCCATAGGGCTCAATCAGAATTGGGAGGGTGTAGCACCGGTACCGTTAGTAATGGTACCGGTGCTACCATCATGTTCTGCTCGCTGGTGCCGGTACGGACCACCATATCAGACCTGGTGGCTGCAAGGCACCCGCAAGCAGAACTCCTAGTATGGTGGTACGGTAGCAACGGGGCCGGTAGCGATACCGGCGCTGTTGTTGCCTTACCGCCATACTTGTAATGATGCCCATAGACACACATTTAACTCAAAACCCAAAGCATATTTTGTCTATAATTGCTAGGCTAGATCAGTCTTCCTCAATTCAAGATCGTTTAATTCATCCAGATGGGGTACAATGCAGCGCCATCACCGGTAAAGTGCTAAAGGCAACGATTCAGTTTCCGTGTTTAAACAGTTGCACTAAAATTCACTGGATTTAATATTGCTGTAATCATATACAAATGGACCCAGAATAGTCATGTATAGAGTCCCCATTACTGAGAAGTCAGTGATTCAGTGAATAGGAGTTTCTTTGTTTCTAGAATTGAGAAGGTTTCGCACAGACAACAGTATCTTTATGAAATGTAGTGATTCAATTGTGGACCAATTATTGCTAGTACTGGAAGTTGATTTACACGGATACGTAGTATTAGGTTACACACCATCGAAGAGGGATACATAAATAGATATTGTTATGTTTTCAAAAAGCAATGTGTGACCTTATTGACATCTGCATAGTTTTTTTAATGTTGACAGATGTTGATAATTGTTCTGCAATCCCAATAGTTGCCCTTTTTCTGTAGGTTTTTACACACTATCATATATTCCATACTAGGATCTGTTGTTAGGTCCCAGTTAAACATGCTAAGAAAATCCTCTGCTAGTTTTGCATATGTGTTCCAAACACCTTTAATGTCTTTTTGACATTTCTTTCCCAATATTGCGAGTGCTGGCATCTGGGTTTCAGTCACGATTTTAAATACATCTCTCCCATTTTTTTCATTACTTGTGCTCTTAAAGATGGATGTCCAAACTCTAGTCTTATATATTCAATAGAGGTGGGTGGTGGCAGTTTCAGGATCTTCCTCCAAAGCGCCGTTCAATACGAGCCACCCACTTTAGATCTTCCCTGGCAAGTGCCTCTAATCCATATGTGACTGCGGGGCTAGCAGACTGCTTGTAGAACATCAGAATTCCCTCTACTGACTATCCCACTGTTCTATTCACAAAACTGGAAACTAAATAAGCAAGAAAGCAGGCTTTCCTACACTTTGTTTCTTTTATCTCAGCATAGTTCATATCTGTCGTGAAGTCAAGCCCCAATTGTTTTAGCCAGATTTAAAATCAACCCATTCTCAAGGGAATATTCACCCAGTTTTGATAGCATACATTTCATTGCATGAAATGTATGATCCATCAATACTAGGTCTGCGTACAATAGGCAAGTGACTTTAGTGTTACCAAGTGAGGGTGAGCAAGATTAACTCTCCTGCATCCTCTTTTGGAAGGTCTGTCAGGTATGAAGAGCAGGGAAGCCAATACACAACATTGTTTGACTCCCCTGCACAACTCTACCCAATCGGACATTAATCCTGAGTCATCTAAGCACACTTTAGCCCAGGTGTTGGAATGCATTTGCTGTAAGACCTGCAGCAACCATGAGTGACAACCTAACCAGTACCGCTTTTCCCACAATATCGAGTGAATAATGGAATAAAAGACTGTGCGAAAAATCGACAAATGCCACATATAGCGAAGGGTTGCCCTTGGAAGCTGCTTTTTTCAATAATTCATCAAGTATTCTGTTGTTATGAGTGGATGAAGGACCAGGGCGAAAACCAGTCTGAAAATCATAAAGGATATTGCCATTGTCCACCAACTTTTGTAGTATTTAAAGAATGAAGGTCAAAAAGAACTTCCCAGTAACATTTAATAGTGATAAAAATCTATAGTTCTCAGGGGATTGTCTATCTCCCTTTTTATACACTGGAACCAGTATGGATTGTTTACAGGAATCTGGAATCACACGTTCATTGCAAACTTAGTCAAATAGGACCTTCAGAATCTCAGCCCAGCTTTCAGGATTTTTTTTATGGCAGTATTCGAAATCTCATTTGGGCCAACAGCTCTGGAGTTCTTTAGATATCTAATTGCCAAGGCAATGTTCACATCATCTATTTCTATTGGCCAACACTCAATCTCGTTATATTTTACCATTTTGGTATCCCTACTCATATGTTTTACCCAGCCAGTTCCCTAGCATTTTTAGTTCTCTGTCCCTCTCTACTGAGGACAATAGATGCCATATAGAGCAGGTGTTGCCCTTCCTCGGAACCCCAAACATTGTTTGCCACTCTGCATTTTTTGTAGAGAGCCTCCACATCTTGAGCCACCTCGAGTAATTCCTCCAGATGGTTTTTATTTGTACTGTGATTTCCTGCTTACCAGTGTTTGATTTGTTGGCCTTTCTTAGCTCTCTCTGCATCGCTCGTTTTGCTTTGTTGATGGTTAAATCAAAAACCTTGCCAGAGCCATTTCCCCATTCCACAATTTTTGTAGGCGTTGTTACAGAGGCCCCGGTAGCAATCTTTTTTTATCCATTTCTCTATGACATTTGCTGACATTGGTAAGAGCTTCAGAGATCCAGTAGAGGCTACTTGATTTATGGGGATTGAAATTGTATTTATATTTTGAGGTGACCAAGTTAGGGGATGGCCAGCGCGTGAAGCTATAAGGTTTCCCACATTATGCTTCACACAGCTTTTTTGCTGCCACCCCATGGTAAGTGACAATATGTTATGATCACTATATACATTTTCCACTATCTGGAGGGCATGGCTACCTCTAAACTTGTAATGAGGCCCATTGTCTCTCTCTAGTGGTGCATAGCAACAATGTAATCTAAGGTAGCAACAAATTTACCATTAGGCCAGGTATTTGCCTGGTATATCACCTCTGTTTTGAGCATTGAGTAGGGCCCAATCCCATTCTCTCATAAATGTTATGCCATCAATACCCTGGTTATTCCTTATCTGTTATTTCATAACGCTTTCTGCATTAATGTTTTTGTATAAGGGAGTGGAGAAGTTGTCTTTGCAGTATGCGTTCACGCCTCCACCGAGAATGATCATTCCAGATAGCGGGGACATCATCCATAGTGTTAAAACAGTGTTAATATACTCAAAGATTTCATCCAGGCATTTTTGATCAGGCTGTAGGTGGACACTTAACAAATGCAGCTTCTTCAATTCATCATTCTCATGTTATTCCAACTCTATGGACAAAACGTTGAATTTCGTGTCTCTAGTAAATCTCTCAGAAGGATTCCATGCATGTTTCTGCCCAATCATCAAGCCCCCTGGTGGTCTACCTCTTGGGCCATGTTGTGGCAATATCTCATAGATAAGATATCTATCAATATTAATAGGGGGCACTAGTCAGGTTTCCTGTAGCATCACTATGTCAATCTTTGTTAGTATACTTAGTGACCCGTTTTTGGCCAACAAGTGGGCATTACCATGAGTATTCCCGCCCACTTGTGTGGCCTCGAAGCGCTTTTTAGATTTGCACGCCCTCGGTGACCGTAGTTCGTGTGTTTGAAAATTGAAAATTGTAAAGGCTTTATATTAGGAGATGCGTGTGTGCATTTTGATGGTCTAGGACTTGTGTGGCTGTCTAGGCTTGACTAAGCTGCCCAACGCGAGGTCAGGCAAGTGGGTGGGCGCTGTTGGGGGTTTGCGATAGATTGCTATTGTTGGGAGAGTCGATGTGTAACCAGCTATACCGAATTTCTTTCATAGGCAGTCGCTGTATGCTAGTGGCAGAGGTGTTGAGGTACGTTATGTTGTTATGTTATGTTAGATACATTTGTGTAAGCGCACGTTCGCCCAGGGGCATCTTGGTGCTGAGGAGGCAAGGAATGCTACTGTAAGTAGTTAAAAGAGCAAGGTTTTTAGTTTGCTGCGGAAAGCAAGGTGATCAATAGTATCACTCAAAGGAAAGGGTAAGTTGTATCAAGCTTTAGCGGCGGCAAACAAAAAGCCGCAGCCTCCATTACGAGCTAGCTTAAAGTGAGGTACAGCCACCCGCCGGGTGGTTTGAGACCGAAGAGTACAAGTGGGTTGGTAGGGAGAAGACTTTGCTTGCAGATATTCTGCTCCCACACCGTTAAAGGCCCAGTGCACAATGCACACAGATTTGAACAAAATCCGCTGGGCGACGCGGAGCCAGTGTAGTTGTCTCAACAGGGGAGTCATATGGGCTCCAAAAGGCGGACGAATGATGGATCTAGCAGCGGCATTCTGAAGCAGCTGCAGACGTCCGGTAAGATAGACTGGTTGCGCCAAATACAGGTACATCAGGGGTTTCAGTCTGGTCGGCTATGTGTGCTGCTAGACCATCCCTTCTCGTCGGCTCCCTACCACGGCTAAACAAACTGGAGTCCTGTTATGCGGCATCAACATAGACAGTAACCTAATCACTGTGTCTAAAGAAATTATAACTCTAGGGGTCTATTTAGATTCTCACTCACGCTAAAAAAAAAAAACAGGCGAACGCCACAGCCTCCTCCACAGCTTATACAAAGAACCTCATCAATGCCTGCAAACCCGTCCTCTCGCCTTCCAGCTGCATTACACTAGCCAGAGCACTAGTGCTCTCCAAAATTGACTACTGCAAACTCTCTTCCTTGGTTCCTTGGCACCACACAAAGTAATTTGAACAAAGTGCAGGTGCTGCAGAAAAATGCCCTCAAAGCGGCCGTGAGCATCCCGCGGCATTCACACATCTACAGCTTCAGACAAGATGCCCACTGGCTCACTGTACGAGACAGAATCACCCTTAGATCTCTCGTCATTGTCCACAAATGCCTCTCCAATGATGCACCCAAATACTTGGCAGACAAGTTCAACAAACACACTTCAACCAGACCAACCAGAACGTTGTACTCTCACTGCTTCTCCATTCCCAAATTCTCCCTAAGAAAAGCAGGCAGCTCCAGCTTCCCAGTCCTTGCCACCAAATAATGGAATGCTATACATGAACCTTAGAGCAGAACCTTCCTTTTGGACCTTCAGGACCAAAACAAAGTCCTGGCTCACCAACAAGAACTGTTAGTCTAAAAACAAAATTACCTTCAGCCGAGCCCCTTATGGCCGACCACTTGCTAGTCTACAAATCTGCCTCCGGGGTGTGGATCACTATGCCCCCCCGCTCTTGTATATCAGGGTGATTGTGCACTGTGTTACTCCTAAGTTCTATGCTATGGACACACAAACATAAGACACAAAGAAAACACATGAATCGATTCAACAATAAAAACACTTTTATTCATACACAGCAAGGCATGATGAACTACTATAATACAAATCTCGAATTTGCACCTTTATGCTCTTGGTGCAAATCTAATAGCATCTGATAGCAACTTATCCAGTCCTGCTGGATCTATCATGTCTAATACAGCCTAATGCAAGCATCAGCATTCAGAATTCCTCTCCAATCCACACCACACACCACACATCACACTTTCTCTCTAATACAATCCCTGTCTGATTTCCCCTTCTCCATGTCAGCCAAAACTCTGTGTGAGTGTCTGTCCTAATTCCCTATGCACGTGTCTTATTCAGATCAATTAGGCCTCATATCAGCAATACTACCCTCTTGCCATGTCTCTCCTCTCCAGCTAACTCTGTAACCAGCCAGTCAGTCAGGGACAGGCCTCTCAGTGGTCTGGTCTTCCCGCCTACTCTCTGCCAGATCTATCTCATTAACTCTCATCAGAATGCTTTTCCAAGCTTCCGAACTCCCGAAGCCATCCGATTCTGCTGCACCCAAAACACTTCACAAAGCCTCCATCAATGCCACACCAAACTCCTCCCTTCAATCTCAGAGTCAGAGAGCAGCATACACTCCTACTGCTCAGTTATAGTGTTAAATGATGTAAATACATCTCCATGGTTACATTAAGCATTCACTCATCTCTCTGACTGCATTTCTAAATCTGAGCAGTGCCTGAAAGTCTGTGATGCACTGCGTGTTCTTGTCCAGTTACTGCGTGTTCTGTCATTGTGACATTTGTACCTCATATCTTGTACCATGCTATCTGTGTTACGTGTTACCATACCATCATCCCATCATATTCCTCTATTCACTTGAAGAAGAGGGTCAGGCACAGGAAAGTGATTAATGGATATTTAATTGGGAAATCAATAAGTAATATAATTGTAACTTTCTATTATGCTACAAACAATCTTTATATAGTTGACGGTGGGAGGAGGGAGCACACAAGACCGTCGAGTAGCTTTTCTGTCTTCTTTCCCCAACCGTCGCCTCCGCTCCTGTGCTCGCGGCTCTCCCTCTCGAGCTACCTCCAACATTCCAGATGTGCGATGCTTCACATCTCCTCTCTTTAATAATGAATACACCACCAATTAAGACTCTTCATAGTCCAATAAATGTGTAGGTCTGTTGTTTGTTCTGCCAACTCATGATGATCTCTGTGGCACCTCTCTTGAAGCCTCCCGATGCATATCTGTAACCCGTTCCAAGGAAAACCTCTTAACTGCATCACTATGTTCAACACCACCAACAGGCTTCCTTCCACTAGATACATCTTCTTTACCTTTTTTTCCACAACCATCACTCTCTCATTGTTCCATACTCTACCATCACTCGTCCTTACCACATGCTTAAACACTTCCACTACTTTGACAGGTTTCGACCAACAACAACTACTCTCTCTTAACACTACTGGAAGTTTGATTCTAACCCAACGTCCCATTTCTGGTAACCTTCTCCTCCTGTATCTCTTATTATCATACTGTTCTTTGTTGGACAACTGTCTCTTCATAATATTTTCTGTCACATCACTCAAGTCAACACTTGTACCAGCAACCGCACTCATCCATCCCGGAAATAACTTAGTATTTTCTTTTCTACTCCTGCTTAACTCAAATGGGGAGACACCAGTGGTGCAATGTGGTGTGAATCTAAGGGCTAAAATGGTTTCTTTCACATCTACTCTCCAATCTCTCCTATTAGACCAAGCTAACGTAATGGCATCCTTGATGATCCTATTGTACCTTTCAACCACCTCATTGGACTGGGGATGATAAATAGCACACAACTTATGAATAATCAAGCTTTCATCAAAATATCTTTTCATTTCTCTCGATTTGAACTGAGATCCATTGTCGGACAGTACCTCCTGAGGATACCCTTCACGTTCACACACTTCCTCCATAAACTCAATGACTGTCCGATTCATGACCTGAGGTACCATGGTTATTTCTGCTCATCTCGTCAACATATCAATCAATACAATACAATAAGTAGCACATCCATCACTCCAAACAGGACCCAACACATCAATAGCAAGAGTCTTCCAAACCCTCTCCGGAATGTCTCTCAACACCATAGGATAACTCGCTCCCACACACCCTTTGTCACTTTTTTATTCAAAGGATACAATTTCTTTCCACTTGCAGGTCGCATTCGGGCCACCAGCTTGTCATTTCTCATCAAACATCCACTTTGGATATATAATATATGTCTGACATTCCAGAACCTGAGCGCACCAGCCTCTTTTATTTTGTTTTTATTCCATCTTGTTTCTTCCACATTCTTTATTACTTTTACAAGAGCATTATCTTTAGTCATTTCCTCATCCCATTCTTGTTTGGAAATTGCTGCATTTGATATTTCACTAATCAATTCTTGTTCATCTAAATCCTCATTCATGCCATCATAAGTGGTTAGTCTTGATAAACAGTCTGCTGTGCAGTTCTTCAAACCCGGAATATAAACCATGCTGAAATTGAATTCCTGCAGCCTTGACACCCATCTGCGAATTCTACTAGAAACTTTGTCCAATCCTTTTGTGGCAAACACTTGAACCAGCGGCTTGTGGTCAGTGTGAATTTCGCACTTAATCCCCATATGAAACTCCAGAACTTCTCAGTGGCAAATCTGATGGCAAGGGCCTCTTTCTCTATGGTAGCAATCACCTTCTCCGCACCTTTAAGTAAACGTCAAGCAAAAGCAATCACTAATTCCTTTCCTCCGTGATACTGTACCAGTGTTTCTCCCAGCCCAACATTACTGGCATCAGTGGTGATTATCGTTCTCCTTCCTCTCACATAGTTCTGGAGTGCTGGGACTTCCGCCAATGCTGCTTTAATGAAGACAAATTCACTCTCACATCCTTCATCCCACTCAAATTTCTTATTGGCTTTTAACATACTTCTCAATTTAACTGTGTGATCTGAAAATCCTTTGATGAATTTCGCATAATACTCTGCCATACCTAGGAAAGTTCTGAGCTGTTCCTTACTCTCAGGAGTTACCATGCACTTTATTGAGTCTGCCAACTCCTTTTTCAGTGAAATTCCGCCACCAGAGATCACATGCCCTAGGTATTCAATCTCCTTTCTATTGATTTTTGATTTCTCCTTACTCAGTATCATTCCTGCCTCATGTCATTTTCTGAAGACTCTCTCCAATCCTCTGTTATGCTCTTCCTCATTGTTTGCATACACTAAAATGTCATCTTGGAAGAAAATTACGCCACTCTCTCCATCCAGAACCCTGTACATGACCTTCTGGAAGACTGAGGCTGCTGATTTCAGCCCAAAAGACATTCTCCGAAACTGGTATAGCCCTTCCAGGGTAGTGAATGCTGTTAAATGTTTGGAATCTCTGTGTAATCTCACCTGATGGTAGGCAGCAGTCAAATCCAATGTTGAAAATATTTCGGCTGGACCTATCGTAGAGATTAATTCCTGAATGTTTGGCAAAGATGTCTTTCTGGAATTATACATTTGTTTAATTCTCTCATATCGATGCACAATCTTATCTTTCCAGAGCTTTTCCGGACCACCACCATTGGTGATACCCACTCCATAGAGGTGTCTATGCCTTCAATTATTCCTTGATCCTCTAATTTCTTAAGTTCAAGTTTAACTTCCTCTCTGAGTGACAGCGGTACATGTCGTAGTTTCTGAGCAACTGGTTTGGTGCCAGATTTAATTAAAATCCGATGAGTAACGCCTTTTACACAACCAATGGCATTTTCTTTGAAAATCTCTTCTCTGATTTTCTCCATATTTGGTTTAGTCTCAGCTCCTTCTACCAACAGTACTGAATCACTCGCATTGGGGTCCAAACGAACTTTCAAAAGCTTTTGGTGCGTCCAACTCAATAATGAGGATGTGCCATTCTTTGAAACATAAATGCGGCCTTCCGCTTGTCTCTCTTTGAACATGAATATGGCAATGAACCAATCAATCAACTCGATTTTGGCTCCTCCATACGCCCTTGGTTTAACATCTACTTCATTTAAACATTCTGGTCCACAGCTCTTCCATACCTTTTCTGGAATTAGTGTATATCTGGCTCCCGAGTCTACCATCATAACAATGGGATGACCGTTCACTGTGATGACTGTTCTTGGGCTATCCATTTCTTCACCTTCATTTGAAACCATGAAGACACATTCTTCTTCTTCATCATCATAGTCACCACCAATCCAACTCATGTTAGATGATCCTCACCTGCTTCTGCAGCACCAAGCAAAATGACCCCTGCCTCTGCAGTTCCTGAAGATAATCTTCAAAGCAGGACACATTGCGCTGTTCGCCCAATGTGATGGGATCCCACATCTGTAACAAGATCTTAATAATGTCCTCCCTCTACCTCTTTGGGCATATCCACCTCGATTTTGGTGCTCCCACTCTTTCCTTCTATTCTTATACTTTCCTTCTTGAACCTCTCTCCTTTCAAGATTTGGCCTGCTTTCAACCTTCATTTTTCTTTCCACTTGACAGTAGGCGTTTGCTTCTTAACTTCATTTTCAATAACTGCAACCATATTTTCCATGTCTGGCTGCACAGTGCCTACTGATGTCTTTACTGACATTTCCTACACCCTGTTTTCCAATGTTTTTACACACTTTTCTGTATGTTCTACTTCTTTGGCCATTTTTAGTACATCATCTAGCAAAGGATCATCCTCAGCCCATAGTTTCACCCTGACTTTACTACTGCCACATTTGAGCATGAACTGGTCTCTAATTCTTTCTTCCAACTGTTGCTCAAACTTACATGTTCTTGCCAACTTTCTTAATGCCTTAACATATTGTTCCACTGTTTCACCCTCTTCTTGAACTCTCTTTCCAAATTTGTATCTTTCTAGAATTGTACTAATTTTCTTTTCTTAATGTTTGTTCAATTTTTGAATTGCTTTCTCATATTCATTTATGTCGCCACTTTCACCCACTGACAAATCAGGTAAGTCTTCATACTTCTCCTGACCAGCCGGCCTGAGACAGTGTAATAATAAAGACGTTTTCCTTTCTACACTGTAATTGGTTCCACACACCACGCTGGCATAGTTCTCGAATACCTTAAGCCACCTCTTCCAGGGTAGTGTAACGCTCACCTGGCTCCCACGGAGGCGCTGGTCTGGTCTGGGTTGCTGTGGCCTCTTCAAGCGTGATGCGCAGAATTCGGACCACCGATTGAACAGGAGCCCCAAATCTTGCTTGTCTGGCCCGTAGGAATATCCTTCTGCAGATGAGAAAGGGGATTAACTGTCTGCTGAATAATGTGCTTGCTCCCCCCTTTCCCCCTTCGTTCTCCTCTGACTTCCTCCAAAACCCCCGGTTTAAGCTCACCTTATGGTTTGGAAGGATGAACTCTCCATCCTGCTTCTGATGCAGGGGCGCACGTTCGGCCAGTTACTTCACTGGTTTTCAGAATGGCGCTGGCAAATCCACTTGACTTTACTGAGCGATACGCCGTAAGTAGGAAGATGCAAAAGTTCAAGTGTGAGCCTCCTTTTATGTTGTCTTTTTCTGTCCTTTATTTCAGGTGCAGAACAAAGGCGATGCGTTGAGGGGTTAAATTGCTGGGGTAAAATCAGGTGAGTCAGTGATGAGGGCGACCCCTCCAAATGTCTTTATAATTCCCCAGTAATGTCTTTTGTCCTTTCCCCATAGAGGCCGGGGTGCGGTACCTGCCAGAGATGTGGCGCCGACCCGAGATGTGGAATGGCTCACCAAGAATAGCCGGTAAGTAATATGGCTGAAAATCCGGCTTTCCTCTTGTGTTCCCTGGCACACCTTTTGTGTCTTCTTCTCTCCCTTAGGTGCGGTGCAGAGATGTGGCGACCGGCACTGAGAGCCGCGATGGAGCCGGGCGGCGTCTCGGGAACAGGTGAGTGGAGTGCGGCGCTGCAGCGAGCAATGCGGTGCTTTTAAATGGAAGTCTTCCTTCAGGAATGCTGGCGTGAAGATTCCCGATGCAGGTAAGAAGGTTGAAATAGTTCTTGGTTTTCACCTTTCTCTTCTCTTATTCCCTTACAGGTGTTCCAGGTTCGAGGCGGGCGTGGCTGGAGTCCAGGTGCAGGAGCAGACACGGTGAGCGTTCAGCTGCTGGGATGCAGAACAACGCGAAGCACGTGTGGCTGTCCGGGTGTGGCTTAAATAGCCTTGGAAGAAGTTCCAGGTGAGTATTCTTCCACAGCCCCACCCAAGTAACAAAATAGTTCCTTCAGAAAAATAGTCCCTCCTAAGCCTCATTTGGCTTGGTTCTTCATGCAGCATGGTCTGCATCAGGTGAGTGTGCAGCATGGTCTGCTTCAAGTAATTGCACCAAACACTTCCCTTTATGCGCCTGGCGCCAACGGCGCCAGGACAGAGTCCGAAGAGCCCCTATAAAGGGCCGCTGGGCTTTTACCCGGGGGCGTGATGCCTGCTCCCGGGGGTGCTGGGCCTGGCCTGGTGCTCCGGGGTTAGGCATCATGACAGGTAGTACAGTTTCCCTAAATCTGGCAAGAACATTTGAGGAGCTTGTACACCATGTATGGACATGTCGCCTCCACCTCTGTGAGCAGTGCTGTCACCGGATATATTTCTGCCTTATACTCTCCACTGTCCCTAATGTGGTTTATTGAAAATAGCTGGGTCCAACTCTTCTTTATATCACTGTACTTTTTTTTAACATAAATGTTTATACAGTTCCTGGAGTAAAGCACTACTGTGACGAGTATGATGGAGATCAATGATGATTTCCTAGTCACTGCTGTGAAGAAGAAGACGATCTAATGATGACTACTGGCAGTATAATAATGCTGGCAATGCTGCCTGACCTTATGATGGCTGGTGAGTACTGCTACGAAGAAGATGATGATTGATTCAATGATGATTACCAGACCTACAATAACACTGCCTGACCTTATGATGGCCGGCACTGCTTATGGACACTTCTAGTCACTTTCAGAATTGTGTGCTCATGCACAGATATGCGATTTTCTTGTCTTTCCCTTCCTTTTTTTTTTTTTGGCTGCAGCGCCCCCTACCTGCAGTCGGCCGGAGATCCCTCTCATCGGCCATATGGGTTATCTTCCTCGTCGCCACTGAAGAAGAGGGGCAGGCACAGGTAAGTGATTAATGGATATTTAATTGCGAAATCAATAAGTAATATAATTGTAACTTTCTTTTATGCTAGAAACAATCTTTATATAGTTAAGGTGGGAGGAGGGAGCACACACGACCGTCGAGTAGCTTCTCCGTCTTCTATCCCCAACCAGCGCTTCCGCTCCCGTCCTTGCGGCTCTCCCACAAGTTACCTCCAACATTCCATCTCCTACGTGCGAGGCTACATCACTCCACTGTTAGCTTCTAAAATCCCTATATCCGTCTCTCTGTGCAAAGCTCCTCGCTCCCTGCTACATGGCCCCCACCTTCACTGTCTGCGAACACCAGCCAGGGCCTAATAAGCCAGCCCTTCTCCGCTTCTCCACTCGGACAAGAGTCACGTCTAATCTTTGTCTGCTAAGCAAATTGTTTACGCATTCCTCGCTCACAGTGTACCATAACATTTCTCTGCAGAACCAAGTGGAGCTTCTGTTCTGTCTATTCATTCAGGATGGCTTAGGAATCATAGGCCTCATGCTTTCTAGCGTTTACTCTCTCTTGCAGTGGCAAGCGCTATTCCCAAAGCTCAATGCATACTCTAAGTGCACACTCCTGCTGCGTGTCTCTACAATGCATACATAATAGATATAACATATCTCTACATGTCTCTGCATGTCTCTACAAGACACTTCAAATATAACAGGTCTCTTTCTCTAGCAAATGCAAATGGCTACATAATATGTGGATAATGGATAACTAAATCCCTAAAAGGGTAATGATTCTCTAATGATAACAAACCAGGCTTCTCCATAATATCTGGTTTTACAAAACTCCACCACTGTCTGACACACTAATCATTGTACTCTTATCCTATGTCTGCCTTTCGACCATCATGTAACCCGGTCATCTGCACTTACTGTTATTATCTTGTATGTCTATATTCTGTTGTAACCTCCTCTAAATCTCCGGCGCCCAGTTACCTCAGGGTTCGGCGTGCGGTATAAATAAATAAATTAAACTAAACTAAACTAAACTAGACTGGAAAGCTTAGCCATAGCTGCATTGTACGATGCATGGATGCTTGCCCGTGCCTGTAGCCTGTGTCCACAGCTGTGGTGTGAGGTATACATACTGTAGTCTTCAGGATATACCTACCTCAGCCATGCTGGATGATATTCACAGTTATATTTAAAGTGGGGCACTGGCTGACATTCAAATCATGTCTAGATGTGATGAGAGCTAATATTCACAAGATATAACTAAAAAGTGGCATTGGCTAACATTCAAATCCTGTCTGGATGTGAGGTAAGCTAATAATTATAAGATATAATTAATAGGTGACACTGGGTAAGATTCATAATCCTGTCTATGTGTGATGCAGGCCAACATTCACAATTGGAATTACATGTGGCACTGGCTAACATTCACAATCCCGACTAGATGTGACGCAAGCTAATATTCACACGATATAACTAAGATGTGGCAATTGCTAACATTCACCATCCTGTCTAGATGTGACGCAGGTTAAAAGCAATCGTTAGAACTACATGTGGCACTGGCTAAAATTTAAAATCCTGTCTAGATGTGATGCAAGCCAACATTCATAGTCCTGTCTAGATGCGACAGAAGCCAAAATCCACACTCCTGTCCAGATGTGGTGCAGGTTAATATTCACAAGGTTTAACTAGAATGTGGCAATGGCTAACATTCAGAATCCCGTCCAGATGCAACACATGCCAATATTCACAAAGTAAAGCTAGAAAGTGGCAATGGCTAACATTCACTTGTCTAGAAGTGATGCAGGCTAATATTCACAATCCTGTCTAGATGTGATGCAAGCCAATATTCCCGAGATATAACTTGAATGTGGCAATGGCTAAGATTCACAATCCTGCCTTGATGTGACACAAGTAAATATTCATAGTTAGGACTACATGTGGAACTGGCTAATATTCACAGTCCTGTCTAGATGTGATGCAAGCTAATATTCACACGATATAACTTAAAATGTGGCAAAGGCTAACATTCACAGTCTTGTCTAGATGGGACGCAAGTTAATATTCATAGCTAGAACTAGATGTGGCAATGGCTAACATTCAGAATCCTGTCCAGATGTGACACAAGATAACATTCACAAGCCTGTCTAGATGTGATGCAGACTAATATTCACACAATATAACTAGAATGTGTCAATGCCTAAGATTTGCAATCCTGTCTAGATGTGCTGCAAGCCAATATTCACAAGATATAACTAGAATGTGGCAATGGCTAAGATTCACAATCCTGCCTTGATGTGACACAAGTTAATATTCATAGTTAGGACTACATGTGGCACTGGCTAACATTCACAGTCCTGTCTAGTTGTGACGCAAGCTAGTATTCACACAATATAACTAAAATGTGGCAATTGCTAACATTCACAATCCTGCCTAGATGTGGCGCAAGCCAATATTCACACAATATAACTTAAATGCGGCAATGGCTAACATTCACAATCCTGTCTAGAGGAAGCGGGGATGGGTCAGGGGAAGTGAGCGCAGCAAACTTGCCTGGAATACCACAAAAAAAGGCCCACAATGGTGCAAGCCAAGGCCCAGGGGGGTCGTTAGTAGGATATACTCACCTGCTTCATCCAAGAAAAGAAGGGTGAGCATGGTGCAGTGCTGGCCAGTAGGCCACGGGCAACGAGGGTTAATCGACCAATCAGGGGAGGAGGGAGGACTGGTAGGCGCGAGGAAGGATGAGGAAGCGGGGGTGGGTCAGGGGAAGTGAGCCCTGTAAAACAGGGCTGGGGGACCACCGAAAAGGCCCAAAATGATGCGTGCCAAGGCCCAGGAGGGTCCTTGGCAGGATGCAATCACCTGCTTCACCCAAGAAAAGAAGGGTGAGCAGGGTGCAGTGCCGGCTAGTAGGCCACAGGCAATGAAGGTTAATCCACCAATCAGGAAAGGAGGAAGGGCTGGGAGGTGGGAAGAGGGATGAGGAAGTGGGGATGGGTCAGGGGAAGCAAGCGCAGCAAACGGGGCTGGGGGACCACCGAAAAGGCCCAAAATTGTGCAAGCCAAGGCCCAGGAGGGTCCTTAGCTGG
Source organism: Ambystoma mexicanum (assembly GCF_040938575.1). Taxonomy (NCBI): domain Eukaryota; kingdom Metazoa; phylum Chordata; class Amphibia; order Caudata; family Ambystomatidae; genus Ambystoma; species Ambystoma mexicanum. The sequence continues at coordinate 1,183,394,361 of NC_090921.1, read as the reverse complement.
ATGCATTCAACAGCTTCACCCAAGAAAAGAAGGGTGAGCAGGGTGCAGTGCCGGCCTGTACACCAGAGGCAACAAGGTTTAATCCACCAATCAGAGAAGGGAGGGCTGGGTGGAGGGATGAGGAAGCCGGGATGGGTCAGGGGAAGCAGGCGCAGCAAACACGGTTGGGGGAACACCAAAAAGGCCCAAAATGTTGATAGCCAAGGCCCAGGAGGGTCCTTAGCAGGATGCACTCACCTGCTTCACCCAAGAAATGAAGGGTGAGCAGGGTGCAGTGCCGGCCAGTAGGCCACAGGCAACAAAGGTTAATCCAGCAATCAGGGGAGGAGGGAGGGCTGGGAGGCGGGAGGAGGGATGAGGAAGCAGAGATTTGTCAGGGAAGCAAATACAGCAAATGGGACTGAGGAACCACCGAAAAGTCCCAAAATGGTGCGAGTCAAGGCCCTGGAGGGTCCTTAGCAGGATGCACTCACCTGCTTCACCCAAGAAAAGAAAGGTGTGCAGGGTGCAGTGCCAGCCAGTAGGCCACAGGCAACAAGGGTTAATCCACCAATGAGCCGAGGCGGGAGGGCTCAGAGGAGGGAGGAGGGATGAGGAAGCGGGGATGGGTCAGGGGAAGCGAGGAAGCGAGCGGAGCAAACAGGAATGTGGACCACCGCAAAGGCCCAAAATGGTGCGAGCCAAGGCCCAGGAGGATCCTTAGCAGGATGCACTCACTTGCTTCACCAAAGAAAAGAAGCGTGAGCAGGGTGCAGTGCCGGCCTGTAGGCCACAGGAAACAAGGGTTAAACCATCAATCGGGGAGGAGGGAGGGCTGATAGGCAGGACGCGGGATGAGAAAGGTGGGATGGGTCAGGCGAAGTGAGCACAGCAAACGGGAATGGGGAACACTGAAAAGGCACAAAATAGTGTGAGCTAAGGCCCGGCAGGGTCCTTAGTAGGATGCACTCAACCGCTTCACCCAAGAAAAGAAGGATGAGCAGGGTGCAGTACCGGCCAGTAGGCCACAGGAAACAAGTTTTAACCTACCAATCAGGGGAGGAAGAAGGGCTGGGAGGCGGGAGGAGGGATGAGGAAGCGGAGATGGGTCAGTGGAAGTGGGCGCAGCAAAGTGGACTGGTGGACCACTAAAAAGGCCCAAAATGGTGCGAGTCAAGGCCCAGGAGGGTCCTTAGCAGGATGCACTCACCTGCTTCACCTAAGAAAAGAAGGGTGAGCAGGGTGCAGTGCCAGCCAGTAGGCCACAGGCAAGAAGGGTTAATCCACCAATCAGAGGAGGAGGGAGGGCTCAGAGGAGAGAGGAGGGATGAGGAAGCAAGGATGAGTCAGGGGAAGCGAGCGCAGCAAACAGGACTGGGGACCACCACAAAGGCCCAAAATGGTGCGAGCCAAGGCCCAGGAGGATTCTTAGCTCGATGCACCCACTTGCTTCACCCACGAAAAGAAGAGTGAGCAAGGTGCAGTGCCAGCCAGTAGTCCACAGGAAAGGAGGGTTAACCCACCAATCAGGGGATGAAGGAGGGCTGGGAGGCGGGAGGAGGGATGAGGAAGCAGAGATGGGTGAGGGAAAGCGAGCGCAGCAAATTGGGCAAGGGGACCTCCAAAAAGGCCCAAAATGGTGCGAGTCAAGGGCCAGGAGGGTCCTTAGCAGGATGCACTCACCTGCTTCACCCAAGAAAAGAAGGGTGAGCAGGGTGAAGTGCCAGCCAGTAGGCCACATGCAAAAAGGGTTAATCCACCAATCAGGTGAGGAGGGAGGGCTGGGAGGCGGAAGGATGGATGGGGAAGCAGGGATGGGTCAGGGAAGGCAAGCACAGCGAACACAGCTGGGGGACCACCAAAAAAGCCCAAAATGTTGATAGCCAAGGCCCAGGAGGGTCCTTAGCATCATGCACTCACCTGGTTCACCCAAGAAAAAAAGGGTGAGCAGGGTGCAGTGCCAGCCAGTAGGCCACAGGCAACAAAGGTTAATCCACCAATCAGGGAAGGGGGGAGGAGGGATGAGGAAGCAGAGATGTGTCAGGGAAGCGAACACAGCAAACAGGACTGAGGGATCACCGAAAAGTCCCAAAATGGTGCGATCAAGGCTCAGGAGGGTCCTTAGCAGGATGCACTCACCTGCTTCACCCAAGAAAAAAAGGGTGCAGTGCCAGCCAGTAGGCCACAGGCAACGAGGGTTAATCCACCAATCAGCAGAGGAGGGAGGGCTCAGAGGAAGGAGGAGGGATGAGGAAGCGGGATGGGTCAGGGGAAGCAAGCTCACCTAACAGGGCTGGGGACCACTGCAAAGGGCCAAAATGGTGCGAGCCAAGGCCCAGGAGGATCTTTAGCAGGAAGAACTCACTTGCTTCACCCAAGAAAAGAAGCGTGAGCAAGGTGCAGTGCCGGCCAGTAGGCCACAGGAAACAAGGGTTAACCCCCCAATCAGGGGAGGAGGGAGGGCTGGTAGGCAGGAGGAGGATGAGGAAGGGGGGATGGGTCAGGGGAAGCGAGCACAACAAATGGGAATGTGGACCATGGAAAAGGCCCAAAATAGTGTGAGCTAAGCCCCGGGAGGGTCCTTAGCAGGATGCACTCAACCGCTTCACCCGTGAAAAGAAGGGTGAGCAGGGAGCAGTACGGGCCAGTAGGCCACAGGCAATGAGGGTTAATCCAACAATCAGGGGAGGATGAAGATCTGGGTGGAGGGGTGAGGACGCGGGGATGCGTCAGGCGAAGCAAGCACAGCAAACGGTGGTGGGGACCACCGGAAAGGCCCAAAAAGGTGCGAGCCAAGGCCCAGGAGGGTACTTAGCAGGATGCACTCACCTGCTTCACCCAGGTAAAGAAGGGTGATCAAGGTGCATTGCCAGCCAGTATGCTACAGGCAACAAGGGTTAATCCACCAATCAGAGGAGGAGTAGGCTGGGAGGCGGGAGGAGGGATGAGGAAGCAGGGCTGAGTCAGGGTAAGCAAGTGCAGCAAACGGGGATGGGGGACCACCAAAAAGGCCCAAAATGCTGCAAGCCAATGCCCAGGAGGGTCCTTAGCAGGATGTACTCACCTGGTTCTCCCAAGAAAAGAAGGCTTAGCAGGGTGCAGTGCCGGCCAGTACGCCACAGGCAACGAGGGTTAATCCACCAATCAGGGGAGGAGGGAGGGCTGGGAGGCAGGAGGATGGATCGTTATGCAGGGATGGGTCAGGGGAAGCGAGCGCAGAAAACGCAAGTGGGGGACCACAAAAAGGCCCACAATGGTGCTAGCCAATGCCCAGGAGGGTCCTTAGCAGGATGCACTCACCTGCTTCACCCAAGAAAAGAAGGGTGAGCAGGGTGCAGTGCCAGCCAGTAGGCCACAGGCAACGAGGGTTAATCCACCAATGAGCGGAGGAGGGAGGGCCCAGATGAGGGAGGAGGGATGAGGAAGCGGGGATGGGTCAGGGTAACCGAGTGGAGCAAACAGGAATGGGGACCACCGCAAAGGCCCAAAATGGTGTGAGGCAAGACCCAGGAGGATCCTTGGCAGGATGCACTCACTTGCTTCACCTAAGAAAAGAAGCGTGAGCAGGGTGCAGTGCCGGCCAGTAGGCCACAGGAAACAAGGGTTAACCCACCAATCAGGGGAGGAGTTAGGGCTGGTAGGCAGGAGGAGGGACGAGGAAGGGGGGATGTGTCAGGGGAAGTGAGCACAGACAAGGCCCAGGAGGGTCATTAGCAGGATGTACTTATCTGCTTCACCATAGAAAAGAAGGCTTAGCAGGGTGCAGTCCCGGCCAGCAGGCCACAGGCAACAAGGGTTAATCCACCAATCAGGTGAGAAGGGAGGGCTGGGAGGCTGGAGGAAGGATGAGGAAGCGGGGATGGGTCAGGGGAAGCGAGGGCAGCAAACGCGGCTGGGGACCAACTGAAAAGGCCCAAAATGGTGCGAGGCAAGGCCCAGGAGGGTATTTAGCAGGGTGCACTCAACAGCTTCACCCAAGAAAAGAAGAGTGGGCAGGGAGCAGTGCCGGGCAGTAGGCCACAGGCTACGAGGGTTAATCCACTAATCAGGAGAGGAGGGTGGGCTGGGAGGTGGGAGGATGGATGGGGAAGTGGGGACGGATCAGGGGAAGCGAGCGCAGAAAATGCATCTGTGGGACCACAAAAAAGGCCCAAAATGGTGCTAGCCAAGGACCAGGAGGGTCCTTAGCAAGAAGCACTCACCTGCTTCACCCAAGAAAAGAAGGCTGAGCAGGGTGCAGTGCCGGCCAGTAGGCCACAGGAAACAAGGGTTAACCCACCAATCAGGGGAGGAGAGAGGGCTGGTAGGCAGGAGGAGGGATGAGGAAGGGGGGATGTGTCAGGGGAAGTGAGCACAGCAAACGGGAATGGGGAGCACTGAAAAGGCACAAAATAGTGTGGGCTAAGCCCCGGGAGGGTCCTTAGTAGGATGCACTCAACCGCTTCACCCAAGAAAAGAAGGATGAGCAGGGTGCAGTACCGGCCAGTAGGCCACAAGCAATGAGGGTTAATCGACCAATCAGGGGAGGATGAAGATCTGGGAGGAGGGATGAGAAAGCGGAGATGGGTCAGGCGAAGCAACCAGGAAATGGTGCTGGGGACCACCGAAAAAACCCAAAATGGTGCGAGCCAAGGCCCAGGAGGGTCCTTAGCAGGATGCACTCACCTGCTTCACCCAAGAAAAGAAGGGTGAGCAGGGTGCACTGCCGGCCAGTAGGCCACAGTCAACGAGGGTTAATCCTGCAATCAGAGGAGGGGTGGGCTGGGAGGCGGGAGGAAGGATGAGGAAGCGGGGATGGGTCAGGGGAAGCGAGTGCAGTAAACTGGACTGGGGGACCACCAAAAAGGCCAAAATGGTGCAAGCGAAGGCCCAGGAGGGTCCTTAGCAGGATGCACTCACATGCTTTACCAAGAAAAGCACGGTGAGCAGGATGCATTGCCGGTCAATAGGCTACAGGCAACAAGGGTTAATCCAGCAATCAGGGGTGGAGGGAGGGCTACGAGGTGGGAAGAGGGATGAGGAAGCAGGGATGGGTCAGGGGAAGCAAGGGCAGCAAACAGGACTGGGGGACTACCAAAAAAGCCCAAAATGGTGCGAGACAAGGCCCAGGAGGGTCCTTCGTGGGATGTACTCATCTGCTTCACCATAGAAAAGAAGGCTTAGCAGGGTGCAGTGCCGGCCAGTAGGCCACAGGCAACAAGGGTTAATCCACCAATCAGGTGAGAAGGGAGGGCTGGGAGGCTGGAGGAAGGATGAGGAAGCAGGGATGGGTCAGGGGAAGCGAGGGCAGCAAACACGGCTGGGGACCAACTGAAAAGGCCCAAAATGGTGCGAGGCAAGGCCCAGGAGGGTATTTAGCAGGGTGCACTCAACAGCTTCACCCAAGAAAACAAGAGTGGGCAGGGTGCAGTGCCAGGCAGTAGGCCACAGGCTACAAGGGTTAATGCACCAATCAGGGGAGGAGGGAGGGCTGGGAGGCGGGAGGATGGATGGGGAAGTGGGGACGGATCAGGGGAAGCGAGCGCAGAAAATGCATCTGCGGGACCACAAAAAAGGCCCACAATGGTGCTAGCCAAGGACCAGGAGGGTCCTTAGCAGGAAGCACTCACCTGCTTCCCCCAAGAAAAGAAGGCTGAGCAGGGTGCAGTGCTGGCCAGTAGGCCACAGGCAACTCGGGTTAATCCACAAATCAGGGGAGGAGGGAGGCCTTGGAGGAGGGAGAAGGGATGAGGAAGCAGTGATGGGTCAGGGGAAGCAAGCACTGCAAACAGGGCTGGGGACCACTGCAAAGGCCCAAAATGGTGCGAGCCAAGGACCAGAAGGATCTTTAGCAGGATGCACTCACCTACTTCACCCAAGAAAAGAAGCGTGAGCAGGGTGCAGTGCCGACCAGTAGCCCACAGGAATCAATGGTTAACCCACCAATCAGGGGTGGAGGCAGGTCTGGGATGCGGGAGGAGGGATGAGAAAGCGGAGATGGGTCAGGGGAAGCTAGCGCAGCAAAGTGGGCTGGGGGAACACCATAAAGGCCCAAAATGGGGCGAGTCAAGGCCCAGGAGTGTCCTTAGCAGGATTCACTCACCAGCTTCACCCAAGAAAAGAAGGGTGAGCAGGTTGCAGTGCCAGCCAGTAGGACACAGGCAATGAGGGTTAATCCACCAATCAGTGGAGGAGGGCGGGCTGGGAGGCGGCAGAATGGATGAGGAAGAAGAGATGTGTCAGGGAAGCGAACACAGCAAACGGGACTGAGGACCACCAAAAAGGCCCAAAATGGTGCGAGTCAAGGCCCAGGAGGGTCCTTAGCAGGATGCACTCACCTGCTCCACCCAAGAAAAGAAGGCTGAGCAGGGTGCAGCGCTGGCTAGTAGGCCACAGACAACTCGGGTTAATACACGAATAAGGGGAGGAGGGAGGGCTCGGAGGAATGCGGAGGGATGAGGAAGCGTGGATGGTCAGGGGAAGCAAGCGCAGCAATCAGTGCTGGGGACCACCACAAAGGCCCAAAATGGTGCGAACAAATGCCCAGGAGGATCCTTAGCAAGATGCACTCACCTGCTTCACCCATTAAAAGTGGGTTGAGATACATCCAAAAAGGCCCAAATTAGTGTGATTCAAGGCCCAGGAGGGTCCTTAGCAGGATGTGCTCAACTGCTTCACCCAAGAAAAGAAGGGTGAGCACGGTGCAGTGCCAGCCAGTAGGCCACAGGCAACGAGCGTTAATCCACCAATCATGGGAGGAGGGAGGTCTGGGAGCCGGGAGGAAGAATGAGAAAGCAGAGATCTTTCAGGGAAGCGGATACAGCAAACAGGACTGAGGGACCACCGAAAAGGCCCAAAATGGTGTGAGCCAATCCCCGGGCGGGTCCTTAGCAGGATGCACTCAACTGCTTCACCTAAGAAAAGAGGGGTGAGCAGGGTGCAGGGCCGGCCAGTAGGCCACAGGCAATGAGGGTTAATCCACCAATCAGGGGAGGAGGGAGGGCTGGTAGGCAGGAGGAGGGTTGAGGAAGGGGGAATGGTCAGGGGAAGCGAGCACAGCAAACGGGAATGGGGACCACCGAAAAGGCCCAAAATGGTGTGAGCCAAGCCCCGGGAGGGTCCTTAGCAGGATGCGCTCAACTGCTTCACCCAAGAAAAGAGGGGTGAGCAGGGTGCAGGGCTGGATAGTAGGCCACAGGCAATGAGGGTTGATCCACCAATCAGGGGAGGAGGGAGATCTGGGAGGAGGAATGAGGAAGCAGGGATGGGTCAGGCAAAGCAAGCACAGCAAACGGTGTTGGGGACCACCGAAAAGGCCCAAAATGGTGCGTGCCAAGGCCCGGAGGGTCCTTAGCAGGATGCATTCACCTGCTTCTCCCAAGAAAAGAAGTTTGAGCAGGGTGCAGTGCCGTCCAGTAGGCCTCAGGCAACAGAGGTTAATCCACCAGTAAGGGGAGGAGTGAGGATTGGAAGGTGGGAGGATGGATAAGGAAGTGGGAATGGGTCAGGGGAAGAGAGCGCAGCAAACGGGGCTGGTGGACAACCGAAAAAGCCCAAAATGGTGTGAGCCAAGGCCCAGGAGGTTCCTAGGCAATACTAAAAGCCTATATTTATGACTTTGTTATTGGTTAAAAAATCCATTAATTATTTACTTCTATATGGAAATTGGTGTCATGGAATAAATCCCAGCTAAGTATTGCCAACTATGTTGTTAGGCCAAGTCTCTCTCATGGATATGCTGTAAAGAAAAGCTTTAGCATCAGTTTCAAATGGAATACGAATACAGAATACACTGATCCGAGATATACTAAAACCATCCCACACTTTTGTACTTACTAGTATGTGAAATGGTATCCTGTAAGAATCCCCTCCTGAAGGTTCTCTGTGCTGTCAGCATGCATCGCTCCATGTCTTGCTGTCTTTGTGCTCATCCTCAGCTGCTGCGTTCGGACGTTATGACGTCATCATGTTAGCCCACGAGCGTCAGTTTGGTACTGTAGTTCTCACTTGATAACGATATATTAGCATGTATCCAACACCAATCATTGCACAACCCTTGTGCTTGGTTATAATTTACCAATAATCTATGTGACATTTAAATAGTCACCTTATTTTTGCCCAAATCTCCACGAACCAGTTAAATTGCTGTGTGTAGGTGTTAGGGAGAATTCTCTGTTTAGGCTGAATTTCCTAACCTGGTGAGTCCCCCAGCAGCTTTGCTGGATTTCTGGAGTTTGTTTTTTCCATCCTGCTAAGAGTGAGACTCTTTTTCTCCCACTCTTGGACATGTATGTGTGTAATTCCTTTAAATGTCAATGTGTTCTATGGGCTATGGGGTCTTTTACTCCATAGGGTCTCATATGTTTTCTATGTGTGTTACACCGCACCCTACGTGCCGTAACACTGGGGCGTCCTAGCGGACCTCCACCATAGACTCCATACCCGGGGACTGACTACTGTCTCCCCGGGCATGTAAAGTCACCATTGGCTTTACTAGACCTAAATTTACTAACAGAACTAGTACAAACCATCTTATTGTGAACGTACTAGTAGGGGTAATTCGATTACTCCTCGATCTGTTACTCGAGGGGGCACTGTCCCGCCCCCCCTCGTCGTGTTTTGGCTGGTGGCAGTGGAAACTACTTGTTATGTTCGACCCCGAACATAACCCTATGGGATTCGTCCCATTGTTGGAGATTGATACTCTTCCTCGTTAATCTCTAACGTACCACCGGTCTGCTTATCTTAAATAAGCTTATCGAATGGTATTTTCTGCCAGAACTCTGTTTTTAAAATGGCATCTGTGTTTGTCTCTGTGACTCCTAAACCAAAGGTCGAGCCCTTTGTTCCACTTTTGGCGGGCTCTGTACAGAGACCCTCCAAAGTGGTGCCATTCTGTCTGGGTTACCACAAGGGTGTGGGAGGGGGTTTAGGCACCCTGGACCGGGTTGCCTTGCCAACTCCGGTCGCACTCTGGAGTGATTGGCCCAAGTGTTGAGCCTTCCTGCTCACCACTTAGCATGTGTTGATTGACAGCTAGGCTGAATGAATGGGGGTTTTCTGCATAAAAGCAGGGCTTTTGGGACTGGATCTTCAGAAGTCGCCACAGGACCTAAGAATCCGACGAGGGTAACGCTGAGCCGACCTGCACGACGACACCTCCGGTGGAGCCCTGCGGAACCGACTCACCACTTCCCGACGACAGAGGAGATCTCCCTGCCGGAGAGTCTCTTCCCCTGGCTGGTGGGAACAACCAGTCCCCTTTGCTTTTTATTCGCCTCAGGACGCAGTGGTCGAATTGCCCGTGCAGAGCACCTCGGCAAGTGGATAGCCACTTCCCCCGTACCGCGACCAAAAGGTGGTGCTTTGTGACGGAGCACTCCGCGGCTGTTCTCTTCCCTGGTGGTGCACCGGACTTCACTTTTCTTCGACGACGAGAACCCCTCTACTCTTGGAAAAGACCCGACGTGCTTCCACCACCAGGAACAACTGCCCCTGTCGGAGCTGCCCTCCACAACAAGGTACTGTGTCCGCCTGGCTTCCCTTTCGATCGGTTCGAGTGAGGTGTCTTAATCCTCTCTGTTCCGTTGGGTCGCCTCAAAGCTTTTCTCGTTCATTGTTCTGAACTGGTTCAATCTGCTGATAACAATTTGCTACAAAGACTTGAATGCATCTCCACTAGAGACTTTTTGGGACATCGCGCCTTGCCTCTCTCCGAGTGGGCCTGGCCTCTGAACTTTACGATCTATTGTGATTCTTGCCTTCCTGCCTTGCATTTTATCCGCGTAGGATTGAACTGTGTTGATTTCTTAACCTGCCTATCTGTTTCTCTCCAGTCCTAAACAAATATTAGAGTGTCATCTAGGTTGAGGTATACACCTCTGTCTGAAAATAAGTGGTACCGGTAGAACCTAGACTTGTCGAAATATTACTAGGGGGATTGATCGTTTCTTCTTCGTAGAATAATTGTGTTTGATTTGTTTGCCGTGAATTTGCATAGTGTTTTCCATAGATGTTTCGTTATAAATAAATGCCTTAATATCTTTACACTAAGCCTCGCTGCGTGTTTGCTTGTCTTACTGGGAAGAATTGTCCTATCTTGTATACTCCACATACTGCTCAACTCTTCTTGAGGGAAGTCTGACTGCTCAGCCACAGCTACCAAGTGAATCTGTGTGGTGCAGACTGCTACCAAGTGGGTTCACCGCCAAACGCCTGTAGTCCTAAATCTTTTGCAGTGGTCCCAGAGGGAACTGCACAGGTTTCCGCCTAACAATAGGGATATAATTGTAGAGAGCATGATTAAGAGTTAATGGGTTGTACTAACTAGCCCCAGGTATGGCAGTCTAGCAGGTAGAGTGCTAGTTAAATAGTACTTCTACTTGAGTCCCACACCACTTATTTCAATCTTAGTATATTTGTTATCATTAGCATGCTATTCTCTCTTGTTGTTTAGTCTTGAATCACATGTGCATTTTAATTCCAGTTTGTAAGCGTATCATTATGGTGGGCATATTTAAAGGATACATAAATATAAGGAGATCATTGAAAAAAAAAAAAGAAAAAGTTAACAAGTACTTGGTTAAAGCACAACTCGACTCTAGTGAATTAACATTGGAATATTAGCTTGTTAAACTCAAAACTAATCTCCTTCATGCATTTATATCAATATAATATTGTATATACATTTAAAAACAGTCATTTTCTTAAAAATCACAGAGTAATCTATTTATCATGAGTATCAAGATACAGGGCAGCTGTTTGATAGGGCAGCATCAATCCCCACAGACAGCTATCTCGGTGTTATTACAATCTAATACTAAGTATGTCTTGTAAAACATACTCGAATGGACAATGATTCTGATGCACATTTTTATAAGAAAACGTGCATCTCATGTTTTCTGTTGAGACAGTTGTACATCTAAGGAGACAAATACATCATGCCTCCATTTTCTGTAATTTTAGGGTCAAATCCCTACCCCGTTTGTTGCACTTGTCTTTCATCAGTCCAATGAAGCTAATGCCTAGCCTGTTCTCCGTTTGGTGTTTTTCTTGACAGTGCAATGCTAAGGGTAATTTCGGGCCCTGGCTGGTGAGGTTTGCCAGGTGTACCCGAATACGGGTACGGAGTTGCCTAATTGTACTTCCTATGTATATCTTGCGGCACACACAAATGATTGCGTAGACCACATATGTTGTCTTACAATTTATAAAATCTTTGAACTGGATATTAATCCCATCTCTATATTCAAAATTGTAACAGTCGGTAAGGGCAAACTTGCACATACTGCAAGTCCCACATTTGTGGAACCCTTTGATTTTTGATAACCAGTTAGTATCAGAGATTGGTTGTGTGTGTCCATAAAGGAAGGACATAGTTTATTCCTTAGTGTAGGTGCCCGGGTATATGTACATTTTGGTCCGCTATCAATAAATGGTGAAATGTCTTTGTCCATGAGTAGCAAATGCCATAGTTTTTTTTTCATCATGTTATGTAATATCTCCCAATACTGTGTGTACTGAGTGATGATGCTAACACGACTATTGTGTTTTTGTGTGTCACTGACGCGATCCTTCACTACATTTGTTAGCATTTTAGACCTATCAATACTTCTGATTTTGTCCCTCGACTGGTTAATCGTTTTAATAGAGTAGCCCCTCCTAATAAACCTCATTGTCAGGAGCTCACACTCTTTCTCATAAACATCTTCCATACTGCAGTTCCTTTGTGCACGATGGAATACCCCCTGGGGGATATTTGTAATAGTGGATGTTTGTGGCAGCTACTCGCATACAGCATAGAGTTTACTTTCATACTTTTGCGGAATGTGGTTGTTTCTATTTGGTTTTCCCTAAGGTAAATGTACAAATCCAAAAAATCTATATATTTAGAGTTACAATGCCCAGTGAGCATCAGTCCAAATGTGTTCTTATTCAGGAACCTGATTTATTCTTCAAAGTTTTCCTTGCTACCTTGCCATATAATAAGATCATCTATATACCTTTTCCACATAACAATATAGATAGAAAGTATATTACCATTTAGAGCATGTCGATTTTCAAACTGTGCCATAAATACATTTGCTAATGATGGTGCAAATCTTGCACCCATAGCAACCCTGTTAGTTTGTAACTAATAGGTGCCATTGGACAGAAAGGCATTATTTCTTAATGTAAAGCTTATGAATTATTTCATCATTGTCACATGTCCCAAATATGATGCTGAGTGTTCGCTAAAAGTCTGTTCAATTACCTCTATCGCTAGTTTGTGATTAATGGACGTGTACAGAGCTGCCACATCGAGCGTAGCCAATAAAAACCCCTTTTTCCATTCCAGATCTTGCAGAATAGATTGTACATGTGTACTGTCACTAATGTAGGTAGGTATGCGAGGGACATATTCCCTAATGGCAATGTCAATAATTTGGTCAGATGTTCCATGGCCCCACCAATGCCACTCAGTATAGGTCGAACCTCTGGTAGCTCAGCAAATCTTTTGTCAATCTTGGGCAAAAAGTAGATTGTCGGCATGATAGGTTTCTTAGTATTCAAAAAGATCAACTTGTCATCTGACAGACAGCCACGCGGGTACCATTTTGATAACATAGCATTCAATTTGTGGATGATGTCGGGCATGTGGTTTAGTGGTCATTTACTGCAGCATCCAGGCATTTCTAAATGCGCTGTCCCCATTTTGTTGCAATCTGCATGGGTGAGGATGACTACATTGCCCCCATTGTCCTCTTCTTTTATCACTATAGTCTGGTTGTTGGCCAGTGTTTATAGTGCCAAATGCTCATCAAGGCTTACATTCTGCACATCATATCTCCTCTTTGTTGATTTTGTATCTAAGAGGCGGTGTATGTCTCTTGTAATTGCTGAATGAAAAATGGCAATAATATTCTCTGTTCCTAATTGTGGAGTGAATTTTGACTTGCGTTTGAGCTCAATAATGTCAAGATTCCTTTGGTGAATTCCAAGTTTTCTACATAGCGCCTGTTGGTCTTGGTGTTATTCCAGTTCTAGAGAAATTAGGAGGTGCATATTTTCTTTGTCCTTTATTGTGAGATCACTAGTAGGTTGTAATGTTCTCTGAGGTGTATATCTATTACATTGAGTAAAAATACAGGGACAGAAACCTCTGCCTTAAATAGAGGACTATCCTTTTCACCTTCAACTAGAACTGACTTAACTAATTTCCAAATAGATGTTTTCAAATTTATTAGAAAACTAAAACTTAAAAAGTGTTTTGCTACAGCTGCAGCTGAGCCGGTTGCCATTTCTAAACAAGAATTTGCAAAGCCAGTAGTATTGGTGTTTGTGGTTTCTTGCATTTTATATTAGGATGGGGGAGTTATGAGGAATAACTTTGCATGAGGTGGGTATCATGGACAGCATTAGGGAGAATAAAAAAATACAATAGGCGGCTGCTGGTCAAGCAAGAGTACACAGGATCATTGAAAAACTTTTAAAGTTAGAATCGACAATGTCAATGGTAGGTGAAAGAATGGCAGTGAAAGGTGTAGGATAAGAAATGACAGGGCAAGGGGGATGGGATGAAATGGCAAAGATTTGGGGGAGGAATGCCAGCATGGACAGAACAGAGGTATTATAAAATTCAATAGATGGATACCAGGGTAGCAACGGCATATAGGAACATTTTCACAATGCCCATGTCCACACTATATGTCAGCATTTCAATGTTACACCATGCGCATGATTATGATGCCTCAATCAATAATATATGCCCAGAGACCCGACAAATTATGCAGTTTTGTTGTACATATGAAAACATCCTGCCCAACCCTTGAGCCTAGACAGCAGTGAAATATCGGTGGTGTGTGGGGCCCTGTTTGGACATGCATACCTTTCTGCTTTTATTTATTTATTTATTTATTCAGATTTATTTAAAGCGCACGTCAGCCCGGGTGCATCGTGGCGCTGTTACATGAAGACATACATAATCTCGTTACAGTGGAAGGAAGATGGTTACAAAGCAATTTTCATTACAGGACACATTTCGTATCAGACGTATGCAAGCTAGTGTAGGTGAAGGAGGAATGAAGTTAGTTGAATGGAGTGGTTTTGAGGTATTTGCGAAAGGAGTACATCGATGGTTCTGCTCTGAGTGAGTTGGGGAGGACATTCCCTCCTTAGGAGCTTAGGTGCTATGTATGGGAAGCCAATGCCGCCGGCTTTGGCTCTTCTTACAGTGGGTACTCGGAGTTGGTTGGCGTGATGGCTTCTTCTGGGACAGATGGAGGAGTTCTTTGTTATAGTTTCAGATAGGTAGGGGGGTGCTGTGTGATTGATGCACTTGTGTGTGAGAATGAGGATTTTAAAGTTGATTCTTTCCTTGACTGGGAGCCAATGGACGAGTCTTCTGGCCTGTGAAATATGGTCAGTTTTGGGGATGTGTAGTGCAGCGCGGAGGGTGTTATTTTGAAATATTTGGAGCCTGCTTAGGTTTTTTGTCGATGTGCCTGCCAGGAGGGCGTTGCAGTAGTCCAGTCTGGCTCCTATAGTAGCTCTGGCTATGGAGAGGCAGTTGGGCGTGGTAAGGCAGGGTTTTATGGCATAAATGAGTTTGGTGGTCATCACAGAAGCTGAGGTGATGGCGCTGGTTTGTCTGGTCATAGAGAGTGTGGCTATATGTAGACACCTAATGTCTTGACAGCAGATGAGACAGGTATGCTAATACTGTCGATAATCATGTGAGAATAATCGGGGCTGAGTTTAGTTAGTGTTTCGCTGGGGGCTAGGATGATGATTTCGGTTTCGTCTCCGTTTAGGCAGAGACCATTGATAGCCATCCAGGTTTGGATAGTGGAGTAGATTTTGAGGAGGGCTTCCGAGTCTAGGTCGTAGTCTCTGGAGAGGGGGAGGAGAACTTGCGTGTCATCTGCGTAGTTTGTGTAGGCTATGTTGAGGGAGTCCAATAAGTCAAAGAGAGGGTTGGTGAATAGGTTATAAAGGGTCGGTGCAGTGCAAGACCCTTGTGGGACTCCACAATTTATAGTGGTTGGGGGGGGTGCTGTCCTGGTCAGAGTACACTTTCATGGCCCTACCTTCAAGGAAGGATGTGATCCAAGTGGTTGCCGTGTGAGAGAAGTGCGCAGCATTGAAGAGGTGAGATGTGAGAATGCTGTGGTCGACCAGGTCAAATGCAGCAGAGAGGTCGAGCAGTAGGAGGAGAGCAGGTTTGCCTGTGTCCATTATTTTGGTAATTTGATTCTTTAGATCTAGAAGGGCAGTTTCAGTCCCATGGCCTTTGCGGAAACCCGATTGTCTTTTGCCTAGGATGGTGTTGGTTTCCAGGTAGTGTTGGATTTGATTGTGTGCAGCTTTGTCTAGGATTTTGAGGAGAAAGGGGACGGTGGTGATGGGGCGATAGTTATTAGGGGAGAAAGGATCGAGAGAGGGTTTTTTTCAGGAGCGGGCGAACCCAAGCTTCGTTTAGACATTGTGGTACAGTTCCAGATGCGAAAGAAGCATTGATGAAAGCCGTGATGATGGGGGTGAGAGATTCTGAGCACTCTTTGATTAAGGAGGGTGGGCAGATATCCCCTTTGCAGGTGGAAGGTTTGATTGTTTTTGAGGAGGTCCTTGTCTTCCGTCTCTGAGACTTCTCTGAAAGCAAAAAGGGGTGTTTGTGAGAGAGAGTTGTTAGTGGGAGTTGTGGGAGAGCAGGTGGTGGTGTTGAGAGCTTTGCGTTGGGAGGCTATTTTGTCTTGGAGTGTATTAACTTTATTGAGGAGGGTAGTCTCGATGCCTGTGCACCATGCTTCATCCTTGATGATTTCGTCTGGGTTGGAGGCAGGTGTGGTGAGTTCTTTGAATATGGAGAATATTTCTCTTGATTTGGAGCTGGCATTAGTGACACTCTGGTTGTAAGATTCGGATTTAGCATGGGATATGGCTTTTTTGTAAGTCAATGAGATCTCTTTGAAATCTTTAAGCGAGGATTGGTTAGGCGCTGCTTGCCATCTGGATAGAGCTTTACGTTTCTTGGTGCGAAGGTCAGATAGTTCTTCAGTGAACCAAGAGTTGCAGTGCATTGATTTTTTCCCTTTTTTTCTTCTAGAGGGGCAATGAGTTTGATGGCTTGAGTGAGTGTGCTGGAGTAGATGTTGGCTAGAGAGGTAGGGTCATGGGTAAATGGAGACTTGAGTTCAGGGACATCGAGGTTGGAAGCAGTGAGTTTTTTGGAGCTTCTTACTTTTGCAGGGGGGGGCATGAGTTAAGGTTTTATGGGTGGGCGTGGTAGGAATGGAGAATTGAATGAAGTAATGATCCGTCCATGGGAGGGCCGAGATGGAGGTAATTGCAAATGAGCAGTTGTGATCAGCTAGCCAGTCAATGGACCTGCCTTTGTTATGAGTGGGTGCAGTAATTTTGTGTTTGAACCCCATGTTTGATAGTTCTTTGGCTAAATTTGCGGCTGCTTTGTCCTTCGGGTCAGATAAGCCAAGGTTAATGTCCCCTAGAAGGATGCTTTTGGAGGTGCTTTTGAGGTTGTTGCCTATGTTTTGGAGGAGTTGCTTTTGGTAGTCAAGGGGTGATCCTGGTGGTCTGTAGATGATAAAGAAGCTTATGGTGCAGTTAGGTGAGAGGTCTAGTTTAGCAGTGATGAGATCAGCGTTGTTGTCCCATTGTTGATCACACATTCTTATGGCGAGGGTTTCTTTGAAGATGAGGGCGACGCCACCACCACCTTGAGAGTTTTTACGGTCCTGTCTGAGGATGGTATAGTTTTCAGGGAGTGCAAGGTGGATGGATGGACTGGGGGCTTCATGGAGCCAGGTTTCGGATATGGCAAGTAGGTCAAGATTGTGGCTTGTGATAAGTTCATTGATTTCAATGGCGTGGGCATGGACAGAGCGCGCATTGATGAAAGCACATCTTAAATCTGGTCGTAGAGTGTGTGTGTTGGCGTTGGGGTGCTGGTGGTGGACGGTGCGTGTTTGGGTGTGTGAGGCTGGGGCGTGATGGGTGCTAGGGTAATGAGCGTGGTCAGAGAGGTGAGGCTGGGCGGCTGATGTATGGGTGCGAGAGCTGAGTCTGTTGTTCCTAAGGAGTGTGGAGGGTGGGTTGCTGCGGCGAGCTAGGAGGTGCTTGGTGCGTGTTCTTAGTCTACAGAGCCTGAGGTGGAGTGGGTGATGTCCGATCGGAATGGTATGGTGATTGAGTGTGGATTTGGGTGCAGACGATGGTGTGGTGTGTATGAGGTCAGATGGTGGGGGAGGGCATGGGTGTGCATGCTGGTCTGGGTGCGCAGGCGGCATGCTGCAGATGGCCAGAAGGGAGAGGGATATGATGAAGATGGATGAAGAGGAAGGGAGGTGCGTAGGCGCTTTGGGGTGTACGCCAAGGGGCTGCATTTGTAGACAGATGTACAGGCAGGTAGACAATAACACAATAGATCAGGGCCGCTAGGGGCAAGCAATAACACAAAAGATCAGGGCCGCTAGGGGCAGGCAATAACACAATAGATCAGGGCCGCTAGGGGCAGGCAGTTGACACAATAGATCAGGGCCGCTAGGGGCAGGCAATAACACAATAGATCAGGGCCGCTAGGGGCAGGCAGTTGACACAATAGATCAGGGCCGCTAGGGGCAGGCAATAACACAATAGATCAGGGCCGCTAGGGGCAGGCAGTTGACACAATAGATTAGGGCCGCTAGGGGCAGGCAATAACACAATAGATCAGGGCTGCTAGGGGCAGGCAGTTGACACAATAGACTAGGGCCGGTAGGGGCAGGCAATAACACAATAGATCAGGGCCGCTAGGGGCAGGCAGTTGACACAATAGATTAGGGCCGCTAGGGGCAGGCAATAACACAATAGATCAGGGCCATGTAGTATGGTAGTCAATTATAGTTTTCGGGCTGATAAAAGTTACACTTGCGCTCGAGGGTAGAGTGGGAGAGGTGGCGTCAGACGCTACGCCTGAGATGTGAAAGGGTCAGGGGGCCATTAGCTTGCTAGCTGGAGTCTGTATGTGGAAAGTGTTTTGGTGTGGCGTGTGTAGGACTCACCTAAATTCCTTTGTGGGAGGAGGAGCGAGCGTGGGCAGCAGGACGGCCCCTGAGCGCCTTTAACGCTCTGTCAGCTCAGTCAGGTGTTGGCCTTTTTCCTAGGCCTTACTCCGCCCGCCGGCTACCGCCTGACGGTGATTGGGTGTGAGTAATGTGGATGGCCTCAACCAATGGGGATATTCCTGGATGCCTGGAGCCTTGGGGGCAGGGTCAGGCAGATCCGGGCATCACAGCGGTGGCCATCTTGGATTTTCGTTCGGCACTCGAACGCTGAGCGGAACGGCACCACAATCGATGAGGATTTCAGAGGGGCAAAGCGGCCCTTGCAGATCCGGAGGCTGGTGGTGGTGGGGGGTAGGCAGTGGGCATAGAGGGGATGCATGGCTGCACATGGAGTGCCTGGCCTTACCTCTACCTCCCAGACTTTTCTGCTTAGGATCCTGCTGGTGGGCACCTGCAACACGAGGCAGGGCAGGGAGCACCTGCTCCGGCAGATGAAAGTTGTGGAAATTTGGCAATGTGATATTTTTGAAATGCAGGTCAATCTATAATTACCCCTTTTAGTTGATCTTAGCACATGGAAGTATTTATGACACACTGACAATCCTCATAGTTGGATTTATATATCAACTATCCTGTCCGTGTAAATTGGTCAACGTGTTGTGAAGTGGGAGATCCACTCCTAGAAAATCCCCATTTATACGATCATCAAAACTGATGCAGGTGAAAATAGTTTTCTTTCAGGGATAAGATAATGGTTTGGGTTAAAACTGTTTGTATCACCAACCTCATCCACATTTATTTCTGGAGGTCCGATTGCTGTGCAGCCCCATTTGCAGGCTGCTTTGTACATTTGCAGCTCATACTGCGTAGTGTACTCCATTGCACACCACGAGGACGGTATAGGCCAAGATGGCTGCCCACACCGGCAAGACCTACCCTTCCACCTAACGTTGTGTGCTGCCTGCATCTGGACGCCTGATTGGTCAGCCCTGATATTTTACCGCCAACCAGACACCGGTAGGTGTAGCCAGCACTCCAAATGATGGAACGAGAACTAAGGTGCCTGTCCCGAGCCTGTCAGAGCTCGTCGAGCGCAGAGCAGTGCGCCCACCCCTTCACCTGTTCTCTCGCTCGACGCAACTGTTCATTTATACTCCCACTACCTACGTCCACTGCATATGCCCTACAACGCTGTGCTCGACCCAGCTTCACTCAAACTATTCCATGAACTGACGTACACTAACACGGTGAGATGCTGCTTGAAATGCCCTTGCCTCTCCATACTTTGTTGTTCACTTTGGCCATCATAAGTGTTAATTGCATATTGTAATCCTTAATTTGCAAATTGTATGCACCGAAATATCAGGGACGGACAGACGGCAACAGCACGACTCTATGCCGGATTCCCGTCCCGTTACAAGGTAACGAACAGCGACCCCGGTCGCACAACCATATCAGTGAACTCCGCCCACCGACTATCGCCCTCTCTGAGCGGTAAGACATTGCTCCCATATCTACTAAATATCACTATCCCACTTCAAACTCTGATCATATAGTATTGTTATCAATAACCCATGTATCCATTGCCTATTTGATCCTCAGCCCTCGTGTTACATTCTTAGGGATTTTGCACAGATACTAACCTTCTCTAGCTACCTATCTGTTTGCTGTCCACACTAGTATGCAGCTCCATTGTACTTAGCCCAGCAACCCAACATTGAACACGTCCTTGCGCATGGCTCCTGTTTTTCAGCCAGCCTCCTACATCGAACAGTGCCACGCTATATACAGTCACCCCCACAAGCGCCCAAGGTATTTAAAACCTTCATCCGGCTCAACTGGCCCCCTTTAGATGCTGCCTAACCTATTTGCTCACCCAATGCCTTGCTAAGTGTTTGCTAATCATATAGCTCTGTATATTGCTGTAATATAGTAATCACAATTCCAAACTAGCCTACTGCATTTTACCCATTCTACTGCTAAGTGCCAATTGGCCTACTGCATCATATCTGCTTCACTGCTGATTGCATATTAGTCTATTGTATCCCACCTGCTCTACTGTTGATTGTAAATTAGCCTTCTGCATTGTACCCATTCTACTGCTAAGTGCCAATTAGCCTACTTTATCATATCTGCCATACTGCTGATTGCATATTAGTCTCTTGCATCCTACCTGCTCTACTGTTGATCGTAAATTAGCCTACTGCATTTTACCTGACCCACTGCTGATTGCAAATTAACCACTGTATTACACTTGTTATACTGCTGACTCTGAATTAGCATACTGCCTACATAGCCCTCGCCAGATTCCAGCCAAGCCATAATGTCCTACTTCCATAGTGCCACACTGGCCATGGCCTCACTCCTGCCTCTACCGGCCCCCCGGCATCTTGTCCTCATTCGAGGAGGACATCCTGGACCTCCTTTCCACGCATACTAAACTCGGATCCAAAACGATCTTGCTAGGAGACCTAAACCTGGGCTTCCAAGACCCTAACGACCATCATGCCCTAGCCGTTGATAACACTATATCCAACCTAGGCTTTAGACACAAAATTAACACAACTACCCACTAAAAGGGCAGAATACTAGACTGGGTTTCTGACCTTAATTGCTCCATCTCCATCACCCAGAATGAACCTGTTGCCTGGTCAGATCACCATCTTATCCTATTCCCCATCCCTGGAGCCTCACCAGCGAAAACTACTCTAGCAGCCCCCATGCTTTTCAGAAATTGTCGTGATATTACCGTAGACAGCCTCCAGCCCCTCATTAGCGACGTCCTTAGTGAGACAAAATATAGTAACCTCACCCCTCACAATGTGGTAGACTTATTCAACAGCACTCTTAAATCTGCGCTAGACATTACTCCCCCTCTCAAACTCAGGAAAGCCAAACCAGTGGCCTAAACAGCATCTATCTTGAAATCCAGGCCTGGATGGCCACCAATGGCCTTCTCAATGACGACAATACTGAATTAATGAATGATGAATGATGAACTCAACAACAGATACTCATCTTTCATCATTGATGGCAACATAATCAATGTCTCTAAGGAGATAAAAACCTTGGGGTCTACCTCGACTCAACACTCTCCCTCAAAAAACAGGTCAACAGTGTTGTATCTTCCACGGCATATACTAATAAATTGATCTACAGCTGTAAATCTTAAATATCCACAAGCACCTGCTTAACACTAGCCAGAGCACTTGCCCTATCAAAAATCGATTACTACAACACTCTATTCCTTGGCTCATCAGAACGCAACCTAAACAAACTCCAGGTACTCCAAAACAACTCTCTAAGAGCTGCACTCAGTCTCAGCGAGATTATGCCACATCTCCACCCACAGACACAATGCCAACTGGCTACCCATCCGAGATAGAATTACTCTACACACCCTGGCTATCACGCACAAATGTATTACCAACTCTGCCCCGAAATACCTGGCAGACAAAATCTGTTTTCACCAACCCACACATACCACTAGATCCACTCAGTCCCACAACTTAATGGCCCAAGATACAATCTAAAAACAGCCGGGAGAGCCAGCTTCCCTGTTCAAGCTGCCAAACGTTGAAACTCTTTACCCATCCCCCTCAGACACGAACCCTCATTCCTTACTTTTAAAGCCAGTATAAAAAACTGGCTGAGCAACAAGCCTCCACAGTAAAATGCTCTCACTTCCGAATCAGCCTAGCTGCCTTGGCCTTTGCCTCCGCAGCACATTATCGCACTTTCCTTCCTGTGACTTTCTGCTCGACCCACCTGTAACCAGGGTCTAACTGTTGATGATATCCTGTATGCCTGTCTATGACTGTAACCTTTAAGTTTCTCAAGCGCCCAGTTACCCCAGGGTTTGGCGTGCGATACAAATATTAAACAAATACAAATACATTTCCATCTGTGGCTCGGATATCAGAATTGAAATCGGCATTGGGCCGTCCAACTGCTTCTGGAAATCCATTGTTTTTCCCAGGATTTTCTGTTTAATGAGAGGGTGGTGGTTGTGTGGGGGCAATGTTAGGAAGAGCAGGGTGAGGGACATGGCAACAAGGTTTGGAGCGAGCAATGCTTGATAGCGACGGGTGAGCCAGACATGGGTCTGCAAGGGAAAGCAGCTGAGCAGTGAGTGAGCACATGCATGGGCTCAACAGCCAGAAAAGGATGGATCACTCCGCAGCATGAGAAAGCGTGAAAGCACACATGGTTTCCAAGAGATCTCATGAACGGCAGACTTATTGTTAAACACATTTTCATTTGTTTAAATGTCGGTGGGCCACAAAAAGTAACTAACAGCGCTTTTGCCGTTTCATGGTCCCTAGCTAGCACCACCAAATGCGCCAAAAACAATGATGTTAGTGGTTGCTTAAATTGTCCTATTTCCAGATGGAGGTATAACCTAAACCTAGAGTATGCACAGTGTTCACCCGTCATTTACCAAGTTGGCGACTTGATTGTGTTAGTCAGCACTTTTGATGTAAATTAATCATTAACAGCTGTGTGAGCTAAAGGTCTGTGTTTTCTAACGTAGATAATGGCTGAAAAAGTATCTAAGATGATGAGAGAGGAACATATGCCCTTTGGTTTGGTGGCCATTGGAGTTAGTAGTATCAGTAGTCCTGAGGCAGGGTTGTTTTCATTATTATAGATTTGCTGTATTGGTGCGAACTAAATTGAATGTAAACAATTAAAGTGATGTAATCTATGCAATGATTTTGACTATAATAGTTGGGGCCGAATGAATTAGATTGTCCTTTTTTTCCATGGGTTGTTCCCTCTTGCTCTGGATCAATGTATTCAGAGGAAGGTCAGCATAACATGCTTTTTCATTCTCAAAAATACGTGAAATGAATCAAATGAGTCAAAACATAAATGTATATGAAATATGCAAGCAAATTGGGAAATTAGCTGAATAAGGGGCCTCCACATATTTATTTAAATACTGACCTGCCTTCTTAAACATATTACTTGATGTTTAAGTCTATTGAGCAAACATATCTTCCCCTCATTTTATAGACATACTGCTTGCTTAAAATAGTTTCAGGTTTTCCTTTAAGTAATCGTTAGAAAGGTTTCTGCAAGGATTACTGCCTGAATGATCTCACAGTAACATATTTGCATTTGACAGTCTCAACTTTCATAGCATGTGGTCTTAGTTCTTTCTACTGTTGATAAAGAGATGTACGTTAGAAAAGTAAATGGAATGCTTCTTCATGGAAGAGATGAAGGAAGGCCTTGGATGCTGCAATGGATGTTTATTTTGACTACCTCCTGACCATCACTGAATACAGTTAATCAAATAAAACCATAATGTATTCTCATTGCCAAAATAAAGACACTTAATTCATAATTCAACCATCGGATTTATTCATGCTGCATTGTAATAATGTGCCAGATACAAACGTTAAGAATGTCATAGGAGTGGCACACAAATGGGGCAGTCATAAGAATTAATATCGCTCTCATAAACTGATCACCTTCCAATGAAGACAATAAGGATCATTGGACCACCTCGGCAGCATTTCACAACACAAAAAAAAAATGTTTGCACAGACACCATTTAAAAAAAATATGTTCAGCATTTCTCAGTTATCTAACACATTATTAATTGAATTAACATCAATGAACTCATTTTTGTATCAGCTTGTTTCTCCATTCGTTGCATACATCGTGAAATAGAAGAGATTTACAAAATAGTTTGGATAGACCTAATTTCTATTAACTGCTGATATACAATTATCTGTGATGAATTTATTGTTAAAGAAATTCTTCTGATTCCGGTGGGTTCCTTCAATGAAAAATCCCGCCTGCAGACAAAAACAAACAGTGACACTGTTTAGTATAGAGCTCTTCACTTCAGAAAATGCAAATCCTTGTTCAGCTCTCAGTCAGATCGCATTTCCCCTCTTTCCTTAAGAGTTGTTAAAGAGGCACAGACTTGAATATTTTCATGGCACAGTGGTAAGTGGGATCATGCAGTGTGTTTGTTTTGATTCACAACGTCCACATTTCTAATTTAAAATGCACTTAGTTTCCTCAAAACTATACTTACATTTCAAGTTCATCGAGAGTTTAATTTTTCAATGTAAAACTAAACCTTAAGAAACCTGGTTAAGATCATTTTTGCCCTGATATCATGCAAACAAAGTGCAAACAGAAAATGCTAACACGTTTGCTATGCATGCACAGCATAGTGTT
The DNA here is from genome assembly GCF_040938575.1 of Ambystoma mexicanum. Lineage (NCBI taxonomy): Eukaryota > Metazoa > Chordata > Amphibia > Caudata > Ambystomatidae > Ambystoma > Ambystoma mexicanum. The sequence continues at coordinate 1,183,370,161 of NC_090921.1, read as the reverse complement.
TCGTACAGGTCAAAATGCACAGTAATCAGCTTTGCACATGCGTTCCAATGAGGTGTCTGTTCCATTATGTCAGTATAAGAATGGACACGCACACAAGTGAACACTTATAATGGACTTGCAGCTGGTGCTCTGGCTGGACCCCAGCAATGCACTGTCTGCAATCCTTCCATAATAGCTACCGACCGACAGAGTTGAAGGTGGTGCAATAATTCTGCAAACTACTCACATAGCCCCAACATTAGAAAACGTATTTCCTTGTTAGTATCCGTTATTATTGATTTTATTCACCCTTTCAGCACCACAACGTTTGAACACGAAAAAGGTGACGTTTTTGGTTTGTTCATTTATTTGCTGTGGACCTGCTCTAATGCATTTACTCATATATGTTGTGGTCTTGCTCTAATCCATTTCCGTCTCTGAGTTCTAGTGCAAAATATGGGTCTGATTCACAACATTTCTGATGCAAATGGAGCAATGTAATAGTGAATTCACTTAATTTGCAGCAGAAAACATTGATCTCGGTTCACATGGCCCCTGAATGTATTGCAAGATAAACAGCCAAGTCTGCATTTATGCTAGCACACAGCAATTTATGTTAGCACACAGCCCCTCAGAACTGGGCAGGAAAGCTTTGTGAGCCTGTGAGCTGTTTTTCTCAGAATCATGCAGGTGAAAAAAGCACATCACTGTGCTTTTTACCTCTTATAATTCTTTGTGAATTGGACCCTTTCTGTTTCTTATACTGGCTCAAAAATGTTATGCCTTTCTGTGACCCGCTCCTCATTATCTACAGGCACAACAAAGCTATTAAAGAAACACATGGAGATTATTTTCTGTTTTTTATCAATACAATGTTGCTTTGCTTTTCTTGTAAACTAAAAGATCATCTAAAGTAATCAATGTTTTAAATCTGTGAATGCCAGATGTGGGTAGTATGTCTGATCGGCAGTGAAGCATTTGCAGTCAGAGATGAAATTGAAATATTTGTGTCCATAAGTAAAGATAAGAATCCTCTGGAGCTCATACTATAATGTAAAAGACCAGATTTCAAATAGCTGTAGAAAAGGCCCAATACACGGATACCACTTTAACAGCATACTTCACGTTGCAAACGCTAAGAAAGTACATACATTTAAAAAAACATATATACAGTCATTCATTTGACTAAGCATTAATTATCTAACAAAATAAATTACTTTTTTTTCTTTTCAATGTACTTCTGTATTATGTAATTATTCATTATAATATGTCTTGGTATGGAATATTATATTAATAATATTCTTCATGTGCATTTTAAACTTTATTTGATATCAATTTACTTTATTTTTTGATCACATGTCTACTTCAAATCAGACTGCATGTGAATTGTATTACTCTGGCATCCCTCAACTTTATCTATTTGAGTCCAGAACCCATAAGTGGAATCCAAGACAATGAGAAGCAGATACAACAATTGCCTAAATGTGCTATGTTTAAATTTCAACTGATTCTGTGAGATTTTGTTTGAGGTTACTACTCCTTCACATAAAAGGAGCAAGATATTTTACAGATTCATAAATTATGTTAAAATACACCACATAATATATTTGCACTCTGAAAATGTTTTCCTTTATGCATATTAGCCCATGCACACAGGTTTTTCCACTAGTGTTATATAAATGAGTAAATTGCATATATTAGAGCTATTGTACCATGGTACCTTCTTTTTGCACTTCTTAGTGCAAATAGTGTAAAAGTTAATTTTGATCATTTATTGCAACAGAAATGTCCTGCTTTCAGGAGGTGCTAAAAACAGGTAGATTCTGCAAGAATCCAATTTACATGTGTGAGTACAAAAATGTAATTTTAGCGTAAATACATACGATTTTTGCGGGCAGAGTATAGGGATGTGGCAGGAATGGAAATTCCGTTCCACGGTCCAGCTCTGCTAAAAAATCATCTCATAGGAAGAGCACTTTTTAGGCAGCTTATAACTTCACTCCCCCTGGACAAATCCTCACCAAACTTTGCAAAACATAGTATATGTCTGCTCTACATTGTTCTGCTAAGTTTGGTGCAGTTTCGTCAATGGGGGGGCAAAGTTATAGGGGGGATCCCAAATTTCTTTTTTTCCATAGACTGAACAAAGAAAAGTTTGCTCACGCCTACAGCCCAAACTGCTGGATGGATTTGGGTTCGGTCTGCGTAGTCATTTCCCTGTTCGGTCCACGGACAGGCATCCAATTGGCTTAGAGGGTGACGTGATGTCCACGGACATTCAATACGTCCACTGATTGGATGGTGAAAATCGTGAATTGTGTCAGATTTTTGGAAACGCCTGCCATGTTGGATTCACGGACTTCGGCCGATGTTTGCGGATATCGCGGTAAAAACATATACAAAACACAATATTTCACTTGTCAAACTTATCAAACACTCTCTGGGGAGGTTAAGAGTGATGTGGATGGAATGGGAAATGGCCATAAGAAGCCAAAACTATGACGTTTTTCACCATAAAAGTCTGCGAATGGTCTGGATGTTCGTGAACAGTCCTGTGAAGTTCGGCGACACTACAGATGTTCTGGAGCAGCTCTTGGATGGCTTATAGGTTTGGCACCACTCAATGAAACAGCATGTCATTTTGGGATTCTATTCTAGATCTGGTACTGAAAGGCTTTGCAAAGTTTGGTGGGAATCTGTAAAGTGGGGGCGAAATTAGAGGGGGGTCCCAAAATAATGTAAAGGCTTATAAATGTGGTGCCATTTGACGAATCTGCACAACGGTTTGCAAGACTATTTTAAGTCTAGATATACATGTTCTTGCAAAATTTGGCAGGAGTCAGTCAACAGGGGGAAAAATTAGAAGGGGGGGTCCCAAAATAGTGTAAAGGCTTATAAATGTGGTGCCATTTGACGAATCTGCACAAAGGTTTGCAAAACGATTTTAAATCTAGATATAAATGTTTTTGTAAAGTTTGGTGGGATTTTCGAAAGAGGGGGCTAAATTAGAAAGGGTCTCAACATTTTTAGATGGCTTATAACTTTGTTGCCGTTTGACGAATGTGGACATACATTTTCAGAAAGATTATAGACCTAACCTTGAATGTTTGTGTTCAGTCTGAATGGATTTTGTCAAGTTGGGGGCTAAGTTATATGACTATTGTATGTACATACATTTTGACACTTTAAAAAAAAAAACACATGGCCAGATTTCAAGCAAACTCATGTAAGGAGCATTGGCAAGGACCTGAAAGAATGGTTTTGCAAATGTGCCTGTGTTTTATTTTTTGACAAGTGTCATAATGTAGGTGCAAAAAATCGTGGTATAACTTTGGTGACTGAGGTATAGCCTGTGGCCATTGGCAATGGCTAGATTGTCCGGGTCATGCTATAAGGTCATGACCCGGACAATCTGGTTACTGGAATTGACTGCAAGGGATGAAAAATGGTGTTAAGTGGCCATGTCCACCTGGGACCGGCTATGTGATAAAGTTATTCAAACGTAGGATAGGTTTGAAAGGGAAAGAAAAATGTGCTTGTGGTAAATATTGTCATAGGGTTCTGACTTTGCCTTCTGCAGGCTGCCACAGAAAGGGAAGAGGGGCCCGGTACTGAGCCCCACCTTCTCTTTCCATGGTGGCCATCTTGGAAAAGGATTTTCCCCCCTACGGCGGGATGCTGTAGGAAGAAAAATCTATTTTTTATCAACCCGGGATCCCGCTTTGGGAACCAGGGGTGCTAATGTCCTTTATCTCCCATTTCAGGGGCTGCAATGGAGGATAATGGTCCGGAGCACTCATTATTTATTTATTTATTTATAACACGCCGAAGCCCGCAGGCATCAGGGCGCACACAGACACACTTCACTTGGGTCGATAACTTGGGTTCCCAGGCCTTTATCCCCCATTCCAGTCCTTGGAACGGAGGATGAATGCCACATTATTCCCATTAGCATAACACAAGATGGTAATGGAAATGTTGGAAAAACATATTGAGTCTATGCATGGTCACGTGGCACTGTCTGGAAGGTCCACAATGACGTCAGATGTTTGCTAAATTAAAATTATGCTTGAAGGTGGGAAATGGCAGAGTTTTAAGGTGAAACGTAAATTGGACAAAAACGTTGCTATATTGGGATAAGTATGATATTAGTAAGTTATAGGAAAATAGCGCGACTGGTAAAAAAAACATGGAATTCTCTGAAAAAAACTTTGTTAAACAAACGCTATGGTTAAGTTGCACTAATAAAAACCTATACAATTCAATGAAAACAGTTTGTAAAAGGGACGTTATGGTTGAGTTGCACTAGTAAAAGCCAATGAAATTCAATGAAAAAAACATTGTTACAGGGACGTTATCGTTACAGGTAAAACCGAAAAACCTCAGAAATTTGCCAGTTATGGTAAGCTGAGCAACCATAACTCGCGCCACCACCGTGCACTGCTAAGACTAACATTATGGACATCAAAGATGACATCACAAATGTCATTGATGCCATCTTAAATGAATATATGTTACACGGGCCGCGGTAGCGGGCATGTAGTTATGGTTAAGTTGGTCAACCCATCGGAAGACCACTTTTTTAGCGGCTTATATGTTTGCTCGCCGTGGACGAATTCGGATAAAACGTTGTCAAAAAAGTACATGGGGTCCGCTGAATTTGGGTGAGGTTTCGTGGAGGGGGGGGGGCAAAGCTATAGGGGGGTCCCACCATTTTTTTTCTCCATTTCTCCATAGACTGGATAGGCATAAACTTTGCGCACCACTACAGGCCAAACGGCTGGGTGGATTTTAACCAAATTTGTGGCAGACTTGGTCCTGAAAGCGTGCTTTTGTGTGTTTGGAGGAAATCCGACCAGTACTTATGTTGCAAAGAACTGAAATGTAGACCTAAATAAATTAGTGATAACTGGCTCCACTCCGCGGACCCATTTCCCTGTTCGCTCCACGGACAAAATTCTGATTGGCTTGCAGTATGCCGTGATGTTGGCCAACATTATACGCAGCCAGTGGTTAGCTGGAGGGAAGCGTGCTGTGTGTCAACATTTTCGGGAAACGCAGCCATGGTGTATTGGAGGACAGTGCTATGGCGAAAGGGCATGGCAAACATATTTTACGCCATGTGGTGGTGGGAAGAAGGGATGGAAACGGTGGGGGAGTGAAAAGTAGTTCATGGGTTACATCTCATTAGGTGGATGTGCCTGCAGTATCCGTGCGTAGCTCGTGCAGCAACCTCTTTCCGTGGTGACTGGTGACAGGTGAATTGCAGAAGGGGAGTGCATTACACATGAAGTAAACATTGTACAATAGCATGTACTAGGTTGTGTTGTGCGTGGTAAGCCCGTAGCCCCTTCCATGCATTGCCAGAGGCCTTTCACCGACAACTATGTGCCCTGGTTGCAAGTAGGTTTGACATTGTTGCCTCGTGTGTGTGGTTTGTCAGCATTGCATACATTGTTGGTTCCATGCGTGTGGTGATTGTTAGCACATTCTACAGTGTTTACTCCATGCCTGGAGCTGATGGAGTGAACACTCCTGCAGTGTGTCAAGTGTGTGCAATGTTCAGATACTGTGTACATAGAAGTGATAGGGTTGAACTGCATATTTCATAGGCTTGGGTAGTGTCCATTGTGCGGAGTGCTGACTACTGAACTGCACTGTGAAGTTTTGGTTTTGTACAATGAATAGAGTGCTGGGAGCAGGGCCACTGTTGCGAACAATTTTTTGGGTCGGTTTGCAGTAATATCATAGTATGTGAATGAAAGTGGGTAGGGGTGCAGTAGGCTGTGGTATGTTTATGGATTCTGCTAACTGTTGCATGTTTCCATGCATAGCTGCATTATGGTGCAGAGGTTGGGTAGGAGTGCCGGTGGCTGTGGTACGTGTGTGGATTGTGGTATTCGGTCACATGTTCATATGCATGGCTGCATTAGGTTACGGTGGGTGTGGCCAAGGCCTAAACTATTGGGTGCATGGACAAAGAACGTAGGCCATAGCCCATTCACCCAAGAGCCAAGGCATTGACCACACCCACCGCAGCAATGCAGTTTTGACTCTGCATCTCTCAGAGGGTGGTGACCTTTAAATAATTGTTGTGGAGCACATTTTAGACTTCATAGAGCACCAGAAGTGAGCTACAATGCATATATTGGTGATTCCATGGTGTGGTCATTGTTAGAACATCCTACAGCTTTTGGTGTATGGCTGGAGATGGTGCAGCGACAAGTCCTGCAGTGTGCCCACTGGTATGCAGTGTTGAAATACTGCAGTATAGAAGAGGGTAGAGTTGAAGTAGATCTTCTATGTGCTTGGATACTCTGCTTTGTGAAGATTTCTGGGAGTAGGCCCAATGTTGTGAAGATTTTGTGGTTTGGTTGGCAGTGACACAATACATTGTGAATGGAAGTGGGTAGGGGTGCCGGAGGCTGTGTTATGTTTGTGAATTCTGGTAACTGTTATATGTTTCCATGCATCACTGTGTTATGGTGTGGGGGTTGGGTAGAAGTGCCGCTGGCTATATTACATTTGTGGATTGTGGTATCTGGCCAAATGTTCGCATGCAGGGTTCCATTATGTTGTGCTGGGTGTGGGTAAGGCCTAGACTATTGTGGCCATGGCTAAAGTTGTGATGGGTTGCAGAACTTTCTACTGGAGGTGCTTTGGAAGCACACGCGACGTGCACTCTGAGAGTTTAACGGTAAATATGGAGTGCTGTACAGAAATTATAGTGTTGGATGCAGAGGTCTTGGATGTGATTTCTGCATGCGTGTGTGAATATTTCACAGTAACCAATGAGGCAGTGCTGGAAAAAGAACAGTGGAAAGGAAAGAAGGACTGTCCCTGCTTTACTGGGCTGCGGCCCTCGCTGTAGCTGGAAAAGCTCACGTGCCGCATCCTGCCATTCCGAGCATGGTGGTCATGGAAATGGAACTGTGGGGATTAGCCAATGAGGTGTTCAGGGTGTGGTTCACAGGGAGGGGTGGTACTATATTTTCCCAATACTGTGTGTAATCAGGTTGGTAGAGATGGAGAGACACACAGTGCTGATCGAGGGTGATACCTTTGTGCAAGATCTGCACAGGTATGCTGTGCAAAGAGGCGTTGCTGCTAATTTCGAGTTGGAAGGAGTAGATGCTTTGTGGGGTAGTCTATATGAGTGCATTTTCGGCACAATGTTTCACCTTTGCAGATAAATGGCCTCTGTCGCAACTGTCAATGCTGTCATGGTGCATTATGGAAGTCAACATTTTGTAAGTATTGTGCCATTGCACTGTGATATTGCAGAATTGTGGGGGCAGTTAGATACCTGTTGGCGTATTGTAACTGTTGATAGTTTGGAGGTTTTTGAGGATATGCTTGTAGCACTGTGGTTGCTGAAGGTTGAGTTTGGCAGTTTGAATGCTGCAAGTAATTCTGAAGTATTATGGTTGCAGTTAGATACCAGTTGGCGTATTCTAACTGTTTACAGTTTCTCATTTTTACAGGGTATGTTTATAAGCTTGTGCATTCTTGTTGGTACATTCACATCTTTCAATATTCTGAAGTGCTGGTGCACCACTATTGGTTATCCTAATAATATTTACATATTTCTTGCATTGGTATGGGCATTGTTAGACAGTTGTTGCCTTATTTCAGCAGCTGGTGGTTTCAGAGGTTACTGAGGATAGTTTTAAACCCTAATACTTAGTAGTTATTTTTTAAGTATTATGTAGGAAACAATATTAGTGTGCTTTTTGAACACTTATTGTTTTTGTGACTGTAATCATTGGGTCATCGTGGAAAAAATTGTACAGCAAGTACACTGATGTATTTTTTGGATAGTTGCTGTATGCTAAGTTGTTCCAGTTCCATAGAGAAGAAGGTAATTTTTTGTATGCAATTATGTATGTACTGGTGGGTGTTGTGGAGTAGGCTATTCTAATTTTGTAGATCAATGAGTACATTTTGGTTTCAAGAATATTAAGTAGGCATTTGCAAGATTTGCTGGTAATCTCTGCTTTAGAGTAATGGAAGTATCATTGCATTCACACTATGCATATTGCTTTCTAATGAATGCAGTACAGTGATCTGCACTGGTTGTGTCACCTGTGTGGTAGATTATGACTACTGTTGTGAAGGTTTTCTTGCCAAGTGATACTTGTCCATGTGTGAAAGTAGTAAGCTTGGAGTTGTTTTTGTTTCCATCTGCATTGTATCTTAAACCCATTAATATTATGTATTGACTATGTGATTGTAAATGTAAGGTCGAATGATTATCGGAATTGCAAGTAGTACACAATATGCTATGGTCTGCATTTTGTACGAGTTGCTGAAATGGAATAGAATCACAGTTAGGTATAGATACATAGAGAAAGCGCTCATTAGGGACTTGTTCCTGAATGACATGGTTGCAGAGAGTGCATGTATGTTTCTACATGTAGGAAATGTGGAAGATTTCATTTACGGGTATGTTTTTGCCTTCATGTACTTGTAGTAAGTACATTTGAAATTCCTGTGGATCTTCTTGTGTGTTTAAAGTGAATTTCACCAGTCCAGCACAGTAGTCCAATTTCTGCCTTATGCATGAGACACTGTAATTGTTTTCAGGATTGTTTGTTGCATTTCTGTGAAGAAGTAGCATTTGTAAACAAAACTAGTGCGAGCCGTTTAAATAAATGTTTTAAACAACTGCTGGCAATTGCAATAGAACATTGAATGCTACATTTGCACATCAATTTACATCAGTTTTATTGGAAAATTTGAATGGACAAGACAGTTATGTGTCTGAGTACTTTGATGGAAGTGCATGTGGTTTGTTCAAAGAGGTAGTTCTCTTTGTGTGTGCAGTATGGTATGTATTGTCCTTTTCAGTCAATTTTTCTGTGTTTTTGATAGTTGATGAAGTATGAGCTGATTTCTATTTCTTTGGTGGTACTGTTGGGAGATGATTTATAAGTTCTGATTGCTTTACTTTTCTTTTACATAGTTTGTGATTTTGAGGCACAGGGTACATTTTGAGATGGGGGTGTAGACTACACATAGTCTATTGTACTCTACGATGCAAGAAATGTCAGCGCTGACTTTACTTGCATCAAAATTGTCTAGAAATAGTCCTTCGAGTGTACATAGGCATGACAGTGCTATGTAACTCATGCCTTCTTTAAAGACTGTGCTGCCAATATCCATTACTGCTTGATCTAAGGTTAGACCTTGCGATTCATGAATAGCCACTGCGTTTGCTAGCGACAGAGAAAACTGTTCATGCATACATACATGTCTTTGAAAAGAAGGAATCAGGCTGTTGAGCGTCCTAACCTTTCAACTTCTGAAAGTTTGTCAAAGTGGATGTTCACAAACTGAATGCTGTTGTCACATGGATATGTCTGGAAGCCAATAACTGTACCAAGTGTTCCATTAACTAAACCTTGCTCTACATCAAGGTTATGCTTTAGCATTACTCTACAGTTTAAACACAATGTTAACATTTTCTCCAAACTAGCTATGTTATAGATAGAGTTTTCTAAGGTATTTAGTCATGCTATGGCTTGTTGACACATATTGTCATACCGGGTACATCCAGTTTGTCTGTGGAGTAAATTTGAACTAGTGGTTGCATTTCTTTTTTCAGCATAGTTTCATTGAATTCTGCACAGTTTGCTACAGTTGGCATTAAGGACATAAAGTTGACATTTTTGTGTGCTAATTATTCCATGACATCAGTAGCACATGTGTTATGGCCGTATAGCTCATGGATGCATCTGATATTTAGGGTAGACTGAGCTTCCTTAGATAGTACACCAATCTGAATGTTTTTTTAAATGTTGGCATAGGTGAGGTCTGCAGACTGATGCATGTTTTCATTTAATTCTCTGTATTGGAAATGTTGCCAGAGATTTACATTCCCTATGCTTCCAAGAGTTTTACGGCATAGTTTGATTCCTAAGGTTTTAAAGATAGGTTCACCTTTCATTGGTGTTAATTGAAGGAGATCTCTGAAAACAATAACATGCTTTCCTCCAAAGAGTTCTTCGTAGTCTGTTTTAAAGGACCTCTTGCAATCTGAGGTGAATCAAAGCTAACATTAGGTTGGAGACCACGCTCACCTCATCTATTAGGCTCATTTTCTTTTCTTTCAGAACTCTGCATAGATCCACAGCAGCTTCTGTTGAAAGTTTGTAGTAGTCTAATTTGTTTTGGTGTTCTACTGGAAGGAGTAGCAATCGGTGTAAAGTGACACCACCTAAGTTGGGGGCAGTTAAAACAGCAGAAAGTTTGTTGTTTGCTAATTGTTGGAGAAATTTACTGATGATTTTTATTAAGAATGTTTTGCGTGAACCAGCTTGACCACTTACATATAGCAGTACAGGTTCGTAGTGCTGACTGGTACAAGTTTTAGTTTTGTTCTGCATACCATGTTCAATTTCTTTAGTTACTTCTAGGAAAATGGTACGCTGCTGATTGTTTAGTTGTGATTTCAGTAGAACAAAGTCTTCTGCAGATTGCTCATACTGACACATGGTGTTCTCTACTTCTGTCATGGCTAATTCTGCCTCATTTGCTATGAGTGGCTGTCCAAGTGGCTCTTGGCTTCCAGTCAGAGAAGTTTCACTGCTTTCAGGAGTGTCTACATTTAGTTGTGCTTGAAGTTTTTCTTCTTGTTGGCGTGCTTGAAGTTTTTCTTCTTGTTGGCGTTTATATCTGTTAAGGGACTTTCACTTGCATTGAAAGCATCTTCATAGGAAGCATGGGTGTCTAATGAATCTTCTTTTCTCCATGGTTAAAAAACATGCAGTAGGGCCATGTAGTACAGTTCTTTGTGTTGAGGAGTTTTTAATGACAGCTTCATATGATTAATCTGGCTGTTGGGATTGTTTTTGGCTATTGTTTTAATGTCTTCATACGATTTCAGAACTCTTATTCTGGATGCAGCAGGACCAAGGCTTAGCCACACACTGGGCCTCATTACACAGATGGCAGTGAACCATGGTGCTATTAGCGCCATGGTTCATGCCGGTAAAATACTGGCACCGCCTTGGTGGAAAGGGGAATTACCGCCCTATTCCAAGGTTGGCGGGGCGGTAATTCCCCCTTCCACCATTGCCCTTCCCCATTCCCATTTTTGCCCCATAGGGCTCTATGGGAATGGGGAAGGCGCTAATTACGGTACTGCAAATTGCGGTACCGTAATTAGCTCCCTGGTCCCTTTGCGGGTTGGTTTTTACGACCTGCAAAAAGCAGGTGTTAAATTCCCCAACCCACAAAGGGACCGCGTAGTAAGGCGGTAAGGATTTACCGGTACCGTTAAAATACCAGTACCAGTAAACCCTTACTGCTATCGTTTTCAGAATTCCCATATAAGGCAATGCCGGTTAAACAGTCTGTGGCTTCGTAACAGCCACATTCTCTATGGGAGAACATTTTTATGCCAAAGCTGTACAATTTCTATGACTGTGTTTTGTCATCCTAGAGGTCTTTGAGCTCTGTTTTCTCTGCTTTGGTTAAATAGGCTGTGAATTATCGTGCTACTACAGTGGAATTGTCTGCAATGTACTGCACATCTACATTTGCATTCCATAGGAGGGCAATGATTTCATTGTAATCATTGATGTACTTTGATGCTTTGGTTCTTTTTATGAGGTATGTGTTCTTAGAAGATGTGTCTTTCACACTATGTCTAACCAATGACATGAAGCTGTTTACTTTCCCTGTTGCTGAAACTGGTCTAGGGAAACCAAAGGGGAATTTGGTTATACTTGCCAAATATGTGTCTTTGAAACTGCAAAATGTGTGCATGTAGGTCACTATGTGTACTTTCTGAAGAGATTTCACAAGTGACATATTTGTGAATGAACTGCAAAACAGTTTCACCACTGTCCTGACCAAAATTAGGAGCATTTTAATCCATAAAAGCATGTGGATATGTGGTGCTCCTCTGGGTTGATATTCTTTTCTCCAAAAGAAGTGTTCGACTTCTCCGAGGGGAGGAAGTGTTTTATTACAAATGAATTGAGCATGGCAATAAAGCGATTATGGAAGTACCTTGATACATTTACAGGATCAAGAGAGCAGAGTTATCCTGATGTTTTCATGTCTATACCTGTTTTGTTTTTGTCTGCTATGCGTAGGAAAGTGTGCAAGTCTTCCCATGCATAATCTGCACAACTTAAAGTGACAAACCATGTGGGTGAGCCAACGTTGCGTAGCATACACCATACATATGCATGCCGTCAGAACCAGTATTCTTTCGTACCATGTTTGCCAAGAAATTTGTAATACTTGACTGTAAATCTTTGTCTTTGTCTTGCACCTTTTGAAGTAGCTGTGTAGCAGACATGTTTTGAAAATTGGAACCTGTTTTCAATGTGTGTGCAACTCCATAACATAGAGTTGCTAGATCACTTTCAAAGAGGGTCTTCAGAATACATTCATAAAGAGCTGTATTCTGATGCTGTTATTTGTGTGCATCTTTCATCGTATCATCCACCTTTTCCTGTCGGAAAGCATAGAGTAAAGGCTTGTGCTTCTACACTTTTTTCCCATATGCTGATTGGCGATCCTTTGGCTTGCCGCATTTCATATGTTTCTAGTGCATCATCTATGGTGTCTTTGGAGTGCAGTGGGTGAATTGTATAGTTATCTAAAGTATTGGAGGCTGCAGTACGATCTAGAAGTTCAAATTGGCCAATTGTTGAGGAGTCCTTAATTATTTTCGTGGTTTCTCTCAGGGGTCTTCAATGTTTATTTCTTTGTAGTATTCATTGTTGTCTTTAAGATATTTCAAGGCTTTCCTAACTTTGTTTAAGTTCACTAGTTGCTGCCAAATTCTTTTGTCTATTGTAGGTACACCATTCACCAGTATAATCATAGATTGTTCTATTGGCCATTGCACTCGTAGAGTGTCTACATTTTCTTTGAGTGTCTTGAGTTAATGGTAAATAAACTACTTTGCCACAAATGCTTCTTAGTAATTCAGTGGGAGGCAATGTTGCAGTTTTTGGTTGCAGTCATATTATTGCTTGAAATGGGTGTACCGTCTGGATTATAATGCTCTCATACAAATTTTGCTGTTGGAATGTGTTTGGTAGTGGGATTATTTCCAAATTATTGCTGACAGCCCGTGAAGGCATTTGGTTATTGTTAAGTTTTGCAGTGCAGTATGTGCACAGTAAGGAGGGGTTAGTAATTTCATATTTGTTTTCTGCTAGGTAGAAAGCTAATTGGAACCATTGGGATTCCTCATTGTCTTCTATTTTGTGCATTATATCTATAGTTTTTGTGCTCTTTGTATAAAAAGTTCCGCGATAACACACAGACATACTTGGTTTGGTACTTCAGCAGATGTGCTTTTAAACTTGCGTATTTCTTTTGTGTATGTGTGTAATAGAAAGTTGACATCTGCAAGGTTGTTGCTACTGTTTTCTGAAGGCAGTGGAGTTTGTAAGTGCTCTTCTGTTAAAAAATATTTTCTTTGGATGTGGTGTATTTGTTCAAGCAGCTGTTTGGCTGTACCGTGTTGGAGAATATTATTTAAATGCTCCAGTGCTAAAGTTGGACTTGTTGTATAGTACAGTTTGTGAACACGATTTCTTATAGTCGAATGGTGTGTTGCTAACATTTTGATATGGTGGAAGGTGCTTTTGCAAGCAGGTCCAGAAATTCAGGCTAATGAATATCCTCGTAGTCCTGTGTATTTCGTACTGGACAGGAGTCAGTAGTTTGTAGCATTTTAATGTTTCCTTAGTCGTTGTCTTTCACATAGTGATTGAGGAACTGCTGCAAAGACTTGATAGAGTTTTGGCGAATGTTACACATTGATGTGCATGGCCATTTGTAGATGGGGCGTATTGGTTCGGTGGAATGAAGAGTTGAATCTAAGTTTGATGGGGATATTTGTGAAAGCAGTGTTTCTTCTTCCATTATAGTATTGTCTACCTTTTCATACCCTCGCCAACTGCTATGTATGGCAATTTTGTTTGTTTGCTCTTTTTTGTATTATTCTTCATTGAAGTATGGCACTGTGCTGGTGATGTGACTCTACTCACCTGTACAAATGTTGCCAAAGGTATCTATGCTGATATTGCGTTTGGTGCGAAGTACTGGTTGTAGTTTAATAATTATTCTTATTCGTGGTTTCATTCTGTTTAAAATTAATATAAAGAATTTCCTTTTGAGGAGCATTGCACTGTCTAGAAGAGCTTGCAGGATTACTTTTCTGTTGTAAGTTTTAAGGGTTGAGCGTGAATTCTCCCCTGTATTTATAAGGTTCTGAACGACTCTGTGGTGGAAATTTTTTTGTAAAATTATTTTTTGGGAATGCTACCTTGTGGCTACATTACCATTTGTATGTGCTCTGTTAGCAGTAGTGATAGTTGCAATCTTTTAGTACATTTCTTTTTATTTCTACATTTTGAAAGAGGAGTTAAAGTTTGCTTACTGTTAGGTGCTTTCATTTTCGTTAGTTACTGTATCAGCTGTTGTGTTTGAACTTTCTGTACACATTCTGCTAGAGGTGGATGGCTATTGTGTGTGTTTTTAGGTTGATCTGATCTATTTCTGCGTTGTTTTCTACAGAGTTGATTTTTGGTAGGCATTCTGTAGTAGCTGTTGTAGAAAAAAGGAAAGTGTGGGTGTGCAGATTTTGTAATGTATATGTGTGCACTGTGCATGAGTGTTTGAATATGAGGGTAGGCATATAGATAGAGGTGTGTGATTGTGCAATGGGTGTTTAGGTTGGGAAGGCTGTATTGGTATCTGGGTGTTACTATAATGGCTGTGAGATGACAATACAAAGTGGGCACCTGTTGAGGTGTAGTGGGTAAGAATGAAGCAAATGCTGTTGGGTTGATAGAATTGTGTATCTTAAAATACAAGAACACTGTACTGTCTGTGTAAGAGGTAGAACAGTATGATAGTATTGCACTTACTTTGTTGGATGTTGAGAGTAGGTTTCTTCTAGGTTGTATTTTCAAGTTGACACGCCACTGGCTTTCAGGACAGAGGTGTTTACTGCAACTGCTAAAGAAGAAATTAACAACATATGTTTGTTAATGGCATAGTGATTGCATTTGGAGAATACATTGCTTAAAATTGTAGCGGGATGTATTGCAGGAAGAGTTACTGTGTGTCTGTGTGTGTGTGTGAAATAGGATAGGTTTGTATATTATTGGGGACTTGGGAGTATCAGCATTTTTGGTAAGGGGGTAAGTGGTTTATTTGTAGGTATGCCATATGATGTACACTTTAGCAAGTGTGTATGTTGCTGGAGGACTATTTAGTTTGTAAATGGATTAGTCCTAGTTGTAGAAGGGTGAGAAAAATGTTCGGAAAGATGTACAGATTGGTAAGGAGAATGTTTTTGTGTGTGCAATGCCTTAACTTTTCTGCAGCTATATGCTTGCTACATGAGTGGAGCAATCATTTCAGTTCTTTGATTTATATATCCACATTTATAAATGGTACTAGTCTCAATGCACACATACATATGTGTTTGTTTTTAAGTAATGGTCCATTCTGTGAAGTGTGCAAGGTAAGTGGCAGGCACCCTGTTGCCATGCATGCAATGTATATGCACTTGGTTTGCTTTTGTAGGATACATCAGTTTTCCTTTTGTGAGAGCATTTTATGAATTTCATAGGAGATGTGTTAGTGGGGGAAATGTCGTAAAAATGACAGAAGCAAAGAAGAACACTTTGGACATTACAATTGGTGATATGCGTAAATGAAAACTTTCAAAGCACATAGCATTGTAGTTGACCGCTGAAGATGGGAGAAATGACAGTATGCTTTTTGAGTAGGTTATGAATGTTAAGTGGCAGGTACCTTGCTCTTATAACAGCGTTGCAAAGTTACTGTATAAAAAATATTCATACTTGTAGTTTGTGGTGATGGATGGCGATGCTCATGAATCTGGACGCAGAACTGTTGTATAGATTTACAGTACTTTTAACTGGAGGTGCTTTTCAATCACAGGTGAACTGTACTCTGAGTGTTAAACGGTAAATATGGAGTGTTGAACAGAGATGTTAGAGTTAGATGCAGAGGTCTTGGATGTGATTGGTGGATGCATGTGTTACTGCTTAACAGTACCTAATGAGGGACTGCTGCAAAGAGGCTAGTGGAAAGGGAAGAAGGGCTGCCCCTGCCTTACGGGGTCCGCGGACACTGCGGCAGTTGGGGAACCGCACGTGCCACATCCTGCCCTTCTCTGCATGCGTGGCATGGAAATGGAACTGAGGGGACTATCCAATCAGGTGTTGAGGGCGTGCTTAACAGGAAGGGGTGGCAATACTTGTTTTCATTGTTCTTTACAGTGAAGATGGCAGAGCTGCAGAAAGTCAGATTGTTGATCGTGGGTGATTCCTTTGTGGGTGATCTGCAGAGATATGCCCATGGTAGAGGCATTGATGATCATTTTGGTTTTGAAGGAGTGGACGCTTAGTGGCACAGTGTGCCTGTGCGCAGTTTGTAAGCTGTGCTTGTTGTTTGCAGAGATTTGGCCACTTGGAGTACTGTTGACATCCTAGTGGTGCATTGTGGAGCACTGCATTTGGGTTACATCAGTGCTGGAAGTTTGCTCTGTGAACTGAAGGAGTTGGTGAAAGGACTAATGCAGCTTTTTCCGACTAAAAAGGTGGTTTTTCCAGGCATACCACCTAAAAGAGTATGGAACAATCCTGATGTACTTTGCTCCCAGCAAGAGGTTGGAAGGTGTTTTGTAAACAGAGGCATGTCTGCATTTTTGCTCAATGCTGGGATGTTCTTCTGTGACAATGAGAACATTAATCCTTTTAATGTGCAGTTTTTCAGTGTAAATGTTTTTTTGTCCCCGATTGAAAATGCTATTTTGTTCCACAATCTAAGGGATATTTTTGAGAGGCTCGTGTAAGAATATGAGGAGGAGAAGAAGAGAAAAATCCCCCAAAAATACAAAAGAAAAAGTGTTTGTTTACAAGCACCTTTTAAAAAAAAGCTCTTTTCAGAGCCACCACTAATGACGAGATCCCCAACCCTGGATGAAATGTTTTCCCCCACCCATGGACAAAGCACGATATGACCGCGGACACTGCAGTAGTTTGAGGATCGCACATGCCACATCCAGGGCTTTTGAGGGTGGCAGGCATGGAAATGGGACTGTGGAGGATTAGGGATTGGTCAATAAGATTTCCTCGGTCTGGTGTTTAAGGAGAGACTGTGGCAGAAGGTGCGTTTTCAGAGAGGAGTACAGATGGCTATGGTTATGCCTGTGTCATTCAGAAGGCAGAGTGTATGGATTTTGGGCGACTCCTGGATACATTGGTTGGAAGTGCATGCAGAAAGCTGTGGAGTGGCTACACATCTTGAATTCCATCATGTGGATGTCCACTGGTAGGGAGTACGTGGAATCAAGTGGCTGAATGTGGCTCCTTTTTGTGGTACTTTGGTGACGCTTGATCATCCAGACATTATTAATATTCATTGTGGAGGGAACAATTTAGGACATGTTACCGGAATTTCTCTGCAGTTTGCAATGAAGGAGGCACTTGGGCAAGTTATGGACATGTTTCCAAACTCTCGAGTAATTTTTTCTCACATTGCCCAGAGACAGGTGTGGCTGCGTTCTTCTTCATTTGGTCCGCAAATGGAGAAAGCCATGGGCAATGTGAACAAGGCGGTTTGCGCCTTTTTGAGAGGTGTTGGTATGTTCTCCTTCCACAATGAAAACATTAAGTTTCGTAGCACCAACATTTTTTGCACAGATGGAGTCCATCTTACTGATGATGACAATCAGCTTTTTCTGTGAAATATCCAAAATGCATTGCAGTATTTTTTGCAAGTATAGCAAGCATTTTCCAGTAGGTGTTGGCCACTTCAACCCTTCCAAAAACAATCGAACACCACAAAAAGGCTCTTTTCAGAGCCACCACTTCCTCCCGGAAAAGAGTGCAATGTTTTTGATGGAACCACCCATCACATTATCTTAGATGTCAGCAGACTACTGCGCTGCCCGCGGACTTTGCAGGCTGCACAGCGGCTTGCATCATTTCATTGGCTGTTACGCTCACCTGGTTCCCACAGGGGCGTAGATCGAACCCGAACAGCTGCGGCCTCCACCAGCGTGAAGCGTAGGGCAAAGATGACCGTCTGGACAGACCCCCTCAGTTTTGTAAGCTTGACTCGTAGAAATATTCTCCTGTAGATGGAGAAAGTTATTTAGCCCCGTGGGTGTTAATGCAGACCCCCCTCCCTGCTCCCGTTCTCCCCACTTGCCACCTCCGATATTCCCAGTCAGTGTCCTCACCTTATGTTTTTGATTGGTGAGCTCTCCATCCTGCGTGGCATGCAGGGGCGTGTAGATACCAGTTACTTCACTGGTTTTAGGTGTCGGGGTTCTGGACGATTATTGAGTCCGGAATTTGCAAGTTTTTAAAGAGTTCAAAATGTCCAAAGTTCACTCTTGCACTTCCCTTTTGATTTGCGGCTGCAAATTCTGTCTGGAGGTTGCTGGCAGCGTTCAGGTAAGAGTCTGTATTACCCAAACTATCCTGTAAAGGTGCATGAGATTAGTTCACTGTCTTTTCTTTTTTTCCTAGAGCTAGATGCGCCGTATTGAAGGATAAAGCCTCCGGTGATAATCAGGTAAGTCTTGTAATATAAGTGATTGTCTTTTTAGTCTCTTTAGGCTCACCTTGCTTTTTCTTATCTTTTCCCCAGGTGTTGAAAATCACTGAAAAAGTGACAGAGGCAGCGCCGAATCGGAGATGCTGTGGGCTGGTGAAAATGGAGCAGCGCTGCAGCTGGGATGCGACGCGTGCCGGAAGAATGTCCCTTCAGGCCCGGAGTGAAGCAGGATCCAAAATCAGGTGAGGAATCAGATTAAAGTCTGTAATCTAACCTCTTCTTCTATTTTCCTTTCTCTCCTAGGGGCTCCGTGTTCGAGGTGGGCGTGGCAGAAGGCTGGATGCAGGTTTGCAGACACGGTGAGCGTTACGCTGCTAAATGCAGAATAACACGAAGCGTGTGTTGAAGATCGGGTGTGGCTTAAATAGCTTTGAAAGTAGTCCCAGGTAAGAAGTCCCTAGAACCACACCCAAGTGAAAAGTAGTCCTTGTGGAAAAATAGTCCCTCCAGGTCTCACGTTGGCCTGGGTGCATATGCAGCATGGTCTGTCTGAGGTAAGTGACCCAGGACTGGTTTTTACTATGAGCCTGGCACCTAAGGCGCCAGGACTGAACCTAGATAGCCCCTAGCCGGGCTTCTGAGGTTTAAACAAATGTCTGGATGCCTGCTTCCGGGGTGGATGGGCTTGGTCCAGCTGCCCGGGGGTAGGCATCATGACAGCGGCATTTCTATTTTTAAACTGTGAAAGGTGGCTCTGAAAAGAGCTTTTTTTGGTATTTGTTGTTTTGAATTTCTTTTGTTTTTTTTTACACACGAGACACCAGCAAAGGAAGGGAAGGGAGTGTCAGGAAGGGGCAGCAACCACAGGGAAAAGAAAGTGCAGGTGGAGAGAGGAAGATGTTGGGTGGGATTCACTTAGGTAGGGGGCACTCCTTCTCATGCACCCGACTGAAGCCTCGAAAGCACTTCGAAGTTGCTTCCCCCTGCAGAGTACCACGTCGCAGTACATTAACAATACACTGACCTTTGAAAGGTAAGGGTCTGCTGCAGTGTGTATGGCCTGCAAGCCTGGTTCAGGGATCTGCTGCCCCACAGTAGAGTTCCTAGTGGTGGCAGGAGCAGATGCAGAGGATGCTGATGAGTTGCACTCAGTGCATATCACCTGGTTTGGTCACGTCTCCTATGGTGGTAAATAGCTTCAACACCCAGGACTCACGTTGGCTGCAGGCAATGGGGAATTCCTCTACTTCATCCTCGTTCTCGTTCTCTTTTTGATCCCTATCTACATCACTGTGCCTGTTCCCCTGTCCAGGCCTGTGGTTGTGATGACGGTGTGGGTACTGCTGAGGTAGAGGCAGTATCAGCAGCCAAGGTTGCCATTAGCTCCAAAGGTAATATAGCACAGCAGAATTTATCAGAAAGCAACAAAATTAGCAGAGCCTAGCAGATTTCAGCAGAAAGCAATTGAAGCAGGAAGGAGCAATCTGGACCGCTGCTGTGTTCGGCACAGCCACAAACAGAATCAGGAGCAGCTCTGGGGTGTGGCCTTTTATAGGGGTGCTGGGGAGTGCTTGGACCCCGAAATCAGGCCTAAAACGTTCCCAAAAGTGGTCAGATTGCCAGGGGCACAGTGCGGGACCTCTGCAAGGCTGTAGTTTCACAGTAACAAACCTTGCATTGGTGAAAACAGCACATTGTTGATTTCCAGGGGCCCGTATCGTGTCTGGAAATAAGGGCAAATTCTCAGCGTGGGTGCAGTGACATGGCGATGTTGTGAATGTTCTCGAAAGGGACAGCTATCTGCAGGGCGCGTATTGCACGGGATACTTTGTGCGCATATGGATTGGTGTGCTAGAGACAGGGTTGGGATGCCCAGACTAATTAAAAGTGCAACACTCGTGCCGCGGACATTTTCGAACATGCTGGATGTTTGTAGGATACAGTAGGTGGGATGCACATATGCGCAGCTGTCCATAGGATGTGGGTGGGTGCCTCAAACTAATGAAAGTAGGTCACAAGTTTTTTTCAGACATGCTGGACAGGGGCGGTGATACCAGGACACAGAGGATGAGATACGCATGCACGTAGGTGTGCTTTGGACAGACGTGGGCTCCTTAATTAATGATGCATTGTTAGGCAGAATCATATGCAGTACCCTTTGGGACCACCACACACAATTAAGACTACAAGTGCAAGTACAAATTCACCTTTGGTACAAGCCTGTACTACACAGCAAAGTGGTAGCAATGGCTGAGCAGCCAGACTTATCTCAAGAGTAAAGTGAGCAGTCTCAGTAGTTACACAAAGGACAACAAATTACTATGGTTCAAACAAACACTGACTCAAGGTTTCTGAGAAAAAGAATATACATTTAGTTACACATCTGTTGTAAAACAGTACACTAAGTAAAGCAGCAGAAGAATTACACTCTTAATATCCTACACAACACCTGATGAATTCTGGACAAGTTAAGCTCAAATTGACATGTGAGCAAAATGGCACTCCTGCAATTTAAAAGGGAGGGAAAGACAAGGTTAAACAAAACTAAGCAGCACCAACAAATAAGTAGGCAGGGCAATCTAGAAAAAGCTTGCTACAATGAGGATTCAAATCAATAGGCCTGGGCCAATGTTAATGGTTCAGAGTCTTTGCAGAGGATCACACAGTTCAGAGCAGTTTGCGGTTAAGTCTTTGCCAAGAGCTCGAAATGAAGTTGGTCAGAAGAAAAGTTACTTAAAAGAGTAGAGAAGGACAAGCCCTTGGATTGGCGAAAGATTTCAAACACTTTCACTGTGGTCGAACAGAACGAACAACCGGGTTTGAACAGTGCCTTAAATGAAGAAGAAGGCTGTAGCTGAGGCAGAAGTTCCTGGCAGGTCCTGCAGGCGCATGGTTCCTGAAGCTGACACTATGTAGGAAGACTGGAGGGTCATGCACTGCCCAGGGTAGAAACCAGCAGCAGAGCAAAGCAACAAATAAAAGGTGCGCTCCTTAAAACTCAAACAGGGTCCGGTCCTCCTGGCTATCCGGTTCACTGCAGCGATGCACAGCAAATTCGACCAGGCGAGGGAGGCCTTGCTTGGTGTTTGGCAAACTGGTTGGTCCCACCAGCTCAAGGGAAGAAGATTTATTGCAGATCTTCTCTGTCGTCGAAGTTTGGAGATTCGGACCCGCAGCAGGGCTTCAACGGGAGGTACAGTCGTGGTAGTGGTCCTCTTTTTTCAGCTTCTCTTCGGTTCTCTCGATCTAGTGGCGACTCTGCCTTCCTAGTCCCAGAGACCTGCTTTTTATGCAGTTTCCCCCCATTCACATAGCCTGGCTGTCAATCACACAGCAGGGTGGCTGCCCTGGCAGGACATTCACTACAGCCAATCATACAGAGTACGACATGGGTCTCCAGGGAGACCCGGTGCAGGGAGTCTCAAACCCCTCCCTCACATCCGGTCATCCTCAGACATTCAGGCGCCTAAGAAGGGCTTCTGTGCAGAAGCCCGCCAAAGGACGGCGAACAAAGGAACCAAACCTGGTTTGGCGCGCAGAGTAAAACATGAGAAAGACCTTTACAAAAAGAAATGGCGAATAAACCCATCCGGAACCAAATAAAAGTAAATGGAGTCCAGCGGATTTAAGTTCGAGGCTACTAACTTAGCCTAAAACAGTGCCAAGCCTATCTAAATAAACCGCGGTAGGAAAAATATGGTAGATACCACTGCCACCAGCCAAATCTTAAAGAAAGGGGAACGAAATAATGTTCCATGAGAGACAGACAAAAAGGGATAACTATTAACCCTTTCCAGTACTCTATGTAAGATAGGTTGTACTGGGTCTGTGAATTTACAAAGACTAATAAAGTCAATGCCAACTTTACATGTTCTGGGAGACTGTAGTCAGTCCCAGAAAATGGAGGTTAAAGTGGGAAGTCTGAAAAAGACAACCCTGTGTCACTGCACTAAAGGTGCTGTGTGACACATAGTAAAAAGATGATGTCTATGGAGTAGGTGAGTCTCCACAGTCTATGAATACAAAAATGTAAAACACACATAGTAAAAACACATTGTAAGAGTGGGAAAAAAGGCTCACACTCTTACCATGTGAAAAAAATGTATCCTAGAAATCCAGCAAAGCTTCTGAGGGACTCAGTAGGTAAGGGAAGTTAGCCATTCTGGAGAATTCTATAAAACATGTGTCACAAGATGCGGACATGCAGACAGGAGTGATGCCCGTAGGACACCTCCATTTTGCTTAATTGCGGCCATCCTATACAGTACCATGTTCAGCGGAGTCGTTACAGGGTTTTTAAAAAAAGGAAAACACACACACACACAGCAACAATTTATATATAAACCTTTATTTTCACACATACATAGATACAATTGTGTGTGTAATGGTCATCGCTACATAACATTAAATTGTACCATTTATTAGTGACATGCCCCGTACATATGAAATGGTGTTCCAATTTTCCAGTCATACAGGTATGAATATTGTCACTTATAAATGGGTACAATTTAATGTTATTTAGAGATGTCCATTACACACACAATATACAATCACAATTACGGCATCTCAACGAGTCTGGGCTAGTCACTATTTAGTACACACGCAAATGCGCTACAGAATGCCCAAAAGATAGCGTCCACATTAAGGGAAACCTACCAACACTAAAGACCAGTAACGAAAGGGAAAAAGGACACACATTTCACCATCACCATAGCAAACCAAACATATTCACAATGGCGACGGTAACCCACGTCCAAATCACAGGCCAACGTGATGGATTGTAACACAGAGCTACGGTAAGAGACCGTCTATATTTGTCGGAATCACGATGATTAGTAACACAGATACTAGATAGAGCGAAGTGCAGACCGTACTAGGGAAACTACTCATAAAGATAATAGATTATTGTATCGTTTACGGGATCAGCAATTATAATCAGATCACAAGAGCGTCACTAGGAGTAGTGGCACTACACCTCACTTCATTACATATATACTTGCAATAACGCGCTGTGTACTTTAACAAGGCGAGGTATCACAATTGGGTTAAGTGCAACGCGTATGATATTCAACATTAAGAACTAGGCACAAGGTGATATTCACAGTCTATTATGCCTCTAATTATCATACTTGCATGCAATAGCACGCATCGCATATTATTTGGGTGACTTCCCATAAACCTACCCAGTAAAATGTGTAAAATATTTATGTTAGGAACTAGGTACTAACTGATAGCCGGTCAAGTGGCACAGTGAGTAGAGCGCTCGCTTTGACACCCGTGCAGAGCCTGCTAACGCAGTTTCGAATCCCAGCGGGGCCAAACTGAGCCTTTCATCCTTCCGAGGTCGATAAATGAACACCACACACCGTGGGTAATAATAAGCAGCGCTCAGATACCTGAGGGTTCGTAGCGCTATATAAATGCTAAATTATTATTATTATGCTATCGGATTTAACCCTATAATACAATATGGAATGACACTACGATTTGAAGATGAATGGTAAGGAGACTATTAGAACAATCAATGTAAAGATAATGCAACTAGAGGAATTCTTACTTCGAGCTATAATTTGCACCACAACCAATTATAAAAGGCATCTAGTATGATAGTAACAATTGAACTACTTGAATTTGAGAATTTAGAATAAAAAGAGTGGTACCTAGTGAGATACAATTGATTATTAATCTAAAATTATAATTAAGGTATGATTCAACGAAAGATCTCAACTATTCAAGCATAAACAACCACAAATGTACCAATGCCTCATTGTTTGCATAAACCAGCATATATTTACTTCTAATGTGATTCTGATGCATATAAAATGTTCATGTCTCCTTTCTCTCATCTCTCACTCCCTAACAAACCACCCTGTCAACAATCCTTGATTCTCTGTCACAAAATTATAAAATTTGATGTTGGATTGAATATGATTGTATATTAATGTACACCTTGACTTTACTGATACTATTTAACTGCACAGAGTTTTCTTTTCTGATATTGTAAATGTCATAAGACCTGATTTGAAAAAGGTGGTGAACGCCGAAACACGTGTTATCACTAAGGGCATCTTTGAGAATAAAAAATAGCTTTTTTACCAAACGTTGATGTTTAAAATTCATCTGGCACAGATCTTCAAGAGTGTTTGTGTTACTTCATGTAGAAATGTAGGCATTGCCTGCAGCAAGCACCGTAGAGGTGCAATCTTCAAAATCTTCCCATGTTGCACAGTAAAATGATGAATGCGTTCGTTTCTGAGTTTCACGTACTGTGAAACATATAATAAGTAGCTAGCAATGCCTTACTTACTACATAATTGTTCTACTACACACAAAACATAAAGAGACCACAACACATACACATATGAGCATATACAGGAAAAGTAAAGTAAGCAGAAAAGCAGCAATATTACCAAAAAGTGTTCATAACCTAACTGATTATCTTCATGCACAGAAATTATTGCTGTGTTTCAGGCTTGCTTCTTCCCCTATTTATATGTATCATATTATGTGACTGAACTTTAAGGAAAGTAGTCTCAGAACATATGAGAAGGGTAAGGTCTACAAATATAGTACCTTTTGAATGTTTAGTTCCTGTCTGTCAGTGAAGAAAATCACCTGGCCTACATTTGACAGTAAAGAAAAAAAAGGGAGCCAGACATGCAATGTCATCAGCGATGTCATCAATTACATTTGTGATGTCATGGGCGTTAGTCCTTGCAGTGCACAGTGTTGGCACAAGTTATAGTTGCTTAGCTTACGATAACTGGCGAATGTCTTGTTTTTATTTGGTTTTACTTGTAACCATAATATGGATAGGTGGTTAATAGTGCAAAGTAACTATAATGTCCCTTTAAAAAAGTTTTTGAACTGAATTTGATAGGTTTTTCTTAGAGAAACTGACCCACAACATCCTTTTAACAATGTATTTTCACTAAATTTGATAGGTTTTTAGTAGCACAACTTAACCATAACGTCCCTTTAACAACGTTTTTTCACTGAAATATGTATATATATAAAACGTGATCAAGCGGTCTGTGCACCGTGAAACGCGTCGTTTCTGGATTCTTTCCTTGCCATGCTGACATTTAATAAAGCACTGTTAGTCTGGTAAAACTTTGGATTGTGTTTTGCCTCTGTGCAGAGAGTCACCAACGACTTTCTCTGCTGTTCTTGGGAGTGCATTCCACTGGTTAAGCTTTTCCCGGTTCCATCTTGGTTCTGGGAAATTGGTTTTCCCCCTTTTTTCGAATATATATATATATATATATATAAAATAAGGAAAAAAGACAGTATGCAAACCTGGAGAAATTAAAGGTATCATGAAAAACGTTTTTGTGACACTGTAGTGTTAATGAAAAAAAATGAAGCTCACACTATGGTAACATTTAAAACATTTACACAGTTGGCGCAACCAGATGAATACCTAACATAAAAATAGAACATTTTAAGAGAAGTTCACACAGTGAACAAAGTTAAATGAACATAAATAGAAATGTTTGGATGGCTTACCTTAAAAAAGAAGTAAAGAGTAATTGCTCATGTTGTTAAAGAAAATAGTTGTGCAGCCCTGCAATTCAAAAAGATAAAAACACAGCATGGTAAGTCTTGATGTCAGTGTTTATTTGTTGTAACACAGGTTTTTGTTTTTAAGGAGCATCACAGTGTCAGAAGCTGCACGTTTTAGGGTGTGAAGATCTTGCACGTTATAACAGTAACATTAGACCGGTGCAAGTCCAATTAAGGAGGTTTTCAAATCGCTGTTGTGCAAAAAAAAAAAAAATTCTTTCAAAGCATCTTGCACTACGGCAATGACTAGGACTAGGGCTACTATGACCTGGTGCAAAAATGTATTGGAAGAGTATATTTTCTTCACTATGGCAGTTTTTGCTCTAGTGATAATTGCCCTTGCACCAGTGCAAAGTTTCATTAATATCACTCCATATGTTTGGCTGGTGTTAGATGTGGGAGTATCAAGAATAAAGAGATAGATTTTGACTGTAGTTTCCTTTAGTGCTATAGATTCTGAGCCCAGAAAGTACTAGCTGATCCTTCAAAATGTGGGGGCTCTGTGGCAGACAAAGCTAAGCACAGACACACACATTCTATTGGTCAGCACATCTGGGTTAAAAGCACCTCTGGCGTGTTAGATGCAATGTGGAGGCTGCATGAAACGAGAGAACTCACTTTTGTTTCACACATCTCTAGCAAATCATTACCCGGATCCTTCCATCGCAGACTATCAACGCCTACTTCATAAGCCTGTCCAAGGATTGTCCTACTGGAGCAATACCAGCGAAATGTAGACACGTGGTCCTCTATCACAATGTTATCCCTGCAGGATAGTCCAGGAGAACACAGGAGAATATGTGAATAATATAACTCAACAAGTGATCCAGCCAATTATCGTATTAATGCAAAGTGATGGATGTGCTGTTGTTTCTGGGCCATTCTGAACATGGTGAATGCACTCACATTCAACTCTGTAATAAACACTCCAAGTTAACCCTGCTTTGTCTTAGGAGATTTTTAAAAAAAGATTTAGGACACTTAAGTGGCTAGATCCTGCAGGGAAGCAAGGAATTTTGTGACAAGGCAACTGTGGGGCATCCTGTCAAGAAGGATGTGAAAAGGACAAGAATGTTGTCCTTTTAGGATCACAGCAGATTCTGTGTCAATTGCTAAATAATTACACAACGTGAAAAGAAATAAGTAAGACAGCTAAAAGTGAGAGTGTTTGCTGCTGTCACCTTTTTGTTGGGTCAAGACATACTTCTCACTGGAGAGGTCCACTCTAAGCACACTTTATCTATAATGAGCACCTTTTAAAGAAGCAATCACTCAAAAATGACTGTCCTCCATAGAAACATTTGTTGGCGACTTTTTATGGGTAAGATTTTGTAGCATAACATCTAAGTTAAACTTGGAATACAATATGAGATTGTTATGTTATCCAGCACACATAATGACCGTACACAAGGTTATGAATGAGTCCTATTTAGAGTGATGTTGAGTTTAGAAGTATCAGTTAGAGAACCAGTGCTTCTGCTCTCTCTATGTATGGCTTTGAAATCTACATTTCTTTACATGCAGGCCAATTCACTAATAGCCTGATCCCAAGTAATCTTTCCTTTGCATAATGCGTCGCTGTTTGAAAACATCTCCTGGCATCAGCCTAAGGTGAACATCTAAATGGATGATGCAACGAGCATGATAAACCCCTCAGACCCGCATTTTATAACCAATAGTCTAAAACCGTTGCTATTTTTATTTTCCAGGTAAAGACTATTTTAGTTTAAAAGTCTGTGTTCGAAGCGCGTGAAACATATAGAGATGATAAGCAAAGAAAAGATCATCCCAATACAAAAGGCGGCCATATAGAATTTCATCAAATACTAAGAAATACAGTAAATCCAGAAATATCTAAAAAACAATAAAAGCTAAGACCAGCAACATATTTAAAATAACTTGAGCCTATGGCGATGTATTAACATGTGTTTCCTGAATAGCAACAATTCGCAGAAGTTATGTAATGAGAAAGGCCAGGCCCCCCAAAAGGGAACTGCCACACAATCTAAGCAGACTGTGGTAATCTGAAGACATCTATGTAGACATTCTTGGCACTCCAAAAACGTTGTCAATTTCTGTGGTTTACACTGCGTAAGCCACATAAATTGACAAATCTAAATGCCAAATAATTCAAACAGAACATCTTTATCCCTGAAACCAACATGGCAGCAGAGTAAAGAGGGTGGATTGTAGAAGAACCGCAAGAAAGGAATTCCTTTTGTCATTGTGAGGAATGAACAATGGTCGAAATAATAAATGAGAGATTATTGATGGATAGGACATTTTTAAGGCTCACAACTGATAGTTGACAGTTTCATAGACTGCATCAACATCTTGAACAGAAGCAAGCGATGCATCCTGCAGAAAGGGTTCCTTTTACATTGGTAAGAAGGGAAGGGGAGGAGCGGAAACAGAAACCTCTTCCAACACTGAATGCCAGAAACTCAGGGATTGGATGTAGCAAAAAACAGCTATGTTTAATATATATTTAGTTATGTTATATTCAGATCAGAAAGATGGACTCGATTGAAACCCCAGTTTCCTGAATCTACATGTCTTGAATCAAAGACACCTGCAGATACAGTCTGTGTGTCTTCTGACTTCTTATTTACTAGAGCAATATAGAAAGATTAATCCGCATGTGTGACATTGTTGAGACTTGGGGACACTCCAAAAGGCATCAGGAGGGAGTCAGACTGGGCCAGCCCATATCAGACTAATTGAAAGATATTCTTTGGGGAAGGATCAGAACCACTCCAGCACCACAACCTCTAAGGTTATCTGATGATTAAGGATAAACATGCCAAGTACTACCTGTGTTTTATTGTGTTGACTGTCACTGAAAGATTTTGTAAGACTGACAAGCAAGCACCATAAGCATGCATTAATGAGTATATGTAGTGTGACTGTCTCTTTGTTGCTGTCAAGTCAGAAGCCAGATGGACTGGGGACCAGGACAAGGTTGGTGAGTTCATAGTGATTCAGTTGCACATAGGAAGCCTACCTCAAAATGTACTGCAAAACAGTATGGCTGAAACTAGCTGGCTTCTTGCCAGAAACTCTGGATCCAAGGATTCTTTCATGATAAGAGGGTTGACATGCCTGGTCCTCCTGGTATCAGCAAAACTACCCTGAGCCAAAAATAGGTCCACCTGATTGGTCAACAAGACAAAAACAGAGAAGAGATCTCCTTCACTAGGTATGCCTGATACAGGTATTGTTTCTCTTGACTCAACAGTGGATGCAATCTGCTAATCTCTTCTACCACAACTTTACCAGAGACAGTGGACTGAAACTCCTGAAATGACTGCAATGCAGTACCTGAGAAGATATTAGCAGAATTGATGCTTTCATACTATCATACACATGTCTAGCATTCCCGGCATGCTCCGCATGAGCGTTGGCTCACATGAAAGATATCTGTAACCACCTTCCTGGCACTTCTTGACAAAAAAGTCACATATCTGTATGTCAATCATTGTGGTGACAGGAATGTTATCTTCCCTATTACTAACAGCCACTAGATGAATGCATTTTTTTGCACTCAGTTATAGCAATTAATGTACTCTCCAACTCCTAAATTATTCTAAATAATGTTTTCACAACTACTATTTTGTCTCATCACAAATCTTTGCAATTTTTTTCTTATAGCCCTTACAACATGTTGGCAAACACTGTTCAACCACTAAATACACTCTCCTGATTCTAAATATGTTTAATGGTCTGTATTTGCAACTACTCTTTTGACATCTGACAAGATGATATACTGAGTCACTTCCACTAAATGTACACTTCTGTCTCCACACAATTTCAAGATGCCTGTTGCCAACTAATAATTTGCCTTATCACAAACATATTTCTTTCATCTGCCACAAAAAGATGGCACATGCATAAAAACCAGTGACTATACTCTCCTGCCTCACAAAGCTACTAAGGATTTGTCTTTGCAACTACTATGTTGTCTTATGATAAACAGACACAATCATTGACAGCCACTCAATATACTCGCCTGCTTCTACCAAATTCTAGTTTTCCTCTGCAACTAATATTTTTTCCCTTCGCAAATCTTTAGAACCAGTATGTTCTATTGTGCAACAACATAATTCACTAACAATACATATCACATGTCAGCATGTCATGAAATGTGATCACTGGGAATCTCCTACCTAATAACAAAAATATAGCCTATTTTAATTAGTAACCCCTTAATGAACGTATACCTGAATTCAATATCTGATCCACAGGAAGTGACACTGACATATTTAGTGAATCTTGTGTGAATATAAGGTGGTTCACTCCCGACATGTACCTTCTGTGAAATCTGTGGATTTTTTGAAACATTGAAAACAGAAATAAAGCCAGCCTGGTTTCTCGAAAAAACAAAGATCCACACTGTATGTGATACGAGATACTTAGGCATGCAAATAAGTGCTAATCTAGATGATTCGCCATGGGCTGAAACTGCCAAAGCTAAATGTCGTCAACTAGCATCCCAAGCTGCGACTTTAAAAAGACAATACGGCAAATTCTCTTTAAAACCTGTTGTGTCATTTTATCAACAAAAAGTGGTGCCAGCATTAATCTACGGAGGTGAAAATGCCTTAGGATGCTCGCATGAGCTTTGGAAAATCCTTGAAAACATCTTTTGGGTTAGAGTGTTACAACTACCTCGGGGAACTTCAACCGCCTGCATCCGATATGAATTAGGATTAATATCTATGCATGCTAGAGTTTGCTGGAACATCCTATGCCTCTTTAGGAAATGTAAAGTTGCGAACCCAGCTCTTCAGTTCGAAATACTAAATCCCTACAAAGAGACAGTTGGTTCAACCTTAGAAATGTGGATGGAATACTGCCACGAGATAATGGAATCCTATGACATCAAACTAACCACACTTTTAGAGAATCCGACAGTAGCTATAAAAAGAGTGTGGTCATGGGATTGGCATCGAACTTAGATTAATCTGCCGAGTAATGGCTGACGTTCCAGGAGAAGCAAGGGAATATGGCAATTTACAGGACTACCTAGCCAAATTTCCGGATGCGCTTTCAAGATCTTTATACTTGAGATTCAGATTGAATCTAATAAACACTAAAGAACGCCAAGATCTTTTTAATGGGAGAACGATCTCATCCTGTCGTTTTTGTAAATCGGATGATGAAACACTGAAACATCTCACGCTGTTTTGCCCATATCTACGTTCTTTGAGATCCCGGGCCTTCGGGTCGATATTTGAGAAATTCTATACACTAAGTGCGGACGATTGGTGGCATCGGATGTTTGAGGGAACAGACCAAAAACGTATGTTTGCCTTAGTGGTGTTTCTTAAGGACCTGGAATTAAGGCTAAAAGAATCCTGAACATCTACTCAAATAACTGTAAACTGTTTGTCAACCTCCAAAGACCCTAAGTCTCTCTCGTCGGATCAAGCTCAATAGGTTCTGGTGGATGTCCTTTAGGATTGGTACTATAAAGTGCGATATTTTTGGAAGAGGCTGGGATGTCTTGATGAACCTCTTACTCAATTTGGACAGTCCTTCTGTGCTTGTACTGTTCTTTTCTGGCTCTTTTCGTGTTTTTGATTTGGTTTTCTTTTAAAGGTTTATAAAAACCGTATAAAAATAAAGAAAAAAAAATAATGTACCTATCTGCATAATTGGATTGTTCTAGGAAAATGGACATTGCATCTTGTGTACATTATTTAGATTGATTTCAGAACAATGCATAGTAAGAATTCCACAGAACATGGGAATGTACATTTCCATGGCATGTGTTATGGAACATTTTCCATTGCAAAAACATTACTGCAGAATTTGTATGATTTTATCTTTGCATGACAATATGGGATGTATTTTATAAAGTTCTCTTCGAAGTATTGAATTTCCCTGAAATCCTACGGAATATCACATACATGTAATAAATATGAGAGATAACTACAGTTTAATTTCAATGATATTTTTCCAAAGGAAATGCATTTGTTTGGCTTCCACCCGAACTACTGAAGAGTTTTCTCTGAGTGTAACATGCATATTTTTAACAAGTGGGAAATCATCATCTTACTCAGTCCTATCTATTAAACAATTATGTTAGCTTTTTAAGAATTAATAGTTCATTATACCACGTTAACCTAGATGTGGAGGCAGAAGTTTGGATATGGTTTCCTGCATATTGCATAGTGCTCCATCACAGACTGAGTGCTATTAAGGCTGATTATCTACTTGCTTTCAGGTACTTCCTTATTTTGATGCGAGGAGAATTGTTCATTTCAATATCTGCCCTCTGGGACTGACGGGTATTCTGACTTCTCTGTCTGCAAAACTGAACATCTTTTGCCTTCAGAAGTAGAGGCGACCAAGGAGATTTATTTTATTTATTGGACATTTGGATGGCACCTTTACACAGGTGTTTCCAGGCACCACAAGACAAGATGGAGGGGGGAGAGGTGGAAGGGAATGAAAAAAGTAGAACAACAAAAACGGTTATATTGGCATTTGAACAATCCTACCATGCAAGTGCATGACAAGGTGGTAAGTGCCAGGGGCACAGGGGCAGGGGGTAGAGGGAGAAGTGCAGGAGTGGGGTACCCCCAAGGGTGTGTTCGGGCAAGTGCTGGGCGGGCCAAGGCGGCAAGCCCCAGATGAAGGGGGTGGGTGGATGAGTGCGGTGGACATCGAGGACCAGGTTGGGCTAGTCCGGGGAAGGGAACCCGAGGGCCAGGGCTGGCAAAGGATGGTGGGGGGCCGAGTAGGGGGTGGTATGGCCCCTGTATGACTCTGAAGGGACCAGGCCCTAGTTGCAGTTGCAGATGGAGATGAGAAGGAGCTGAAGGATAAAGTTGCTCCCCACTTAATTGTCATACAACCTTCTTCTGTAGTTACACCATTGAGTCCACTTTCTTCACTTATAGTCTAGACCCTATGGGTAATGCTGGCTTCCTAAATGGGTCCCAATCTACAGATGGTGATCGAGCATCATTCATCAAGAGGTTCAACCCCCGGATCCTTAGCTGTCATCGAGCTCACCACCACTGTTTGGGGACGGAATGATTCCCTGCACCAAGCACAGGGATGACTCATCTCTTGTGGGTTTAAGACTCTATTAGTTACCCCGTCAAAAATGTATAAAGTGAAAATGACACGACCTCCTGCACCGCCAGTAGGATCAGAATTGACTGCATTCTCTTGTTCTAATTTTGAATGTATGGGAGCTATTAAATGCCTCAAGTCGGAGGAATGGCTCTGGGGCAGTGGTAGGTCACAATCTTATGAGTCACACCAATCACCGCTAAGGCTACATAGCCTGCTTCTATTAGCATGTGAAATGTCTGTGGCAGCCCTGGAGACAGGGGCTGACAGAGCAGGTCAATGATAAGGAACTGAATGTGGAATTTCTGGGGTAGAAGTCCCATAGGAATGCATGTAAAAATAACTGATGTTACGGAGGGGAAAGAAGATCCCCCTAGCCCCTGGGTTTGAATCTCTTTGCCTGACAATTATTCAAAGAAGTCTGCAGCAAATGGAGTGTGAAGTTTGCTGGCAATATAAAAAGAAGACACAGGGCCTCATTACACGGACGGCGGTGGACCAAGGTGCTAGTAGCACCTTGGTCCATGCCGGTAAAATACCGGCACCGCCTTGGAGGAAAGGGGAATTACCGCCCTATTCCAAGGTTGGTGGGGCGGTAATTCCCCCTTCCCCCATTGCCCTTCCCCATTCCCATTTTTGCCCCATAGGGCATAATGGGAATGGGGAAGGTGCTAATTATGGCACCGCAAATTGCGGTACCGTAATTAGCTCCCTGGTCCCTTTGCGGGTTGGTTTTTAACGCCTGCAAAAAGCAGGCGTTAAAGTCTCCAACCCGCAAAGGGACCTCGTAGTAAGGCGGTAAGGGTTAACGGTCACCGGTACCATTAATGGTGACCGTTAACCCTTACCGTCGTCCGTGTAATGAGGCCCACAGACTTATAGATGTAAAATCCTAATAGGAGAACACTGATGCCAAGTAATTGCGAACTTTGGACCTGCACAGCAAAAGAAAGGTTCTTAGCCATATGAGGAGAGAGTGAAACAGTTACAGTGGAGGATTATTGTTTTAAATTATTAGCTGGGATCAGAAAGGTTATGTTGTGATCTTATGATAAGCTAGGGTGGAGGTTTTCCTGCAGCATTCAGTACAGCTTAAATGAATACATGGAAGAATGTTCCCTTCATTGATGAGAGTAATAACAAAGCATTGGCATTAAATGCTACAATAGAGACTAGATACTTTTATTAAGTACTGTTTCAGTTTTAAAGGTCAGCAGTGTTCTCTGTGGCAATCTAACTCATCAATGAAACGTACAGATTTAAAACAGTTGAAAAATGAGTGCAAAAGCAAATTGAGAACCAAAGGACGTGGTAGACAGAAAAGGGTTTTTAAGAGTAGTACAAGTAGTACAGAAAAGAGAATAAGAGGATATGGACCAAATATGCAATGGTAAAGCGATCCGAAGTTTAGGGGCAAGAAGACGGAAAGACCGAAAATGCGACTGTGCGTACAGCGGTTTAGGAACTGAGAGCAGAATTTGGGATTCTGAACCTTGTGGGCAAGTGGGAGTATACATAGATACTGGGGAACATAAATAATCAGGAGCAAGATCATGGTCACATTTGAAGATGATACAGAGAAAACTAAATTGCCAGCAAGTTTCGGAAGATAACCAACAAAGAGAAATGAGTGCTGGTGTAATAGAAGAATGAATGGAAATGGTGCAAAGAATGCAGACAGTAGAGTTAAAGATAGAGCGAAGGAGGGCCAAGTGCGAAGCAGGAAGACCAAGAAGAAGACAAGAACAATATTCAAGAGAAGAGAAAATAAGAATAGTAACCGGTAGTTTAGTGGCATGAAAAGAAAGGAAAGAGCGAGCTTTTCTAAGATTGAAAAGTTGAAATCAGTAAGATCGTGCAATACTATGTGAAGTGAATTGAAGGGAGGAATCAATAATAACACTTAAATACGGGGGTCAGCGGTAGAGGAAAAAGGAAGAGCGACACGGGGTAAACTATGAAAAGTGAGAGAAATGTGGGTGGGTGGGGTCGTAGACACTTGGAAAAAAATAATTTCTATCTTGGTGGCATTCAAGTGGAGACAACGAGATTGCATCCACGCATGGATGGAAAAAAGGCATTCGGAGATAGGCTGTAGAGAATCAGAACAAGACACAAATGAAATGAACAGGTTGGAGCCATCTGCATAAAAATGGGCCAACAGCCCAAAAGAGGAGACAATAGAAGAAAGAGGTGCAGTATAATGCACCTTTAATGTGTAATGTGAAGGTAGCCTGAATAAGATGTTTAGAAAGACCTAGACCAATTTTATGATTTTATCCAGGAATTCCAAGTACCTCATCCTTAAAAGGGACTGGGTATTTTAATTTCTGTGTGAGCTGAACATATTGATATTGTTTTCAGGAGAGACCTACCTCGTTACAGAAAAGACAGGAGCTTCGAACAACAAACCCAGTGCTGCTCCCTGGGCGAAATTACCTGGCATGTCTATCCATGCTGGAGGTGGATGCTGGTGTTGGTGCATGGACTCAGGCACACTGAGCGTGATATGCGGGCTCTGTGGTGGCAAATAAGTTGTGCCACCATTACTCGGAAGCGAGGGGGCCTTTGGCTGTCTTTCACCCTGACTTTTGCTTGACTCCTCAAAAACAGAGATGCTGGGAGCCGGATTCCCACCACTATAAAACTGTTCTGCCTCCTTCATTCAGTGAGTCTTAATGCTCCTGGGTAGGCTGTATTGCTCTGTGCTCTCAGCGCTGTTTCTGGTTTTTGGACCTGCCTTGCCTCTAGGTTTTTTGTTGCCCTGCTGGCTTATTTGTGTTTTCTTTTCTTTTGGCTTTCCCCCATGTTTCTTTAGAGTCCCTCCATACTCCTTGTTCTTCCCCTGTCTTTCTGGGATTGTCTGTCCAGCCTGAACTCTTGACTCGCATTTTTCCTCTTGCCGGTACCTCTCCACCTGTTGCCCGCTGAGTAATTTGCCTTACCTACCTTACCGGACCGCTGCACACCTTGATTTTGCCAATACCTACCACACATCTACACCTTGCCGCAGTTCCCTTCTTCAGTGTGTCGACACAAGCAAAGTGACCTGCTCGACATCTACATGTCCAGGTGAGTCTGAGGAATTACCCTCATTATGGAAGTTCCCTAACTGATGGGTAGCTATATTAAATTGCAATTAGCCAATGAGCGTGACCATATATCAAACCAATACAGCATTGTTGTTGGCTGGTAGAATAGATGAGTTTTCATCGGTAAGAGGTTTATATAACCTCTGTGTATGAGCATAATGCTGATACCCAAGATACTTTTTTTCAGCTCTGTCTGAGGGTAGCAACAATACTGGAACTACTGAGATATGTAGGCATTTTAACAAGGTAAATAACAAGTTAATTACCACAGAACGTTAGCAAGATTTGGCAAATGCCAGCATAAAGTAGGGAGGGATTAAAACAAATTACACATTGGGCCTCATTACGACCCAGGCGCTAATGGGTTAATGGCGCCGTAAAAGGCTGCGGCGCGCCGTTAACCTATTAGCGCCTAATTACGAGGTCCCTTTGCGGGACCCGACCTTAACGGCTGGTGTAGACCAGCCGTTAAAGTAGGGACCCGCAAAGGGACCTTGGTGCTAATTATGGTGCCGCAATTTGATGCTACTTGATGCTGCAGAAAGCAAGTCTTATGATTTTGCACCCTTCACCTGATCAGACAAAGACAACATTTTATTGATGCCTTCTACAACCTGGGGCGTGAAAAATAAACTATCCCATGCACACAAAGTTTTCCCAAGAATCCAAGCAATGAGCTAACCTGCAAGCTCACTGGAAGATCGCTCCAATGTGGTCAGACACGGGCCAACACAAAATCAACTGACGGGTGCTGTGAAGTTAGATTCCCCACTGAGCCATGTTGTGTCGGCCCCTCAAGCACCATCATCTTCATCAGATACTAATGCATACCCGTTATATGAAGCAGCAATTGATGATTTTCTTGCCCCAAGTCCAAATCTACCCACCTCTATTAATGATACTGAGATTGGACCCTCCTCTGATCACAGGTGTGCGATGTTAGACCCAGAGACACTGGCCCCTGACTTTATGCATTCAGGTCCCGCACGCACATCAAGTATCACTTCTGTGTGCCGGAATTCAAGTACTACCATATCACATGACTCCCTTTCTGAGCAAGAGCAAAGCTCTCCTACAAAACCTACCATTCGGAAAAATAACCTGGACCTCCTCAACATGATGTCGACGATCACCACCACCCTTGCTACCTTGATACCCTTAAAGACCATACTACCTTGCTGGCCATGACTCATTCGAAGAAAGTCTTTCTTGAAGGTAACGTTACAGCTAATGGCCCGCATGGAGCACTCGACCAGCGGCCACTCGTCTTGAGGAAGGCGAACATGCAACCTGACCTACATACAAGCTCATCTCAAGGAACACAGACCATGATTCCGACTCAACAAGTGGACTTAACTGATGAATTAGAACATCCACAATCCTCCTGTATGTTAACATCAAGTAAAGCCCCAATCTCAGCGCAATCACAGAAAAGCAAGGGCCTGTGTGTCTGGTCTGACCAAGAAATTGAGGAAATCTCAACAGATGTAGCCTTGATAGAAGATGCAGTAAATCCAGCTTTTGCAATATTCATGGCGAATAAACAAAATCGACCAGATAAGACAATTCTGGCTAAACCTGTGTCTCAAGACACTTTCCCTATGAGAGCAAATGTACCATCTACCTTGCAATCAAAAAAAAAAGAAAGGTGCACCAAAACCAACTCCAAGGAGAACTCTCCCCCCTCCAAAAACAAAGGATGTGTCAACTAAGATTGCAGTTTCGCACACTCCACCAAAAGCACCTGTGTCAACGGTCGAGGATTCGACTAGTGTGAGAAGCCCATCATTACAAACTCTGCTGGACCTTTCAACATACTCCATCGACGAATCGAACATAGGCAACAATGATCTACGAGACATATCCGTGCCCCCTTCAACAAAAATAGAAACTGAAGCCACTCAAGACTGCCGTTGGTAAGCCTTTCATCACCTCTTTTTCTTACCATGGCGGAAAAAAGGACAAGATGCCTTCATGGTCCAATCCATAAAGAGTTTCTTAACAAAGTCACGCTTAGGGAGACACACTCAAAATCATCTATGTTGCCTATGCAAAAAGTTGGCCAGAAAAGGACATCATTACCTTTACAGGACCAGCGCCCCATAGCTCAGTTAGGAGCTATAAAAACTGTCTTGACCCAGCCAGTTTGGACAGCTTTCTAGTACCATCCATCCACACATTAAAGAACGTGAAAGACCGTCTAGCAACAGACCGATTAGGTGACATGGCAAAGGCCATACGAATAGAAAGACTGAAGGCCCTCCATTGCAAGATCCGAAATATCGAACGCTGAAACTCAAGTGAATTTGGGACAAGAAAGATAACTTCATCCTCAACCGGAGAACAGTGCTAGACCTCATCCATTGTATTCCCAACTTGAGGCAACTTCGCTCAGAAGATGTAAGAATAATTGAATTTGTGGATGATCGGAGAACTGATCAAATTTATTTATGCTTGACTTCACCTGTGATCAAGAACATGCTACTTAATGCTGCAGAAAGCATGTTGATGCTTGGATTTGCGACATTAAAGGACTCGGAGCGAGAGAGTTAACTTCCGGCTCAGCTGACGCAGCCAAGAACAAACATTAAGCCTGAAGGCCATGTGGCTGAAACAGCCAATAAAGAGTGCTATATTGACAAACCAGAGCCAAACTATCTAGACCCTCTTCAAACTGGTCGGGCTCCAATTGGCTTGGGATCAAAGTTAAAAGTAATATTTGAATCATTAAAGACCTCACGACAAGTAAGAAGCATCAATTACTTGTCATCTGAACCAAAGGTGCAATGAAAAACCAGGATTGGTCCTAGCTGTCAAGAGCTTTGACAGTTCATGACAATCTCTAGCAATCCACAATTATGACATCAAGTGAGACGAATCTTCCTGGTAAACCTGATCAGAAATGCCCTTGCTTATCATTAGCCTCATGGAATACCCAAGGCTTTAGTCATCTGACTAAATCTAGCGAGATAAACATGGGCCACTATGATCTCTTATGTTTTCAAGAGACCTGGTTGCCTGTAAATCCAATTCTGGATGGCTTTACGACTTTTTTAAGCCCAGTCACAAAGGGCATAAAGGGACGCTTGACATCGGGCTTGTTAACAGCCATCAAGTCTGGAAGCTTGTTGATCTCAATTAAACCTTTTTCAACGATCCCATTGTCCGAGAAACTCTACTAACTTGGGAAACGGTGAGCAATGGTTTGGATCTCACGTCAGCAGCCAAGTTGGTCGTAATCAACGTCTATTGGAACCTGGCTGTTACATCCAATGAAGTATTCATTGATAACATATCCCATCTGATAGATGATGCTTACAAAGTCCAACAAACTCGGAATATAATACTCTGCAGTGTCTTAAACACCTCATGTCTATCGAGCAATGGCAGTGAACAAACCAACTTACACCATCCTACTCATAACTCCAGAGCCAGTATGTGGAACACATTAATGTCCATGAAAGACATGCACATGCTTAACGGTAACACTAAGGATAACTTGCCGCCCCATATGACCTGGGAAAATATGGGCCGCTCATCCATGATTGATCGACTATATCTTTGTTTCAAGCCACTTTTTGCCTCAGTTGGCCTTGTTTAAGATTCTACGAACAAAGAATAGTGATCACCATGTGTTGCAGATGGAATGTTCTGGAACTGCCCCGAATCCGTGGCAAAAAATGATGTCTACAGTATCAGTCACTGGCGGTGGCTCACGCATAAAGTGGACAAATTCCAGCATGGGCAACCTTGCAGCATCTTTTAGGGCCGAGGGTACACTGATTGAATATACACCACACTTAGAATCTCATACCATCAGTTCTTATAAAAGATACCAATCACGCTTTAACCATGTTCATGTCTTCAACTTGGAGCTCGTTGAACATAGAAAATAGTTGAGAAGGCTCACCAGAGTAGCTAGAAGATCAGGATAATCATCTGCCCCAGAAAATCTTCGATTGGGATAAAGGAGCTTTGAGAATTGGCTCTATTCATTCAGACGGTCGCTGTATCAAGACTCCAAAACCATGCTAAAGATCTTAGTTGGGAAAATAACAAGAGATGTTTGGCCCCTAATTAAAGCAGTGGGACCTCAGATGACCAGATGAAATCTGTTTGGATTGAACACTTTAAAAATGTATATCCTCCCGCTTCTGACACCAACACACCTGACCACAGACCTTTTGATATAGTCGCCTGTGCCTTCTCACTGTTCATCGAAGACATCCAGAGCTGTATTGTAAAGCTAAATAACTCACGAGCTCCTGGTCCCAATGGACTGACAAACCTTATGCTCAAAGAACATCAAGCCATATGGGCACCCTTAATGCACACGCTGCTGCTACAGAAATCACACTGGGGTGATGGTGGTCCCCATTTTTAAAAATGGGAAATGTACTAATACAAAGAACTACCATCCCATCGTCCTTCTCGAAGTGATAGGAAAGCTGTACGGCACAATCATATTAGATCATTTCAGCACCTGGTGTAAGAACTCAAGAATAACTGACCCACTACAAACTGGGTTTGTGAAGGGAGTTGGGACCACTGGAAACATTTTCATTCTTAACATGCTGAAAGGTCGAGTGAAACAAGGAAACCAAAAATCTTTATGGCCTTTGTCGATCTGGTCCAAGCATTCTACCAGATCAACCATCAGAGGTTGTGCAGTAAACTGGAGGCAGCAAACCAAACCAAACCAAGTCATTATTGGATCCCTTAAATGCATTGCATGGTTCTACATCTCTGACAGTTTGACTAAACTAAATAAAGCAGGCCTTCTCTCCAAAGAAATTCCAACTGCCAAAGGAGTGGTGCTCAATGGTTGCAGCATTATTCAACTTCTTTCAGGACAATATAAAGAACTCAGATCCTGATTTAAGAGCTTTTCCACCGGCCGTCGGCAGAGTTTTGCTCCCACGCATACTCTATGCCGACGATATGGTCCTAGTAGATCAGACAACTATAGTATTTCAAGGGCAACTGAATGAGCTAGCAAAATTTATTCAAACTAATGGCCTAGAGATTAACAAATCTAAAACAAAAATTCTAAGTCTGGGAAATTCAAATAAAGGAAGTCACAAATACTCGTGGTCACTTGAGGGTTGGCCTATCGAACAAGTAACCACCTTCAAGTACTTGGGAATTTGGCTTAGCGGCACAATAGCGGAAGCTCCTATGGTGTCGCATTTAAGAGCCAAATCTAAAGTTTTGGCTAGCCAAGCACTCACCATAAATCACAAATATGGATGATTCTCTATCCTCCAAGTGCTCGTCTTTTACAAATCAAAGGCGATTCCAACTATTACCTACGGATCTGAAGCAATGCCTAATATTCAATCTATGGTTTAGTCACAACTAGAAGGCCTATTTTGGAGAAAGGTGTTGAATCTCCCCTTTAGCAACAACAATCCAAAGAATATGTCATTAACTGGGCTTGTCCTCGTTAAAATCAATCGTTGACTGGAAGAATCTTGCTTTTCTGTGGAAATGTTTTTTACCTAACTGCCCGGCAATCCTTGAATTGCTGCATAAGGAGATTATTGCTTCCGAAACCCTTGTGTTACAGAACTGGAGAGGCAAAACATGTGCTCTGCTGGAAGAGATTGGATGCTCAATTAAGGTCCTTCTTACCAATCCCATGTTGATTAAACGTAAGTTGCGTAAGTTAGACTGAATCCTGACTCTTGATACTGCAACAAAATATATACTGATCGCCCATATTCCACCAGAACCCGGAAGATCAATGTAGTATGTGGTTACTTAAATCAATCAGCGGATCAAAAACTGAGAGATCAATTTCTCTGCATTCGCTTCAATCTTTACACTGCGAATGAGATTCAAGCAATTTGTTTGGCTATCTGTCTGCAATAAATACCGGTTCTGTAAAGATCCTTTGGCCGTGGAATCAATAAAGCATCTGGTCATCTGCTGTTCAGCTTTAGTGGAAAGTCGCTCCAAAGATTTCAGAAATGTATTTTCGGTACTTCAGAGTGAAGAGCAGGATATTTGGTGGGCATTGTTGATAGCAGGGAACAAACCGTGTCACATGATCGCCCTGACCAAATTCTTGGAACCTTTACTTTCCATGTGAACAAATGTAGATATTGCTCTTTTCTAAGCTATTAATTCTTTTCTTTTTTTGATGAATTGGAATGGATTCTATATTGACCATTATGATGTAATACTTTTGCTAAAAATTGTTCTTAATTAAAGCAAATACAAAACAAACAAAAAAAGTGACTGTTGCCCACCGTGCTCTCTGAGGGGCTCTAGTACTCACGTTCTAAAACACAAATACATCGTTTTTTCATTAAACAATCTCAGTTAAAGATGACTGTAAAATCTATGCAAAGATACTTACAAATAGACTTGACAGGGTGATCAGTTTAATGGCAGAAGAACATTACGACTGTATCCCTGTGAGTGTAGCAACAGCCAACACCAGCTTAGTTCAGATTTTAATTAAAATAGCTGTCAGTGATGGCTCTCAACTTATTTGTACATTTGTTGATGCTGAAAAAGCTTTTGATTTAGTGTCTGTACTTCCTGTTGTCTTTGAAGGTTCAGTTTAACATCCCATATGTGTTAATGAAAAGTGCCCAATAGTATGAGCGCAAACTGATATTTTCCTTGCCCTTAATTGATCAGACACGAGAGCCCTTGAGTATCAAGTGGCTCTTTGACTCCATTATGTTTTGACAGGTGTATAGAACATGTGACACCCTTAGCTATACAAGATCTCTCTACTATACAGTGTCTTTAGGTGATGAGTCTCGGGAGGATAGCTCTGGGGCAACGCGCTTGCTGTGGAAGCAAGATGACGTGGAGCAACACAGGTTCAATCCCCGGGTCGGCACTTAGAAACCTCTTGGCGGTAAGCCTGTTATCAATAAGCAATTATAAAACAATTATGACCAATTATTAGGAGGATATTAACGTTGCACTCTATGAAGATGGCATGTTAGTGCTATGAAGTTACCCAGCAGACTTCATGCCGCGCATGACTGAAATTGATACATACCATGAGGAGGTTTAGGTGACTGCCTTCCTCTATACAGGGCTCAAAGCATACTCTGGAACATTCATGGTTTTTCAGGAACCATAGTAGATGAGGTAACATCTAGGAATTTCATTAACTAATCTTCTCTGCAAGATAGGCATTCTCTGTAAAAGACTGATGGGTTTGCCAGGCTCAGATTTGCACTGCGTACATACAGAACACTTGGATACATAATCTGCCCCATCCCGTTTCATATTTGGCCACCAGCACCATCGGTGCAGTAGATCGTATGTTTTGGCTTGTCCTGGGTGAGCTGCTAGCCGGGGCGTCATGGGACCAGTGTAGAGCTTGCAGTCTGGTTTGGACGTCAGGGACGTATAGATGCTCCCGTACGAAAGGAAGACCTGATACCAAGTGTGCTTGTATCGTTTGGAGGGCATTAGCATAGTCCGCCACCCAGCGACGGATGTCCTCAAGCAAAGAGCCGGTTGCGGTGCAAACACAGATCACAGCATCCTTCCGTAAGATGGTATTGACGGGTTTCTGGGGTGATTCATCGTTGTGATGCGTGAAAGAGCATCAGCCTTGCCATGCAAAGGACCTGGTCGGTAGGTGACCGTGAAGTTAAACTGAGCGAAGAACAGATGCCATCGGATCTGTCGTGAATTTGTACATTTGGCAGTGGACAAAGTCTGTAGGTTGCAATTATCCCTGTAGACCATGATCGGCTGCTTTGCACCTAACAAGTGGTGCCACTATTCTTTGAACACGGCCCGAATGGCTTTTTCAGGGGTGGTCAATTTTCTGGAACAGAATGCCACTGGGTGTAATTGCTGGGTCGATGGATACTTCTGTGACGAGATAGGCCCCAGGTCACAGGGTCATTACATAGGCCAAACGGCATTACCAGGTACTCGAATTGGCCGTACTTGGATTTAAAGGCCGTTTTCCACCCATCCCCCCACCTCATTCTAATCAAGTTCTAGGCCCCCCTCAAATCCAACTTGGTAAAGATCTTAGATATTGTGAGCTGCTCTAGTAGTTCAGAGATGAGTGGCAAAGGATACTAGTTCTTGATTGTTACCGCATTGAGTGCGCAGTAGTCCACACAAAGGCGGAACTCTCCGTCTTTCTTGGGACAAAAAAGATCGGCGAGGCAGCTGGGGAACGGGACGGTCGTATATGGCCGAGCTGTAGGGCCTTTTCGATATAGGCTTTGAGTTGTAACTCCTATGGTCGGATTAATGAGTATATACGACCATGAGGAAGGACGGCACCAGGTACCAAGTTGATTGGACAGTCATATGACCGATGAGGCGGCAGCCTTTCCGATAAACCCTTGTCAAAAACATCAGAGAGATCCTGATACACCGGGGGCAACATGGAGGACCCCGCCTGAGCAACAGCACTGACAGAATGTGTGCTTGACACCAAAGCCAGACA
The DNA here is from genome assembly GCF_040938575.1 of Ambystoma mexicanum. Classification (NCBI taxonomy): domain Eukaryota; kingdom Metazoa; phylum Chordata; class Amphibia; order Caudata; family Ambystomatidae; genus Ambystoma; species Ambystoma mexicanum. The sequence goes on along the minus strand of NC_090921.1, from coordinate 1,183,325,416 downwards.
TGGAGAAGAGATAGGAACCTCCTCAGCAAGAAAAAACTCTGTTGTGCACGACGGGGAAGAAAAGGCAACCGTCTGCTTTACCCATGTAGCCCTGGGAGACCCAAGATTATCCCAAACTGAGGTGCGGAAATAAGATCAAAGGATACGTATTCTGCACGCCCTTCTGAGGTACTCATCAACATAGGCTGAGTTTGTTCTGTGACCTGACCCGAAACCAGACAAGAACCATCCACAGCATGGACCGCCTCCAGTTTTTCGACTACTGGTGCTCCATGGGCGACCGCCAGTTGCACGTAATGTAGTTGCCTGTAGCCCTGGAACCAATCATGACTGGGCTTGAAAAGGTCCGGGCATTAGGCAACAAGAAAATCATAGGCAGGTAGATATGCGAGACCGCCGGACAATTGTGCGAGCCATCAGAAAGCCGACCTGTCTCGTTGGCTCAGTCTAGGGACGGGTCCTGGCATTTCCTGTGCATTTGGTGGGACGTTTAGGGCATGCACAAATGAAATGCCCAGTCTGTCCGCAATATAGACAGAGGTTGTTCTGGAGCCGTCTCTCTCTTTCAGCTTTCGTAAGAGGTCCTTTGACTGCCCCAATCTGCATTGGTTCAGTATCACTTTGAGTTAGAGATGGCGTGGCCTCATGTTTATCAGGATGCATCTCTGGGCTCCGGCGTTCTCCACGCCTCTGTTGTAGGCTGGCATCCACCTGTAACACTAGATCAAGAAGGTTGGGTAAAACCGACGGAATGGAAGTAACAACGGATAACGCTTCCTTGAGTTTGTCAGAAAGGCCCCTATAAAAGACTGCCGCTTTCTTCTGCTTTGGCCAGGTGGTCTCGGCAGCCAACTGATTGAATCGAGCAAGATATGCCAATAAAGATTGCTTGCCCTGGGCCAGCACCAAGAACTCCAAATCAGAGGCTTGGGCTTTATATCTAGCAACAAAGACCAAATTCACTGCAGCTAATAGAGCATCAAAATCGTACAAGGCGGGATCGTTTGACTCTAGTAATTGATGGCCAATGCAGCAACAGTGGCCCCTATATGTGAAAGCACAAAGGCGGCCTTAGTAGTAGAATTAGGAAATGCCAAGGGACTACACAAAAAATGCAACCAGCATTGATTTATGAAGGTTCTATAGGTTTTGGGAGGAGCTAAGGGGAGCAGACCGGGCAACACCACTGGGGCTAGACCAGGTTGAGGTGCAGGAGGACTGGGTTGGGGTGCTGCAGCAGGACTATCCCTGAACTCCTCATCCGTGGGTAGTGGATTCACTAGGCTTTGCATGACATCCATGCACTGATGCAAGGAAGCATGAGCTGCTGCCATGTCTGTATGTAGTGTGGAAAAAGCCTGCATTAAGGCAGCCGTAGGATCCGCCCCTGGATCCATCGTAGACAGACAGGCACCAGGTAGTGCCTCCTAAATCTGTCTTACTCCATTGGGTCTGTGCTGGGTCTAGGGAAACTAGCAGACCCTGTCGCACTGAAGAAATATGACTTTCTTCCTGAGAGCACGGCTTGCAGGGTAGTAAAACATGTCAACCCTCACTTGATCTGCAGAGCGTCCAGGTAAGTGAAGGCAGTGTATCCCTAGAACAGACACCAGAATGTGTCCAGCCTTAGATCGAGGGAAAAAACGTGTCTCGCTGTGCAGCAGAGCGTCTAAAGCGAGGGCACGTGTGATCAGGAGCAGAGATCCAGATGTGGGAGCACTCTTGAAAGAGAGATAGCTAGGAGGAAAACAGGGCAACCAGTAATGTAGTCGTCGTGCAGAAGCAGTCCCTAGTGAAAAAGGCACAGGGAAATCAATTCGCGGAATGGAGCGTCAGACACAGAGTCAGAATCCAAGGCAATGTCAAACAGCAGACCGGGTTCAGAACACAGGGAAAACAAGGATTACAGGAACAATCTATGAAGCGCTGCTAGCCGTGTCGGACCAACGGTTTTGGAGCACTGGATATCTATGGGGGCGTGGCTTAATAGCTAACTCATTCCGAGTGAGTTGTGGAACACACGGAAGCAACCGTTCCAGGTCCTCTTCGAACGCTATCTCTGTTGGGAAATGTAGTGCCCCGGCCGTGATGCCGACGGCGTTGACCCGAGCGACAGGGTAAATGCCAGGTTCTTCCCCCACAAGCACGGCGCGGTCACAGGAGCTAGCAGACATGACACAAACCGAATGATGTGCGGTCATGGGAGCAATAGTCCAAAACATCTTGCGAGAGACCAGTTGCAAATTTTTGCGCTAAGGGGCAGGGGAGGTGCTAAGTAGTATCCTGAGAACCTCTGGTGAAATCTAGTGTTGTAAGAGGACCCCACATGGAGGGTGGAATCCTATAGAGCTTATTTAACCGGTCAAGTGGCACAGCGAGTAGAGCGCCCGCTTTGACACCCGTGCAGAGCCTGTTAACGCAGGTTCGAATCCCGGCGGGGCCAAACTCAGCCTTTCATCCTTCCGAGGTCGATAAATGAGCACCACATACCGTGGGTAATAATAAGCAGCGCTCAGATACCTGAGGGTTTGTAGCGCCATATAAAAGCCTAATTATTATTTTTTTATTTTTAATTTAGAAAAATTGTACGAGGCCGATTACTGTTCGCCAGAGTTGGGAAAGGGAAGTTAGTCTCTCTTCCTTTCTGTGTTGTAACAAATGATGTTTTCTGTCTACAGATGTGTTTCAATATACAGGGGTGGAAACCCTTTCTTTGTAAATATGCAGGGCCCCTTCTCTTCACATTAATATAACAGACATATACCCATTTCTTTGTGGGATCCATAAACTGATTTCATGACACTTTTATGCACTTGTATTTCATAAGAAGAAAACTATGAGTAAAGCCACTTTGCAGCGTCCTGTGGGGAGAACAAGGCAAGGGGGGAAGGAGCCTGATTGTTACAGCTCTGGAGCAGTGAAACCAGGTAAGTGAGAGGATGGTGAGGGGAAGGGAAAAGTGCAGGATGGAGAGGACAGTATACTCAAGTATTAAAGGAGAAAAGGCAATTATAAGCGCGGGCAGATGGATCGAGTGGTTCAGGAGGAAATGAGTGCATAGTTGCCCCAGTCTCACTGGTGCAACTGGGAGGTTGAATGGCCAGGCTACAGGCTGGACAGCGATAGATAAGCAATGATCAGGACGGAGAGGGCTTATATGTCAACACAATGTTTGAAAAGGAAAGTCTTTTAGTAAACAGCAGATGTTTTTTCTCCACCTGGAGAGCAGTGGGAAGGTTGTTGCACAGCATGGCGGCGAGCCGACCTCGAGTTCTGTCGTGAAAATACTTTATTGCCTTTTTAACGGCCCTGTTCGTGGCGAGTGACAACAAAGATGGAAGACTTCGGAAGTCTCGATGAAAAGTACTTTTTAAAAATCTTTTATTGGAGGCAGACAGGCCCAACTCGGCAGCTTTGGTGGGCAATGCAGAATGTTTACACAGTGATCCTGGGGCTCAACCAGGGGCCAGTGCAATTGTTTTATATCAGGGGGAGAGAAGGTGGCACTTTGACACCTTATCCCTGAGATAAATCAAGCAGACATATTTTGAATTACCTGTATTTGTTAGATCACGTTTTTGGGGAGTCCAGGATAGAGGTTGCTACAATAATGCAGGCTGGACAGGGCTATATCTCGTTTCCTCCACTTTGTGGGTCCTATTCGTGGGCCTTTGATTAAGGAACCCAAGAACGTATTTGTTGAATTGAGAGTGGCACATTAAATGTGCATTTTATCTCTAAAGTGTACTTTATTCTGCATCAATTCCTTTTTTTAAAAAATGTGTGAGATGCAAGCTGTAAAAATTCAATTTAATGTAAATGTAACTAATGGGTATAGGATAGTCTGCATTCACAGATCACCTGTTTGTCAACAACTAGACCTGCTGGAGCTTGGACATTTGCGTCGTGGTAGCAGATGGGACATAATGGGTCTCATTATGACTCTGCCGGTCCAGAAACAATGGTGGCGATAAATCCGCTGCCACAGTTGTTTCTGGACCAGCTGATTCCGAGTCCTGCAGGCGGGAGGTGTCACTTCCGCCAAGTCTGATCTGGCGGGAGTAACGCTATCCGCCTGCTGGCGGAAATGAAAACACTGGCTCTGTCATAGACGGAACCAGTGTTTCCATTGTCCCCATCCCCATGGAGTCCTATCGGGGGAATGGGGATTTACGGAATTCCGCCTCCGGAATTACCGAGTCACCGGGGCTATAATGCCCCGGTGATTCTGGCAATCGCGGAGGCAGAATGGTATTTCAAGTACGGCGGCAGCCTGCCGGTTTTTCGGCCAGGCGGCAGCCTGCCGGTTTTTCGGCCATGGCTACCGCCAGATTTGTAATGAGGCCCAATGTCAATTGGGGGATTTCCATACTGGCAAGAGACTGAAATGTCATCGGGACTTTGGCAGAGCACAACACATGTCAGTGAATGAAGAGGCTGCCTCTGATTTCACCCTGCCAGAGCTTTAGGTGCCCCAGCCTTTTGGGAAACCTGCTGATTGCACTATAGACCTACTGCCCATCTGTATTTGTGCTCAGATGGATGCCTTAGCCGGGCGCTCTTTTTTTAATCACATTTGTTGGCAACAAAAAGGAGAGGATTCATTGACTGTGCTCCAAATAGAATACAAGTCTTACCAGGAACTTATTTTATCACTTGTTAAAAGAGCGATGACTTCATCAATGGAGTTCTTAGATTTTACTCTCTTTAGTTCATTGTCGCTCAAGTGTGTGTTGCTGAAGTCTCCACAGAGTCCGCAGAGAGAAGGGATCAGAGAGTCACTCACAGATGTGATGTCAACCTTTCCGTCGCCACCCAGAACGAGTTTCATGGAAGCGCCATCCGCAAAGTTGATTACAATGGTGTCGACGGAGGTCGTTACAGAGAGCGTGTTTGTCACTGTGGTCACAACCGTTGGCCTAAAAATCTGCAAGAACAGAAACATCAAAAGGAGAAAGGGTTTTCCTTCCACTCTTTAATTGTTTTGCCAAGATGTTTCTTGATTTCGTAATGTAATACATCTCAAAATAACTACTGACTTATGTAACAGTACAAGAGGGTTTGTGCTAAGCGATTTCATCACATGTGTTCCGAGGCATCTGGCCAAACACTGAGAAACTGTGCATGATGATGGCTGACACATTGTCGTCTTGCTAATCAGAAACGGTTTACAATTTTACTGCATTGTTGTGCTTTGTAACCATAATTATAGATCCAACTAAAAAAGTGTATTGAATTAATGATCCAACAATAGCAGAATTATATTTCAGGTTACATCTAACGATACATAGGAGAAACCAAAGCTTATTTCCTCTAGAACCGTTCTTCCCATCCATGAAAGTTCACCAAAATTGGTAGGCCACTGAGCTGGCCAAATACACTCATGTGAAATTTGTCCAAAGTTTCATCAATGTTTTCATGCAGAAAAAGTCTGATTCATGGAATATTTCCCCGGTTTAAAGTTAATTTACACTGCTGCAAAGTGGCTTTGCACTGCTGCCACAAATCTTGATTCATGGAACCGTGCAAAGTGTATTTTTGCTGTGCAAAGTCCGTGCAAAATCAGTGGATATTCATTTTTGCAGTACAAAATGACTTTGCCCGTTCTTTGCATGGCACAAATACACTTTGCATCGTGTTAGGATCTATGCTCACAGTGTAGACTACATGTTCAAGGCCAGGAAGTATCAGCTACGTTTTTCTTTCTGGGTAGTAATGGGTTTAGAATTCTCATTTGTGTAGAGTTCTCAAGTTTCCCATGGTTATGCTTAAAACGACTAACCAGACCTGTTGTCGCTTTGCATTCTGAGAATTGCAGTTTTTATTAACTTCAAATGGGAAATAAAAAACGACCATTCCCATAATCCAAAGGGAACACCTAGGACTGGATAGCCTTCTCACACATGGTCAAGGGAAACTTGGGACCTATGTGCAGTATTTATGAGCACAGGGTGCATTCTCAATGGTGAACGGCGAGAACAAAAAAGGTTGCTGATTTATTGTTTAAGGTGGAAGAACATAATTTGGAAATGGCTTAAAGAAAGTCAAGCCTCCAAAGAAAGAGATCTGAGATCAAAGGGAGACATCTTCATAGTTGGAGTTGGAGTTTCTCTTATTGGAGATTACAATCTGGTTCTTCTGATTCTCCTACAATTATGAGAGTATCCTCAGTAAAAGTGGTTGAGTGCCCCTCCTTTAACGAAGGCATGGTATCAATAGCAGACACAGGCACAATAGATACAAGTTGCAAAAAACCTTTATTTTGCATTTGGTAAGGTTAGGAGAATTCCTAACTGGCCACAACTCTAGAATGGGAGTAGTCTCGACCATTAAACAAATAACAAACAAGTCCAAGTCAGTCTAGGCAAAATAAAAAGGCCCATACTGCCCTCCTTCTCAAATGACAAATGTGCAAAGGGGATATCTTATAACAAATGTCAGAACTGCTTAGGTAAAAACTCCCTTCCCCATGTTCATAAGCAGAGGGCCTCGAGAGTTTGACTACAGTAAACAGTGCCATTCCACAGTAAGGAAACATGACTCTCTCCCCCCATGTTAGATCACTGATCATATTGGCTTTGCCATTAAAGTGAGTACAACATTCCATGCCATAAAATGAAACAATCTAGGCTGCCAGCCCCATTGTACTACTCTCCCCTCACCCGACCCCTCCTTCACTTAATAACACACATGAAGGTGGCTTTGTTTTGTCCAAAAATGCCAGTACAACTGGGCCTCCCCCTGTCAAACAGTGTTAATGCTCCAATGCCTGCTGGGCCCCAGACTTGCATACATGTGCACACACACAAAAACACACACACACATTCATACACATTCACCCACCAATCACGCCCCCATGCAGCTTCAAGGGAGACCTGCCGCTTTAACAGTAACCACACAGGGATGACCATTAACCAGAGAGACTCTCTGAACACAACAGACAGGAAAATGAGTGGGATTTAGAAGAACAAGGAAGTGAGATAAGAGCTCTTTCTGTTGAAAGAAGGGTTCTGCCATATTAGTGTTCACGAGGGGAGGAATTAGCTGACGGGCCCATTGGCCAGCTCTCACCCTCAAGAACTTGTAAAACAAGATAGCTGCACCATGTGAGGACAGGGGGTGCAGGATTCACTTACTCCAACACATCTCAAAAATCAGGACTCAATAAGTTGGCTAATGGAAGTCTGTTTAATGATACATACATCTGCATAAGGTAATCAGCAGCATCGCGAACACCTGTCTTGCTCCGACTTCCCCGAACTTTAGTACAACAGCAATTCTTATAGACACAAATCGTCATCACTGACGTCTAATTTCTATAAAAATTCATCATGAAATATAATTGGTTACGAAAGGTAACTATATCTGTATACGATAATAGGGCATGCGGATTGGATAAGTCTTATCGGGTGGGCGCCTATGCCCTTCCCACTACATCACACGTGATTGACGTCCCTACAAGTACGACATCTTATTGGTTACAGTGTCTATAGGACCCTAGATTCCATGGTCCATTGTGATTGGTAAAGTTACACCCCTAGACATAAATTTCCACTTTAATTAGCAGCATGCAAAACGGACACCCAAGGATCTGGTGTACCAAGTTTCACCCTGCCTCCCTTCCATCAATCAGTATCTTAGGGCTATGTGTTAATTAGTTGGCTGGGTTTGGCCTCAGAGCTGTAGTCTCTTATCGGGAAAAGTTATGGCATCCTGGGTTCTGGATGACATCAGACGGTGGTACATCTTCATGCCTGGCTGGTCACGTGTCTGTTCTGCTTCCGTTTCTAGCTTTTATTATATTTAGTTCTGCTACGGCTCGGCCACCTGACTGGGGCCTCCCTTATCTTGACCTTGCACATGCAGGCTGGTATGCTCTGAAGTTGGACTCCTGTGAGCTCATGCTCTCCTCCCCTTCTCTGGTGGACCTCGATTTCCTAAGCCTGAGCCAGTCTTGCTGAGTTTTGATTTCGCTCCTTCTCTGGGCTTTGGCTGGGTTTTGAAACTTGGCCTGTCAGTCCTCTGGCAGCCTGGGCCCATTTCTGCTATACAAAATGGAGTCGCACTTGTATACTGTGCCTTATTGAGGTAGACATAAGGTTGGCGCTTGCCGCTCTATCTTCTACTAAGCATTGCAAGCAGTATCGATTTCTTAGCATCATGCGTTTCAAGCCTATTTACACACGTTTAACAGGGTGGTTGCTTGTATCTTGTCTCGTAGCACCATCTCCTTACGCTTTAACATTGTCTCTTCTCTGTGTGTATTACATTTATTTTTGTAGCTACTAATACTGGCGTGTTCGCCTTTGTTAGCCACTCTTGCTCTCTCATGTGTCTGTTCAGGCTCTTGTCAGTTCCACTGGCCTTCCATTATGGCTTTTGGGGTCTCTTTGTGGATCGTGTGTAGGTATTCCTCATTTCGTGTCAGTGGCTGGTATGGCTGTCTGATAGGGTACCGTGCTGCCCAGGGTTGTCTGGTTATGGGCGCTTCGACAGGTACGGATCTTCTAATATACACTGGGTAGAGTCCCAGAGCAGCTCTCTGCTGGTTCATTTGCTCCTCATACAACACGCACCTTGGTGAGTACCCTCTTGGCAGCTCAAAATGAGGGGCAGGGGTGCAGGTCATGTCTGGGACCTCCTTTAAACTCCCCTCTCCTTTACACTCCCCCCTCTGCTTCATTCTTCTCTTTGAAGGCGTGAACATGTGCATCTTTGGAGTCCATATTTTTATCACGCCTTTTAAACTCCCTGCTGTCTTGACATGTTCATCTTTGTTCCAGGTCATTAGCTGGCACTGTCCGTTTGGACTGCAGTAGATCCATTTTCCTTCATACCTTCTTCTCTTTTTAGGATAAGTGAACTTCGTTCCCTTTTGTGCAAATTCAGTGGTCTTTACAAAGTCCATTATTTCTTCATCTGTCAGGTCCCTTGGCTTCCAGCCTGGCTCGAGCTCGACCATAATTTTCATTCCAATGGCTTTCTTTGCAGTTTTCTGACATTTTGTGATGATTATCTTGATAACGCAGAATCCTAGCAGTACCATCACTAGCAAGGCTCCCAGGAACTTGAATATATCAGCATCCATTGTGTGTCCCATGAGAATAGGTTCCCAAACCAGCTGTCATCATCCACTTCATCTGTTTCTTCGGTCATCTGTTTTTTTTAGAGTTGTCAGCATGCTTATGGCCTCTGTGAGGGTTCCATTTTCTTCGTTGTGTGATGGTACAAATGTGCAACACGATTCTCCAATCTTTGCGCAAACACCTCCATCCATTGTGGTGATCATGTCAAGTACATATCTTTTCTGGAGGGTCATCAGTCTGACTGCTCTCAGTTCTTCTTTGATAGCGTTGAATCCTTTTATTGTGGTATTGATGGTCTGCAATAACTCCCATCTGGTTATCTGCAGCCATTTAGTGTTCACTCCGACTTGGACGTGTGGCAGGATCAGTGTGGTGAATATTGTTGAGGTGAGGCTGAACAGCCTGTGCTCGTATCGTATTGCATGGAATGCCTCTTCCGATTTGGTAGGAAAATAGTTTTCTCTCTTCATCCTGTATACCAGTTCTACAGATCTCCTTCTCCTTAGATGAGCATCTGCTTTCGGGAAACTGTCCAGATTTAGGTCATTTTTCGGAATCACTAGTGCAGGAACGTGGACGTTCACCAGTGTGCATATGCCTCCCCAATTCTTCGGTAGTCTTATATATGCTTTGGTTCCACACGCCCAGTAATGGTCCATGATGACTGCGGTACCTTGTGTCATTCCTGGGGCTTTGAAGATTCTTCCACAGTTTACATTCTCTCCCATTTTCCTCGTGCCGTTACTTCTGAAGCATAGTTTCAGGCTCTCCAGTGGTACGATTTGCAGGGGTCCTCCTCTGTCTTCGACCCATGTTAACAGCTTTACCAATCTTGGCCATAGAGGTTTGCATAAGCTCTGTGAATTCTCTATTGTTTCTTTGCAGGCTCCAAGGACCATCCACGCTCGACAGATTACTACTCTCCGTTTTCCCATCCATCTGGTGAGACCACTGACCCCCAGATCTGCATTTGGCCTCTGTTCTTCCAGATTTTAGCCTCCTAAGCAGTTTTTCCTTGAACTTTCAGTCTTGGGTTTATTTCCCATCTTATTCCTGATCCTTTGACGCCAGGGTTCTCGTACCTGATCACATGATGCCTTGTGTGCGCCCTGTTTCTTGTTTTAATGTCCTGGATGTAGCCATCTTCATCTGGGTAATTCTTTTCGTCGGCCCATATTGAAGAGGCGTCTCTTCCCATAAATTGTCCTCTGGTGTTGCACATTGCTACGTGTGACAAACAGTGTGCTGTAGGGACATCAATTTCTATGGCTACGAAGATCTTGGATTTTCCCATGCTGTAAGGTAGTAGAGCACAGATGAAGCATTCACCTTCAGACTGACTTCGCCCTCCTTCCTTCATGTGCTGGTACCATATGTTGTTTCCAAGATGGGCTGTGCTGTCCAGGTAATCATTACATTCATTGTTATCTTCATGAGGGCTTCTCTTGATTCTCAGCGTTCTCCTGTAATTCTCTATAACTATTTCTCTGAATGCATCGGTGCTGCTTTTCCACCTTGAGTATCTTGGTGAAACAGGCTGTTTTGACTGTATTACTGTGGTTGGGAACGGATTGGTGCTTCCTTTCCTTTTCTTTTGTAGTCTACTGTAAACTTCTCGCAGCCACCAATTATTCATTAACCTCCCCATCTGTGACTGTGTTGTAGGTCTGCGGCTTGCTGCTTGCGTTGGAACAGGTGTGCTTGCTGCTACACTTTCTATAGTTCTGTTTTTCAATTCCTCGTGCAGGTTCTTTGCTCTGATTATAAATGGGAACAAGTAATCTATCAGTACGTGTGTCTTTTCTGTGAGTTCTTTAGTGGCCACTTCTGTGTTTTTGAGGAATTTTGCTATTTCCTCCTCCTTTGGTATTTCAATTGACTTTTCTTGGTTATCTCCTCTATTCTCTGGAATTGAATGTTCGGTGGGCAGTTTTTCCTTCTCTGCTGTCTTCGTTGGAGGCCTTGTAGCCATTGACACTTGCCCTTGTTTATGTGCATTTTGTGTGTGGGTGCGTGCTGTGAACATTGCTACATTATCATTCATTCCGTGCTGACCGTGTCTCCAGCTTTTCTCATCATTCATAACCTCAACCGTATAACTGTCACTACTTATTACGTTCAATTTCAGTTTGTTTGCTTTATCATCAGCTTTTCTTGGAACAGGGATGACTATATAAGGTCTGGGTGCTTTTGTGGGGCCCAGACGCCCATTACCTGCTGGATGCCCAGACATTGGGATGCTTCGTGCACTAATGAAAAATGCAGTTCTTATAGTTAGAGACAAAAACACAACAATAATCACTATGCATATACATATAATGGCTTTAAACGATAGCTTGCAGCATCTCCTTCCAGGGAAGCGGGGATGCCCCTCCATTGGTGGCAAAACTAAGTTAATGTTCGGGGCCCACATTTCAGGCAAGTCCATAGTCAATAGTTTGTTTCTTTTCTTATTCTGATCTCGTCCCTCAAAAGTTCAGCAAACACTAAAGTGACAAGTGCTGTTTAATGTCCCCTTTCCTGAGTGACGATGGTGGTCTCTGGATATGTAGTACAGTTCCTGTGTTAGACTATGGAGAAGGGTTAGGCTATTGTTTTTAGTATAGCACATTCATCCTGTACTTCTATAGTAAACACTGTCTCGGGGCACATCTCCGATTTGCGTCAATCTTGAGAATATGCAGGAATCTGTTCATGGAGAAAAGGCTGAAAAAGATGGAATCGCTAAAAATCACACAAAAACGAAATGTCGTAAAAATAAAAACAAAAATAAAAATAAAAGTGAACATACGAAAAAATAGGCAAAAATAAGAAAAATTAAGAAAAAGGAAAATAGGATGGAGAGGTTCTTGAATCTGCTCTTTTCTCTCGGTCTCTCAGTGATAGGTTGAAAGACAGTGTCTCTTTCCTCTATCTGCTCCACAGTGAAACAATGACGACAAAGTTCTTATTTTGGCTTTCCTCCTTCTAAGGCTCTCCTTAACAGTGGATGTCCATGATTGCTTCTTAGTTGTGATACAATAGCTATCAGGAGCCTATTCAGTTGTGCATTTTTTGCTGGATCATTGAGGAAGGTGGGTACATTAATGTTGCGGGGTCTGCCCACTAGTTCTGGAAAGTTTTCAATGAGGTGGAAGAAAACACGAAAAGCATAACGGCTGTCTTTGGGTGTTAATGACATTTGCCCTGGTTTTCTAGTCTCTAGATCTTAGGCCTTCCTTGCTGCGTGAACAGTCTTTGTTTCCTCGGTCTGTCCCTCGACGAAAGGTCTCACTGGAATCTCCTTAGGAATTCTCGCTGGAATTGGACAGCTCCACTTGGAGCATGATGCCATGGAGAAGTGTGCCCATGTGTGGGGTGTTGGCCGGATCTCTAAGAAAGGTGATGACGTCAACGTCTGCAGGCCTCCCCACCATTTCCGGATAGTCTGTGACTAATCGAAATAATACGTTGTGCGCCAGCCAGGTGTCCTCGGACGATAGGGACATTTGCCTAGTTTACTGGGTCCTGATCACAATCCCTTTTTTTTTTAGGCGAACAAGTTTCACACCTTCCCGCTGCGTGAGTTGCAACCAAGTAATTTAGTTTGTACCAGACTTGGTTGAGGTATTCATTGTTTCTTGGATCTCTGATGAAGGTTAGTGTATCTGTGGTTCTCCCGATTAGTCCTGGGCCTTCCTATATGATGCGGACGAATAGCGTGTACGTGTCATGATGCCTACCCCCGGAGCACCAGGCCAGGCCCAGCACCCCCGGAAGCAGGCATCATGCCCTCGGGTAAAAGCCCAGCGGCCCCTTATAGGGGCTCTTTGGACTCAGTCCTGGCACCTTTGGTGCCAGGCTCATGTTGGACATCAGTCCTGGCGCCATAGGCGCCAGTCTCATAAAGGGAGGTGTTTTGTGCACTTACCTGATGCAGACCATGCTGCACGCTTCAGGCCTCCCTGAGACCTGAAAGGGACTATTTTTTCATAGGGACTATTTTTTCACTCGGGCGTGGCCAGGGAAGGATACATACCTAGTTGGGGAAGGATACATACCTGGGACTTCTTTGGAGGCTATTTAAGCCACGCCCAGACAGCAGCTCATGCTTCGCGTTGTTCTGCTTCCTGCAGCTTAACGCTCACCATGTCTGCTCCTGCTCCTGGACTCCAGCCACGCCCGCCTCGAACCTGGAAGACCTGCAAGGAAGGAAGAGAAGAGAAAGGTGAAAACCAAGGACTATTTCAAACTTCTTACCTGCATCCGGAATCTTCTCGCCAGCATCCCTGAAGAAAGACTTCCATTTAAAAGCATTGCGTTGCTCGCTGCAGCGCCACGCTTCACTCACCTGTCCTCGAGACATCTCCCGGCTCCATCGCGGCTGTCAGCATCGGACGACACATCTCTGCACCTAGGGGAGAGAGGAAGAAAAAAAAGGTGAGCAGAAGGAACACAGAAGGAAAGCCTGATTAACAGCCATAATACTTACCGGCTTTTCTTCCACATTTCCGGTCGGCGCTGCCCCGTTGGCAGGTACCGTACCCCGGCCCCTATGGGGAAAGGACAAAAGACATTTCTGGGGAATGATCAGGACATTTAGAGGGATCGCCCTCATCACTACTCACCTCGGCAGTTTAACCCCTCGACGCATCGCCTTCATTCTGCACCTGAAATAAAGGACAGATCACAGGTTAGAAAGACAACATAAAGGGGGCCTCGCTTGAACTTTGAACTTTCATACTTACGGCGCATTGCTCAGGAAAGTCAAGTGGATTTTGCCAGTGCCATTCTGAAAACCAGAGAAGTAACTGGACGAACACGCGCCCCTGCACCAGAAGCAGGATGGAGAGTTCATCCTTCCAAACCATAAGGTGAGCTTAAACCGGGGTTTGGAGGAAGTTAGAGAGGAACGAAGGGGGAAGGGGGAAAAGGGGGAGCTAGCACACTATTCTGCAGACTGTTAATCCCCTTTCTCATCTGCAGAAGGATATTCCTACGGGCCAGGCAAGCACGATTTGGAGGTCAGGTCCAATCGGTGTTCCGGGTCCTGCGCATCACGCTAGAAGAGGCCACAGCAATCCAGACTAGACCAGCGCCCCCATGGGAACCAGGTGAGCGTTACAGTACGTAAGTTCATCAATGATCACTTGTGGTGGAAGCATCTGTGACTTTTCCGCTGTGCTCGGGCAGTTTAATGAAAGTTTCTGTTATGACAGTCAGCAGTTGCCAAATTATTTTCTTGTTTGCAGGATCTTGAATTAATTCTGTGACGCTGGCTTCTCTTCCTATGAGTGACGGGTATAATAGGACCACAAGTTGGAAGTAGGTTAGCAGATCCCACTTGAGACTTCTGCTGGGGGGTACCATAACTTCTTGTGCACAAAGTTTTGATAATGGATTCTTTAGATAACTGTTTTTTTTTCCCACAAATGTCTTGTTTTACTACTTATCAGAGTCTTAGAGTTTGTGTTGAATGCTTTATGTGGTTCAACGTGCTTGAGTTGTCAGTGTCACTGCAGTTTCAGAACATATGATTCTCTTCTTTACCCTTCACTTTTCGCTGCAAAGCGGGTTTGTTTCTTGCTTTTGTCTCTTTCTGTGCACAAGGACAAGTTCAGTGTGGACTAGATTTTCACCCACAGGCTTTTTCCTTTTCTTCTCTGCTCATGCGTCCTTCTTCCTCGCCATAGATCTTGTCTGCACGTGCTGAGGTCCTTCCCCGTTGTCTGTAGATTCCTCTGCAATGGATGCAGTAGGATTTCTCTCTCCTATAAACGGTTTGATGTCGTTTAGGAAAATGCAGGCTCTTCTTTCCTTGAGTTTGACAGCAGACGGGGTGCAGTCCTCTACGATGAAAGGGCCATTAAACCTTGACTCGTCCCATTTTTTCCTTGTAAAATTCCTCACAAGGACATTGTCGCCAGGGAAGACAAGAGGCGCATGGAGGCTGTGAGCTGCGCCTGCATCAGCACTGTCTGTTGTGGTTTGTGTTGTGCTGTTTCCTTTACGCCGTCGTTGCAGCTGGCCTGTAATGATAGAGGTGCTGGATGTGAGACAGTCCAGGTAATACTTCATTTCTGCTCCTAGAACCTCCCTAGCAGGCTGGGCATCACATCTAGCCCTGTCTCAGGGGGTCAGAGGGGTCCTCATCTTTCTACCCGTAACAATTTTGTGCGGCGTAAGACGATGGATGGAGCCTGGTTGGTTCCGAAGAGCATACAATGCCAGTGGTAGACAGTGCAACCATCCGCTCTTTAATGTGAGCTTTAACTTGGCTATTCTCTCTTTTAATAGGCCGTTGAGCCGCTCACATATCCCATTTCCCTCCGGGTGTTACGCCGACGAGAACTTGTGCTTTATACGAAGCAACAAGCTAATCTGCTCAAACACTGCGTTTACAAAATGGGGCCCGTTATCTGATCTCATTAACTCACACACCCCCCACCTAGGGAACACTTCTCTCACCAGGAATTTTGCGGCACAGGCTGCATCGGGGTATGTACAGGGACCTGCTTCTATCCATCTTGAGAAAGGACACACCACCACAATTAAATACCTGTACCCATTACAAACCTGAATCATATCGACATAATCGATATGCAGGTGCTGGAACGGTCCATTTGGTCTGGGAATGACTCCTCTCGTTACTTTTAATGTGTGCCCAGGTGTGAATTGCTGACAAATTATGCAGTTGACTATAATAAATGGAACATGCTCTGCTGAATTCGGTATAAACCAGTCTTTGGCGAGCGTTGCGGCAAGATTTTCCTTAGACATGTGTATTGGGTAGTGGAGCTGTTCTAGCGCTAGTGGAGCTCCATTAACTGAGACTGCCCCATATTGCTATAGGCTTCAGGTGTGGTTCGGGCTACCATCATTTGCTCATGGGTACGTGCCACCTCCACGTCAATGATTGTTTCGGTTTTGGATGCAATTCGCTTGGCTTCTTGTCTGCTTCATGATTTCCGTGAGACACGAAATCTGTCCCCTTGGTATGAGCGGCGCATTTCATGACCGCTATGCCCACTGGGAGCTGTAGTGCTTTTATCAGCCTGTCCAACAAGGCTGCATGCTGCACTGGTGTGCCGTCTGCTCGGAGGTAGCCCCTGCTTTTCCAGCGCGCTAGTCCTGCGTGCACTGTGGACGTCACATAGGCGGAGTCACTGTACACCGTCGCTTCCTGGTCTGCATGATTCTCAATGGCGAGTATCAATGCCAATAGCTCTACAGCCTGTGCCGAATAATGAGATGGTATTCTGGCACTGAAAAGTACTTGAAACTCTCCATTTGCTTTGTGCTTTATCACGGCCATGCCTGTATACCTTTGTCCGTCTTCTTGGTCAATTCTCGAAGACCCGTCAATAAAGACGATCTCTCCTTTTGCCAGGGCATTTTCCTTTACACTGGGAATCTCATTATAGAATTCCTCATAGTTCGCACAGTCGTGCACGTGTTCTCCCGCTGTGACTGGCTCAGCTATGAACGTAGCATGGTTTACAGTCTTACATCGCACTATTTTGATTGTTGGGTTAGAAATAAACACTTCATAAGCGGATGCTCTCTGAGACGTCAATGTGCCCTTTGGCTTTTCTAGTATGGCCAATAGTGAGTGCTCAACATACAATGTCATGGAGCACCCCATCACAATGGATGACGCCTTATCGATGGCGAACGCGGCAGCAGCTAGATTTTGTTTGCAAGGGAAGTGGCCCTTCATGACCGGGTCCAGACTCCCGCTGTAATATGCTAGGGGCTTGTACAACAGTGAAGTTCGCTGTGCGAGCACTGCCGTCATAAAATTGCCATCAGTATGGGAGAACAGATAGAATTCCTCTGCATAATTAGGAATCCCGACAACTGGGGCCTTACAAATTGCCCCCTTGAGTTCTGTAAACCCATTCTTCATTGCTTCATTCCACTCGATTTCTTCTCGTGTTGCCTGGGCCTTTTTAAGGGCCTGTAGCAAGGGCTTGGTATACGAGCTGTAGTCAAAGACCCATGCTCAGACATAATTGTACAGGCTCAAGAAGCTTTGCATTTGCTTTATTGAGCGCGGTTTGGCCGTGTTCAAGATGGCTTCCGCCCTTTCTGGGGTTACCTTTTTCCCCTCATGTGAGATCAGTTGCCCTAAGTACAACACCTCTGGTTGGCAGTACTGCAACTTGTCCTTGTCTACTTTGTATCATTTTTCAGCCAGTATAGCCAATAGCTGGACTGAGTCGTGTCGGCAGTGCTCTTCAGTGATGCTGCAGATCAGAATGTCATCTACATACTGCAAAACAAAACTGTCGACCGCAATATTACTTAGGTCCATTTGGAGGACTATGTTGAAAATGGATGGAGACTCACAATGCCCCTGTGGCAACCTCGAGCTTTTCAGGTGCATTTGTCTGAAAGTGAATGACGTCAGGTCTTGTGAGTCATCGTGCAATGGAATCGAGAAAAACGCATTTTTCAAATCGATTACCGTGAAGTATTTTGCTTCAGTGGGTATGTTGCACAGAATTGTGGATGGATTAGGCACTAGAGGGAACTCGGCTTCGACTATGTCGTTCAATGCTCATAAATCCTGGAATAAACGCCAGGACCCTCCCTTCGATTTCTTGACAGGATAAATCACTGTGTTGCAAGGTGATTCTGACATCACTAAAATGCCCTGCTCATTCATGGCAGAGATTGTCTTTGCGATCCCCTGATCCGCTTCTCTGGACATGGGATATTGTTGTGCCCGCGACAGAATTGCTCCCAGTTTTAATTTAATTCTTACTTCGCCAGCCCCCTTCAGGAGACCTACGTCGTAGGGCCCTGTAGTCCATATCTTGGATGGGACTTGGGCATGCCGTCATCGAAATATTCCGGACGTACCAGCACTAACATCATTCTCTGTGGCACTTTCCGTTTGATCATTTTGACCCAAAATATGAGACTCACTTCCACCCTTGTCTCTTCTAGGCTAGGGCATTCTTCTAACAGATCATCATCAGTGACGTCTGTCACTCGATACCCTTCTCTGATGGCGATAATCCCACCCCATGGTCTGCCTTCATCATCATGCCCTTCGATCTGTACCACTTTCCCCCGCACTGTGACAGATTCTATCATTAGGGGAAATACTTGTCCCTCCTCTTCATGCATGGGTATTCTTGGTCTAAACAAAAATTCATCAGGGGTTCTCATAGTCTCGTCTGCGAGCCCTGGCAATCCCACCATAAGCACTCGCACGCCATATGCGAAAACTTCGGCTCCAGCATTATAGCTCTCATGGCTGCACGTCCGGAGTATGCTTTGATTATTTCACACACGTTTGAATAATCCATTCCAGGGGTGGAGCACACTATGCCATCCTCAGTGAATGAGATGGTCATATTCAACTTTGTCATCAAGTCCCGGCCCATGATATTTACTGGGGACTGACGAGAATACAATAAAGGTACATTCATGTCGCACTCTCCCAATGAGACTGGGAGTGCATCAGTGAAGGGAACTCTGCTATGAGCTCCAGTAAAACTCTGGGTATCTATGGCCTCTCCGGACAAGGAGAACTTGCCTTCTCGTATGCACGAACGCGTTGCACCTGTGTCAACTAAGAAGGAATATTCTTTCTCCCCTATGGTGACATTTACCCTAGGTTGTCTGTTAGGGTCTGGTGTCACTGATAGGATAGAACACATCAGAGTCCCCTGTGAGCTGTCCTATTTCATATACAGGTTCGTTCCACTGTATACTTGTGGGTTTCCCCCATTTCCAGGGTTAATTCCCCCACTGGAGTTAGTGTCCTGAGCCACTTGCGGCAAGGTCTGCTTGGGCTGTCCCTGTGGCAAATTCCCCATATTCAGTGGCTGAATCACTTGCTGTGCACCTTGCTGCAGGCCAACCGCCTGCTGCTGCACGGTATAGTTTTGTGCACTGCCCTGTTGTGGGAAAGCAGGTTGATTCACCATGCCTACCCCATCCCTTGGTTGTTCTGCCATATACTTTGGCTTCTGCACATGCGCGCCACATGTCCTGTCACTCCACACAGCCAACATACTGGTGGTGGTCGGGCCATCTGTCCATCTGGCATAGTTGGACTGCCCATCTGTGCGTTCTGGATACCACTTTGAACATTTTGAAAGCCTCCTTGGTTACCCTCGAAACCCTCCCTGATTACTCTGCCATCCTCTTCCTCAAAAACCCCTTCCTCTTGGGTAGAATCCTGTGTTAGCCTGATTAGTCTGCGGCGGGTTGGTTGCACGTTGTGCACTCGATTCGGCTGGGCTTGTTAGCATGGCTCCCTCAAGAGCATACTTTGAGAGCTTCCTTTGCACCAGCTTCGCCTCCTCTTCCTTACGCGTTGCCTCTTTCTTCCGATTCTTTTCTTGCAACAGCCTTACAGTAATGTGCAATTGTCAATTGTATTTTGGCCCACGGTTTGGCTTCTATTCCTACTAATTTTTTTAGCTGTTTTTGCACCGGTTCTAGTAACCCTTGGCGCAATATGTGATAGAATACAGGGATAGATTTCATCCAAGACTCATGCGTTTCGAGTACCCACGTGTCCTGAAAATTTTGGATACAAAGCAACGGATCCTCTGACTCTTTTGTTTTTCGAGTCATTATAGCTCCCATATCAGACGTGTCTGGATATAGCCTACGCAGCGCTTTCCCCACTGCTGCTCTACAGTTATTAAATGGTGCTCCATCATGGGAGGTGTTGGTTATGGTTACCCTAGGGTAGCCTGCCCTTTTCCACACGTCGTCTGCTCTTTCACCAAGTATGGCAATTAGGAGTCCCTTAATGTCCCCTATAGCTAGGGTGACACCCCCCGTCATTTTCTCTAACTCGTGTATCCACTTCCTGGCTCCCGATGTCAGCATTGGAAGCTTATTTTTAAGGTTCTCTCAGTCCATGTGTGTCCATGGAATATATTGTGGTCTTGCCCCCCCTTTTCTAATTGCGGGAATTGGAATGTGCAATCCTCTTTTTCCTTCCCTGTTCCTCTCTGGTCTTTTGCCGGGGTGGCGTTCCCGCCTTGCCGTCTACCTGGCAATGCTCTTAGCCTGTCCGCATAGGCAGATGCTGTTGCCCACCTCTGACCGCGGGGTGTTTCTTCATGTCCACTGGACTGTCCAGCGGACTTCGGTGTCCTACTTGTGGACCCACTAGCATCTGACCATCGTACCTCTCAGACCTTTGGGAGCCACTTTTCACACCGTCTCCCTTCGTCATGCGCCACCTCCTCTGTTTCCCCACCAGAGTCAGACTCTGAATACTCCCAGTTTACACAACTTCTTGCATCATCTTCATTCTGCCCAATCTCTAGTCTATCTAAGGACAGTCCCCTACTCCCACTACTTTGTGTGACATCCTCAGTGTCATATAGCTGAGTGCTCTCTAAGCGCTCATCTTCCCTTTCCTCTTGGGAGATCAGTTCCAGCCCCATTTCATCATATATTTTATCAATCATTTTCCCGATGCTTCTGGTATCGAAGCCATCATCAATATTCGTCCCGCTTATACCTGTTACCGCATCGCTTGCAGGAAAGAACTCTTCTACACTTCCCAGTCTACAACAGGATTGGGTTTTTTAACTTCCCGTTGCAAATATTCTAGATCTCATGCCCTTTGTCTGCGTTTACATTCTGCTTCCTCATCCATTTCTCTTTGTTTCTTCGCTTCCTCTCTAACCTTATCTACTTCCCTCATCCGTTCATTTCTACGTTCCTTTGCCCTTTTACTTTCCTTGTCTTCTCGCTTCTTCACTTTCCTTTTGCGAACTCTCCTTTCTGCCTCTAACTTTAGGATGTTCTGCATGTATTTTTCATAGGCTGCAAATTGTGTGCGACTGAGCGGTATACCTTGCTCTTCGCGTTATAGTTGTTCTCGCCTCAACCTATCCTTCTTTCTTGCCCTCTCGTCTCTCATATCCTCTTCTTTCTCTTGTTCCTTTCTTTGCACCTCGCCAGACCGTTCACTCGGCCTTGCGTCATCACTTCCTTTTCCATCTAATTTCAACAGTATCTGCCCTTTCAACCATTCATCTTTTGCGAACGTTAACTCATCACTTCCTTTCCGCTTTTTTCCCTCTCTCTCCTTATCGAAGGGTGCACAAGTCTGTGCCTGATCCTTACTTCAATCGCCTCGCCTCTCCTTGCCCCTCGGGACCGTTGAGGCCAAATCAATTTCCTGTTCCTTCTCCTTCGCCTCGTCACTATTGTATGTAGGTGACTCATATGCAGGGTTGCTATACCCTGTGGCTGCTTTGAGTTCTCTCAACGGGTAGAAACCCTCTAACTTGCTTCCCTCAATGACTGGTTCCGGCGGGGCTGGTGGCACGGTAGGCGTCACAGCCCCCTCCGTACATACATTTAATATCCAGTCTGCGGGTGGTTCTTCTTCCTTTGCTTGCTCAAACATTTTCCAAAGTTCGAGGACAGCGAGGTGTTTCTCGAGCTTCTTACCGCTATATGTGGCATGTAAGAAGGTGGTCTTGTGCTGCAAAACAGCCTTAGACAACGACCCATTCTGGGACCACGGCATAAACATCTTATTTGCGGTGCCCTTAACCCACTCTTGGCTATATTTCTTCCGTTTTTTTGCATGCTTTGGCAACTGCTTGCATAAATGTGGAAGTGGGGTAAGTTCCTCCATTCTTAATTTTGTCACCAACAATGTTCACACAATTTTTTAAACTTTTCGCTAGTATGAGCGAGCACCACATACCCAAACTCCAATTCAACTTTCTCCGCAAATTTTATACCAACAGTTTACACAACACTTGTCAATTCAGTGGCGATTCCCTCTTATTTACAGAATCGCATAAAGCCAAAATGCATTGCCATCAATCAATAATACAACAATTTCACATTTGACATACACAAGACATATAGGACAGATGCTTGACAGACTAGATAGACGCCAGCTGGTCATACGTATACCTGCCTTCAAATTATTACCCCATCATGGGATTTGAACGAACCCTGTTCTTACGTCTTTAAACGTAATAGTAGCCTAATGTCCCCCCTCTGTGGGCTCTGGGTTCATGTTCCTTCTGACCACTCTTTAATGCGCAGGGACAAGGCGAATTTTAAGTTTTCTCTCGGGTGCCCCACCCCCCCCGGTATTCCTTACATTTTTAATTTCAGGTGCCCCCCTGATATTCTCTACAATGTTCTCTCGGGTGCACCCCGGTATTCATTACGTTTTTAATTTCAGGTGCCCCCCTGATATTTTTTCACGATTTACTTCAGGTGCTTGAGTCTTTACCCCCTATATATATATACAATCTTTTCTACTTCTAGCTGTTTTATTTTTTCTCCACCACCCTCTGTTACCTTTCCCCTCGAGCTCTAAGGCCTATGAGACATTTGTCAAGGTAACGAGTTTCGTTGTTTCACTCACCGATCGCCTCTTTTCCTCTCTGGAACTTCAGGATCACCGCCCCTTCCTGCTTTTAAGGTTTTCGTCTGATCCGCTGCCTGTGGGAATGAGAAGGGTTATGCTTGGAAAAGCGGGTTCCTTCAGACCCACTGCAGATTTTTGGGAATTTTACTCTATCATTGTCCACGGGGAGCTTCTCAGCCTTCTCAGCCGGAATGGCAAAAGGACTCGTGATGTAACCGAAGGCCCAGAGTTAGTTACTTCGTGCCGTCGGTCTAAGCGTGTCTTATAACTATATCAATCGATTATCAATAATCGATGGCCGAAACCATCCTCTGCTACCAAGTGTTCACGAGGGGAGGAATTAGCTGACGGGCCCATTGACCAGCTCTCACACTCAAGAACTTGTAAGACAAGATAGCTGCACCATGTGAGGACAGGGGGTGCAGGATTCACTTATTCTAACACATCTAAAAAATCAGGACTCAATAAGTTGGCAAAGGGAAGTCTGTTTAATGATACATACATCAGCATAAGGTAATCAGCAGCATCGCGAACACCTGTCTCGCTCCGACTTCCTCGAACTTTAGTAGAACAGCAATTCTTATAGACACAAATCGTCATCACTGACGTCTAATTTCTATAAAAAATCATCATGCAATATAATTGGTTAGGAAAGGTAACTTAAGTATAGGTGCTATATCTGTATACGATAATAGGGCATGCAGATTGGATAACTCTTATTGGGTGGGCGTCTACGCCCATCCCACTACATCACACGTGATTGACGTCACTACAAGTACGATGTCTTATTGGTTACAGTGTCTATAGGACCCTAGATTACATGGTCCATTGTGATTGGGCAAGTTACACCCCTAGACATGAATCTCCACTTTAATTAGCAGCATGCATAACGGACACCCAAGGATCTGGTGTACCAAGTTTCACCCTGCCTCCCTTCCATCAATCAGTATTTTAGGGCTATGTGTCAATTAGTTGGCTGGGTTTGGCCTCAGAGCTGTAGTCTCTTATCGGGAAAAGTTATGGCATCCTGGGCTCTGGATGACATGAGGCGGTGGTACATCTTCGCGCCTGGCTGGTCACGTGTCTGTTCACAGTGAATCTGCTTCAGTTTCTAGCTTTTATTATATTTAATTCTGCTTCGGCTCGGCCACCTGACTGGGGCCTCCCTTATCTTGACCTTGCATGTGCAGGCTGGTATGCTCTGAAGTTGGAGTCCTGTGAGCTCATGCTCTCCTCCCCTTGACCTCGATTTCCTAAGCCTGAGCCGCTCTTGCTGAGTTTTGATTTTGCTCCTTCTCCTGGCTTTGGCTGGGTTTAAAAAAACTTGGCCTGTCAGGCCTCTGGCAGCCTGGGCCCATTTCTGCTTTATGTGCCTTATTGAGGTAGACATAAGGTTGGCGCTTGCCGCTCTATCTTCTACTAAGCATTGCAAGCAGTATCGATTACTTAGAATCATGCGTTTCAAGCCTATTTACACACATTTAACAGGGTGGTTGCTTCCATCTTGTCTTGTAGCACCATCTCCTTACACTTTAATATTGTCTCTTCTCTGTGTGTATTACATTTATTTTTGTAGCTACTAATACTGCCGTGTTCGCCTTTGTTAGCCACTCTTGCTCTCTCGTGAGTCTGTTCAGGCTCTTGTCAGTTCCACTGG
Source organism: Ambystoma mexicanum (assembly GCF_040938575.1). Lineage (NCBI taxonomy): Eukaryota > Metazoa > Chordata > Amphibia > Caudata > Ambystomatidae > Ambystoma > Ambystoma mexicanum. Next base: position 1,183,301,307 of record NC_090921.1, on the reverse strand, counting down.
CCTTCCATTATGGCTTTTGGAGTCTGTTCGTGGACCGTGTGTAGGTATTCCTCATTTTGTGTCAATGGCTGGTATGGCTGTCTGATAGGGTACCGTGCTGCCCAGGGTTGTCTGGTTATGGGTGCTCCGACAGGTACAAATCTTCTAATATACACTGGGTAGAGTCCCAGAGCAGCTCTCTGCTGGTTAATTTGCTCCTCATATGGCACGCACCTTGGTGAGTACCCTCTTGGCAGCTCGAAATGAGGGGAAGGGGTGCAGGTCATGCCTGGGACCTCCTTTACACTAGTTATGGGGCATACCTTGTTCCTGTTTTCACCCCTTTACCCTTCCTGTTGTATAGCATTCTGGTTATGATCTCACACATACAGAATATTACTGGTAGGGACCCCAGGATTGGTTTAGTAAGGAAGGTTCAGCCTACACCAATCACTGTGGCCCACTTGGCTTTAAAAGAGGGCTGGGACCCTCTTTTGTCAGATCATCTGAGGATTTTACAAGAAGTAAGAAAGAAGAACTCAACCTTGGACCCTGGCTGAAGGTACAGTCTGCCTTACATCTACGAACAGTGAAGGAAGGCCAGGATATCCAAAGAGGGAAACAGGATCCCTCCCCTAAATTCTCACAGGGAACAGAGGATGAAAATGAACTCAGAGGACCTCCAGCCATTCCAGAAATGGTACCCAGCAAGCACACAGAGAACCCTGCTAGGCTCTGCAGCAAGCTCTCTGGACAGGGAGTGCCCAAAAGTCTCTGAACCAGAAATGAAGGAAAATGCAGCTGGCTGAACCAACTCACAAGGTTTGAGCCATCTGACTTAAAGCACAATACAAGCCCATTGAATATGCTGAGAGAAGTGCCTCAACAAGCATCTACCACCTTTCGCCTTAAAGGACATTGTCAAGCCATTTGAGTTCATTGATCCACGACGACTGCAATGCTGACTATTGTCAATGCCTCAGTCACTTAAAGACATCTAAGATGTCTCAACCAGTTCTTCAGAACTGCTGATCGTCACTGAGACAATGATTCCTGACACCCAGCGCCATGTAGACCAGCCTGCAGCTGTTCATCAAGCTTCACTTGCCGAATCATCTTGCTGCCTGATACCCATAGCCGACTCCCATCTTCTCTGTCACAGAAGCCCTGAAGCCGACTCGACCCTGTCGAGCACCAAGAATACCAACCGCAAAAGGTACATTGTGGTTCTGTCCCCCTGGTAATTCTCAGAAGGCCCTAGAGTTATTTTAAGACCCTTTGCTCCCTTTGTACTGAAGCCAAAAAGCATTACCTGACTGTGGTAGTTATTAGCCATACCGTCAAACCGCCTGTCAGTATCCCTTTTCCTTCTTTGAAACTGTCTGTCCTCTGCATTCCTTTACACTGTGGGTTGTATTTCATAGTGTTGTTAGACTGTTGTGATAAAGTAGATATTTTAATACAACCTTGACTGGACACTCCTTTTATCATTGGGTAAAAATTGTATTTTTCGCTGTGTTTCAACTAACAAACTATCCACAACCTTAAGAGGAGATAAGCCTGCTGTTCCGTCCACATTACCAAAATAAGACATGGGGGTTATCATTTTGATTGTATGCTTGTTTATTCCAATCTGCTCAGATACATTCTGGTGTATTAGAGGTGTGGGGCTGTTTGATGGTTTAGAAATCAATATTCATCCCAAGATCACTGGTACCCCAGAACTTGATCTGTCACAAATACAGTGGTTACTGTTGCACAGGTATAAAAAAGGTCAAACAAAAAGGAGTACTCCAGTGAATGCTTCTACACATCACAATCCATCCTGGAACATTGATTTTTTAATTGTTAGACACATTACAGAGGAGAACCAACCACAAATAAATATGACTGGAACCCCCAGTACCAAAGTGAGTTCTTATGCTCAATTCACTCTGCATAGGCCCACAAGCAACCCCAGAAGTGTTTCCGCCTTGAGAGGACAGTTCAGCCAATTGCATGTTGAGTCACCAAGCATGCTGAGCTCCATTTCTAGCCAAGCTCCATTTTAAAATTGTTATTAGATTTGGACGTGTGAATGTGTGAAAAGCTATTCGATTTGATCCAATAAACTGTAGATTTCAGATGTATCTCAGTGTCAAGCCCTCAACAAACTGAACTACCAAATGGGCAACTGTGAATTGTATGTGTGCACATCTCAGCATGCTATTATGTGTATGTGTCTGTGATGTGATATGTTTTGTGCACATGTTATTCATTTTTTGTTTTTTTTATAGAGGGAACATCCTGGGAGATTAATTATTCAACTTTGGCAGTATTGGGCCATTTCTATCAAAAGGCTTTGCTTTTGCAAAAACAAGAACATTCAAATGTGTTATATTTGTAAATGTATCACCCACATTTGTAATGTATGTGGATGACATTCCAAATCACAATTACTGTTTCAGATTACAATTTCACCTCTGCAACCACCAACCACCTGCGAGTTGCACATGAAAAGTGGAAGGAACTGGAATGCACCCATGTTTTGTATCCACCCATGAGATTAAAAAAAAAAAACAGGCAGTCACCAACTTCGCAAAGTAGAAAGTAAAGATCTGAGAAGGTGAAGAGGCCATGAATGGTCCATTCTGCAGTGACGGGGTAGTGTCTGAATTGTAACGTGCACCCTGTATTTCCCAGAGACTAGCATCCAAAAAAATCTCTTCACAAGGCATATATGTTTTAACATGCAGACCACATTGGGACAGCAATACATGGACGAATAACGCCTATGTGTCACAGGTCTCTATCATTGCATTTCTACTCCCTAATTAACATACATGATGCAGGCAGTGAATTCTTCACTGAGCACAGCCCATTTCCCCAGGTTCGGATCAGTACATCAGGAGCAGAACAAATGGCATGGTGCTGTGAAAACATAGTGCTTTTATGACTTGATAAGTCTATACATCTTTCTGTTTTTACTCTGTCTTTAATGAAGAAAGCATATAACCTGCAGAAAAGCCTTAATTTGACAAACAATCTCCTAGAGTTCCCTCTGCCTTTATGGAGAATCCCCTTTAGTGTCCCCTTGGCTGCAGGTGGTGGGCGTTGTAATCATGCTTATGCCATGTGCGCCATTTTAGATATGGTCAGAGGAACACATTTCAAGGTTAAGGTACAACGAAAAGTTGACTGAGTTGGAAAAACAGTATTGTTAGTACGTACATTGAGGATGTTTGTGGTAGTGACTCTGACATACGTCTGTTTGAAGAAGACATAAAGCGATTCCACACTAGGAAGTATAGGCAGGAAGGGCCTGCTATATACAAGGACCACAGCAAACCAATTCTTGGAGTTGACATCACAGACAGAGACCAGGCCATACACTCCATCACGCTGTTGGTTGTTGCCGATGCCGACTCCACCGCTATTTTTCGGTACATCAACAGAGCACTGGCCTGCGTTATTATAGCAGCCTCGGATACCCAGCCGCATCCCACACGTTGCTGCACCTGAGCATTTGAAGTCCACACAGAGGACAGTGTTGGTGAGAGGTTGGCACACACATTTTCTTGAGCAGTCTGCTGTTAGGATAAAGCTGCCAAACTGAAAAAAATAGAAGAATTCTTCTTTGAGACTCGTGGACAACAAGGGCCATGAAATATACAATGCACAGACTCCTAAATGGCACAGTGTTCGCTTCTGGCAGCGCGTCTATGACGCCACGTCTGGCTAAACAACATCTGAGTACATTTAAAACATTTACGTTGCTAGTGTTCCCAAATGTAGTTACAATTTATCTCTGGCAAAACCTTCCTGCATTCTAAGCAGTCTGAGTTGACAAAAACAGCGTTCACGACCGTTGCAATCAGGAGGGAATCAGGTGGCTAAGGAAATAAAAAAAGGACATCAGACAATCCCCACATTGTACAAGCAGGAACTCATTGTGCAAACTGTTTGTCACATCACAGTGGTAATCGTAATAAACAGTTTATTTCATTCAGAAAGCAGTGGGTTGGCCACTTGTATCTTTGTGAGCCGCAATAAAAAAAGGACATCAGACAATCCCCACATTGTACAAGCAGGAACTCATTGTGCAAACTGTTTGTCACATCACAGTCGTAATCGTAATACACAGTTTATTTCATTCAGAAAGCAGTGGGTTGGCCACTTGTATCTTTGTGAGCCGCAATAAAAAAAGGACATCAGACAATCCCCACATTGTACAAGCAGGAACTCATTGTGCAAACTGTTTGTCACATCACAGTCGTAATCGTAATACACAGTTTATTTCATGCAGAAAGCAGTGGGTTGGCCACTTGTATCTTTGTGAGCCCCCATCCAACTTTCATTACCTTATCCATCAATCGAAGTTACAAAATCAGTCTCACTTTGAACAAAGTCAGTGCGGCAACCATTTTTAGAAGAAACTAGACCCGCTTTTAGTAATGCAAATTATAGACCGAGTGGCGGGATAATGACCCGCCATAAAGTTCGCTGAGGGCCATAAGTTGGTTGGGGAAACAGGGTTATCATTTGGGGGTCGCCTGACTTCTGCCTTGCTACCCCTGTGGTCTTCCTTGCTACCCCTACAAAAAACAAAAAAAATCTGTTTCTTTTTATTTTTTTCAAATGGAAGTTCTTGGGCTGTGGCCAATACCATGTGGTTCTTTGTTTCTGGAGTGGCTGGCTTTCTTGTTCAGGCCTCTTATCAAACAGGGGGTTCCACAAGTGTAACACTTTGAGCAGTGACCCTAAATAAGAAAGAATAGGAATAAAAAGTAATCCTTCTGGAATTATAGACAATAATTGTTTGACTCATTAAAGGTTTATTTTAGGCAGACTTCAGGGGGTCAGTCAGTGATTTGGTCTGTTTTTAAACCCCTGAAATCCACAATGTAGACAAAAACTATATGCATTTTGCTTTTCGCAAGTTGCAGTTATAGCATATCTTTTTTCTGCAGCTGAACGTCCAAATGGTATGTATTTTGCCAACAAACGAAGCCTGAAAAGTAGATCCACGGAGGCTGTTCACGTGGCCAACTTTGCACCAGACCTGCAGATGAACTGACCTGCTGTTAAATCTCAGTTACCAGTTTATTGGTATCCACAACAGAGTGTAATTTGCTTTATGGCTTTGAGAACATTCAGAGATTGAAATGCTGATTTTACTATAACCAGTAAGATAGCTCAGTGGGGTGTGTGCTCGCTGCTGCTATGTGTTTGTGATCTGCAGGTTACAGGTTTGAATCACAGCAAGGCCAACTCAGCCTTTCATCCTTCTGAGGTCTATAAATGAGTAACAACACAGGTTGGGGGATATTGTAGGTATATCTGTTCTATATAAAGTGCTTAAGCGTAAATGCTATATAATAACACATCGTTATCATTTGGCCTTGGATGTCTGCTTGCATTCATGGTAATTTGGGAATATGGGCCTATAAACATTGATATTAACAATACATATGGTGATTAATTCTTGTATGAAATGTATATCACATTACAGTGATATATTAACCATATTTATCACAGTGTGTTTAGGAACAATGCTATGTGATGCCACTTCCTGTTTTGTCAACGGGTATAAAGGTAGTGTTCCATTGCTTCCAGTGATGTCACTTTGGGGTGGGGTCAAATGACATCACTTCTTGTGATGTCATCACAGGTCAAGGGTCATGTGATGTCACTTCCGCTACCCCTGGCATGTTGGTGAAATTACGTCCCTGTGGGGAAAAGTAATTTCCCCATGTGATAATAACCCCTCCTGAGTCCCATTGAAAACATTTTTGTAAATCAGGCCCTAAATGTGTTTTTGTTTTATGTGAATAGAAAGGTTATAGTCATAAGTTAAGCATTTTAATTGCAAATTGATTGAACTGAAACAGGTTTAAGGTTTAACATGAGTATACATTAGGCAGAGCCGGCCCAAGGCATGGGCAGTCTGTGCAGTGTCCCAGAGCCCTGTTGTCAGAATCTCTGTCGCCTTCCAACCTGCTGTGGCTCTCTAGAGAGAGAGAGACACATGTTCCCAGCGGCCCATCAGATGGTGCAGGCCCTTTAATGACTGCTTATCACTTTCTTCAAGAAGTGCATTATTTCAGGCGATTTACAATAATATATAACGAAACAGTTTTAAATTAGCAACATTATTTTATGATGTTCATATTTAATGAACAAAAAAAAAGAGTTTATGTTTGGCAGAATGTGATATTTTCATCACATCATATATGAACCCTGCATTTGTCAAACACTGAAACATAAACAAGTAACCTTTTCACACATTACATCCTATATGTCTTGAAAATAAATTTTCAAAATCCCAAGACCATTTCTAAGCATTTTGCTGAATTGCATTCTGGTATGTGCAGTCTCCCAGTCAAGATGGGGGAATAATTCTACAATTTTAAACTTTTTGTTTAACATATTTCTCTAATGATTTATATATTTTAATGGGTACCTTACTATGGTATGTGTATTTTTCAAGTCATCTTTATAAAGCAGAGTATTGTTGAAAGCCAGATGTGGGGTTGAGGAGGAGGAATGACGAGAGGGCATGCGAGTCCTGAATATTTGCCCAGGATGTGGCAAGAGAGATTGAAATCCTGGAGACTAGTACAATTATTTTTCTCTGATTGTCGCCATGTGCTGCTTTTCAGTTCATAAGTAAAGGAAACATGTGGGTGGACAACGTGACTTTTTAAAAAAGGGTGAACCCAACCCTATTGGTAATTTTTGAGGTCAGCAAGCTTTCTCAAGTATTTGGCAACCAGGATTTTACCCATGTTTTCATGTTTCCAGTGAAGACACTTATCCACAAGACGCATAAAATGATCATCAAAGCACATTCTCGTATTGCGATTTTGTTTTCTATGGAGTATTTCACCACACATTGCTGGGTTAAAAAGGCCTGTGTATTTAATGAAACATGTCCTCTCTCAGGTTATTTTTCTGTTGTTGATTAGTTTTTTGAAAGGCCAATGCTCTTCTGTCTGGTGCAGAGGGGAACTAAAGTGTACTAAAGTGTACTAAATTTGTATCATTCACTTTAAGATATGTTCACTTACTGTGCGTTTGTACTTGGGTGCCAGATTTTGATCTTACCTATGGGGGCAAAGGTTCACACACCGAGTGAAGCGTGGTAGCTGTTAAGACGGATTTCTGAACTCTGTCCTGGCGGCGCAGAAGTTCAGAAGGCCAACCTAATTACTTGGAACAGGGTAACCTCTGGACAAGCCAGACCAATCAGGGTAGCGATTGCGGCGGTCAAGACTAGGTCTCAAGAGGGGTGAGGGTGACTGAAAGCCCGCAATGAGCACACAAAGCAAGGACACTTACAAATTACTCCAAACAGGTGTTATATTAAAAATATATACACATTTATTCCAAGGCCTTTAAAACAATGACCGTAGCGAGAAATCACAATACAACTCTAGTAAACCAACACATACCATACCAATACAATATATATACAAATACAAACAAGTCTCAATCGTTAGATGCACGAAATGTGTAGTCCACCTAAAAGGGAAGGAAAACAGGCAGTGCGAAATAATGCTTAGACCCAGTCCGCCTTCAGAGGCACCTAACTAAAAGGAAGTCCGAGCCCTACGAAGAGCGGAGCCTTGTGCTCAAAAGTACCTGCACACGCTGGTGCCAACGGGCAAAAGGGGAGTCTCTTCGAGGGAAATCAGGCAGTTCAGTTTAGTGCACAAATGAAGAAGAACAGTGTTCCGTGACTCAAGCGCAGCCTCCACTGTGGGCAGAAGCAGAGCGCGAGTACGGAAAGGCATGCTGTTTTGACACAGCGGGGAAAAGCTATGGGCTCCTGCAGGAGGGCGACCAGTTCCTAGCTATGCTACTCACCGGTCCCCGATGCAAGCAGACCCAGGCTTCTCGGCGTCAGTTTCAGTCGCTGGCAGGTTCAGAAGAGCAGGGGACGTCTCGTCGTCGTGTTGAGTCTGCAGCAGCAGAGTTGAGTAAAAGATGTCCCAAACGAAGGAACCCGCACAGTTTGTTACCACAGCAGGGCAACGGAGCGGCCGTGTGTATCTGAGCCAAATGTACACTACTCACTTCAGACCTGGGAACGCCAAGTGTACGAATCATGTGAGAGTGACAAGGACTCGAAATACTACACAACCTGGCGGCGGTTACAGAGCAAGACTCCTGTGTAGGCTGGTCAGTCTGCTGGATGGCCCAGAGACGCTTCCGAAGGCTTACTAGCAGGAGATGGTGAAGATGCCGAGAATAGCTGTACCCGCTATTCCAAGGGTCGAAGTACCAATACAGGCCTTCTGGTTCGATCAAAGGTGAAAAGGGTTTCACAAGGCGACAGCAGTGCAGAGGAGCAGTCCTTCAGCAGGTCACTAGCGATTCCTCGGTTCAGCCTCTTGGTTGCAGGATACTTGGCTCCTGTATTCCTTTGTTCATGAGAACTCAGGAGATCGTCATGGTAGTGGTGTTTCCAGCCCCCTCTTATCCACGGTTCCCTTCGCGCCAAAACGGAGGGGACCCAATGGGAGATCCGCTCATCAACACTCACACCATTCATGGACCTATCACGGACCACGGTGGTCCCAGGCATTCACACCACCCTAGACTCTCTGGCACTCTGTAGACATGTGTTGGGACCAGACATCCCAGCCCACATCCTGGAGGCAAACACCAGGCATGTAGAAGCCCGCGAAAGCATCCGTGTTTCGGGGGAAAGTACATGCCCAAATAAGGAAGGCCCCGGGTCGGCTCGAGCTGGGGAAGGTGAAGGGAGCAAGACGATCAGGGGACAGGACAAAGGAGCCTCGTGGTCTGGCCATTTTGGGAGCCAGGCCACCATTTTGGGCTAAGCGCGAGAAACACGCTTAAAACGTCAAAAGGAGCTCAAAACACAAGAAACGATCGCTGCCACCATTCCCGTCCGTGAATCACTTGCACTGATCAGTTACAATCCTAAAAGAGTATCTAGGGCCTGTAGAAGGCTAGAGACCCAAGAGAGTAGTAACTTATCTTACAGTGCCCTCTTGTGTCATGTTGCACGAAAGCCGCAACATGATAAAAGAAACTACGGAAAACAGCGTTTCCCGGTACTGACTGTCTTAAGGGCGTGTCAGTTTCCCCGTAAGAATGGAGCGAAAGCCCAGAGGAGTGCGGCAGAAGGCTGCACCTCTCTGGCAAAGTCGAGAACAAGGTGAAAAACAACAGCAAAAAGTTAAGGGGTTGCCACATGGAAGGAAAATTACCTACAATTACGAAATCTTTCCTAACACTCGCTCCTCCCAGACTATGGACAGGGGGAACTAATCCACCCCTGGATGAGTCTCTTGTTCAGGTCGTTTAAACATTCTGGACAACCCATCAGCATTGCTATGTTGGACACCTGGCCTATGCTCAATGGTGAAGTCGAAGCCTTGTAGACTTATGGACCACCTAAGCAACTTTGGATTCTCCCCCTTCATGTTCATTAGCCACTTTAAGTGCTTATGGTCAGTTTGCACAGTGAAGTGGGTCCCATAGAGGTAGGGCCTCAGCTTCCTTAGGGCCCACACAACAGAGAAACATTCTTTCTCTACCGTGGACCATCTGAGCTCTCTGTCCTTAAGCTGGTGACTAATAAAACCAATAGGGTGTTCCTTACCCTTCTCATCTACTTGTGATAGTACCGCTCCTATCCCAGTGTCAGAGGCGTCCGTCTGCACGATAAAAGGTCTTTGATAATCAGGAGCCCTGAGGACTGAGGCCTGGCACAAGGAGTCTTTTAAGCCAGTGAAGGCCTTCTCACACTTGTCGGTCCAAGTTACCTTCTTGGGTTTCTTCGGAGTGGTGAGGGCAGTCAGAGGGGCAGCTATGGTGCCATAGTCTGCCATGAAGTTTCGGTAATACCCCGTGAGTCCTAAGAAGGCTCTCACTTGGGTTTGTGTAGTGGGGGTAGGCCAGTCTTGTACTGCTTGTACTTTACTGGGTAGAGGCTGTATCCTCCCTCCACCTACTTCATGTCCAAGGTAAACCACTGAGCTTTGTCCAATCTGGCATTTACTAGCCTTTATGGTCAAGTGTGCTTTCGGAAGAGCCTGGAGCACAATCCCGAGGTGTTTCACATGGTCTTCCCAGGTGGCACTGAAAACTGCTATATCGTCCAGATATGTAAGACAGAATTCGTCCAACCCATTCAAAACATGATTCACAAGCCTCTGGAAAGTGGCAGGTGCATTCTTCAACCCGAACGGCATTACCCGGAATTGGTAAAGGCCGTCTGGAGTAGAAAACGCTGTCTTCTCCTTGGCATGTTCTGCTAAAGCTATTTGCCAATAGCCAGCAGTGAGGTCAAACGTGCTGAGGTACTTGGAGGCACCCAAAGTATCCACCAGCTCATCTGTTCGAGGCAAGGGGTGTGCATCTGTCTTGGTGACAACATTCAGAGCCCTGTAGTCCACGCAGAACCTCAATTCAGAAGTGCCTGCCTTTGGAACCAAAACCACAGGGCTGGACCAAGGACTACTAGAGGGTTCAATCACCCCAAGGTCTAACATCTTGTTGACCTCGGTCTTAATATAAGACCGTACTTTGTCTGACATCCTGTATCCCCTACTTTTGGTAGGTACACTGTCTCCTGTGTCTATGTTATGTTTGCACCAAGGTGTCAAACCAGGTGACTGTGAAAACAGGGGGGAAAACTGCCTAAGCAAACTTTTCACCTCAGCCTGCTGATCAGAAGTCAGGTGAGGGGCCACTCGGACACCCTCAAAGGAGCTATCTGAAGGGCCGCTTTGGAACAGGTCAGGGAGAGGTTCAGACGCCTCTTCCTCAACATCTGAAGCCAGTAGCAGTGCTGCAATTTCGACTCTTGGAACGAAAGCCTTCAGCCTATTCACGTGAAACACTATTGGAGCATGTCCAGGCCTTCCAAGGTCCACTAAATAGTTAACCTCACCCAGGGGCTCCACCACTGTGTAAGGGCCTGACCATTTGTCCTGTAAAGCTCGAGGCCTTATGGGATTCATGATCAGGACTTGCTGACCAGGTGTAAAGTTGATGAGGGAAGCTTTCTGGTCGTACCAATGTTTCACCAGCGCTTGTCCTGCCTTCAATTTATCACTAGCCAAGCCCATCAGAAGTACCATCCGTTTTCTGAGTCCTAGCACATAATCAACAATGTTGGTAGTAACAGGGGAAGTGGGCATCTCCCATCCCTCTTTGACTATGGCTAAGGGTCCCCTTACAGGATGACTGAACAGAAGTTCGAAGGGGCTGAAGCCAACACCCTCCTGTGGTACCTCTCGGTAGGCAAACAGTAAGCAAGGTAAAAGAAGATCCCATTTTCTTCTCTGAGGTTCTTCCAGAGCCCCAATCATGCTCTTTAACGTTCTGTTGAAACGTTCCACCAGACCATTGGTCTGGGGGTGGTATGCAGAAGAGAACTTGTAGGTGACCCTACATTCTTTCCACATAGCCTGCATATACTTCGACATAAAGTTGCTGCCACGATCCGACACAACTTCTTTAGGGAAGCCGACCCTAGTAAATATGCCAAGTAAAGCTTTTGCAACTGACTTGGCAGTTACAGTTTTCAATGGGATGGCCTCAGGATATCTGGTTGCATGGTCGACCAGCACCAGGATAAACCTATTGCCCGAGGATGTTTGCAGGTCAAGGGGACCAACGATGTCGATCCCTACCCTTTCGAATGGCACCCCCACAACTGGGAGTGGTACCAATGGAGCTTGGATTGTCAAGCCAACCTTACCAGATAACTGGCAGGAGGCACAACTCCTGCAGTGACTTTCTACTTGCACCCCCATCTTGGGCCAGTAGAAGTGCATGGATAACCTTTGCTTGGTCCTCTTAATACCAAGGTGACCAGCAAGGGGCACTTCATGCAGCAACTGCAGGAGGAAGGGCATAACAGCAAGGGGAACCACCAACCTCCTATGGTCTCCTTCTGTAGACTCTGTGGGCTCACTATACAGGAGTCCACCTTCCCAATAAATCCTATGCGTCCCAGGAGGTTCACCCTCAAGCTGGGAGCAGGCTTGTCTCCTTAGGCCTTCCAGAGATGGGCCCTCACGATGGCCTTTACTGAATTCGTCCCTATCAGGACCACCTTCTACTAACAAGTCTTTTAGTTCAGGATGATCGTTGGGGTCAAATACTTCAGGCATCGCCACCTCCTCGTCAGGCCCGGGCGGTTGACCAACCTCCTCCATCGTAGTGGTAGGCGAGCTCGGGGGAATATTCTCTTTCCCTCGTCTTGACTTGTTTACTCCTTTCGCCTTGGGTTTCCCCTTCGGCTGGGGCGGCGTATTGGTCTTGGCCAATGCTGCCCGTGCTTGAGACCGTGTGTAGGGTCTTTCGGCAGTGTCTCCTACGAGCTCTAAAGCTTTGAGATCATTACCTAACAAGACCTTTCCTGGGACGTTTCTCTGAATGCTCACTGGAATCTGACTGCTGTACCATTTAAAGTAAGATTTACAGGTATTACTGGGAACATACGGAGTGGGCCGTCAGCCAACTTAGTGGGCATCAGAGTAGCTCGGCAACTTCCTCTTAGTCTACCAAGGTAGAATCCACTACAGTTCGACTGCACCCACTATCCCTAAGAGCTGGAGTATCTACTCCATTGATCAGCACACTGTCTTTAAAGTAGTGCTTGGTATTATCTGGAATCCTAGCATAAGCCTCTGCGACTTTAGGCTCCCAGGAACCCAGGGAAACTAAAACTACCTCAGCTTCTATCCCGCTGGGAAATGAGTCTGAGGAGAAGGATGCTCCTGTAATCTCTTCTTCCTCGTAGGAGGAGACGGCCAGATTAGCGAAGTGGACCCCCAAAGGTCTAACCTTACACCGGGGATCCCCCTTCACGTGGTCAGTTGCTCCACAAGCAAAACAAGATCCATTGGGTCTGTTTACACAGGGAGGCTTATTGTAACCAGAGTTCTGTTTCGGAGGCTGACCTCCACTACCCTGTGAGTTCTCTTGTGTCTTACCCTTATTTTTCTTTTTGTGGCCCTTTTGAGAAGAAGATTTATCAGATTCTCCACCCTCCTTATCTTTGGACTTTTTGCCTTCCTCCTGCTTGCCAGGATGAGTTTTGTCCTTATGGGACACTCGATGTGACACCCATAAGTCTGCTGCAATGGCCAGCTTCTTAGGATCTATCTCCTTCGAATCGGCCAAATGCTGCTTAAGCTCCGGGGGAAGAAGATGCAAAAATGTGTTCCAGCATGACAAGATTTATCCTGCCTTCGAAGGTAGAAACCTTATAACCTTCGACCCAGCCAGTTAAGTTTTTCAAGGATTCGGTGACATATGATACCAAAGTACCACTTTCTTTTTTCTTATACTCTCTGAATCGTTTCAAATATTGGGCCGGAGTCTTCCCAAACTTTAAAATGAGAGTTTGCTTTAACATTGCGAAATCAGCTCGCTCAGCCTTTGACATTTCCATAATGGCACTACAGCCAGAATGGGGCAGTCTGCTGAGTAACCAGGCAATCTTATCAGCATTGTCAACTTGTTGAACTTCGCATGCATACTCAAACGCATTCAGCCAGTCCATAATGTCATTCCTTTCCTCATACACACTGAGCAGATCTTTTGGAAACCGTGGATGAGAGGAGGCCCCAGACCCATTTCCAGGACCCTTGGACCCATTTGTAACCTGAAGCTTGGCCAGTCTTTCTGTTTTTCTGCCTGTTCGATTTTTAGTTTGGCTATGCTGAATTCAAGCTCCTTCTGCCTAAACCGCAGCTCTTGCTTCTTGAATTTAAGCATAGCCTCCCCATCAGCACTGGCAGAGGAAACATTAGACATCTCATCCTCCCTGTCCTGGTGGTCGCGGTGGATCAGTGCAGCGGCAGAACCGTCGGTTCTACCAGTGAGAGCAGCCCCACCTCCTTCCCCACTGTCCTCAGAAGTTATAGCGTCAAGCTGCGCTTCTTGCCACGCCACGATTCTTTGGATTATATCCAATTTCGTGCCTTGAGAGGAAACACCTCTCTCTGCACACATCTTTTTCAATGTTTCTGATTTGGAAGCATTTAAAGTTAACAAGGTATTTGTTTCCATACTCTTAGATAGGACTATGGCCTTTTTAAAGTTATACTAAAACAATTCACTACGTGTCCTGGTAGGAATAACTTGAAATGCCTTAGTTCGTGCGCAACACTGGATACCTTCAGTCGTATCCCACCGCTGTACACCAATTTGTTAAGACGGATTTCTGAACTCTGTCCTGGCGGCGCAGAAGTTCAGAAGGCCAACCTAATTACTTGGAACAGGGTAACCTCTGGACAAGCCAGACCAATCAGGGTAGCGATCGTGGCGGTCAAGACTAGGTCTCAAGAGGGGTGAGGGTGACTGAAAGCCCGCAATGAGCACACAAAGCAAGGACACTTACAAATTACTCCAAACAGGTGTTATATTAAAAATATATACACATTTATTCCGAGGCCTTTAAAACAATGACCGTAGCGAGAAATCACAATACAACTCTAGTAAACCAACACATACCATACCAATACAATATATATACAAATACAAACAAGTCTCAAGCGTTAGATGCACGAAATGTGTAGTCCACCTAAAAGGGAAGGAAAACAGGCAGTGCGAAATAATGCTTAGACCCAGTCCGCCTTCCGGGGCACCTAACTAAAAGGAAGTCCGAGCCCTACGAAGAGCAGAGCCTTGTGCTCAAAAGTACCTGCACACGCTGGTGCCAACGGGCAAAAGGGGAGACTCTTCGAGGGAAATCAGGCAGTTCAGTTTAGTGCACAAATGAAGAAGAACAGTGTTCCGCGACTCAAGCGCAGCCTCCACTGTGGGCAGAAGCAGAGCGCGAGTACGGAAAGGCGTGCTGTTTTGACACAGCGGGGAAAAGCTATGGGCTCCTGCAGGAGGGCGACCAGTTCCTAGCTATGCTACTCACCGGTCCCCGATGCAAGCAGACCCAGGCTTCTCCGCGTCAGTTTCAGTCGCTGGCAGGTTCAGAAGAGCAGGGGACGTCTTGTCGTCGTGTTGTCTGCAGCAGCAGAGTTGAGTAAAAGACGTCCCAAACGAAGGAACCCGCACAGTTTGTTACCACAGCAGGGCAACGGAGCGGCCGTGTGTATCTGAGCCAAATGTACACTATTCACTTCAGACCTGGGAATGCCAAGTGTACGAATCGTGTGAGAGTGACAAGGACTCGAAATACTACACAACCTGGCGGCGGTTACAGAGCAAGACTCCTGTGTAGGCTGGTCAGTCTGCTGGATGGCCCAGAGACGCTTCCGAAGGCTTACTAGCAGGAGATGGTGAAGATGCCGAGAATAGCTGTCCCCGCTATTCCAAGGGTCGAAGTACCAGTACAGGCCTTCTGGTTCGATCAAAGGTGAAAAGGGTTTCACAAGGCGACAGCAGTGCAGAGGAGCAGTCCTTCAGCAGGTCACCAGTGATTCCTCGGTTCAGCCACTTGGTTGCAGGATACTTGGCTCCTGTATTCCTTCGTTCGTGAGAACTCAGGAGATCGACATGGTAGTGGTGTTTCCAGACCCCTCTTATCCACGGTTCCCTTCGCGCCAAAACAGAGGGGACACAATGGGAGATCCGCTCATCAACACTCACACCATTCGTGGACCTATCACAGACCACAGTGGTTCCAGGCATTCACACCACCCTAGACTCTCTGACACCCAGGATGTGTATTGGGACCAGACATCCCAGCCCACATCCTGGAGGCACACACCAGGCATGTAGAAGCCTGCGAAAGCATCCGTGTTTCGCGGGAAAGTGCGTGCCCAAATAAGGAAGGCCCCGGGTCGGCTCGACCTGGGGAAGGTGAAGGGAGCAAGACGGTCAGCGGACAGGACAAAGGAGCCTCGTGGTCTGGCCATTTTGGGAGCCAGGCCACCATTTTGGTCTAAGCGTGAGAAACGCGCTTAAAACATCAAAAGGAGCTCAAAACACAAGAAACGATCGCTGCCACCATTCCCGTCCGTGAATCACTTGCACCGATCAGTTACAATCCTAAAAGAGTATCTAGGGCCTGTAGAAGGCTAGAGACCCAAGAGAGCAGTAACTTAGCTTACAGTGCCCTCTTGTGTCATGTTGCACGAAAGCCGCAACATGATAAAAGAAACTACGGAAAACAGCGTTTCCCGGTACTGACTGTCTTAAGGGCATGTCAGTTTCCCCGTAAGAATGGAGCGAAAGCCCAAAGGAGTGCGGCAGAAGGCTGCACTTCTCTGGAAAAGTCGAGAACAAGGTGAAAAACAACAGCAAAAAGTTTAGGGGTTGCCACGTGGAAGGAAAATGACCTACAATTACGAAATCTTTCCTAACAGTAGCCATACTCATCCCCATGTCCAAACCCCACATTTTACAGCATGTGTTGCCACAGCAATAGGAGAGAAGAAATATGATTTACAGGAAGGTGTAAACGTATAACATCTCAGCAACAGTCTCCCAACCTGCTCAGTTACCTTTGCAACTTTCTGCAATAGGACCACCTGCTATTCTACACAAGGCCCACAGTTCTGGCCTCTCACCGCCTCCAATCAAGATTCAGGGATACATTCATGCTCATTTTGTGGTGAGCAGCACTTGATAAACATAGTTATTATTTGCCATTATTATTATATAGCTTCTGAACTAAAAGCATATTGCTAATTTGAACAATATGCCCAAATATACACAAAATAAAAATAAAACAATCATGAAACTTCTGCAAAAACAGCAGTTAGTTTCAGTTAGCAAAATGCAAACACCATATTTTTGCAATGCCTTCCATAGATAGTGTTTTTAAACCAAAGTTTCAAAAGACCTTTTGACAACAGTATTTCTTACAATATCATCTTTGAGGAGATATGTTCAAGTTCCTGAATTGCAGACTGCTCTCAAATCTGACCTTCGCCACTTAACCAAAGTGAGTGCTACCACAACTTTTATCACACTTTTATTGTCTTAACTGCCAAAATTAGAAGTCTGTCCAAGGTATTCAGCCGTCAGATACTTCAAAAAATGTCTCAATCCTGATATTGCCACATAGGTAAATGTTAATATCGACAATTCATATACTGGACATCACAGTGCTATGTGATGAGTCATCACCAAACCTTAAGTGTCCTCATGTGGCCAGGGGAAGGCAGCCGCTACCTGATCCTAACCCTGAGGGTGGTAGCAGGAGGAAGGATCACATTCAAGGAGACGGCTATCAAGGGGAAGTGGTGACTCCAATAGGGAGACAAAGTATTCATCTTCTTCTGAGGATGACAATGGAATCATTCCCTAATGCTTAATGGCATGCTATCAGTGTGCTAGACCCTCTATTTTTAATGTTAAAAGAGCATGCTATAAAAAGTCAGTTACACAAAACGAACTTGGTGCCTCAAAGGTTCAGGAATTTAATTCAAGATGAAAACCTTGAATGTTCATATTTCTATCTTTTTGAGAGATTCTCATTTTTATGTGGAATTACAAACTACTTCCACATTCTCCCCTCATTCTAATAACTCTCAGTTCACAGAACAGCCTCACTTTACCTTTATTCAAAATAACATGAAACAACTTAATGCTAAACATTCTTTAATGGACTTCAGTTCCCATAATGCTAAATGTACTGGGGCGAAGAAGAGGAGCCCAAGGCAAATGGAGGTTCAACATGTTGAAAACTCAAAAGGGCAATCTAATTGCTGTAGTTCAAAGTACCCGAGTGGCATTTTTAAATCCCAAGATGAGGACCAGCTGGAATGAGTTGTGGTTGAAGCTGATGTGGAAGAAAAGAACAAAAGTGCACCCGAAGAAAGCTGAGGAGCAGTTAATGGCCATGCAGGGGGCATAGTTGGAAAGTTGAAGGCATCCAAGGCGCAGGAGTAGCCACAGAGAGAAGTCTGCCAACAGGAGTCGTACTGAAAGGTGAGGTTCAGCAGAACTGCAGAGTACGTGCAACGGAAAGCAGCGTACTAAAAAGAAACCCAGCTGAGAACTAGCAGCGTGTAGCAAACAAGAGTCACCCCGAAAGGTAAAGCCTAGCTGAACTCAGAGTATGTGCAGTGTAAAGTGGCGTACAAAGAAGAAACCAAGCTGAGGAAGAGAAGTATTCCTGGAGCAGAGTGAAGAAGACTGGTAAAGCCGCAGGAGATCAATGGAACTGTCAACGCTCCTGAAGACCGACTTGCATCTCTTACTCGAGGCTCACAGAAGTGGAGTAGAAAGCCGACCGGATGTGGAAGGACTGCTGTGAAGCCCAGCAGAAAACAGGAGCCACTGTAGAGAACCAGTGAGTTGGCAGAGAGTGAATGCTAACCCAAGGGTGCTTCATATACAAAAGCTGTTAAAAAGTAGTATTTGTGAATATCAAACTATTGATAAAGCAAAGCAAAACTGAATGCAGAACAATCATAGAAAACACAGGTAAGGGACGAAGACGAAAGCTCTCTTATAAGGATCTACAAGGTGGGAAAGGCAATAACCAGTACTATCAACAGCCAAAAGGCTGACAAAAGACTTTTGGAAAACAACAAGAGGGGAAGGTTTATGGTCTATACTCCCCACAGCCAAGAGGCTGTCAAAGGACTTTGGGAAAACAACCATTGGGGAAAGCCATTAACCAATACTGCTCACATGGGCATATTATCTAATCGAATTACTGCAAATTTCGAATCTGAAACTACAGCCCTCTGCAGGCTGATCGCACCGTGATTGGGCAAGTGAATTCTATTTTTGCCAGTCATGCACGCTGGCAGGCGAACGCCGGCCCACCCACTAAGGCTGCCCAACAAGGCAGCCCTGTCCTGAGCCTGTCCAGAGAGTGACCAGAGGCCAAGGCCGGACCCCCTGCTCCTCTCATTCTGCCTATTGGCCCATGTGCATTGCCCAGGGAGCCATGAAACCACTCTCTGATGACCCGGTAAATACGCTCCTTAATGCCATTGATGTATACTTCACCCCACGTTTTTCACACGAACTCTGGCCAACACAAAGACTAGAAAGTGCTGCCTACTGCAACAGCTACTGGTGTCAACATTTATAGTTACCCATGGCTACTTTATCCCAAACTGCTTAAAAGTAACCTTTTATACTATAAGCACCTGTCTCCAATGCTGCCATCTCATAGCTATTATAATGAGGAAAAACTACGCTATGAAATACACGTCATGCCTGCTTAGGTGCCTCTGCACCTAGAATTGTCGTGCCACTCAGAATCAATGCCAAATTCTCGATGGCCTCCTACCTTACTGTTTGTGATAAAGCCCCGTACTATAGCGTGATAGAATGCCTATTGTTGCTATTGCCCGCTAACTGCTTACTGCATTGCGTCAATCACTATCTTAGCCTATACTAAGGAAACATGAACCTAGGTTTAATATAAAGCGACCCACCCTACATTTTGACCTGTACTCACTGTACTAGTCTAAATGTGCATTTGTATCTACCTGTTGCACACTGCATTTTTAGCCTTTACTGTGATTTTTTGAATCTAGGTGAACCCTTTTTGCTGCATTTGTATCTACCTGTTGCACACTGTATTTTTAGCCTTTACTGTGATTTTTTGAATTTAGTTGAATCCCTATTGCTCAACTGCGTCTGTTTGCACATGGCATTTTTAGCCTTTACTGTGAATTTTGAATCTAGGAAAACCCTTTTTGCTGCATTTGCACCTACCTGTTTGCACATTTCACCTCTAGCTTCACTGCGGATCTTGAATTCCGGTGATCCCTATCACCATGAGTAAAAACATAAATACCCAGACCTACATACTTGCATTTGGACTCTTCACCATCATGGCCTTTGCCACCTCTAATACAAGTCTACCTCTAGACAGAAACATGAGACTTAGGGCAAGACTACCCCGCATTTATGAACCCAAACAAAATAATATAAATAATACCACCCATGACTACCTAGCTAAGCGTGCACAGGCAACTAAAAAAGATATCCCAAACATGATGCCTGCCCAATCCTTTACAAAGAAGCACCCAAACCAAATTTGACACCTAATTAAACCCTCACACAACCCTACCCTTAAGAGTACCCTGACATTAACTGGGTCACTTTTCAACGCCAGATCCATGGTAGCCCACGGCACCAAAATCTCTGACATTCTAAGTAACGGCAGTCTGGACCTACTTGCCATCACAGACACTTGGCTCCATGAGTCGGCAGGACCCACCCTGATGTTAGCTGTACCTGACAGCCGCCATATCCTCAGAGTAGACAGACCTAAAGGCGGTGTCCTAGCCATCATCTCTAAAACCACCTTGCCTATTAGGCTTGCCACTTCACCACCTTGTTCATCCTGTGAAATACTCACAGCTAAATTGCTGTTATCCAATAACCTCACGTTGACCATCCACTTGATCTACAGGACCCAGGACCATTAGGAACCTTTGAAGATGACCTTACCATTCTTATAGCAAACAATACGCAAAAGCACTCCCAAACCTTGCTGATGGGCGACATCAACATTGGCCTCAACGGCCCAGACAACAAGCAGGCCCACTCAATAACAGCCTTGCTTAATGACTAAGAGTTCACCCAAAATGTCTTCTCACCCACCCACATTAAAGGCAGAACCCTCAACTGGGTATCCGAACTTAACTGCAACATTGCCATCACCAACATCATCTCACAACCTTGGACGGACCACTACCTAATCAACTTTACCGCCTCACTCGATCTCCTCACCCCCAAAACTATCAGCATGATAGCCCCCCTACCTACTAGAAGTAAAAAAGATATCACTGCTGAAAAACGTTTCCCGCTCCTCCTCCCCGCTATTAATGGCCTGGAGAACAACACTGACCCAGACACTCTAGTGAACACCTTCAATAAAGCTATGACTAGAGCACTAGAACACCATTGCTCCAACTAAACTGCATAAAGGCAAACAGGAAGCGCACCTGAATGCCTGGTTCACACCCCAACTTAATGATCTAAGAAAGCAGAAAAGAAAACTGCAAGCTATCTGGCGCAACTCGCCTACTGACAACAACAAAGCCAAATTAGCCCAACTACCGAAACGCTACAAGAAAGAAATCATCAACACAAAAAAAACCTATTCGATGACAGAATCACAAAAGCTAAATCAAACACGAAGGAACTCTTCTCTATCCTCCGGGAAATAGAATCCCCCCTAACACCAGTTAACACTGTCCCAAAGGACAAGATATGGTGTACTAATATACAAAACGCCCTATCGAATAAAATCTCCTCGCTCCAACTTAAAATAACTAAAAAAAAGACACCCTCTCGGATCAACAATTACCACCGCCGCCCATTGAGCACGATACTATTCTGCCTTTCAGTTTCAAAACTATCTCAATCATTGATACTGAAAAGGTCATTCTCTCCCTGAAACCTTCCAATTGCAAGGGTGACAGCTGCCCAGCGCCAATAATAAAGGATGCGGCCAGAGACCCAGCTCCTTTTATCTTGAAGCTCATCAACTCCTCCTTCAAATCTAACACAGTACCTACCAACCTGAAAGAATCCTGGGTCCTCCCCTTACTGAAAAAACAAATCCTCGATCCCTCCATCCCCACTAACTATAGACCCATCACTAGCGTACCTTTCCTACTCAAAATTATTGACAGAGTAGCCTACTTGCAAATTCAAGATTACCTGGAAACCAATCATCTGCTAGGCTCACGGCAATCAGAATTCCGCCCTCTCCATGGTACCGAAACAGCCTTGCTAGACCTTAAGACAAAAATTGAGGAGTTAAAGGATAGTGGCAAAACAGCTCTGTTACTTCTACTGGACTTATCAGCAGCCTTTGATTTGGTGGACCATGCAGTTTTATGCAGCCACCTAAGGCTTGATGCTAATTTCACAAGAGAAGCCATAGCCTGGGTCCAATCCTTTCTAGCCAACAGGACCATGAGAGTTTTCTCTACCTCCACCTGCGCTGATCCTACCCAAATAACATGTGGAGTCCACAGGGATCCTGTGTCTCACCCACCATGTATAACATTTTCACCAAGCCACTATTTGATAAGTTGGCCAGACTGGGTGTCACCTACACTAATTATGCAGATGACACCCAGATCCTCATACCCCTTTTGGGCAACTATGAAGTGGACCTGGCTTTGGTGAATAAGATATACATCCTCATTCAGGCATGGATGGCGACCCATGGCCTCTGCCTGAACGAAGATAAAACCGAGATCCTGCTCCTCGGATCCAAATCTAATCTAAAAAAATAACTCCAAACTATGCATCCTTCAACATTGGCAACAATATCATTAAGGTCATGCCCGAGGTAAAAACTCTAGGATTCTATCTGGACTCATCTCTCACCTTAAAAAAGCAAGTTAACTCTCTCTCTTACACAACTGCTTATACCTGTAAATTAATCCGAGCTGCCAGACCATTCCTCTCCAATGCTAGCTGCATCACCTTGGCTAATGCTCTTATCATGTCTAGACTAGACTATTACAATGCCCTGTACTCAGGAGCCAACAAGGGTGTCCAGTCATTTGGTCGACTGAAAACTGGTTGAATGACATTTGGTCGACGCAATTTGGTCGAAAACCAAATGGTCAAATTTTTTTTTTTATTTATATATATATATATTTTTCGGGTTTTCGTTTTTTAAAAAAAGGGGTTTTTAGAGAAAAAAAGGGGGTTGAGGGGGGACCCCCCCAAAAAAATTAAAAAAAGGGGTGAAAATAAAAAAAAAAAAAAATTCGACCATTTGGTTTTCGACCAAATTGGTTCGACCATTTGTCTGGTCGACCAATTTTTTGCGACCAAATGTCTGGTAACCGCCAACAAGTATGTCACTGACAAATGCCAAAGATTGCAAAACAATGCTTTAAGGGCAGCGTTGAACATCCCATATAGAGAGCACATCTCTAAATTCAGGAAAGAGGTCCATTGGCTAAAAATGAAGGACAGAATCCTCCTTAAAACCATATCTATCACCTCCAAATGTCTTAACAATCTAGCCCCTCCCTACTTATCGGAAAGAATCACCAGGAA
The DNA here is from genome assembly GCF_040938575.1 of Ambystoma mexicanum. Lineage (NCBI taxonomy): Eukaryota > Metazoa > Chordata > Amphibia > Caudata > Ambystomatidae > Ambystoma > Ambystoma mexicanum. The sequence continues at coordinate 1,183,278,390 of NC_090921.1, read as the reverse complement.
ATCCACAACCCGACCTTTGAGATCTGCCAACACATTCCTGCTTGAAATCCCTAGATTTAAACTAACCACAGTTGGAGGAACTAGCTTCCCAGTCAAAGCCGTGCAAGTATGGAATACACTCCCAATAGACCTTAGACATCCTCTACCCAATGCCAGATTCAGAATCAATGTTCTCAAATGGCTTCGCTCTAATGACCCTTAACCTCTACACCCTGACAACCACTGTACCCGACACCACTGCTGCGACTTACACACCGGACCTGGTCGTCCATAGCCGTAGCCATAGGCATTCACTAATTTACGTTATGTTAGTCTGACCCCTGTCCTATTTACCCTTCCATGCTTTATAAATGTCTACACTGCTTCACTTACTGTACTCACATTGTATTCACCTGTATCCACGAAAGACAAATGTCTGTACTGTTTCATTTACTGTACTACACTGTACTCGCATGTATGCACTATCCTGTGACAAGCACTGTAACTAAGCTTTGAAAATTCTTGTACTGCTGCGCCCAGCTGCCCAAGGGCTTGGTGCGCATTATCAAATTAATAAACAAACAAACAAACAAACAAAGTCAATCCCTGGGACAATCTCAAAACCAGCAGTACCCTCAGCTAAGACGTTGTGAGAAAGTCTTAATATAGCAACCAAAGCATACATTTTCTTTTCAGAGATATAATGTTGGGAAAGCGTGTTCCTCATATTGCCAACTGCCCAGTGACCATGAAACTGTACTAAAGCGACAAGGGTGCAACTCTTCCTTTTTGAGATTTCAACTGGATGACATTTGTACCCCAAACTGCTATAAGTCAAACGCTGTCAAGAAGTCGTAAAGAGTGAAAACACTATATGAAAAAACTGTTGTTGGCCAAATGTCAATCCAAGAGAGACTGGTGTAGATAATACTAGAATCAAGATTGCCACCAAGTCTGAAGTTAAATGTAGGAGTTTTCTTCCTGGCAGGCGAGTACACCAGAAAAGGGCATATAGTATTTAGTGCTGGCAGGTGAGTGGACCAGGAAAGAAGATGGTGGTTTGATATCTTTGTGGCAGAAAGCTATTTGAAAGGAACCTTTGTTGAACTGAGAGAAGTCATGCACTTTAGAATGTGTTTGACAATCAGTAGCACTGCTCAGACAAGTTGCTTTTTGCTGTCCTGATAAAAGTGCTTTAATCAAGAAGTATTGAGAAACATTGAAGTACTACCTTGACAAGAAGTAGTTTATTTAAAAAAAACATCACATGGTAACATAATTATTCTATTTGGCCTTGAACCTGTGGTTAAGAAGAATGTTGATCATTCTTTCAAGAAAGATATTGTGGAAGATATTGACTTGTTTTGAGTTATCAACCAACTGTGAAGAAAACATTTGTGATACCTCTGAGAAAGGCTGAAGTGGTTGAAAAATACTTTTCTATTTCGGAATTTGCTGAATAGGAACTGTAATTTAAGTATTCCTGAATTGATACAGTGGAAGGGAATGCAACTCGGTTCACAAAGAGTACTTTCACAAAATTTGAGCTTAAATTACAAAGACTGTTTTTGTTGAACCAAAAGTCAGCCATAATTTCCTTGTATGATTTGATTGTATGTATAAGTGTGAGGGCCAGATATAATTTGGACACTAAGTACATTTTCTTTAGTTTTTAGTTTGCTAGGCAGGGACTTATCTGTTAGGTTAGGGTAAGTTAGATGTTCATCAGAACTCTTTAACTTTGAATAAATGACAAACTTTGAGAAAATGTTACCTTTGTGTTTGTCTCTGTAAGGAAGGCATGGCATCAAACAGTAAGACAGATACACGTGATCACAGTTCACGGGTGCTTATTGAACTTCAACTGGGTATGGAAAATGCTTATCTAATCCTAAATCTAAAGAGCCTGTGCGTGGACAGCTTGCTCCCCCTGCCCCCCGGCCACCGTACTCTGTACGCCACTGGTGACAACGCACTATGCAACACCTGCCACAGGCCTCAGGGTCCTTGTTGGCCATACAGAACCTGAGTATTCAATAGAACATGGTGCTTGTATAACATCACAATTTCCATCCCCATTGCTACTAGTCGCAAAAATGCCCTATGTCCTCAGCTTCAGCACCCTCTTAAACAGAGATTGACATACAGCCTCAGTTCCACTATTTCGAGTTTAAACATCATATGAACACCGTTGGTTTCTTGTGACAGTTGTACATTTATTTTTAGGCAGGTGCACTTCTGGGGAAAAAAATAAACTGTACAGAATGAACATTTATTTGTATTTCTTTTAACTGCATATTCTTGGTACAATGGTTTCATGCAAAAGGGCCTAGTGTTGCAGCACCCTAGTTAGTTAATATTCGGATTTTTTGCGCACACCTTCCTGTGATGTCACTCCCTGGGATGTCACTTCCTCTAACGCTGGACGCCACCTCCGGTGTCCAACCCAGGCTCTCACCCTCCAAGCAGTTGCAAAAGGTTGAGAGCTATGTGTTTCCTTGTTTGCTTTGCCACGCTCAGAGTGTGTTCTTGGTCTCCGCCTTTTATCCTTGTGGGGAAGCTTAATGGAAGTCAGGTGAGTGTGACTGTCAGTAATTGCTTGACCTCACCTGATCATTGTGTTGGGACACGTCAGGTATACGGCTTGGGTGTTAATCTGTTTTCTCTCATAGCAGGCTGTCCATGTGAAAGTGTTCATGTTGCAAAGGGTGGGTGGAGTAGAATTCCTAAATATCCTACCTAGTATGATGGGGTAAAGGTGTTACAGGGAAGAGGATACCACGTCTCAAAATCCGGTGTCCCACTCCCACTCTCCAAAGACCCTTTATCCAAGTGATCCTCCAGCACTGGTCCACCCCCAGGAACCAGATCCAAAAGCGATGGTAGCGTCCTGGCCACCTGGATGACAGATCTCTGGGGACTAGTGGGTGAGACACCTTCTGATTTCTGACATCTCTCATTTCTGACTGCTCACAGTATTTGTCTACTTACTACCTTATGCATGGCAAATTGTTTTTAATTTAACTTCCCATGAGACCCTTGCCTACTAAAGACTCATTATGTGATATCAGTGATGTCAATATTTATGCAAATTAGGGAGGGACCACGCATCTTTTGCCACCCAGGGCCCTGTAAATCCTGGCATTAGGTGTCATGTAAAAGTACATTGTTTATAACAACGTGAAAGAATGTTTCAATTTTAGCTTTCTCTTTCGTGTGTTAAATGCCATTTTTCAGCAAAAAAAGGTCCTCCCAAAAAGTAAGTGTCTTGTTGAAAGAACTCTTGCCTAGGAATCACATTGTTGTTTCCCTGCCTGATGTTGTAGCCAGAATGTTCAGAATGCAGTCAACAGTAGTTATTGACTGCACTGTAAACATTCGGATTTGCTGAGAGAGGTCAATAGCGATCTCCCTCTGTTAATCAGCTATATGATTCTCCGTTTAGAACTTGAGCACATTTCAATTGAAACCTCACAATTTCTGGAAGACTGAAACTAGTAACTGAACCATGAAATTGGATGGCAATGAAATGACTACTGTGTTGCAGTAGTAGTACAGTATGAGAGTGGTTTCTAAACTTCTACTGAGCCCCACACTACTACAAAACAAGAAGTGATCTCACTCCCTTATAGCATGTATAGGCAAAGCACAAGCTATGCTCTTCGAGAGAGAGAGTGAACCAACAAGGAAACATCCAAAACAACAATTGTGCTGTGGTACAAAATAAAATAAATGTTCAATCAAGGTTCAATAAAAAAGGAATATTAGACTTTAGTTAGACTAAAAGGACAAACAAAACACTTGCAACCTACACCTGTTAGGGAATACACTGATAATGGAGACATTTGGCTGAAACAGGCACTTTGGATATGAAGAACAGCGCTATGCAATGCAAATAGTCTTTGCATCAAGTTCAAATAAAGGAACGTGTATTGTAATGTATGAAGTGAGGCTTAAATATCACTGGGGCATATAGAATAAGGCATGGGGGACAGACGTGCTGTTTTATACCTCTAATTTATTTTCAGGTGCTTGACAACGTTGAACCTGGCTTCGGGGTACTTCAGAATGGGTAGAGTCAGATTTGAGTTGGTCGAACTGCTTCAATGGCATACAGTACTGCGGACATGGTAACTCAATGTGATGTAACAGCTTGAGGCTTGAAGGAGCTTGGGACAAACTTTGATGTGGTACACATCATCTGGAGGCTCAACAGTGGCTTAATTGTGTACATGTAGAGATTCAACTTCAGAGGCCAGTCTGCTTGAGTCATTCCAATGCACAATGTGGTTCTGCAGTGGCAGTTGGTGGAAAGCTTGATGAGGAACAAGCAGACACTTTTGAGAGGATTGATTGGGTTGTTTCTTTAAAATAGGTCCAAAGATGATTCCTCAACAATATTCTGTAAGGGGGGGTTTCAGACTGTTATTTAGTACATTTACCACAGGGGGTTGGCTCATTCCAAGTCTTGAGAAAGGGATCAATTATGAATGTTGTGTAAATGGCTTTGCCTTCTGGTGTCAGCGCCCAGTGTGCCTTGTCTGCAGGAAGTTAGGAGGGGACACTGAAAGGAATTATGGCCTGCAGATTTTCAAGATGGCAGTACCCTGGTGCAGATCCACTCCTAAGGAACACCATATTTTCTCCCTCTCCTGCCAGACTAAGATCAAAAATACAATGATTATCCCACTCGTGTGACTGCCTTTTGCAGTTGGCAGAGCTCTTTTTGAAGCCCTAGTTCCTATTATACCCCATACAAGATATGTCCTGTTCCTCTGATATGATATATGATATGATATGCCATTTATAACGCGCCTATACACAAGTGATTCAAGGCACGAGAAAGTGTCTGGGAAAGTGTCAAGCCTTTCCAGCAGAGAAAAAAGGAGGCCCAATACTTGTGGGTGGGACCCTGAGTCCTAGACCAAAGTTCTGATAGTCCCAGGAGTCAAAGGAAACCCGTTAATAATGAAATGATATCAGATGGGTTTTGGCTTTTATAATTGTACCTCCTCATAGGCCACTATTTCCAACTACATATTCTTACACTTATATTTTTAAAAAGTACTATCACCAGATACACAGTTATATATAAATGGATTTATGGGTGCCCACTTGTAAAGACAGCCCATGGCTGTTGGTATTAATGTAACTCCAATAGCTGATCTAGAATGTACATGTTACAGTGTAGCTGCCATGTTTTCAAATCAAAAAGATGCTGCTAGTGTGTCATGAGGCAGAGAAAAGCAAAAGTATACATCTGGGCACTATACATGTTTAGCATGGAGCATTGCAAAGTGAGGCCTGGCTAGTGGAGCTCACTTTTTTTTAGAAAAAAAAATCATGATTTTTTATTTATTGTATATATCAAAAAAACGTGCTTTTACAAGGCTGCTTTCACTTTCTTTTTTTTTTTTTCCTTAAGGGATGGTAATAGTGAAGATCAAGAGTCTTCACAAAGTTGTTTGTACAGACTCTTCACAATCCCTGAGGAAAAGTTATTTCGGTTTATTGCACTCGGCCATAGCTGCTTGTAGAATTGTTGCAGTTGCAATTGTTCATGAGGTTTTTTCCCCACTCATCAGTCGAGGCCACCATTTTTTTTCTTCACGTAAAGTATAGGTCGCTAAAACTGGGGAGAGGTAGGCTTGTCGAATCTGTCGAATCGCGGGACATGACATTAGGAGATGCCGAACTGACTCGATCTGGTCTGTATACTTACAGAGCCTGCAGGTATTGGTGCTCGACAGGCCTCTAACATAGAGGATTTCGTTAGTTAGCAGTAGATTTAGATGCGCTCTCAGAAAAATGTGCCTTAGAGATTTGTTCGGGAATCACTTAAAGACCTGCTGTGTTCCATTCACTTTCATTGTGTGCGCAGGTAAGTGGCTGAGAAGTTTGTTTTTGCTTGCCTTTTCTTGGGTGGCTATCCAATCCAACTCCTCAAGTTACTTTTGAATTCTTAATGGGTTTAGGATGAGGTCGTCTTCCGTGCACAGAATTGATTCAAGCTGTTTATTTTTTTGGATTGCCCAATTCATCAGCATTTCACAGCTCCTTCTTTTTACTTCATTGTCAATCAGTCTGTACAAAGGAAGAGTATCAGGGAGTATTGTTTTTCTGACTATTGACATACCGCTTGATTCTACTAGCTTTTAAAGAAATCAGGCCTAACTCTCTCCTGATTGCTGGGGTCGAGGTTGATTTTTGGCAGGTTCAACACCGATCTCCAGAAATATCCCTCTATTCTTTGTCAAATTAATTCAGGGATCGTTGGCATTGTGTCTCTTTCATAAACTAAAGATGAGACGACTTTTGATTTGTAGATCTTAATTACTGGGATTAGGGAGAAACGTCCATATTTCTTATCCATCACACAAGCTTGCGCTGTCAATGAGTGGGTTTTTGTCCAAAGGTATCTCTGCATACTTGATTCTGATCTAGAACTGTCGACCATTACTCCCAAATATTTGAAATCGCTGACTATTTCAATTTGAACGTTATCATGATTCCAGTGCAGAGTAGTTGACCTTTTTGCCTTTTTTTCTAGGATCATTATCTTTGTTTTTGCCTTGTTGATTTCAAGGTTATTCCGGTCAGACAAGGTGTTCAATTGTCGTTGTAAGCCAATCGTAGTTTGAACCAGAAGTGTGATGTTATCTGCATATAATAATCGGGACACTGGCAGTCCTCTGACTTTTGGTGGAAAAGATCTGATGTCCAGACAGGATTCTTTGTAATCACCAAGAAAGGCTGTGAACAGTGCTTGTTAGGGAGAATTCTCATTTTATGGCTAATTTCCCTTACCTATAGAGTCCCCCAGCAGCTTTGCTGGATTTGAAGGATTTGTTTCTTTCTCCTGCTAAGAGTGAGACTCTTTTTCCCACTCTTAGGCCTTTTTGCTATGTGTGTTCTAGGCTATTTTTGTGTTTAATGGCTATGGAGTTTCTCTCCCCTCCATAGGAACCATTTTTATTCACATGTGTTACACAGAACCCTCTGTGCAGTGACACAGGGGTGTCGTAGCGACCCCAAACATAGACTCCATACCCTGGGACTGACTACTGTCTCCCAGGCATGTAAAGTCCCAATTGACTTTACTAGTCGAGTTTTCTGAACTAAACCAGTACAAACCATCTTACTATGGAGGTACTTGAAAGGTTTAATAGTTTTTCCCTTATGTTAATTTTTCGAGAGGGTACTGTACAGTTCCTCTCTCAAAAGTTTCTGGCTGGTGGCAGTGGTAACTACTGTAAATATCTGACCGCAAATATTTCCCTATGGGATTTTCCCATTGTTCGAGGCTACCACTTTTTCTGACAGCCTCTAACATACTGCTGGTGTATTTTAATATTAACTTTACTACGGTAGGTTTTATTTGCCAGAACTTTAATATAACTTCTTTCTCGTGTCTTCCTCTAAACTCCTCACCCAGGTCGGGGATCCTTTGTTCGTCCTTTTGGCGGGCTTCTGCCGAGAAGCCCTCCTTTCGGCGCCACTGAGTCTGGGGCGGGTCCACTGTGTGGGAGGCGGAGTAGGACCCATGGACAGGGTTTCCTCAGCAACCCATGTCCCACTCTATCCTGATAGGCTGGAGGGTCTACCACCAAGATGACCACTCCACTGTGTGAGTGACAGCTAGGCTGTATGAATGGGGATCTTTTTGCATAAAAGCAGGGTCCTGAGGACTGGAAGAGCAAGACGTAGCCACTGGAACTAAGAAGCCGAAGAGGAGAGAAGCCAAAGACATCTGCAATGACTAAACCACCGGTGAAGCCCTGCAGCAGCGTCTCAACACTTTTCTCCACACGACGAGAGAAGATCTTCACCTGCAAGAGCCTTCTTCCCTTGAGCTTGCGGGGCCAACCCGTTTGCCAATCGCCTTCCTGGACCTGCCTTTGTCAAATCTCCTGTACCCAGTACTCAGAGGCCGGATAGCCAGGCACCAGTCCACCCGCACCGCGATTTAAAGGAGCGTATATTTTATTCGTTGGGCAGCACCGCGGCTGGTTTCATTGCTGGTTAGTGCAGTAACTCGAACCTTCCACCACGACGAGAGCCTCTCTTCCTCTGCTGGATCACCCGAACTGCAGGAACTACCAGGAACAACCGCCACCGCAGGAGCCACTTCTTCATTTTAAAGGTACATTATTCCGCCAGGCCGCTCGTTCTTCACGGTAGCACTAAAGGTGTTTTAAATCCTTTACCTTCCTGTTGGGTTGGCCGCCCCTCTCTCTTAACATTGTCTTTCAACTTCTGCATCCACCTTTTTCAAAATCGTTAACCAAAGACATGACTGCAGCTACAAGAACATTTTGCTCCTGGGCCCTTGCCCAGTACCACTGACTCTTGCACAGGCCTACTGACTCTGGCTACATTTGTGAGACCTGCCATCTTTAGATTGATTCTCAACATAGAATTGTGTTGATGCACCTACTTCTTATAACTACCCTTTTCTTCCCCTTTCTAAACCTTGTGAAATGCCATTTTGCTCAGTTTTCATTTAAGTATTGCCTATACTGACGCACTTCCTTGCTTAATCTAGTTCACAAACTTGTGGGAAGTGTTGCTAGGGTGTGTAAGAAACTATTTATATATAACTTGAGCTTTTCCTCCCTTGTGAGAAATTGATAGAGTATCCCTTGTGTATGGTTTTCACTGTGCCGTTTTGCACAGTTTTCACTCTGGTTCACTGGTCTACAATTTAACTAAAGAGTGTGTATATTTTTCCTCTGACTTATTTAACTTGGTTTAAGAACTGCGATAGATGTGTTTATCTAGAAGTGTATAAAATAAATATATAACTACTTTTTAATACAAAGCTTTGGTCAGTGTTTCCTTGTGCCATAGTACTGTAGACCTATTGTGTTAACCTTGAATTCTGCTTATCTCCCTCTTGAGATAAGTCTGCCTGCTCAGCCACAGCTACCAACTAAATCTTTGTGGTACAGACTGATACCAAAGGGGATTTATTGCTCTCACCTGTAGTCCTAATCTTGTGTAGTGCTCCCTAAGGGAACTGCACAGGATTCTGCCTAACACTGGTGTACAGCGGTGAGGATAAAAGTATTGGATTTACATTTTAGAGTGCTGCTAGTACCTTGGCTCAAATAACCACAAGGCTAACTATCACAAAAAGTTTATTTTAACCAAATGTCAAAAATATGGAAAGTTACATCCGGGGGACCCTCCTTACTAATACTGCTGATTATTTAAGGGATCTGTGTAGACAGAAAGGTCTTCCTGTCAAAGGCAAGAAATTAGAAATGATTGATAGATTGTTAGAGAAACAAAGTCTGGACAGTGGTGCTGTAGTGCCCACTACCCCAGCAAATGTAGCAAACCTTGAGGAAAATAATGTTGAAGATGTTGTTGTTGAAACAGATGTGGAAGAGGAGGATAACAATACCAGCCCTTCTGGTCCTCTACCTGCTCAAAGGCCTCAACCTGTGGCTACTGGACCCTTACCAGATCCCACATTAAGTCCTGAATTTATCTCACTAGAAAATATGAGACTTGAACAAGAATTGAAAATAATTAGTGCCCAAACTGAACAGAGACATCAAGAACTAAGGCTCAAAGAAATGGAGCTCAATCATGAACTTGAGATGAAGAAATTGTCTTTGGAAAATGCTTCTCTCCCCGAAACCTCTAGATCTTCCAGTCCAAAAAGACCCCAGATGCCTAAAGAAACTGTGGGTATGTATGAACCTAAGTTGGATGTATTAGATTGGCTTGCTATGTTTGCATACAATGGGCTCCAGGATATCACAGGGAATCAGTTGATCCCCTGGTTATTCTCTAGGCTCCCCCATGTTGAATCTGATGTGGTAATGGAGTTGGAGGAGGTGGATAGGATGGATTATGAATGTGTAAAGCTAGCTTTGATAGCTAGATTTGGGAAGACTCCTTCCCAGTACCTTAAGAGGTTTAGGACCCTCGAAAAGCATGATAGCACCCCTTGGGCTACTTTGGTGAATGAGTGTTTGAAGAATTTAGAGGGATGGATTAAGGGTTATAGAGTTAACACTTATGAAGGAATGATAAATCTTCTAATGATGGAGTCTATATATGATGCCTGCTCTCCTGAGCTCAGACATGACTTGGCTGATTCAAAAGAACTGGATTCTAAGAAACTGGCTAAGGCTGCTGACTTGTGGGTTGCCAACAGGGCTACTCACAAGGATTGAGGGGTAACTCAGAAAAGGGATGAGGGAAAGCAGCCTAAGAAAGACGCCAAAGAGAATTCAAATAATTCCAATTCCAAAGAGGGCCCCAAACAAAATCCTAAGGTTAAGCCACAAGGGAAACCTAATCAGGCTAGTGCACCTTCTGGTCCCAGACCAGAAGGAGGTCAGAACAAGCCACCATTCATAAAGACATTTGGAAAATGTTGTGTTTGTGGCTGTACTGATCATGTGAAAGGGGATCCCAGATGTAAAGGTAAACCTTCAGGGGTCCACACTGTCTCCTTAGCCTTCGCTCCAGAGGAAGAAGTACATATGGCCAGTGGAAACTTTCAACTACTAGCTGAAGACCCCATTGGAGTCTCAGCTAGTGTATCTTTAGTCTCTCGAGGATTGTGGGAACAACAGAATGTAGATGTGTATAATTCTATCCCTCCTAATACTAAAGAGTATTATAAAGACAGTGTCCTAGTCAATGGTCAGGAGACCCCTGCCATTAGAGACACTGGGGCCAGCATAACTGTGGTGGACAAATCTTTTTTTCAAGTTGGAGGATGTTGCTAAGGCACCCAAACGCCTCACCAAGTTAGCTGGAGGGCCTGTGCAGATGCTTCCCCAATTACCAGCTCTCATCCAGTGCAATGAAATGACTGTCAGGATACCTGTGAGTGTACAATCTGAGGTATCAGGAAGGGTGCTTTTGGGCAATGATCTGAAAGACCTGGGAGTAGTGTCAGGTACCCCCAGACATCCTAGTAAGAGATTACAGGAGCTTACCAGACCTGCAAGGGAGAGGACCTTGAGGGGCTCTCCTGAGGAGATGATAGAAAAATAAATCACTCCTACCCCACTGGAGTTACTAACTGCTACTTCAAAGCAACCAGAAGCAAAGGGGAAACCCAAGTCTTCCAAGAAGAAACCAGCAGAATGCACTCTAGTGCTGCCAACCAGGAAATCTCCTAGGTTGTCAAAAATCACACCTGTGATTCCTCCTCCAGCTGAGGCTGAGAGTGAGGTACAACCCTGTGTGGTTGAACTAGAGCCTGCGGACTCAGATCTAGTAGGAGGACAGGAACTCATTGGAGATCTTGATCCTGTTGACCATCCTGAACTGCAGTCAAAAAGCGAAACCATTACTTGCTTTCAAGAAGAGTAAGAACCTGAAGGACAAAGACACATGGAATGCCATAAATTTGAGAACTCCTAAATAGCCCAGCTTTATAAAAAGCTGGGGCATGACAACCGTCAGAGGACATACACCATGCAGTAATTGTACCTGCTGTGCACAAACAAGAGAGAGTACAGAGGTAGACATGGGACTCAAAAGACCCTGAATGCAACATCATTTCACCAACTGCAATCCAAAAATGGTAATCTATGCAATCTGGATTTCATGTCGAAAACTGTACATTGGGAAAACTAAGAGAAAAATAAAAACCTGGATTACGGAGATAAAAATATTCATAAGAATCAATAAACATGCAGCCCCCTTAGTGTTGCATTTCATTGTATATATACACCAAGCAGAAGAATTGCAATGGACCATATTATACCAGATTAGTCCAGCAAATGACATAAATACAGATAAGGGAAAGCTATCACAAAAGAGAAGGAACTCATATTTCTCACTAAAAGTGTTGAAAAAGATTTTAGCAAACACTTGGCGTGGTTGCAAAACTAAGCAGTGACCAACTGATAATCAAGTCTAAAATGTCACTGGTTCGCAGAAACCTCTTAGTATATTGCAATGGAAGTAGACCCATATCCACTTTAACACATCTGAGTGGTTATCAACATTAGTACTGAGCGAGGAAGATAACTAGAAAGGCACACAGATGCAACATTGAGGTTTAGAAGAGAGACCTAGTAAAGTCTCCATTATGTGTAGTAACTATAGTAACTGCAGCAAATATGCCGGTAACCACGGTGAGGCTGCAAACACAAACAACAGGTACTCCGATTAGAGACGAGCGCACACATCAAGGTAACTAAAGCAAAACTAATCTTCACAAAACATTGGTTACAAAGTTAGCAATCAGCGTCTCTCAAGGTTGTCCATGCGCTATTCACAGACATCTCCCCAGCATATACTGAAGCTGTTAAACCCTTGTTGTGTCTCTTTTCTTGCTTGCACAGCAGGTTGAAGATGCAATGAAGCACTCCATCTAAGTCATGTGCTGCGCCACAAATAACATACACAAGGGAGAAAGTTGAAAAACTTCACAGAGCGGGTTTTAAAAGACAATGGGCATCATTTCAAGTATGCCGGTCTTGAAATATCGGTGCCGGTTGCACCGTACCTGCACCTTTTTCCGGTCCGGCATACTCTGAGTCATGATGCTGCAAATACTGTCACTGCAAGTGAAATACTGTAAAGGTGCTGTGTGACACAGTAAAACGATGATGCCTATGGAGTAGGTGAGACTCCACAGTCTATGTACACAAAAATGTAAAACACACAGCAAAACACATGTTCGAGTGGGAAAAAAGGCTGACACTCTGACCAGGTGAAAACAAATTAATCCTAGAAGTCCAGCAAACCTGCTGAGGGACTCAGTAGGTAAGGGAAATTAGCCATTCTGGAGAATTCTACCTAACACTCGCCAACCCCCCGCCCCCCAGACTAAGGGACCACAGGATTTAATCCACTACTGGATGAACCTCTTCACTCTAGTCAGTTATAAACATCCTAGAGAGACCATTAGCATTTTGGTGGTGACATCCTGACCTGTGCTCAATGGTGAAATCAAACCCTCGCAGGCAGATTGACCATCTTGGAAGTTTTGGGTTCTCCCCTTTCCTTTGCATTAACCATCTCAAGGGTTGGTGGTCTGTCTGAATCACAAAAGTAAATCCATACAAGTATGGTCTAAACATCTTCAGAGACCACACAATAGCAAATCATTCACGGTCTATGGTTGCCCACCTTGTTTCTGGTTCCTTCAGTTTCCTACCGATGAAGCAAATGGGGTGCTCCGTACCTTTCTCATCCAGTTGACTAAGGACTGCACCTATACCTGTATTGGATGCATCTGTCTGCACAATGAAGGGTTGGTAATAATCAGGATCTCTTAGGAATGGAGCTTGACAAAGAGCTTGCTTCAGGTTTTCAAAGGCTTGAGTGCACTCGTCTTTCCATCTAACCTTTTTAGGGAATTTTGGGGAGAAGATCACATTCAAGGGAGACGCTATGGACCCATAGTTCTCTATGAAATTCCTGGAGTACCCAGTGAGACCAAGGAAGGCTCTCACTTAGGTTTGAGTTGTAGGGGTGGCCCAGTTTTGTACAGCTTGTACTTTGCTAGGCAATGGCCTTATTTCACCTCCTCTCCTACCTCATGAGCAAGGTAGACCACTTTGCTCTGACCAATTTGACATTTGCTTGCCTTGATGGTCAGATGGGCCTGCTCAAGAGCCTGCAAAACATATTCTAAGTGATCAACATGTTCTTTCCAAGTGGGGCTGAACACTGCAATGTCATCCAAGAATGCCATGCAGAAGTCCTCCATCCCATTCAGAACTTGATTGACTATCCTTTGGAATGCAACAGGTGCATTCCTCCATCCAAAAGGCATAACCTTAAACTGGTAGAGGCCTGCTGGGGTTGAAAATGCAGTTTTCTCCTTGGTATGGTCTGTCAGGGCTATTTTCCAATAGGCTGACGTCAGGTCAAATGTACTGAGGTACTTGGCTGCACCAAGTTTATCCACCAGTTGATCTGTCCTTGGTAAAGGATGGTCATCAGTCTTGGTGACTGCATTTAGAGCTCTATAGTCCACACAGTATCTCTCTTCTGAACACGTCTTAGGCCAGTAGAAGTATAAAGAGAGCCTTTCCTTGATCTTCTTGAAACTCAAGTGACCAGCCAAAGGTATCTCATGGGCCATCTGTAGGAACTGGAGCCTGTTTTCTAGGGGCACTAAAAGTCTTTTGCAGTCCCCAGGAGTAGACTCAGTCGGTTCACTGTAGAAGAGGCCATCTTCCCAGTGCAACCTATGCTTCCCAGGCTCTTGCCCATCAAGCTGAGAAGCTGCTTGTTGTCAAAGACCTTCAGAGTAGGTCACTCTCTTTGTCATCTACTGAAGTATGCCCTCTTGGGTACACCTTCTGCCAGTAAAGAATGCAGCTCAAGATGGTCAACAGGATCCATATCTCCAACTAAGGTAACATCTTCTTCCAGACCTGACTCTTCAGAAGCTGGCTGAACCACACAGGGTTGTATCTCACACTCATCCTCATCAGATGGAGGAGTCACAGGTGTGTCTTTGGACAATCTTGGGGATGTCATTGTTGGTAGCACAGGGGTGCTATCTGCTTTCTTCTTGAAGGTCTTAGGTTTCCCCTTTGCCTCTTTCTTTCCTGAAATAGCAGTGAGCAATTCCTGTGGACTGGGGTGATAGTTTCCTCTATCAATTCCCCTGGAGAGCCTCTCGAGGTCCTCTCCCTTGCAGGCCTAGTGAGCTCCTGTTTCCTTTTACTGGGAGTCATGGGGTACTAGACACAACTCAAAGAGTTTTCAGGTCATTACCGAACAGGACTCTCCAAGGAACTCACTCTGCACACTAACAGGTATGTTGACAGTCATTTCATTGCACTGGATGAGAGCTGGTAACTGGGGAAGCATTTGCACAGGGCCTCCAGCTAACTTGGTTAGGTGTTTGGTTGCCTTAGCAACATCCTCTACCTTGAAACATGATGGCAGGGGTTTCCTGACCATTCACAAGAACACTATCTTTATAATACTCTTTAGTATTATCTGCGATGGAATTATAGACATCTAAATTCTGTTGTTCCCACAAACCCAGGGACACTAAAGAAACACTAGTTGAGATTCTCATGGGTTCATCAGCCAGTAGGTGAAAACTTCCACTTGCCATATGTACTTCTTTCTCTGGGGAGAAGGCTAAGGAGACAGTGCGGACCCCTGAAGTTGGACCCTTACATCTGGGATTCCCTTTCACATGGTCAGTTGGTTTGGGTCCAGATGGTCCAGATTGTGCACTAGCCTGATTCGGTTTCCCTTGTGGCTTACCCTTCTTGTTTTGTTTGGGGCCCTCTTTTGGATTAGAATTCTCCTTGTTATCTTTCTTTGGCTGCTTTCCCTCATCCTTCTTCTGAGTTGCCTCAGAATCCTTGTGAGTAGCCCTGTTGGCATCCCACAAGTCATCATCCTTAGCTAACTTCTTTGGATCTACCTTCTTAGAATCAGCCAAGTGCTGTCGGAGCTCAGGAGAGCAGGCATCATAAATTGACTCCAACATTAAAAGATTTCTCATACCTTCATAAGTGTTTACTCTGTAACCCTTAACCCAACCATCTAAGTGTTTCAAACATTCACATACCAAGGCAGCCCAAGGGGTACCATCATGCTTTTTGAGGGTACTAAGCCTCTTAAGGTACTGGGAGGGGGTATTTCCAAATCTAGCAATTAAAGCTAGCTTCATACACTCATAATCCATCCTATCCACCTCCTCCAACTCCATCACACCATCAGATGCAACAGTGGGTAGCCTAGAAAATAGCCAAGGAAGTAACTGATTCCCTGT
Organism: Ambystoma mexicanum; assembly: GCF_040938575.1. Taxonomy (NCBI): domain Eukaryota; kingdom Metazoa; phylum Chordata; class Amphibia; order Caudata; family Ambystomatidae; genus Ambystoma; species Ambystoma mexicanum. The sequence continues at coordinate 1,183,262,678 of NC_090921.1, read as the reverse complement.
AATGTCTTGAATCCCATGGTTATACTCAAACATTGTCAACCAATCCAAAATATCAAGCTTAGCCTCATACATACCAACAATTTGTTTAGGCATACGGGGTCTCTTAGGACTGGAAGACCTACAAGACTCTGGGAGAGAAGCATTTTCAATAGAAAATTTCTTCATTTCTAATGCATGGTTTAACTCCATTTCTCTGAGCTTAAGTTCTTGATACTTTTGTTCAGTTTGAACATTAATATGTTTGAATTCCAATTCAAGCCTCATCTTTTCTAGAACAATGACATCGGGACTGAGTGTAGGACTTGTAGGGGTCCCAGTGGACAAAGGTTGAGGCTGTTGAGCGGGTAGAGGAGCAGTAAGGCCTGCATTGTGAGACACATCTGTCACGATGCCTGCCCCCGGAAAGCCAGACCAGGCCCGGCAACCCCGGAAGCAGGCATCATGCCACTTGAAGCATGCCCAAAATCCCCAGTTAGGGGCTATCTGGCTACAGTACTGGCGCCTAAGGCGCCAGGCTCATAAGAATAAAGTCAGTCCTGGCGCCATGGGCGCCAGGCTCATTACAGAAAACTTACCTGATGCAGACCATGCTGCACGAAGCCACAAGCCAAATGAGGCTTAGAGGGACTATTTTACCTCAGGGACTCCTTTCTTCTCGGGTGGGGCTGTGGAAGAATACTTACCTGGGACTTCTTCCAAGGCTATTTAAGCCCCACCCGGACAGCCACACGTGCTTCGCGTTATTCTGCTTGCTGCAGCGTAACGCTCACCGTGTCTTCAGCAGCTCCAGTCTTCAGCCACGCCCGCTTCAGCCCTGGAACACCTGGAACAAGAAAAGGAGAAGGAAAAGAGGTCAGAACAAAACCCTTACCTGAATCCTAGATCCAGCACATCGTCGATCTGGAAGAGAGAAGCCTTCACAGGTGCGTTGCCACGCACCTCGCAGTGGCGCACTGAACTCACCATCCCGGGCTGCATTCCTTTTCTCCATCGCGAACCCAGCATCTCCAGGCCGTTCTTCAACACCTGGGGGAGACAAGAACAAATAGGTGAGCAAGGGCAATTCAAACCACTACCAAAGACTTACCTGATTACCACAGGGGGGTACTCACCTCATCTCGGGTCAGCGCAGGCAATTCTGCATCACCGCCGCACCCCGGCCCCTAAGGGGAAAAAACAAGGACAATACAACCTAACCCCCAAAGACTTACCTGATTACCACAGGGGGGAACTCACCTCATTTCGGGTCGGCGCAGTTAATTCTGCATCATCGCTGTACCCCGGCCCCAAAGGGGAGAACCACAATAGACTTACCAGGATCTTACCAATTGCCACTTGGAACTCTTCTAGTGGTTTAAATCTGCAACCTGCAAGGAATCTGGCAGAGTGAAGATCAGACTTTTGAACTCTTATGAACAATTGGACTTTAGAGTCAATACTGGAACTCACCAATTCCTTCACGCCAGTGAAGTAACTGGTCGTCTACGCGCCCCTGCGCTCGACGCAGCATGGAGAGCTCATCTTTCCAAATCATCAGGTGAGATTAAGAGGGGACTTCAGGAGTGTTCTGTGGGCAGACAAGGGGAGTGGGAAGGCGGGTAAATGCTCAGATTACGGGAGGTTAATTCCCTTTCTCCATTGCAGAAAGATATTCGTACGAGCCCGACAAACGAAGCTAAGTGGGTCTGTCCAGACTGTCATCTCAGCTCTACGTGTTACTCCGGTGGAAGCAACAGCGGGCCAGTCCAGATCGACGCCCCCGTGGGAATCAGGTGAGCATAACAACATCTGCCTCATCTAACTCATCCATAATAATTGACAAATTATCATCCTCATTATTTTCCACATTTGCTGCAGTGTTAGGTATTTCAGACCCACTCTCCAGACTTTGTTTCTTTACCAACCTTTCAATTAATTCTGACTTTTTGCCTTTAACAGAGAGATTCCTTTCTCTACACAGATTTTTCAGATAATCCACAGTATAACTAAGGAGGGTCTCCTAACTTTAGCTTTCCATAAAAGACATGAAAAAAATGTGCTATTTAGTGGTGTTTAGCCTTGTGGTTAGTTGATCCAAGGTAATAGCAGCACTCTAAGTGTAATCACTATACTTTATCCCACCGTTGCCACCAGTGTTATGCAGAATCATATGCAGTACCCTTTGGGAACACCACACACAATTAAGACTACAAATGCAAGTACAAATTCACCTTTGGCACAAGCATGCACTGCACAGTAAAGGGGTAGCGATGGTTGAGCAACCAGTCTTATCTCAAGGATAAAATGAGCAGTATCAGAAGTTTCACCAAGGACAGCAATTGCTATGGTTCAAACAAACACTGACTCAAGGTTTCTGAGTAAAAGAATATACATTTATTTACACCATCAGTTATAAAACAATTCACTATTATAAAGAAGCCGAAAATCACAATCTTAATATACTGCACAACACCCAATGAATTCTGGACAAGTTAAGCTTTAAGATTTCAAACACTTTCACCGTGGTCGGACGGAATGAACAACCGGGTTTGCACAGTACCTTAGTATAAGAAGAATGCTGTAGCTCAGGCAGAGGTTCCTGGCATGTCCTACAGGCTCACGGTTCCTGAAGTGACTGCCGGACTGACAAGAAGGAGGAAGACTGGAGGGTCCTGCACTGCCCAGGGAAGAAACCAGCAGCAGAGCAAAGCAACAAATAAAAGGTGCGCTCTTTAAAACCCAAACATGGTCCGATCCTCCTGGCTATCCGGTTCACTGCTGCGATGCACAGCAAATCCGACCATTGGAGGGAGGCCTTGCTTGGTGTTTGGTGAACTGGTTGGTCCCAACAGCTCAAGGGAAGAAGATTCCTTGCAGATCTTCTCTGTCGTCAAAGTTTAGGAGATCCAAACCCACAGCAGTGCTTCACAGGGAGGTTCACTAGTTGCAGTAGTCCGGTTCCTTCAGCTTCTCTTCGGTTCTCTCGATCCAGTGGCGACTCTGCCTTCCAAGTCCCAGAGAACTGCTTTTTATGCAGTTTTCCCCCATTCACACAGCCTGGCTTTCAATCACAAAGCAGGATGGATGTCCTGTCAGGACAGTCACCTAGCCAATCAAAAAGTGTGCGACTTGGGTCTCCAAGGAGACCCTGTGTAGGGGTCCTCAAACCCCTCCCTCACATCCTGTCCACCCAGACTCTCAGGCACCTAAGGAGGGCTTCTGTGCAGAATCCCGCCAAAGGACGGCCAACAAAAGAACCCAACCTGGTTTGGCATGCAGAGTAAAACACAAGAAAGACCTTTACAAAAGAAATGGGGAATAAACCCAGTCGGAACCAAATAAAATTAAAAGGGTTCCAGCGGATTAAAGTTCGAGGCTACTAACATTGCCTAAAAAACATTACCAAGGCTACTTTCAAAGTCTGCAATAGGGAAAACATGGTAGATACCACTGCGACCAGCCAAATCTTAAAGAAAGGGGAACAAACTAATGTTTCATGAGAGACAGACAAAAAAGGTTAACTATTAACCCTTTCCAGTACTCTATGGAAGATAGTTTGTACTGGGTCTTAAAAAGACTAATAAAGTCAATGGCAACTTTACATGTTCTGGGAGACAGTAAGTCCCAGAAAATGGAGTTTAAAGTGGGAAGTCTGAAAAAGACAACCCTCTGTCACTGCACTAAACGGGCTGTGTGACACACAGTAAAAAGATGATGCCTATGGAGTAGGTGAGACTCTACAGTCTATGAACACTAAAAAACTAAAAAACACCGGCATTGCGTACCAGGCATTAATTAACTACAGTCAGGTGTGCAGTAACAGCCCACAGGTGCCCAAATTTAGCCTAGATGGCCCCAATGAGCATAGTAAAAGAACAAAACGACAATTCCCACACCCCAAACCCCTTCCCACACCAACATACTAAGAGTAGCAGTAACAGTAGCAGTAGCAGAAGCAGTAGCAGTAGCAGTACTGGAGCTGGAGGCCCTCCATGCAGGCCTACTACTTGAGGAGGCAGGGAGGCTGAGGATGTGGTGGAGGCACTTGAGGAGAAGGATGGCCATTATGGCCCAGCAAAACAACAATGGCTAGCAGGTTGCATCTGTCCGGCAGCCACCAATACCTCACATAAGGGCCACACGCTTCAAACTGAGCCAAAGCCATATGCACACCCTGTGTTGGCTAGACAGTGAGACCATGGGCCTCATTACACGGAAGGCGGTGAGCCATGGCGCTATTAGCGCCATGGCTCATGCCGGTAAAATACCGGCACCGCCTTGGCGGAAAGGGGATTTACCGCCCATTCCAAGGTTGGTGGGGCGGTAAATCCCCCTTCCGCCATTGTCCTTCCCCATTCCCATTTCTGCCCCATAGGGCTCTATGGGAATGGGGAAGGCGCTAATTACGGCACCGCAAATTTGTGGTGCCGTAATTAGCTCCGAGGTCCCTTAGCGGGTTGGTTTTTAACGCCTGCAAAAAGCAGGCGTTAAAGCACCAACCCGCTAAGGGACCTCGTAGCAAGGCGGTAATGGTTAACGGTCACCGTTACCATTAACGGTGGCCGTTAACCATTACCGCCTTCCGTGTAATGAGGCCCCATCTCTTCCATAGGGGACCTGATCTATGACGACCTGGTCAGCCTCATGCACATCTGTACAGCCACCTCTCCCCTTCCTTATTGTAATGTCTATGCTACACTTCGATGCCACGGACACTTACCAACACACTGTGGGTGAACTGCATGGGCTATCGCAACCCTGTTTCTCGCGGGTTCTGTTTCAGGTCATCGATGCACTCCTGCGTCATGTTGGAGATCACATCAGCCTACCCAGGACAGCTGACCAGGTCAATGCCACTAAAATCGCCTTTCATGCCCTTGCAGGCGTGCCCAATGTGATATGTGCATTGGACTGCACATATGTGGAGCTGATGGCCAGGCATGCCATAGAAGCAGTGTACCGGAACAGAAAACTCTGTCACTCACTCAATGGGCCTCATTACGAGTACGGTGGTAGGGGGTTAAAGGCACCGGTAAGGATGCCGGTGCCATTAACCCCCTACCGCCGCATTCCGAGGTCCCTTAGCGGGTCCCACTAAGGATGGCTGGTTTTACCTGCTGCCCTTAGCGGTAGCCACTAAGGGACCAGGGAGCTAATAAGGGCCCCGCAAATAGCTCCTTCCCCATTCCTATTGAGCCCTAGTGGGGAATGGTTTTCAGAATGGGGATTTACCGGGTCCTCCAAGGTTGGAATGACCCGGTAAGTCCTCATTCCGACTACCCGGACCGGGACACGGGTTTGGAGGCAGCAATGGCGCTATTAGCACCATTGCTACCTCCAAACTCGTAATGAGGCCCAATATGTAGATGGTGTGTAATGCCCACCATTTCATCACCCACTGTTGTGCCAAATTCCCCGGTTCAACCCTCGACTCCATGGTGCTGCAGAACTCCACACTGCCAGGGCACATCACAGTGGAGAGCATACCTGGCTGTTGGGTGAGTGTAACTACCAGAGCATGTGCACTGGTGAATTGGGAGGGCAGAAATCACTATAGCGTACTTGGCTGTTAGGTGAGTGTAACTACCAGAGCATGTGCAGTGTTGAATTGGGGAGAGGGGCAGAAAACACCATAGAGTACCTGACTGTTGGGGGAGCGTAACTACCAGAGTGTGAGCACTGTTCAATGGGGGTGTGACAACACCTATCAGCATTGGATGCGTGCAATGCAATGTGCAACACTGTAATACCTGTAATACCATGCCTGAGTACAAGGCCTTGACAGGAATGTCTCAATTGACCAAACTGATCATGTGCATGCATAACAACATCAAATCCATACAGCAACATCAAAAGCACTGCATGTACCAGAATGCATCACACCAATGTCCACAACTCCAACACAAACACAATCAGAAAAACCCACACCACCTGATACACAGACTGATAAATTATATGTTACTCACAATAATGACTAACGGGCTCTTAGTCCTTAGTCCCGTTTCCTCCATACTGCATGGGCGCCCCTTCCAAGGGACGGGAGACAGAACTTTCTTCACCAGAAAAAACCTTCTTCTCCTTTAAATTTAGAGGCACGCAGGGGTGCGGCCCTGGGAGCATGTGCTACCCTGACTCCCCCCTCCGGTGCCACACCTCAGTCGCCAATATTAAACATTGCCTTATGACACCAGTATTATTAGGGGGAGGTTGGAGGGACGTATAGAGGAAAGGGGACTAAGGATTAAGAGTATGTTAGTCACTACAGCGAGTAACATTCAATTATTCTTATGTCCCGTTCCCTTTCCTCCATACTTCATGGGCAAGTAGAACTGAATGTAACCCCAGGGTGGAGAGGAGACCCTCTTTAAGCAAATACGTTCCTTAGAACCGCCTGTCCAAAGGCTGCGTCTGATTTAGAGCCAGCGTCCAAACAGCAATGCTTACAGAAAGCCGATGTGGTGGCTCAGGTGGCCGCCTTGATTATGACTTGCTAAGGCACCTGGTGCTGGAATGCGATGGACTTGATCTTGGCTGTGACCGCATGAGCGTGCATGTTAGCTGGGAGCAGTTTGTGCTCCCCCTCATAGGTCTCTTTGATGGCCACAACCATCCACCTTGCAATAGAAGCCTTGGATGCCTGGTACCCTGGTCTGGAGCCCCCGAAGGTGATCAAAAATGCCCCGACTTGCGGAAGCCCTTGGTCCTGTCCAGGTAGAATTTCAGAGAGCATCTGACATCCAGACAGTGCAAGACTCTCTGTGCCTCGTCCTTGGGGTCAGGGAAGAAAGTAGGTAGGACAATTTCCTCGTTTAGATCGAAGGCAGAGGGCATCTTGGGCAGAAATGCCGGGTGAATCCGCAGGACCACCTTATTCCTGTGAAAGGTAGTATAGGGTCAGAAGCCACCAACAAAAGTATGTGCAGCATGTGCCCACCTGCACAGCAGAGTGTGCGAGGTGTGCAGAGAAGGAGAGCACGTCATCTAGTGAGCACCTAATAGGGTCGATCTCCTTAGAGTCTGCCCAATGACAGAACCTAGTCCAATTACTCCTGTATTAGCTCCTGGTAGTCTTGCTCCTGGCGCCCAGAAGCTACCAAGTTAGCTTGGTAGAGACTCAGGTGCCTGAGTGTGACCTGCTCAGGAAACATGCCTCGAGGGCTAACTTCTGTGGAGCGGGGTGGAGGACCTTGCCTCCCTGCTGGGACAAGAGGGGTCTGGGCCCAGCGGAAGGTGAATGGGAGGTCTGTCTGAGAGGCTGAGCAGCTCAGAGAACCATGGTCTCGTCGGCCACCAAGGAGCTATCAAGATGATGCTGAGGTGACGGGCTTCCTTTATCTTGCGGATTACCCTGTTGACTAGTGGCGTGGGGGGGAAGGCATGGGCTGTCATGCTGTTCCACTGAATCTGTAATGCGTTGCCCAGGGAACCGGGTCCCTGCCCCTGCCAAGACACGAACTGACGGCACTTCCTGTTATTCCAGGAGGCAAACATATCCAACTACGGGTGACCCCATCTGCTTAAGATCTCTTGTAGCACTTGGTCGTCCAATTGCCATTCGTAATTGTCTGCACCCAGTCTGGGAGGTGGACAGCCGTGAGGTAGATGTTGTTCTCCAGGGCCCATTCCCACATGCAGACCGCTAGGGTGCACTGCGGAGGGGAACTGGTACCCCCCCCTGCTTGTTGACATGGTACATGCTGGTGGAGTTGTCAGTTTGGATGAGGACGTCTTGCCCCCAATGAGAGGAAGGAAAGCTCTTAGAGCTAGCCAGATAGCCCTGAGTTCCAGCCAGTTGATGTGAGCTTCTGGCTCCTGCCGAGTCCAAACTCCACAGACGCTGTGTGTGTCCAGAGTGGCTCCCCATCCCTCTAGGGAGGAGTCTGTAGTAATGGTGACCTGTGGAGAGGGATGCCAGAGGGGCTTGCCTGTCCACAGGTTGCAGTCCTTGGACCACCATGTGAGGTCTGAGTGTAGAGACGAGGGATGCTGATAAACTCTGCTTGGGAGCTCCTCTCCTGATTCCAAGAGGCTGTGAAGTGCAGCTGTAACCTTTTCATACTGGGCCTCGTGTGTGGCACGGCCAAGAGGACCACCACCATGACACCCAGTAAGTGTTGGTACCACCAGGCTGAGGTCACTGCACTGGTAATAAAGTATGCAGTGGCACTCCTGAGAGCCGTAATCTTGTCCTCCGAGGGAAAGACCCACTCGGAGCGCGTATCCCAAATGAGACCCAGGAAGGAGAGGTTCTGCGTGGGCTGCAGCTGCGACTTCTTGAGGTTGATGGTAAATCCCAGGTCATGAAGAGTGTTCATAAGCACGGAGGAGGTGTGGGAGACCCCCTCCGGAGATCTCTCCCTGACGAGCCAATCGTCCAGGTACGGGAAGACATGGTGGCCCTGAGCCCTGAAGAGTGCCGCCACCGCATTCATCAGCCTGGTAAATAGCCTGGGGACTGAGGTGAGGCCAAAGGGTAATACTTTGTACTGGAAATCGCAGCTATGATCCTGAAGCGCAGGAAGGAGCGATTTGCTTGGACATTTAAATAAGCGTCCTTCAGATCCAGGTAGCACACCCAGTCTCCCCTGCCTAGTATCTGCACAATGAGTTTTGGCATAACTATCTTGAATTTCTGAAGTGGTAGGGAGAGGGTGAGGGTGGATAGGTCCAGCAGAACTCTCAGGCCAGCATGGTTCTTCTTTTGTATGGCAGAAATCCTGGAATAAAAGTCCAATCCTCTCAGGTAGGCTGTGACTTCTTCCACAGCCTGGCTCTTGACAAGCGACCTGATCTCCGCCAACAGAGTTGCCATCCCAATTTCTGGGAGGGAAGGGGAGGAAAGAGGAGGAGAAGGAACCGGTAGGGGATAACCTGAGGATACTACAGAGAGGATCCAGGGGTTCGCGAAGTTCTAGCACCAAAAATGCATGTGGAAGGCAAGCCTGCCCCCGCTGGAGACAAATGGACCTGAAGGGGCGTGTCATGCTTTTTTTTGGCTGAGGCTGCTCTTGAGGAGGGGGACTGGAAGTAGCACTTGCCCCTCCTTTTTGTTGCTTGCTCCTGGGCTGACTGGGCGAGCTGTCATGTTGTCTCGACCTCTGTTCCTGGAAGCACTGGCATCCACCGAAGGAATGCCCCCTGTCGGAGAGTTGCTGCAACTGGGTATACGCCTTGGGTGTGGCCTTCGTCAAGATAGATAAAGACTTTGCAGCCTGTGAGCTGTTCTTACTTTTATCTAATTCCTCGTCGGTGGTAGAATGAAAAAGGTCACTACCCTTGAACGGAAGGTCCAATATGCGTTACATCTCTCTACAGACGCTGGTCGTGGTGGCGCCGTGGCCGCATTTGTTTTGCTGCCACTATTGGGGATTCCAACATAGCCGCCAGCTCGCGCCGTCCTTCTTTGCCGCTTACATCCTCTCCAGTCCTTTCAGGTGTCCCGCCTACCATGGTTCATGTGACACTTCTTATACCGGTAGTTCCTTGTTACACATAGGTCGCTACTCCCTTACAAGACGCCCCGTAAGTTCATGGTCCAGGGATTTGTGATTTGAAACATTCTATCCTTCCTGTATTACTTACCTTCTCTTATCTTTAGATCCTCTTCTTCCGCTTTACAAAGCATTCACAATAGCGGTAGATTTTCCCCGCATGCAGTTCTGGATGTGAGTCTGGGCTTCAATTTGTATAAGAGGGGGAATCCTTTCCTTGTTAACCGCATACTCTAATCCTGTGTCTCCTTTCAGAACCCGTACTCGGGGAACTATGCATCAGCGCTCGAATTCCACGCCTCCAGCACGGTAGCCACTAGTCAAGTCTGCGGCTCTCCCGCAGTAAGTTGGATATAGAAGGCAGCTTAGTCTTTAGATTAGGGACCCCTTTCTTTCTTTCTTTGGGTTCCAGGGATCCATCCTGATACGTGAACAAGACATGACGTCATTTCTTCCTGAGTAGACTTCTGATCGGGGAACGTTTTTACGCTAATAACAGGTGCCGGTTACATTCCCTCTCTAGTCCTGATATTTCTGTTTCCAACTCTTGTTGATACTTACTGTCTGTGCCTTCTTTCTGTAGACAAGGTTCTCTGCCGGCCATTGAGACTTCAGAACCAGTTTCAGCCTGATCATGATTGACGAAGGAAAGAAGACATCATCCCCTATGCTCTCAAATCCCGACCAGGGTTTTCTTCCCCAGAGGGTTTCCCTGGGTAGTTTACTTCCCTCTGGTTCCTGTCACATTTCAGGTGGCGGGAGGTAAGGCATCCAGGTGGATTTTTCCTCTCATCAAGGACAATCTGCATCCAAGGTTAATGCTCACTGCTGGGTATCTTTGCTATACTTGTTACAATATATCCCTGGACGTCGGGGTTAAACTTAGCAGCCCGAAAGCCAGGCCATCCTTCTCATGTCCGTGGCGATGCAGATGGCCCGACCAGAGGTATCGATGTGGCCCACCATGGACCACCGTGGACTCCATGATGTCCTGCGCTACCTTCTGGCTTCTCCTAGACACGCCTTGAAGCGTGCCTGACTCTGTGCGGGAAGCTCTGGGAGGAAGTCTGCTATTTCCTGTCAGAGTTTTTGGTTAGCAGCTGCTATCATGGCATCCGCGTTGGCTTTACGCAGTTACAGCGAGGCGTTGGAGTACAGCTTTTTCCTGTATGCCTCCAAGATCTTCTCCTCCTGGCCTGGCAGCACTGAGGACGAGGTAGCTGAGGATGACTGAGGCTTAGAGTAGAGTGACGCTGCAGCAATCACTGAGGAATGCGGCTGAGGATGCACCAACAGCAAGAGTGTATCCCCCTTCATTTGTCTATACTTTGCATTGAGGCGCCAATTGACAGGTTGGGTAGAGTGTGGCTTGAGCCACCACTTCAGGGCCCCAACGTCCTTCTGCATTGGGATTCCCATCTTGGTAGGGGGTCTTTGGGTGAGGACTTCTGCTAAGACCCTCTCCACTTGCTGCTCGACCTCTGTTTGGGGAAGGCCTAGATATTCCACCAGACCTGAAAGCTGGACATGGAAAGTCTTTGCTGATGACAGTGTGTCGGGATCCTCCTCCTCATCTGTGTCCGCCAGAGTGTCCGGCTGGTCTGGAGCAGGTGGAGGAGTGCTGGGCAAGGTGGGCTCCGTTTGGAGACTGGAATCAGAGGCTGCTGAGGAGGCTGGTGTGGAACCATGTGCACAGAAGGAGGAAGGGGCAGTGGGGGCTGTGCTGGGGCCTGAGGCACCAGAGACAATGGAGGAATGACTATGGGCGTGGTGGGGTGACCAGAGGGAGCAGGTCCCTGACTGCATTCCGCAGGATGGCCCCCATCTGGGGGTTTTGCATCAGCGCCATGAACCTTTCAAAGAACGGAGGCTGAAGAGATAGCATTTGATATTGAGTGAGTGGCTGGAGGCTGCTGGGGCCGGAGCACACTTTGTCTCGGCTGCAGGGGGAACCTGCCCTGCGCTGCTGATGGATAAACTGTAGACCACGTACCTGGTTGACAACAGTCCCACCTTGAAACCCGTTCACCATCCTGTTCTGTTCCTAGGAGCGGCATTGGACGAGCAGCCATGTTGTCTGGCACGGCAGCCATTTTGTCAAGCTGTGTGCCACATGCCAAAGTCATGGTGCCTGGCTCCCCGGGCCCAGCCTCGTCCAAGACTCTTGCATGTGGAACATGAGTCCTACCCTGCACCTCAGGCCTGGACCTGACAGGCTTATTGCCCTCAGCATTATCGCTGGTAGTGCTGAGTGCAAGCGCCCCCTCGCACGTTGAGTCGGTAACCGGGCATTGCCCCTTGGGTGTAGAGCCGGTAAAAGAACCTTGCCGTCCCTCAGCACTGATTCCGGAAGGATTGGATGACTCCTCGGCCGTGCTTGTGTGAGAACCCGAGAGGTTCTTCCCGCGAAGGTGCTTCCTTGGGAAAGAGTTGCCTTTACAGGGTGCGATGGAAAATAGCAGACCACCCATGGGCGTTGATCTCCGCTTTATGAATTTCTTCAAGTCCACTGAAGGCGATCTTTCAAAGAGATCCCTCCTCCTAGCTAGTCTGCTCTTTAGAGCGCGTGGCTTCAGTGAATATCCGCGGTACAACCCTCCCAGCCGTGGTCGGGGCCAAGACAGCAGAGGCAAAGAGAATGGTGGTCAGATGTAGTGAAGAGCCCCTCGCAGGCTGGACACCTGCTGAAGCCCGCTGAAGTCGACATGCGCCGGGGAGGAGCGTCACGCCTAAGGACTTAGTACCTTAATGACAAAAGAGATAAAAATACAGAAGAAGTCGGGGAAGAGCGCGTGGTATTACGTGACCGAGGCCAAACCCAGGAGAGCTGGTGAAATCGGCCCATTCCTGTTGACGTGGAAAAGGGGACTGAGGTGTGGCACCGGAGGGCAGAGTCAGGGTAGCACATGCTCCCAGGGCTGCACCCTGGCGCGCATCGTAATTTAAAGGGGAAGAAGGTTTTTCGGGTTAAAAAATTTCCATCTCCCATCCATAGGACATGAAATGAAATTATATTTTATTTATATTGTGCTCATACTCACATGCTTCAGAGTGCGATCAGGCAAAGAGAGGGGAACAGGGAGAACAAAAACAGCGATCTTACTAGGCCCAGTGACATTAAGAGCGCACAAGTACATAGGAAAGGGAAAAGGGGCCAAGTGAATGGAAGGAGGGAGACGTGGAAAGTGCAGAACAGAGGAGAGAAAAGAATACATATTAATAAGTAAAATAAATAAAGGCAATAAACAGTGGTATTGCATCCAGCAAGTGGCAAGTGTTGGGCAGAATTATATGCAGTACCCTTTGGGAACACCACACACAATTATGACAAGTGACAGTACAAATTCACCTTTGGTACAAGCCTGTACTACACAGTAAAGTGGTAGCGATGGCTGAGCAGCCAGATGTATCTCAAGAGCAAGTGAGCAGTTTCAACAGTTACACAAAGGACGGCAATTACTATGATTCAAACACTGACTCAAGGTTTCTGAGTAAAAGAATATGCATTTATTTACACATCATTTTTATAACATTTCACTAAAGTAAAGCAGTTAAAAATTCACACTCTTAATACACCACATCACTCCCAATAGTTTCCAGACAAGTTAAGCTCACAAAATGAAGTGGGAACAAAATGGCACGCTAGTAATTTAAAAAGGGAGGGAAAGACAATGTTAGGCAGAAATTGAGCAGCACCAACAGGTGAGTAAGCAGGGCAATCTAGAAAGAGGAACTACAGTGATGGAACCAAATCAAAAAGGCTTAGGGCCAAAGTCAATAGGACAAGTCTTTTGCTCAAGATCACACAGTTCAGGGTAGTTCGCTGTTAAGTCTTTGCAAGAGTTCCAGACGAAGTTGGTCAGCAGAAAAGTTAGTTTAAAGAGTAGAGAAGGACAAGCCCTCGGATTGGAGAAAGATTTCACACACTTTCACTGCGGCTGAACGAAACGAACAACCGGATTTGCACAGTACCTTTAAATGGAGAAGAAGCTGTAGCTGAGGCGGACATTCCTGGCAGTTCTTGCAGACTCACGGTTTCTGAAGCGACTGTTGGACTGACATGAAGTAGGAGGACTGGAGGGTCCTGTACTGCCCAGGGAAGAAACCAGCAGCAGAGCAAAGTAACGAATAAAAGATCTGCTCCTTAAAACCCAAGCCGGGTCTGACCTTCTTGGCTATCCGGCACACTGTAGCTCGAATTCAACCAGAGGAGGGAGTCCTGGCTTGCTGTTTGGGCAAACTGGTTGGTCCCACCAGCTCAGGGGAAGAAGATTCCGGTATGATCTTCTCTGTCGTTGGAGTTCGAGGATTGGGACCTGCAGCAGGGCTTCACCGGGCATTTCAGTCATGGTAGGGGTCCCCTTCCATCAGCTCCTCATCGGTTCTTTCGTTCCAGTGGAGACTCTTCCTTTCCAGACCCAGAGACCTGCTTTTTATGCAGTTTTTCCCACTTCACACAGCCTGGCTGTCAATCACACAGCATGGTGGCTGTCCTGCCGGACTGTCACCTAGCCAATCAAACAGGAGTGTGACTTGGGTTACCAAGGGAACCCATGGCAGGGGTCCTAAAACCCCTCCCTCACATCCTGCCTACCCAGACTTTCAGGCGCCTAAGGAGAGCTTCTGTGTAGAACCCGCAAAGAGACGGTGAACAAACGAACCAAACTTGGGTTGGCGCGCAGAGAAAAACACGAGAAAGACATTTCCAAAAAGAAATGGCGACTAAACCCAGCCAGAACCATATAAAAAACGTATATGGTCTAGCGGGTTTAAGTTTGAGGCTACCAAGATAGCCTTAAACAATACCGTGGTTATTTAAGATGACTGCGGTAGGAAAAATAGGGTAGTTACCACTGCCACCAGCCAAGTCCTGATGAAAAGTGAGCAAAACAATGCTCCAAGAGAAACAAACAAAAAGTGATAAGTATTAACCCTTTCCAGTGCTCTATGCAAGATGTTTTGTACTCGGTCTATGGATTTAAAAAGATTAATAAAGTCAATGGCAACTTTACATGTTCTGGGAGACAGTATTTAGTCCCAGAAAATGTAGTCTGAGTTGGGAAATCTAAAAGACAACCTTGTGTCACTGCACTGAAGGTGCTGTGTAACACGCAGTAAAAAGATGATGCCTGTGGAGTAGGTGAGGCGCCACTGTCTATGAACACAAAAATGTTAAACACATATAGCAAAATACATGTAAGAGTGGGAAAAAGGTCTCGATCACTTGGCCGGACAGTCACCTAGCCAATCAAACAGGAGTGCGACTTGGGTTACCAAGGGAACCCATGGCAGGGGTCCTAAAACCCCTCCCTCACATCCTGCCTACCCAGACTTTCAGGCGCCTAAGGAGAGCTTCTGTGTAGAACCCGCAAAGAGACGGTGAACAAACGAACCAAACTTGGTTTGGCGCGCAGAGAAAGACATTTCCAAAAAGAAATGGCGACTAAACCCAGCCAGAACCATATAAAAAAACTTATATGGTCTAGCGGGTTTAAGTTCGAGGCTACCAAAATAGCCTAAAACAATACCAAGGTTATTTAAGATAACCGTGGTAGGGAAAATAGGGTAGTTACCACTGCCACCAGCCATGTCTTGATGAAAAGGGAGCAAAACAATGCTCGATGAGAAACAGACAAAAAGGGATGAGTAGTAAACCTTTCCAGTGCTCCATGTAAGATGGTTTGCACTGGGTCTGTGGATTTAAAAAAGACTAATAAAATCAATGGCAACTTTACATGTTCTGGGAGACAGTAGTAAGTCCCAGAAAACGGAATTTGAGTTGGGAAGTCTAAAAGAGAACCCTGTGTCACTGCACTGAAGGTGCTGTGTAACACGCAGTAAAAAGATGATGCCTGTGGAGTAGGTGAGGCACCACAGTCTATGAACACAAAAATGTTAAACACACACAGCAGAACACATGTAAGAGTGGGAAAAGGGCTCACACTCTTACCAGGTGAACAAAATAAATCCTAGAAAAGCTGCTGAGGGACTCAGTAGGTAAGGGAAATTAGCCATTCTTGATAATTCTCCCTAACAGCAAGTGCTAGGTAACAAAATCAGCTTGACAAAAAACAGCTCGACAAAATGGCTGCCGCGTCAGACAACATGGTCACTCATCCGATGCCACTCCTAGGAATATAGCAGGCAGGCGAATGGGTTTCAAGGTGGGACTGGTGTCAACCAGATACGTAGCCTACAGTTTATCCATCAGTAGCGCAGGGCAGGTTCCCCCTTCAACTGCAACACAGTGCGCTATTGCCCCATCAGCTGCCAGCTACCCAGTCAATATAATCTGCCACCTCTTTGGCTTCAGAAGACATGGTCTTCGAATGGTTCCTGCGGCTGATGTAAACCCCCCAGATGGGGCCATCCTGTGGGATGCAGTCAGGGACCTGCCCCCCTCGGTCACTCCACCGGCACCCATAGTCAATCCTCCCATGGCTATGGCACCACAGGCCCCTGCTGCCCCCTCCTTCCACAGTGCAGGCGGTTCCACACCAGCCTCATCAGCAGCCTCCATTCCCAGTCTCCACACCGCAGCCCATGGAGCCCAGCACTCCTCCGCCCGCTCCAGACCAGCCGGACACTCTGGTGGATATGGACGAGGAGGTGGACCCCGACAGGCTGTTGTCAGCAAAGGCATTCCACAACCGGCTTGCAGGCTTGGCTGAATACCTGGGCCTTCCTCAACCTGAGGTCAAGCAGCCCATGGAGGGAGTCTTAGCAGAGGTCCTCTCCCTAAAATGATGCAGAAGGACATCATTGTACTGGCCAAAAAAGGTGGCTCACTCCACACTCGGCACAACCTGTCAATCAGCGCCTCAGTGGCAAGTTTAGACAGACGGAGGGGGGATACACTCTTGCTTTCGGCACACTCTCAGCCGCATTCTTCAGTTATTGCTGGGGCGTCACTCTAATCTAAGCCTCAATTGTCCTCAGCTACCTTGCACTCTGCACTGCTAGGCAAGGAGGAGAATATCGTGGAGACGTATGGTAAGAGGTAGTACTCCAACGCCTCTCTGCTCCTGCGTCAAGCTAACACGGATGCAATGCTTGCAGCCGCTATCCAAAAGTTCTGGCAGGAAATAGTGGACTTCCTTTCGGACCTTCCCACGCAGATCCAGGCACACTTCAAGGCGGCTCTAGGAGAAGCCAAGCTAGTAGCGCAGGACATCATGAGACCACTGTGGCCCACGTCGATACCTCCGGCCAGGCCATCTGCATCGCCACAGACATGAGAAGCATGGTCTGGCTTCAGGCTACTAAGTTTAACCCCAATGTCCAGGAATGTACTGTAACAAGTATAGCAAAGATACCCAGCAATGACCACTGTATGCAGATTGTCCTTGACGACAGGATAAATCCCCTCTGTTGGCAGAGATCAGGTCGCTCGTTGAGAGCCAGGCTCTGGAAGAAGTCCCAGCCTGCCATAGAGGATTGGGCTTTAATTCTGGGATTTTTGCCATACAAAAGTAGAACCAGGCTGGCCTGAGAGTTGTGCTGGACCTATTAACCCTCAACCTCTCCCTACCTCTTCAGAAATTCACGATGGTTGAGCCAGCACTCATTGCAGAGACACTAGACAAGGGAGACTAGATGTGCTTCCTGGATCTGAAGGACGCCTATTTACATGTCCCGATTTGGCATCCACATCGCTCCTTCCTGCGCTTCAGGATCATGGGTTGCCATTTCCAGTAGAAGGTGTCACCCTTTGGCCTCAACTCAGCCCCCAGGGTATTTACCAGGCTGATGAATGTGGTAGATGCCTTCCTCAGGATGCAGGGCCACCATGTCCATCCTTTCCTGGACGACTGGCTCATCAGAGCGAGATTGCCAGAGGCGGTTTCCCTCACCTCCTCCGCACTTATGAACACCCTCCGTGACCTGGGGTCTACTATCAACATCAAGAGGTCTCAGCTACAGCACACGCAGACCCTCACCTTCCTGGGCCTCCTTTGGGATACGAGCTCTGAGAGGGTCTTTCCCTCGCAGGACAAGATTATGGCTCTCAAGAGGGCCGCTATGCACTTCCTCCTTACCAGGGCAGTGACCTCAGCCTGGTGGTACCAACACTTGCTGGGTATTATGGCAGTGGTCCTCTTGGCTGTGCAACACATGAGACTCAGAATGAGAAGATTACTGCTGCACTTCTCAGCCTCTTGGAATTAGGAGAGGGGCTCCCAAGTGGTGCTTATCAGCATCCCTCCTTCTCTCCACCTGGACCTCACATGGTGGTTCAAGGACTGCAACCTGCGGTTGGACAAGCCTCTCTGGCATCCCCCCCCCACTTGTCACCATTACTATGGATTCCTCCCCAGAGGGATGGGGAGCCATACTGGACACACACAGCATCCATTGGGTCTGGACCCGGCAGGAACAGGAAGCTCACATCAACTTGCTGGAACTCAGGGCTATCTAGCTAGTGCTCTGAGCTTTGTTCCCGCTCATTGGAGGCAAGACCGTCATCATCCAGACCGACAACTCCACCAGCATATACTATGTCAACAAGCAGGGGGGTACCAAGTCCCTTCTGCTGTGCACCCTTGCGATCGACATGTGGGAATGGGCCCTGGAGAACAACATCTACTTCACGGCCATCCACCTCCCGAGGGAGTCCAACCTGGAAGCGGACAGGCTCAGCAGATTGGGTGTGGACAATTATGAATGGCAATTGGGCGACGAGGTGTTGCAGGAAATATTGAGCAGATGGGGTCACCCGCAGGTGGACCTGTTTGCCTCCTGGAAGAACAGGAGGTGCCATCAGTTCACGTATTGAAAGGGGCAGGGACCAGCAGGGGGGCAGGGTCATTCAGCCCGCTCCACAGAAGTTAGCCCTCAGCGTTGTTCCTTACAGGTCACTCTCAGTCAACTGACCGTCTCTCAAGCTAACTTGGAAATTATCCAAGGCGCCAGGAGCAGGGCTACTAGAAGCCAATACAGGAGTAAATGTACTAGGTTCTGCCACTGGGCAGACTCCAAGGAGATCTACCCTCTGAGGTGCTCACAAATGACATGCTCTCCTTCTCAGCACACCTCGCTCACTCCGGTGAGCAGGTGGACACATCTCAGTATACTAGGTGCCAGTAGGTGCCTACAGAAATTTGGAGGAGGAAGTCCTCTCTTTTTCCAACCAATAGTCAAGAGACATCTGGCGGGTCTGTCCAGACTCTACCCGTCCATCAAGAGACCACACCTCGTGTGGGACCTCAATGTGGTATTGGGCACCTTTGCATACAAACCCTTTGAGCCAATGGCGTCCGTGGACATCAGACTGGTCACTATCAAAACAGCATTGTTAGTGGGACTCACCTCTGCCCCGTCAGTGAGCTCCAAGCTTTGGTGGCTTCTGAACCCTATACACCTTTCACAGGGATAAGCTGGTACCATAGATGTATCTGAAGTTTCTACCTAAGGTTCCCTCTGACTTCCATCTAAACAACGAAATAGTCCTACAAACTTTCTTCCCTGACCCCAAGGACGATGCTCAGAGAGTCTTGCACTGTCTGGATGTCAGACGCTCTCTGAAATTCTATCTGGACCGGACCAAAAGCTTCCGCTAGTCAGAAACTCTTTTTATCACCTTCGGAGGCTCCAGACGTTGGTATCAGGCATCCAAGGCTTCCAATGTAAGGTGGATGGTTGCATCCATCAAAGAGGCCTACGAGGGGCAGCACAAGCTGCTCCCAGCTAACATACATGCTCAAGCGGTCAGGGCCAAGGCCACGGCAATCGCATTCCAGTGCCATGTGCCTTGGCAAGTCATAAGCAGGGTGGCCACCTGGGCCACCCCTACGGCTTTCTGTACGCAATACTATTTGGATGCCGACTCTAAATCAGATGCGGCCTCTGGACAGGTAGTTTGAAGGAACTTGTTTGCTTAAGGAGGGTCTCCTCTCCACCCTGGGGCTACATTCCGTTGTAATTGCCCATGCACTACGGAGGAAAGGGGATGGGACGTAAGAGTAATTATATGTTACTCACCGTGGTTACTAACATACTCTTAGACCTTAGTCCTCTTTCCTCCATACATCCCTCCATCCTCCCTTCGAATAATACTGGTGTCATTAGGTAATGTTAAATATTGCCGACTCGTCAAAGGGAGTGAGGTGTGGCGCCAGAGGGCGGAGTCAGGGTAGCGCATTCTCCCAGGGCTGCACCTCCACGCGCCTCTATGTTTAAAGGGGAAGAAGGTTTTTTCTGTTGAAAAAAGGTTCCATTGCGCGTCCCTAGGAAGGGACGCCCATGCTGTATGGAGAAAAGGGGACTAAGGACTAAGAGTACGTTAGTCACTACTGCCAGCAACACATAATTTTGAACACAACAGTAGCACACCCCAGTCTCAGATGTGTGTGTGTTGCAATGAATGGGTCAGAGGTTATGGTGCCTGTGAATGCGCTATGTCAAAGCGACTGCACACCACACACCCACCACGCATATTGACAAGGCCTATTTGATTCATGTCAATCATTAGGCTGTCATTGCCTTTTCAATCCATCCAATTCCTTGTATGGTATCTCTCTGTGAATATGTCAACATCCATCATTTTGCAGTGAACAGTGAAGCTGTTCAACAACTCCTATGTAGCAAGTCATGTACCTCATAATGTAAGTACACCTCAGGCTTGTACAGTTTCCAAATAAATTCAGAAGCAGATTAACATCCTTACCCTTATAAGCCATGCCTACTATGTCTGTGGCAGCCGGCAGGGTATGCCCTGTCGGACTCACCAGCTGTGTCAGGCCAAAGACTATGTTCCTGGCTTTTAAACAATGCCACATGGTGATGGCACCCGCACACTTACACCTGGAGAAGCCACAATTTCATTTTGCACTTGTCATTACATTGATACATTGATTTCATTACATTCATTTCATACATTGATGTCATTACATTGATACAATAAATTGATATTGACAACTGCAGACATATATCCCTGATATCAGCCTGATCCTACTCCAAATGGTCCATACAATAAATGGACATTCCATCAAACGGCAAATGGGCATTTGAACTACACAAAATAGGACATATGCTACATAACCAGCAACTACAATGTGCTATTTTGCATTGTTTAGTGAACACTATACAAACTGTAACAATATGATACAGGCACAAGTATGACATATTACACTTTCTGTTGTTCCTGTGCAGATGATGTTGGATAGCTCCTGATGCCATGGCTGATGACCCGAGTGAGGCAACCGCACAACCAGTATGGGCAGGGATACAACCGTGCACATATCTGTACTCGTTGTACAATAGAACAGACAATTGGCCTGCGAAAGGCAAGGTTCCGCTGCCTGAGCAGATCGGGAGGGGTGCACTTATATACAGCCCTTTGAACGTGGAAAAGATATCATTGCCCGTGCCATGTTGCATAACATGTGTATCATGCACAACATCCCACTGCCCCCTGACACGGACATGTACCCACCAGAGGCGTAGGAGGATGAGAGTGATGATGAACTGCCAATTGAACATCAGCGTGATGGAATGGATGGCCGTGTTACACAAGAGGAACTTATTCACCACTATTTCTGAACACTTCTCACACACACACGTGGTGCAGGGCCAGCTAGCACACTGGGCACTGCACAGTAAATAAATCACTCACTTACACTGAAAAAGCAATGCCCAGTTATGATTTCTAGTCAACACCAACTGTAATTTGTGCAAAGATAATATTTATAAATGTTGAACAAAATAACTTTCAATACTATCCCTCCTCACCTGCCCTCACAAAATATCCCTGCACACCCCCGACTCAACTATCCTGACCCCCCTGCCCTCTCAACTATCCCTCCTCACTCCCCTACTTATCTATCCCTCCACACTCCACCTCCCCAACTGTCTGTACGCAACTCCTGTTGTGTTCTGCAAGGATGACTTGCACAATTCACAGACAGGGCACATTTGGCAGGCGTGCGGCTGTGTGCCGAATGGGCCAGCTGCAATGAACACTGCCTTGGGCTGCTCTCCACTGAACTACCAGGTGTTATGCTGGTGGATGGTGCATGGGGGAGTGCCGTGGCCCGTTGGTCTAGGAAAGCCTGGAGGAACATGGCCGGAAAAAATCACCCAAAAGTGGATTTTGCAGTGTCATTTCATTTTTGATTAGTACAAAAACACTGAGTTGTTTTGCCGTGTGTTTCTACTTTCGTGCTGCATTTCTTTCATGGACATACAACTTGAAAGTGTACATTTCGACTGCTGATGCTATGTCTCCAACATGACTGCCTGCTTCTTTGTTCCTGTGAGGCTGTGACTCCTGAAGGGCCTTCTTCCATTGTGTAAAATGATTGGCTGCTGTTCCGCCTTTAAAGCCAATCGGGGCACCGGCAGGCTTTTAGCCAGCCCCCCACCGAAGGCACACTTCTAAGGCCCCTGTCAGCTTTCCCAGTCTGCTTACCGGGTCGCTACATGTCACTACAAAAACAGTCTGACCCTCCCTGGGGATGTCTACTCCCTCAGCTATGAAACAGGACTTCCAAGACTCTCTTTCTTCCCTCTCTATTTGGTTAGTTTTCCCTCCTTCTGCCTACCCTTTTGATTTATCTCATTCACCCTCAGTCTACCTTCTTCTTGTTTACAACTGGTCCTCCCTTCATGCTCTCGTCTAAGCACTCACCTGTAATCCTACCTCTTTTCTTGTACCTATTGGTGCTTAAGAAATTGCCTTGAAAGTCATATTTGGGTGTGTGGAAAAGTCAAATATGGGTGTGTTTGGGAAAGTCATATTTGGATGTGTGAGAAAGTCAAATTTGGGTGTCTTTGAGAAAGTCATATTTGGGTGAGTTTGGGAAAGTAATATTAGGGTGTGTTTAGGAAAGTCAAATGTGGGTGTGTTTGGCAAAGTCATATTTGGGTGTGTTTGGCAAAGTCAAATTTGGGTGTGTTTGGGAAAGTCTAATTTGGGTGTGTGGGAAAGTCAAATTTGGGTGTGTTTGGGAAAGTCATATTTGAGTGTGTGGGAAAGTCAAATTTCGGTGTGTTTGGGAAATTCATATTAGGTTGTGTGAGCAAGTGAAATTTGGGTGTGTTTGCGAAAGTCTAATTTGGGTGTGTGGGAAAGTCAAATTTGGTTGTGTTTGGGAAAGTCATATTTGGGTGTCAGGGAAGCTCACATTTGGGTGTGGTTGGGAAATTCATATTTGGGTGTGTAGGAAAGTCAAATTTGGGTGTCTTTGTGAAAGTCTAATTTGGGTGTGTGGGAAAGTCAAATTTGGGTGTGTTTGGGAAAGCCATACTTGGGTGTGTTTGGGAAAGTCATATTTGGGTGTGTTTAGGAAAGTCAAATTTGGGTGTGTTTGGGATAGTCTAATTCGGGTGTCTGGGAAAGTCAAATGTGGGTGTGGTTGGGAAAGTCATCTTTGGGTTTGTGGGATAGTCAAATTTGGGTGTATTTGGGAAATTAATATTAGGTTGTGTGAGAAAGTCAAATTTGGATATGTTTGGGAAAGTCTAATTTGGGTGTGTGGGAAAGCCATATTTGGGTGTGTTTGGGAAAGTCATATTTGGGTGTTTGGGAAAGTCAAATTTGGGTTTGTTTGGGAAAGTCATATTTGGATGTGTAGGAAAGTCAAATTTGGATGTGTGGGAAAGTCAAATTTGGGTGTGTTTGGGAAAGTCATATTTGGGTGTGTTTAGGAAAGTCAAATTTGGGTGTGTTTGGGAAAGTCATATTTGGGTGTGTGGGAAAGTCAAATTTGGGTGTGTTGGGGAAAGTCATATTTGGGTGTGTTTACGAAAGTCAAATGTGGGTGTGTTTAGGAAGTCAAATTTGGGTGTGTTTGGGAAAGTCATATTTGGGTGTGTTTGGGAAAGTCATATTTGGGTGTGTTTAGGAAAGTCAAATTTGTGTGTGTTTGGGAAAGTCTTATTTGGGTGTGTTTGGGAAAGACAAATTTGGGTGTGTTTGGATAAGTCAAATTTGAGTGTATTCTGCATTTAGCGTTGGCCATTGATTGTAACCTGCTAGCCCATTGACTGTTCTATACTGCTGTACTTGCTTACTCCTCCCTCTGCCTCCTCCCTCTGCACACCCATGGCTCTTTCTGATGCTCCCATCTATTCCAACTGCTTCCCTATCAACTATCCTTCCCTTCTCACTAAGTCTGGAAATGTCATGATTCCTGCCCCTCATGTCCCCAGTCCTCCAAGATGTCAGGCTGGAGCCAGGCCACGATCACCTACATGGCCGTCAAGGGCCTCTCCATCCCTCCAAAGACCCACTTGGAGTCAGACCTGGCTCTTGTGGCACCAGACTCACTCACTCCCATAGGATAACGCTGGGGATTGGACTTGTAGTGCATTTATGAGAACAAGATGGATGGCCCCACATATATCGGTTCCCAGAACTGCATGTGCAGTCTAGTCTTTTGGGTGTGGTTCAGCCCAGAGACACCTGGGATACCCAAAGACTATTTAAGCCATGCCCAGGCTGAGAAACATGCTTTGTGTTTTCTGCACCTGCAGCATGACACTCACTGTGTTCGGATCGGTCTCCAGTAGGCCTGCATCTTTTTTCTGCGCTCAGTTTCTGCAAGAACAAGAACACCTATAGAAGCTATATTCCAGGCAAAAAAAGACACATATAACAAACGCATCGAGCAAGCCAAATCTAACACCAAAGAATTGTTTAAAATTCTAAAAGAACTTGAAACTCCTGTTACCCCACCTGACACATGTACCAAAGATAGCACCTGGTGCTCCAAAATCCAAGAAGCTCTCCTAGGTAAGATTGCCACTCTCCAAATTAAAATTAACAACAAACAATCTAGCCTTCAATCCAACCCTCTACAGATCCCTATACCTACCACAAACCCCTCTATCACAGACTCTCTGACTCCTTTTAGCTTCTCTCCACTCTCCATTTTCGAAGTGGAAAAGATTATCACTAGCCTTAAACCGTCCAATTGTCAGGGTGACCTCTGTCCTGCACCTATTATCAAGGAAGCTGCTCACGACCTAGCACCTTTCATCACTACGCTCATCAACTCCTCCTTTAGCTCTGGGATTGTACCGGACAATCTTAAGGATGCATGGGTCATCCCGCTTCTGAAAAAACCTACCCTCGATCCCAGTATACCCACAAACTACAGACCAATTACCACTGTACCTTTTTTACTAAAAATCCTCGACCGCGCGGCCTACCTACAAATTCAGGAATACCTTGAATCTAATAACCTTCTGGGACTCAGGCAATCAGGCTTCCGGCCTCGCCATGGCACTGAGACCGCCCTTATTGACTTAAAAACGCAGATCGAAGATCTCAAAGACAAAGGCAAACTGGCATTATTACTTCTCCTGGACCTCTCTGCTGCTTTTGATCTCGTCAATCACAAAATTCTCTGCCATCACCTCAAATCAGCCGCACACTTCTCAGAAAATGGCGCCACTTGGATCAGATCCTTCCTGGACAATAGATCTATGCGTGTATTCTCCCCACTTGCGGCCGCACCACCCGCTCCGGTCGCCTGTGGTGTGCCTCAAGGGTCTTGTATCTCGCCCACGTTATATAACGTGTTTACCAAACCCCTTTTCGATATTTTGGATCACTTGGGCGTCACGTATACCAATTACGCTAATGACACACAGATACTCATCCCCATCACAGGCGATTACACAACTGACTCCCTTGCCATCAACGCCATCTACCAGGTCATCCAAGCGTGGATGGCCCAGCACGGCCTCTGCCTAAATGATGAAAAGACAGAGCTCCTCATTCTTGGTTCACCACAAAAACTCACTAAACTTAACCCTGCCTTCAAGTCTTTCACAATCGATGGGAATACCATCCCGATTGCTAAGGACACGAAAACCCTTGGGATTTACATCGACTCAACCCTATCCTTGACTAGACAATCCAACGCAGTCTCATCTGCAGCAGCGCTTACTTGCAAGCTCATCACCGCCTGTCGCCCGTTCCTAACCACTGCCAACTGCGTAACCTTGGCCAGGACCCTTGTTCTATCCAAGGTTGACTACTGTAATGCCCTCTATCTAGGTACTAATCTCCGCAACTTAAATAAGATACAAATTGTCCAAAACAATGCGATCAGAGCGGCCCTTAACATTCCTAGGCGCCAGCATATATCTGACACCAGGCGCAACCTGCACTGGCTCTCTATCCCACAGCGCATCTCCTTGAAGTCCTTGGCTCTCACACACAAATGCCTCCACAACCAAGCCCCTCGCTACCTGGCTAACAGATTCTCTTTCCACAATTCCACTAGACCTCGCAGAGCGGCCCAAGCCAACTGCCTTGTCATCCCGCGCTTTAATCTCCTAAGATCTGGTGGAACCAGCTTCCCCATCCTGGCAGCCAAACTTTGGAACTCACTCCCCAATGACCTTAGAGCAGAACCCTCCTTCCTGAAATTCAAATACCTTACCAAAGCATGGCTATCCGCCCAAGACTGCTAACATCAGCTTACTGCCCTACTTGCACTTTGACCTACTCGGCATCCCTTATTAACTATCCTGTAAATCACTGCCTTATCGATATTCATTTGAATGTATATGTTGTAAATTTTGTATATCTTCCTGTAATAATCTTGTAATACTCTGTCACATTGCCTTGTCATGCTTTCATCTTGTTGTAACTAAGTTAAGCGCCCGGATGCCCCTGGGCCTGGTGCGCTATAGAAATAAATAAAATACTAAAAAAATACTAAATACCATTAGGAACAGCCTTACCTTGCAGCGCTTCTGCCCATCATTCATTGCTCCTTCTGTTCTGCAGTCATCTTCGGCGGTGTCATTCCCATCCCGGCACGCCGCTTCCTAACGAAAAGGGAAAAGAACAGAAAAAAGGCATTAGTAAGCATTCAGCAAATCTTTGCTTATTTTTAAGGACTGTACGAGCCTCAAACGCTTACCTGAATCCCAGCCACTCTGGGGAACTCTGTCTCCAGAACTTCTCATCCATCTGCAAGAGGGAAAAGATGCTCCAGGTTAACGTGGAAACATCTAGAGGCGCTGCATATCGCGCTTACTCACCCCATTTCTTCTTCATAACCGGCATCCATCATGAAAACGTCGCGGCACCTAAAAGACACAGAAAAATAACTAATTTCAATGCAAATACGAAAGGGTCGCATTGCGCATCGCTCTCTCACTCACCTTCAGCGCTACTCATCTCAGCAGCACGTCGCCATCCCCGGATGCTGGCCATCATCTAAGGAAGGAAGGAACGAAGTTAGAGAACTGTGCAAAACACTCATTATAATTACCTGTCGGACTCTTGCCAGTGAAGTAACTAGGCAGCAACGAGTCCGCATCAATAAACGGGCCCCTGCGCTGAAAGCAGGACAGAGAGCACACTTTCCAAAAAAACAAGGCCCAGTCTCCAGTCGAGTAGACTCCAGGGAAGGGTTGAGGTGGTAAGAGGTCAAAACAGGCTGAGTGACGTCCCCTTGGATACCAGGTGAGCGTTACAGGAAAGAAGAAGTTTAAAAGGATATCTTGGCCTCCAACCCTGGTCTCTACATCCTTGATACCTATTCCAGCGCCTCTTCCAGAAAGACCCTCACTGACATCCTCGTTGTTGTTCCTTCTCTGGATCTATGGACCCCCCCATATGATCTCTGTGCTCTGTCCTGTCTCCTCCTCTCCCATTAATGGTGGCACTCACTGGGAAGTCCTCATGGCTTCTTTCGACTCCTCCAGAGTCATCCTTAATGTCTACCTAAATGGCACTGCCATGGTCCAATGCCCTCAGGCCAATCTCTCCCCTCTTCGCCTCATCATCTTTCTTTGATCTCTGGCTGTCTCCTCCTCTTATTCCTCAGCTACCTTGTCTACTCTTCCCTCCTCCTCTGCCCCTCTTCAGGCTACCTCCACAGATCCGCAGGGTGTACCTCTGATTTATACCCCTCCCCGGAAGGTATTTAAGACTGGCAACCTTCTTCATCTTGTCACTCTCAACTCTCGCTCTGCTGTCATACACTCCTCTGACATCTGCCACCTCCTTGAAGAACTGGACCTTGATGTTCTTGGTCTCATCGAGACATGGTTCACAGCCAGTTCTGTCATGAGCTTTGACGCTCTCCACCCTGATGGCTACAAGATCCTCTCCGCACCCAGATCCACTCACCCTGAAGGGGGTGTAGCCCTCATCTTTCCTGAGTGGATTCCTGCCACTATCATTCCCACTCAGATGTACTCCTCTTTCAAATGCCTTGTCTGCAGGCTTTGTCTCTCCCCTAGTCACTCTCTTACTGTCGCTACTCTCTAACGGCCCCCTGGTGAAATCACTTCTTTTCTCTATGAGTGGGCTGATCTCTCTTCCTCCCTCTTGGCCTCAACCACACAACTCCTCCTCCTTGGTGACATCAACATCCACCTCTTGCCCCAGTCATGAGGATCCGCTTGAAGTCCAAAGCCAAGTGCAATTCCTGGTATGACTCCGACCTAGCTACATTTAAACGTAAGTGTAGGGCGGCTGAGATGAAATGGAGGGCTTCTTGTTCACCCTCCAACAAACTTGCCTGCACCTGCTCTAGAGGCAATACCAGCTCTTTGTCTGCACCAAGAAGAGAGTCCACATTCAAGTCTGTGTCTCTGCGGCATCCTACAACTCAGTCGAACTCTTTGAAATCTGCAAGGAACTTGCCAACCCTGCTGCAATTCCTACCCCTCCTCTTGCCTCACAGGCTCTCGGCAATGCGCTTGCCTCTCACTTTATCTCAAAAACCCAGAACATCCTGTCCACCCTCTCCTCAGCTCCCTCCTATCCCCTCTCAGTCTGAGCCTACTGACCCTCTTTCAACTATTCCCCCACCCTCCTTCTCGTCCTTTCCTCTTTTCTCCCCTGATGAAGTTGCTAGACAAGTTCGATCTATGAAGGACTCTTCAAAACAGGTTAATCCCTGTTCCCCTAAAACCATCAAGGACCACATTGACACCCTCGCCCCGGCCCTCCTTGCTGATTTTTGCAACCACTCCTTTGCCTCAGGACCCTTCCCTTCCCCTCTGAAGCACTCCCTTGTGCATCCTCTTCTCAAGAAACCTACAGCTGATCCCTCTCGTCCGGCAAACTATCGCCCTATTTCCATAACTCCCTTTCTGGGCAAACTCCTGGAAAAGCTGGCCAACTCCCAGCTTAACCTTCATTCCGATTCTGTTGCCTGTCTCCATGACCATCAGTCTGGCTTCAGAGCTGCCAGAAGTACGGAAACTGCTCTCCTGAACATCCATGACGATCTGCTCTCCAACCCTGACTCTAACATTCACTCTGTCCTCATCGTACTCGATCTCTGTTCTGCCTTTGACACGGTCAACCGTACCATCCTGCTCAACCGTCTCCGTGATAACCTGGGTATCACCGATCAGGCTCTGGCCTGGCTGACCTCTTTCCTCTCTGATCAACCCTCCCAGATCCAACTAGGGTCCTTCCTATCATCTATCATTTTCTCTACCTGTGGTGTTCCCCGGGGGTCTAACCTCTACCGTAGCTTTTCAACCAATACCGGCAACTCTTGCCCACTGCATTGCCATTTTCTGCTCAATTTTCCAGTGCTACACTGATGATACTCAACTCATTTCCAGGCTTCATTCAGCAACCTCCTCTCCCTCTCTCATCTCTGATTGCCTAACTGCCATTCAAGATTGGTGTGCCACCAATGATCTTTGTCTGAATGTCAGCAAGACGGATATCCTCCTCATTGGCACACCTTCACCATGCTTTCCCCTCACTCTCTGGCCTGCCTCCCTTGGCCCTCAACCTAACCCCACCTGCGAGCCTAAGAACCTCGGGGGCATCTTTGACGCCACACTTTCCTTCTCTGCCCACATCTCTGAGGTCTCTAAAAAGTCAAATGTCCTACTGCACCTCCTCAGAGGCACACTGTGTTTCCTCTCCTTCCCCCAGAAGCTCACTGTCTCCCAAGCTCTGGTTATCTCTAGGCTGGACTATTGCAAAAGCCTCTTTCTAAATATACCTGCCTCTACTCCCTGCCCTCTGCAACTAATCCAGAACAGGACTGCAAGACTTGTCCTTGGCCTCAAGCCCTGGGATCGCAACTCTCCAACTCCAAAATCTCTTCACTGTCTCCCAGTGGATACAAGAATTAAATTCAAAACCCTCTGCATTGTCCACAAGGCTTTCTGGGGCCTGGGTCCAAAATACCTTCAGCTATCCCTCCGCAAATACCTCCCCTCTCGAGCTTTTCGCTCCTCTACCTCTAACTCCCTCAGGGTCAGTTGTTTTTCAAAGAAACAAGCTGGGGGTAGATAGCTGTCTTTGGCTGGGGCCTCCCTCTGGAACAGCCTCCCTGCCACTCTAAAAGTTGAGGAGAACCATCTCCAGTTCTGGAAGCTCCCCAAGACCTTCCTCTTTGCTTCTGCCTTTGCTCCCACTCTCCCCTGCTGAACTGCTCTCTTGGCACCGTGCACCTGGCCACCCTTTGGCCCCTGCACCCAGGTACCTGCTCACCCTGTCACACTCAAGCACTGCCTCCCGGCCATCCCTTGCACTGAGGACTCTATCTGTACCCATACAGTTCCCCACACACCCATTTTCTTTTTTTTTGCACTTATCAGACTTACCCTGTCTGATGCTTTAACACAGCAATTATTGGATGCACTACCACTGTTTATTGCCTCTATTATCTATTTATTTGTATTTATTATTATTTATATGTTCTCCTCTGCTCCACATTTTCCACTCTCCCCCTTCTATGCACTTTTCCCCTTTCCCTTTCCCATGCACTTGCACGTTCTCAATGTCACTGGGCCTAGTAAAGTCGTTGTTTTTGTTCTCCCCTGTTCCCCTCCCTTGCCTTGTCGCACTCTGAAACACTTGTGTACGAGCGCGATATAAAGAAATTATCATATCATATAATTGTCTCAGCTACATATGACATTTCACTGTTCCCCTCCCGTACCCTCTTGGACATCTGTACTATTGCTTGTGTACACCGGCCAAGTGCATGGGCATTACGTCAACCAATAGCCTGGGCACTCTTACGCATCAGCTGTGCCTCCTGGAGGTGCTGCTGCACCAGGGCTGTCAAGGCATCATGGCGTTGTTCCATGCAGCTGAGTCTGCCATCAATTTCCTTCATACTGGGGAAGGGTGGGCACTGTGTGCTATGTAGGCCCATGGGGCTCAATAGCAAGGACTAATCAGTGCTGTGGTCGGTGGTGTCCCCCGTGTCCACTGCACCATCATCAGCTATGCCTTCTACAATGAAAGCATGTGCACATGCTTGTGGCTGCTGTGGTGGGGTGGTACTGCTGCAGCTGGGGCAGCAGGGGTGGATGCAGCTTGTGGGACCGGAGGTGGCTGAATGGTTCAGCCTGTGGAACTGGAAGTGGCTCAATGGGTTCAACCTGTCGGACTGGAGGTGGCTCAATGGGTTCAGCCTGTGGGACCGGTTGTGGATGAATGGGGACACCCTGTGGGACTGGTGGTCGCTGAATGGGTTCAGCCTGTGCGACCGGTGATGGCTGAATGGGTTGAGCCAGTGGGACCGGTGGTGGTTCAATTGGTGCAGCTGGGGCCGCAGTGGCATTTGTGCCTGTTAAGGCTGTGGAGTCCTGGGTGGAGGTGATGGTGGTCCATTGGGTCCGGTGGCGTTGATGGCTGGTGCCCATTGAGGTGCTTGGATGGGCCCCTTCATTGTCAGATGATATGCCGGAGGCAGTCAGAAAGGCAGGTTGTCAGTGAAAAGTGTGTATTGATGAGGCAGAGATTCATGCATTATCTTGTTTGTGCTGTGTCAAGGACATGGTGGGGGACATGGCATGGTGCACACATGCTTGTGTGATGTCTGTACATGGTAGGGTGGTGTGCCGGAGATACTGTCGTGATGTACTGACAATTGCTGGGTAGGATGTTAGGGGTGTGGGCTATATGCTGTGTGATGTTGAGTTGTGCAGGGGTGGGCCATGGATGGGGTCGCCATTTGCCTGTTGCCTGTAGCAATTACAGGGATGGGTGGCAATTTCTGCTCATGAGTTCGGCTGGCTGGGGCGAGGGAGTCACATGTTTCCTTGGTGTGTGGCACTGCTCATTTGTGGGTGGTGAAGGGGCTTAGCACTGATATGACTTAGTGCCAGGGAAAGCACTGCAGACACACGCAAATTTAGCTGTGGTAGGTGGATGTGTGTCTGAGTCGCAGCAGAAGCATGCTCTGTTGACAGTACAGGGTGCCTGTGCTGTGTTCCTGGTGTATTAATGGTATGAGTGATGTTTTGGGGGAGGGTGTATGTCGTTGTGTGCACCCAGGTTGCAGGTCTGTTGGGGCTGGGGGTCAGGCAGGACTTCATTGGTGTTGTGCAAGATGCACTTGACATTCATGTCATATATTGCTGCAGTAGTGGGTGCAGGGTGGACACAGAGGTTGATGTTACATTGGGGTTACGTGTACTCACCAGCCTCTTCAGGTGTCCTGGCTCCAGCCTCCGCAGCACTGACCTCTTCTACTGCCTTGAGGTGCAGCACACTGCTGCACGTCTCCTCCCAGGGCAGCAGGTGGATTGGGATGCGCTCCCGGCACCTGTGGCCATGACCTATCTACGCTGGGCATAGAGGAGGTTGCGCACCCTCAAGCACAGGTCGTTCCACCTTTTGTGGCAGTCTCACACAGTGCGGGGGGTTGTTCCAACTGCTGAGACATTCTGGGCAACCTCCTCCCAGATGGTGGTGTTCCACAGCTGGGCCTGCCTGAACTGGTCATTTGCAAGTAGCTCATCAGCATGCTGGACTATGATGTCCGACAACATGTTCAACTCTGTCTCGCTAAAGCGTGGCTTGCACCTCTGGGTCTCACAGACGCTTGATGCCATGTTAAGGGTGGAGTTTATGTGGTCAGGAGTGTGGTATGTCACCTGTGCTTTCAGGATTGCAATGGATTGTGTTTAGTAATGGCCGCCGATTGATTTCCTGTTCTGGCGAACACTGTGTTTCCAGTCACAGTATTTGTGGCATAATTGTTAACGGTGCCGGTGGCTCTGGAACCGTGTTGCTAGATTCGGAATTACCGGCATCGAGGACAACAGTGTTGGAATTGGTTTTGATGGTATTTCCAGCATGCCTGTGCTGCTGTTTCAGGCATGCCGGAATGTGCTTGCACGCCAACACGGAATCAGCCAGAGTTTTTGCCATCACCGGTAGCCGGACATGGGGCACCGGCATGCCAGAAAATCTAATTTTTTACCGGCATTCTTGTAATGAGGCCCAATGGCTGGGGCGAAACACGCACAGCAAATTAAGCTAACAAAGTAAGAAACCGTTAATTGTAATCAATCACTGAATAAACAGTATCAATGCAGACACACATTTTTTCTGATGTTCGTTTCATTTTGCATCTTAGAGCTGCAACTGTGACACAGCAGAATGCGGTCATTGCAATGAAGAAAAAACTGAGCTATTGGAAATTAGGCTGTCCTTTTTTCTTCACTTGGCTGACAACAAGGTAATTATAATAGCAGTGCAGAACATGCAGCTTATATTTAGCGCTCTGCTCTTCACCTAGACAAAGAGAGTTTAACACCTGACCTTGTGTTTTTGCAGTATGACCATGATAACCTTGAAGTGAAGCAGCCGTATAATCCCCAAACGTCTCCCTTATTAGGTACCAGTAAGAGTGTGAGTTAAGAGTAGAATACGCCACATATCTTTACAGGGCATGTAAGTAAACCCACACACAGAGACTAGTTGAAGAGGGAACTCACTTCCCTTTCATATAATAATAATTCAATGAAAAAACGCAGTTAAGGGGTCGTTATGGTTAAGTTGCACTACTAACCTATGAAATTCAATGGAAAAACGTTGTTACAGGGACGTTATGTTTACAGGTAAAACCGAAAAACCTCAGAAATTCAACAGTTATGGTAAGCTAAGCAACCATAACTAGTGCCACCAACGTGCACTGCTAAGACTAACACCCAGGACATCACAGATGACATCACAAATGTCATTGATGACATCACTGATGACATCACATATCTGACTCACTTATTTTTGTTCACTGACATATCTAAGCCAGGTGATTTTGTTCACTGACATTCAGAATATTAAAATTCAAAAGGTGCTGTATATCTAGATGTTAACCTTGTCATATGTTCTTAAAGTACTTTCCTTAGGGTTTGGTCTCAGCTCATGGTGCACATACATGGGGCAATAGAGGGCCTCAAACACACAATTCCTTTGTATTCATGAAGATAAACGTTATTGCTATTTACATTTTCTGATGATGCTGTTTCTTTCTTCCTTACTTTAGTTTCCCTAGTTTCCCTGTATGTGTCTTTGATTTGTATGCATTGTGGGTCTTCGTATGTATTGTTTGTACTAGCACAAGTATGTAGTAAGTCTTGAATTGTTAGCTAGTTAGTACATGTTTAACATTACACAAACACCCCTGACATCTTGTTACTGACAATATAAACTCAACCCCTTGTAGGGACTTTTCATCAAATTAATTTCACATGTGATGTCATCAGTGATGTCAGCAATGGCCTTTGTGACATCATCTTTGATGTCCTGTGTGCTAGTCTTAGCAGTGCACAGTGGTGGCGTGAATTACGGTTGCTTATCTTACCATAACTGGCGAATTTCTGAGGTTTTACCTGTAACAATAACATCCCTGTAACAAGGTTTTTCCATTGAATTTCATAGGTTTTTATTAGTGCAACTTAACCATAACGACCCTTTAACAAAGTTTTTTCATTGAATTTCATAGGTCTTTATTAGTGCAACGTAACCATAAAGTCCCTTTAACAAAGTTTTTTCATTGAATTGTATAGGTTTTTATTGTTGCAAGTTAACCATAACGTCTCTTTAACCAAGTTTTTTTACAGAGAATTCCATGGGTTTTTACCAGTGCATGCTATTTTCCTACAACTTACTAATATCATATTTACCTCAATATAGCAACGCTTGTGTCCAATTTACAACATTTCACTGTAAAACTCTGCCATTTCCCATCTTCTGGCATCATTTTAACACTTCCATACTTTGTCCACTGTTTTTTGCTTCCGACGACGACCGCGAACATCTGACGTCACTGTGGACCTTCCAGACGGTGCCATGTGACCATATATAGACTCAATACATTTTTCCAACATTTCCATTAGCATTTTGTGTTATGCTAATGGGAATAATGTGGCGTTCATCCCCCGTTCCAGCGACTGGAACTGGGGCTAATGGCCCGGCAGGCCAAGTTATTGTGCAACCTGATGCCTGCAGGCTTCGGCATATTATAAATAAATAAATAAATAACAAAGGCTCCAGACGTGTATCCTCCATTGCAGGTGGATAAAGGCCATTAGCCCCCCTGGTTCCCAAAGCGAGAACCCGGGGTGCTAAAAACAGATTTTTCTTCCTACAGCGGGATGCATGCAGCGTTCCGCTGTAGGAAGCAAAATCCTTTTCCAAGATGATCACCATGGAAATAGACAGTGGGGCTCAGAACAGAGCCCCTCTTCCCTTTCCACGGCAGCCTGCAGAAGGCAACGTCAGAACCCTATGACCATATTACCACCAGCAAATTATTTCCCTTTCAAACCTATCCTACTTTTAAATAAGGTGTCTTTGTTTACTTACCCTGATCCTACTGGCTTCTGCGCATTATAAACATATAATTAAATAACAAGGGTTCCGGACCATTATCCTCCATTGCGGCCCCTGCAATGGGGGATAAGAGCCATTAATACTCCTGGTTCCCAAAGCGGGAACCCGGGTGCTAAAAAATAGATTTTTCTTCGTACAGTGGGACGCTGGAGATAGCCACCATGGAAAAAGAAGCCAGGGCTCAGTACAGAGCCCCTCTTCCCTTTCCATGGCAGCCTACAGAAGGCAAAGTCAGAACCCTATGACCATATTACCACAAGCACATTTGTTTCCCTTTCAAACCTATACTACTTTCAAATAACTTTATCACATAGCCGGTCCAAGGTGCACATGGCCACTTTAACACCATTTTTCATTCATCGTGGTCAAGGCCGGTAGCCAGATTGTCCGGGTCATGACCTTATACCATTACCCGGACAATCTGGCCACTGCCCATGGCCACAGGCTATACCTCAGTCACCAAAGTATATCACTATTATTTCTACCTACATTATGACCCTTGTCACAAAATTAAACACAGGTGCGTTTGCAAAACCATGCTTTCAAGTCCTTGCCAATGCTCCTTACACAAGTTTGCTTGAAATCCACCCATGTTTTTTTTTTTTCAAAAGTGTAAAAATGTATGGACATACAATAGTCATATAACTTAGCCCCCAACTTGGCAAAATCCATTCAGACTTTACACAAACATTCAAGGTTGGTTCTATAATCTTTTTGTAAACTTTTGTCCACATTCGTGAAACGACATCAATGTTATAAGCCATCTACAAATGTTGAAAACCCCTCTAATTTAGCACACTCTTGAGACAATCCAACCATACTTTACAAAAACATTTATATCTAGATTTAAAATCGTTTTGCAAACTTTTGTGCAGATTCGTCAAATGGCACCACATTTCTAATTTTGGGACCCAACCTCTAATTTTGCCCCCTCTTGACAGAATTCCACCAAACTTTGCAAGAACATGTATATGTAGACTAAAAATAGTCTTGCAAACATTTGTGCAGATTCCTAAAATGGCACCACATCTGTAAGCCTTTAGATTATTTTGGGACCCCGCTCTAATTTCGCCCCCACTTTACAGAATCCCACCAAACTTTGCAATGCCTTGCAGTACCGGGTCTAGAATAGAATTCCAAGATTTGATGCAGTTTCATTGAGTGGTGCCAAAGTTATAAGCCATCCAAGAACTGCACTGGAACATCTGAAGTGTCCCCGAACTTCACAGGACTGTTGGCGAACATCCGGACCGTTCGCTGTCTTTTATGGTGAAAAACACCATATTTTGGGCTTTTTATGGCCATATCCCTTCCCATCCACATCCCCCCTCACCTCCCCAGAGATTATTTGATAAGTTTGACAAGTGTAATGTTGTGTTTTTTATATGTTTTTACTGCGTTGTCCGCGGACACCAGCGATTGTCCATGAATCCAACATGACAGGTGTTTCCAAAAAATCTAACGCACTGTACGCTTTTCACCATCCAATCAGGAGGCGTGTCCGACATCCACGGACATCACGTAGCCCTCTGGGCCAATCAGAGCCCTGTCTGCGGACTGAACCGGGAAATGGGTCCGCAGAGCGGAGCAGATATCACAAATATTTTTGGAACTATATTTTGCCCGTTTAAAAAAAAAAAATACTGGACACATTTTTGCTAAGTTTAGTGAGGATTCGTCCAGGGGGAACAAAGTTATAAACCTCCCAAAAAAAGTGCTCTTCCTATGAGATGAGCAACTTAATCATAACTACATGGCTGCTATCGCAGGCCTTGTAATAATAATAATATGGAAAATACAACCATGTGTTATGTCGTTGCAGGAAAAACAAGATTGCTAAACATGCCTGAAAAAGTGAAGTGGATAGTAAGTGCTATAAATAGCCCACCAGAGGGGCAAAAGAACAAGAACAAATGCACAAATAAAATTTGATTAAAAAGTAACAATAAGTAAAAAGTACAAAGGGTGCTAAATGTTTATGGTGAAGAAGAAGACAGAGCCCCAACTAATATATTAAATACTTAAACCAGAATATTGTTAGGATTACAGCATGGGTCAACATTTTGTTTTGATAGTGATTTGTAGAAATGAAACATGTAGGGATAAGCATGAATACGTATGAATGAGAGTGTTAGAACTATGAGAGAATGTAAACAGTCCATTGGTGATGAATTTTAGGAGAGCATCCACTATAAATGTTTTGTTCATAAGATCACAATAATTGACCACTGTTGATCATAACAGATATTTTGCACTATTTGAAGTACTTTTCCTTGAACATTGAATGTCTACTTGGAGACCATGGTAAATATGCGAGTTATGTGTTGACTCAAGATATGTGACTTTACTAATGAAAAAGAAAAATAATATGTATACATTTAAAAAAAACAACGAGACAAGACTCTATTGCCACATATGTACAAGACGATAATATGAAAAACTCAGATATAAGTAGGCAATACAGTGCCATACTAATGACTGGGACCTAAAATCACATTAGAGTTTATTTGTGTCAAAGTTTTAGAAGGGTTGCTCTCACAGGTCCTTAAAACACTCAAGTCTCAATTTTGGTTTCACAACTTCTTCTCCTTGGTGCCATTAAACACAACTCCATTGGCCATGCCTGTATTTGCCTACCACATGAACTTCAACGAGGGTTCGATGTGTTAGTGAGAGACCGCATATTGGAATACCCGGGCCTTTTATACAATTTGTCCAGCCCTTGGCCAACCCTCTTACGGGTTAACCATTCTGCAAAATATTTAATTCTGGTCTTAGGTTTCCTTGCCAGGTCAATCCTTTAATATATGCATTTCAATTAGTTTCGCTGATATAAGTAGTACATTTACATATAGGTCAACGGTAGGACAAGGTCTCTGTTCGCGACCCCGACAAGTGGCCTGCAGGCATATTAATTATTCAGTTTACGGAGGTCACAACGGCCAGAATCTTACTCATAATGTCATTTGGCCTCCATTTTGATGTTCAGGGTGACTTCTACATAACAAGAGAACCTAAAATGGCAGCTCAATCTAAGATGGCGGCTTATATTGGTTTCTCTAAGGTCAAGACCTTGCCGTGGAGTTTGTTCGCACATGATGTTTAGACAACTTGGCGTAGGCCAATACACATACAATTGTTACAATAGGAGGCATAATATTGTTTCTATTCCGACAAACCCTCCTTTTGGCCTATGCCAAGTGCTAATACCATTTCTAATATCTTTGTAAATAACTCCATGCATTGTCGTCCATACATCCTGAATCGTTATATGTAATATCTATAGCCATTAGGTCATTCACCAGAACCTCTTGCAACACAAACTCTTTAGATGCTGTATCTGGGGCATACATTTTGTGCCCTATCGTGCTCACTGCCTGAGCGCAACATACCCCTAGCATTGCACATATACTAGGTAGACATTGGATACAGCAACAAAGGAGTAGCAGGATTCCCAAAATAACTAGTATGACAGGAAGCACCTTCCAACCCCAGGATCGTAGAATATCCCAGAACCAAGCACTAATACTCCAATCTCCCACAGAAACATGCACTTCTGAACTAAGGACGTGCAAGTTCTGTATTGCTTTGAAAATTGTCGGTGAGGAA
This sequence comes from Ambystoma mexicanum, assembly GCF_040938575.1. Lineage (NCBI taxonomy): Eukaryota > Metazoa > Chordata > Amphibia > Caudata > Ambystomatidae > Ambystoma > Ambystoma mexicanum. Next base: position 1,183,224,020 of record NC_090921.1, on the reverse strand, counting down.
TCTGGTACGAAAACACAACAAGCGGATCCCACTAATTTACATACTCCACCACGTTCTGCCAGAATGACATCTAATGCCATCCGGTTTTGGAGCGCTACCAATCTTATTGCTTTCTGTTCAGTGTCATATTGTAGAGTATATCCGTGGTCCGGTTGATGGTTCTCTCCAGTACTCTTGCTAGCCCCCTAATATTTTCAGAATTTGCTATCTGTCCCCAAAATGGCACAACTGATTTTGTTATATCTCCCAATATTTGCCCAGGGGTATCACCATTCTCATCCCGCCGTGGGCGAGCCTTAGAAACTTCCAATGTACTAGCTATGAATACCCCAGGTAACAGGATTCCTAAATAACAGGTTCCCTGCCAATCCTTGGGCAACCAGGGAAATGCTGTAATACCGCAAACGAAACAGACAGGCCCCCCTACATACAGAGGCCTGTTCTCTCCGGTCAAATTTACAATGTTCACACAACCTTCAAAATCTGCCATTTCTTTGTACACAGAAGGGGACTGAATCGCGGCTATGGTTAATGGAGTAGGAAGGAGGCACAGCGTCCTTATTGTCTATCGGAGCCATTTTAAAGGAAATTAGAGTTTGGGAAGGAAGAGACAGTTTATCAGGTGGCCTAATAGAAGCAACGTTAGGCTTACTTCTATTTGCAAAAAGCGAGCATCCCAGGGGAGTCAATTCACGTTTCTCAAAATTATTTGGATTAGTTCCATCAAAGGTCCCTGAGATGCTGTCATTCCAACGGCCAAAGAATAATGCTCTAGGAGAGGCATAGCAAGCAGTCGTTAAAGGTAAAGGGTGAATATACCATCCTAGCCCCTTGTTCCCATGTTGGGGTAAATGGGTGCAGATCCAGCAATTACTCTTATTAAAAATGGCATGTGTTGAATTCATTATTATCATTAAAGTGTTATTATGGTACTTTCGTCTATGCTGGGAGTCCCTAGGTGACAGAGTATGAAGGTGTACAGAGGGAGTCAAAGCAGTAGGTACAATTTCAATTGGCAGAAGAGGCTCTAGAGGATAAATTTCTTCAAAGTACCAGAGTCCCACGGCAGTAACTATACAAATTCCAATTACTATTATCACAACACAGCAATACATTTTCGGGGCCCAGGCACATTGTTCATTGTCCGAGTTGGTCACCCCCTTATTTACAAGTCCAATGCGAGCAGCAGCGGTGGAGGTGGCAGGCATCGTAGTTTCTCAATCGACGACCCCAATGTTTGTTGCTGGCGACACTACGGTCGCGCGACTTCTTAGTCCTTCCCCAACCCTAGCCAGCAGAATCCCTTTCTTTTCAAAAACTTTCTTTTGCAAGAACAAACTCTCAATGACTCTTTTCTTTTCCAGATGCACAGGCAAAACCCATGCCGCAGTTCTATTTTCTTCGTCGAAGGTCGTACCTGGTGATTCCCGGTACTGTTTGATGCGTAAATAAGGTAACGTCACTTCCTGAGGGAAGCAACGTATCAGAGGCGACGGAAGCCGCAGAAATTGAAACAACGTTTTCCGGAAGTGACCTTTCCAAAGAGTGTGGAGACAAATGGACTGTTCCCCAAGCTCCACGAGCTCAGAGAGATTCTCCGACACACTCACAGCGCTATTTGCTACTCCAGGATCTGAGATTGTAGCATCAGCGAGAGGTTCTGCTTCTTCTGTAACGTGTGGAGTCGGGTGAGGAAGTTTCTTGACATGCATCGCGTGGATCCAATGCTTCTTTCCAGCCACCCGCACTGCTGTCTGGGTGACCAACAACACCTGGTAGGGTCCCCGCCAGCGAGGCGCGAGGCAGGAAGACCTTTCGTATGCCTTCACCAGGACCCAACTTCCAGGCTGAATATTGTGTCCTGGGCCCGTAAACCATACAGGTAAAGCTGATTGAACCTGATGATAAATGAGATACAGATTTTTAGTCAACTGGTTACAGTAGTCTACAAGCAATACATTTTCAACCTCCCTCAATGCTTTAGGCTTCGGAAGACCCCAAATATCAGCAGGTCTCCCCATCACTACCTCAAATGGAGAGAGCTCAGTCTTAGTTTGAGGTGTGGCACGCATGCCTAACAATATAATAGGTAAGGCGTCCGGCCATTTCAGTTTGGTGCTGGCGCATGTTTTAGCAAGCTTATTCTTTAGGATACCATTATGTCTCTCTACCAACCCAGCACTTTGAGGATGTCTAGCCGAGTGAAATCACTTTTCAATGTGTAACGCTGTGCATGTCTGCAAAATTACTGCTGCAACAAAATGGGGACCGTTGTCCGACCAAATTACTCTTGGCAGCCCAAATCGTGGAAAGAATTCCTTTACCATAGTCTTCGCAGTGGTCATGGCAGTAGCATCCTTAACGGGGAAAGCCTCAACCCATTTACTAAAAGCACAAATGATCACAAGGACATATTTTAGATTGTTACACCGTTCCATCTCAATAAAATCAAAGTGGATGACCTTGAAGGGAACAGAAGGAGGCCCAAAACTACCCCTTGGAGTTACTGTCCCCTTCCCCACATTATGCTGTAAGCATATCATGCAATTCTGGACATAGCGCTGCGCGATCTTCAAAATTTTATCATTTACCCAGACTTGTTCTAACATTTTCGTGATCTGCTGAGCACATACATGCGTAGGACCGTGTGCCATTGTAACCATCGCCAGCACATATGAATCAGGGAGCAACCATTTCCCTTCATATGTATCCACCCAACACCCATCTTCATCAAGTTTCCCCATCCCTTCGGCCCACTTTTTAGACTCTTCTATCGTGGCATCGCTTCCCGGCCTCATATTATTTTTCTGTTTTCACAGTTGGCTCCCGAATAGGGACCCTCAAGATTGATGCGAATCATTGAAGGATTGACGCAGACTATCGAACCGGGATCGGACGGTGTGATACTGCGGGCCCGACCGAACGAGACGCGATACCTCGGCAGCGCTGCACGATCCGATCCTTGGACGATAGTCGTGTGGTCTGACACGGCATCTTGACGAGGGTCCATTTTTGAGGCGGGCAGATTTGTCGAAACCACCAAACACAAGGTAAAATTTGTTAGGTAAGTTCTTTGGTAAACCGTACGGTCCTCCTTAGGTTTGGTCAGGTGTAGTCATGACCCGACTCTTAATTTAACCCTGACAATCTGAATTTGGCGTATTGTATCTGCAGCCACAATTATTGACCAGGTAACACCAATTTTTTGTGAAATGCCTGGGAAATTGTCTAGCTGCTTTACCTGTGTAACCTGTGTTGGTGTGTTTCTTTTTGGGCTTCCCGGCCTCATATTATTTTTCTGTTTTCACACTTTGGGCTCTACCATTCCCCTACATTCATTCTCCCAAATATTCTGGAACCTCCCCTTCTTAATCACAAACTAATATCAGTAAGCTTACAGGGATCACACATGAGACAGGAATGGAATATGTTTCCCAAAAAGGAATTCTTTTCAGAGTAAAAAAAAAAAGAAATAAGCATTTCCTTTAGGGGGCCAAGAAATCTGCAACGAAATAAGATAATCATGATCAGAAAAAATTCAGAAACGTCCAAAGAAAAATCTCATATAGGTGCAGGTATTTGATCAGTGTGCCAAATAAAGTAAATAAAGTTCCATGAAAATATATCTCACCATCTTGTCATTTCAGTCTAGCAAGCCAAGTCTCTGGTGTTTGTTGCCTCCTTTGTAATATTGTTATTCAGCTAGAGGATGGTGCAGAGGTCTCCTACTCCCAGCTCTCAATCTGCACTCGAGCCTGATGGTTGTTCTATAGTTGGTGTCACATTGGAGCTGGCCGTAAACAAAGGTCCAGATTGAAAAGAATACAGAAGGCCACAATAAGATTTTTACCAGGTCTCCTCTATTCCTCTCACTACCTCCATCAATTAGGACTTTGGTTCCACAGTCTTCCAGCCCAAACATGTGTTCCTCCTCAATGTCCAGCTATGACGTTAAAACTGGTGAACCTTTTCTCTTTCAGTCTTTGCTTGCCTTTTTCACTGCCCACCTTCTAGCCTTGCCCCACCTCAGTGCCTCACAATAGACCCATTCCTCCACCTTTCTCTGGCTTTCCCTTGCATCTTAACTCACGTCCTCTTCCTGCACTTTAATTCTTCATCTATGCCTCAACTCTTTACACTCATCTGCCTGCTCTTCAGTCTCCTCCCTGATGTACCCCACTTTCTCTTTATTCACCTCATTCTGGATTTCCTCTCCCCAGAAACCTGGATATGACTCCTCTGAACCCCTTGGCTCTTTCTTTCCCACACCTCCTGGAACTTTCCCTCTCCAGAACTCCCCAAACCTTTGGGTATTTCACTGTACAGCACCCTGTATCCCTCTCTTCACAGAACCCCTGATGGCTGTCTCCCCAACCATAGTTCTTTAACGGCCCAACCTCCTGGACCTTTCTCTCCTTGACACCATGGGACGTTATCGCCTCTCTATTTTTCTCTCCATCCTGCTGGGTCTTACTCTCTCCAGAACCCTATTTCTCTCCTTTACAAACATCTTAGTTCTTTCTCTCGTCAGTGTTAGGGAAAATTCTCAAGAATGTGCTAATTTCCACTACCCTTTGAGACCCCCATCAACTTTGCTGGATTTCTAGGATTTAAATTTTTACCTGGAAAGTGTGTGAGCCTTTTTTCCCACTCTTTCATGTATTTTTGGTGAGTTTTACTTTTGTGTTATTTGGATATGGGGTTTTAAACAAACTCCATAGGCATCATCTTTTTCTTGTGTGTCACACAGCGCATTTAGTGCAGTGGCACAAGGGTGTCTTTCAGGCTCCCCAAGGTGTAAATACCTTCTCTGGGACTGACTACTGTCTCCCAGAGCATGTAAAGTTAAATTGACTTTACTAGTCTTTTTAAATGTACAGACTCAGCACACAGTATCTTCCTATAGAGTGCTGGAGGGGTAGCCTAGCATCCCCTGAGTCAAAACACTCATGTAACAGCAAAATGTTACCCTTTCCCACTTGAAATGGCTGGTGGCAGTGGTTTGGATCAAACTACCATGATTTTTCCCGACAGCAAACAACGGTAGCTAAAAATCGGGCCAGCCATGTTTTTCAATATGACGCCCAAGACCTATCTGTAAAAAGAGACTCCGGTCAACTTTTTTTGCCATTTCTTTTTGGAAAGGTCCTTCTTTTGTTTAACTCTGATCGCCAAACCAGGTTTGGTCCCTTTGTTCATTGGCCTTTGGCGGCTTCAGTGCTGAAGCCATCCTCTGGCGCCTGAGTGTCTGGGGTGGACAGGATGTGAGGGAAGTGCCCGAAACTCCCTGTGCTTAGTCTCCTAGGAGACCTAAATGCACTCTGGTGTGATTGGCCGGTTGGCTGTCCGGCAAGGACAAACACCCTGCTGTTTGAGTGACAGTCAGGCTGGAATGAATGGGGAAAAACTGTTTAAAAGCAGGTCTCTGGGACGAAAGAACCGCAGACGAGCTGAAGGAAGGCGACTGCTGCAACTCCTGGTCCACCGGTGAAGCCCTGCTGCAGGTCCGAATTTCCTGAAACTCCATCGACAAAGAAGCCCTTCAAGGTTAACTTCTTTCCTTGAGTTTGGTGGGAACAACCAACTTGCAAGCCACCTGGACACCGTCCCCATCCTGGAGGAATTTTCTTCTGAGTGCTGTTGAAACCGGCTAGCCAGTGGGAAGGAAACCAGTTTGTGGACTTTAAGGCACTCAAACCTTAAACCAACATTTTGCCAAGCTTGTGGCCTCTTCCCTGGGCAGTACAGGAAGCTCCCGACGTCCTCTTTCTTGTCCCCACGACGGAAGCTCAGGAACAGCGAGAACTGCAGGAACTGCCAGGAACAGCTGCCTCGGCTATAGCTTTTCTTCACTTATAATGTACAGAACTCCGTTCTGCCGCGGTGAAAGTTTGTGAAACTGTATCACAACTTGGTTTTAATGGAAGTGCCCTTGACGATGACGGTGCCTCTTGAGTTTCTGTAACAGGATCCCTACAACGTAATTGACACAGGTGTTCGGCTCGCACATTGCAATTCCTTTCATGGAATACATGTGGCTATCAGTCTTTTGCTAGTCAACCTAATGGTTTAAAATTGTTAGGTTCTTGCAGGCAACCTGGCTATTGAATGAGTTTGTACTTGATGGTTAAACCACTTTACGGTAAGGGGTGCCCTAAGGAGGGGTCTATGTATTGGTGTGAAGGCTCATTTGGATTCAAGGGAATATTTGCAGGGTGGTATGCATCCTAACTATGCATGTGTTTTACTTAATAATTTGCTGACTTCTTATGACACCATGCAAGCAATCACCTTGTATAATAATATTATTGTATGACTCCTGCACACCCGATGGAATATTAACTTCTGACCATCTTCTTAAAAAATATGTAGGATATTGCAAAACTGGAGAGACCTTTCCCCTGATGGTGCATTGTATTGGGTTGGAATATGAATGAGGGCTTGACCCAGCTGTTGATATTCTGGCTACTCATAATATTTGTGGGGTAATGAATCAACAAAAGCTATTAAGAAAGGGATGACTTTGGTCTGATATGCTATTGGGCTTTGACCTAATCCCTTTAATGCCTAGCAGGAGTTATTCTCTTTTAATTATCACCACTTGCAGCAATGGAAGATTTTGTTGGTGTAGTTTTCTCAGATATACCAGAGGATAGCTGGGGGTCCACCTGACTCTCAAGGCCCCAACTCCCTTCCCCAGAATAAACAGAGGACTCAGCCAACTGCAAGTTAGAACTGCAGTTTATTGCACAAACCAACAGGGATCATACAAGACCATCAAGATTCTCCAGTACTTCCCAGTATTCCATGGTGACATTGCGTTTTTGTGAACAAATTACGTCATCCCTGGGCTCTTCACCGAAAAACATATCACTGCACATGATTGGGTATTGAGAGAACTAATACCTATGGAGGTACCCTGTAGAGGTTATTCTACTGGCCCTTGCATGTCAGGTGGCTGGCATGTCCTTGGCCCAAATAACTATCTATTATATTGTTTCAGATTAATGGGCTTACCATTGGTTCTTGCCACTTGCCATTCACTCCTGATTTTCTATTCTGTGATTGGTTAGAGCTGATCTCCCCAGACCTGGGACTCAATTCGGTTCTCAGCCCTCTGTGCACCTCTTCACCTCTTCAAGGTGATATGAACGATTATGTGTCTGCATTGTAACTGGTAGTGTACCACCTTTGCCTATGAGAGTGTGCTCTGATGTTGCAATACTTGTTGTTGCTTTCTTTGTTTGGCTTAGCTGGGACTGGCTCTGCTTTCCCACCATGGGTGAATGCCCATTGTCTCGTCTGGCTGCATCACGTGCTTAGAGACCACAAAATGAAGTTCTTGGGTCTGCATTTATGAGGATGTATTCCCTTTATCTGCAGCTGGTCCCCTTGTCGTCTTTATACTGGAATGTGGCCGTTTATCGCTTGGGCTGTGAGCCTGCTTTGCAGCCTGAATCAGCCTGAATCAGATTTTCTCATCTCAGGCTCTGTGGCTTGAGGCCTTCTGTAATTTTCCTTAAACCTCATAATATGATTTCTATATGCTCATGTTATGCTAGGTAACCTATAAGATAGTCACACATGGTCCTACCAGGCTCCATATATATTCATGTAGTCCCATAGGGTTAATTGCTTTAAGCATCTGCAAGCTTGCTCCGATCTGTTGTTTACCTTGCATTTCTGTATTACTGCATTTGACTAATGAGAGAACATAATAAAAACCTTGACAGTATGTATATGTGTCCATCCTCTGCATACAGAAATGTGTAAGCATGCTCTTCATGTATGTGAGTGTGTGTTCATGTAATGCGGTGCAGGACTGCGAGTGTGCTTCATGACTAATACTGCTATGTTGTGGTGTCACTAATGACATCACCACCATGGCTTCTTGTTGCTTAATCGTCACTGTCCATCAAGGTATTGTATTCCACAATCTCCATATCTTCCCCAATACCTGTGAAGACATGTACTGGATTTGGTCTGTATTGCTGGCTGAGAGGATACCGTTCTGTGTATTTGTCAGCCATTGGTGCACTTGGAATTTGTCCGAAATAAGATGGGTGCCTGCAAGCATTTTTGGCATACTGCATACTCCTTCTGGGTTGCACCATACCCATTTTCCTTCATAAATCTTACCATCAAATTGATTAGCTAGCTTCATCGCCCCATGTGGGAATAGAGGACATGCTATTATTCTCTTTCTTAGATTGTCTCTTTCCTCCACTTGCGTGTCCTTTGGATCTCCTATATTCACATCCATCATCGCCTCCATTCCTATCAATTTGTCTGTTGTTTTGCAGCATTGAGTGATGCAGATCTTGACCACACACAGTGCAACGAGTACCACTATTAGTGCCCCATGTATTTATTTCAGTCCATCTGCAAGCCGTGAAGGCATCCATGACCAGAGGCATGCTAACCAGCTTTGGTGTTTTCCAGTCCCCTTGGGTTCGTCCTCAATTTTGGCATGCATCTTTGACAGATGGATCACTGCTTCTGCCAGAGTGCCATTCTCTTCATCATTGGCAAGTACGAATGTGCAATAGGAACTCCTAATCCTTGTGCAAACTACTCCTTCCATTGCGGTGAGCAGAACCAGAACATATGTATTCTGGAGCGCCATCAACCTTACTCCTCGGAGCTCTACTTTTATTGTGTTGAATCCATTCACTGTAGAGTTTATTGTCAGCATCAGCTCCCACCTGGTAATCTGCAGCAATTTTGCATTTGTATATGTCTGAACTGCTGGAACTATTGACGCGAAATACATTTATGTTCTGATAAATAACCTACTTTCTGGTGGCACATCATCTAGCGCTGTTTCTGATGCATTTGAGAAATAGTTGCTTCTGGCACATTTGTATTATTTCACCCATCTTTACCTGTGCTGCTCGATCCTTGTGCAGCTTGAAGATATCAGTTGCCACCTGAAATGCACAAAAGTGAGCAATATTGTGTTAGTGTCAAATTAGTTTTAAGCCCTGTGGACCAGCTTCTCACTCATTGCAAATATTAATAGCTGTTCCGACACAGTTCTAATTCCAGGGTATCTCCCTGTTCAAAGTGTGGGTAAGCTTGGGCCAAATATGCTATGAAAACAAGATAGTACACTCCAGGTGGACGCTTATAATCTGTTGGTTCTCCTAATATAATGGACACATTGGTCCGAAATGGTATCAAGTTGTAAATCATTGAGCAACATGAACAATCATCAAAATATCACAGTCGCTGCTTTCACAAAGAATGTAGAGAATAAAATAACAAACAGACAGTGTATCCTCACTTTGGATGTGTAGGAAGCCCTTGCCCTAACTCTGCTGTCCTTGAGCGAGTAGTAACCATTTGGTGTCCTCCAATCGACAGTGTAAATTCAGAATCATCTTATTGTTCCTCTTGCTGATGATCATTGGCTCGGTCGATCTGGTTGCCAGGTGAGGCCACACCTTTGTATGGCTTGATGTCTGAGAGGTGGTTCCACAATGTAATGGCTCTGTCAGCCACTGCCTCGACTGTATACAAACCAGTGAGTCTGGGTGTGTCCCACAGTCAGATGAAATTCCTCAAAAGTATACTGTCACAGAGACAAACAAAATCATTCTGTCAGAGAGTCCTTTGGTTCATTGACACTGTTGCTTTATCTGCGGTCTTCAGGGCCTAGCTGATGTCATATCTGGTGAGCGATAAAAGAGGCACTAGCAATCAAGGAAGTAATGTGATTAAACATTTCCTGGTCTAACACAGCAGCTCTAATTTCCGCAGCTGTGGGGGGAGCCTGGCGAAGTTGCATGCGCCGATCTGTCACCACCTCGTGTGGAGTTAAATGCTGGTCGGTCCCGGGCTTATTGCACAATGCAAATAGTGCCAAGGGTAATAAATGGAGCCAATTCTTTTTTGTACTCTGATTGGTTTGGGCAATACCTTCCTTCAAAAGGCTGTTCAGGCGTTCACACACCCCATTTGCTTGCGGGTGATAGGTGCAGGAGAATTTATGTTGAATGTCTAGCAGCATTATAATGTGCTTGAGCATTTCATTGGCAAAGTGAGGGCCATTGTCAGACCACAGGACCTCACACACACCCCATATTGGGAATACTTCCTGGACCAGGAATTTCGCTGCCCTGAGGGCATCAGGATGCGAACAGGGGCCTGCCTCAATCCACCAAAAGAATGGACACACAACCACTATCATGCTGTGGTATCCTTGGCAAACTTGGATCATGTCAACAAAGGCTCCTCTCACAACTCTCATTGTATTTCCTGCAGTAAACTGCTTGCATGTCAAGCAGTTACTCACACATTCATCCACATGTTCAGCCAAGTTAGAACAGAACCATGTTTCTCCAATATAGGCGGTAATGACCTCCATCTCAGTGTGTGGTGGATAGTGTAACTATGTCGGTGCAGTCTGCAATAATACTGTGTAATTCTGCAGCCGTAGGGCATCTGTTGGAGAGACTGTACATCCCTTTTGATCCACAGGTCTTTTTCATCTCTGGGTGCAGTTCCCTGTAGCTCCATTATTTGTGTTTCTGGTAGTACATTATACCCTTCCTTTACTATCATTGTCCTTGCATAGACACAGGCATATGAAGTTGCCTCCATTTCTAGGAGCTCTCCCAGATATGAAGCATAGTTTTCTTCTGAGTCTGCTGCTTCGTCTCCCCTTGATATAGGGTCTTTCCCTTTTGTGTGTGCTTGGCACTTCACTATGGCTATCTGTGCAGGATAATGTAAAACCTCAATGACTCTGCCCTCCTGAAGCCCTCCTCATCCATCGTGACAGTCCTGAGTGTACTGTTGAAGTCACGATGAGTATACTGTCACCTCCTTGTCTCTGCTGCGTTCCAATGCTAATAATAATGCCACTAGTTCTGCTGCCTGTGCTGAATAATCTGATGGCAATTGCTCACTGATCACTACCTCACTTGTTCTATCCTCTCTCAGCTCCAACACTACAGTTCCTGTATGTCTGGCCCCATCCGAATGATACATTCTTTCAAGAACTGTCAATGTAAAGCACATCTCCCCCCTCAAGTGCGACCTCCTGTACCTTACAGGTGTCACTGAATCACAGAATGTTTTCTGTGCAGTCATGTGTGTAGTCACCATCCTGTAAAACCCCTGTGACAAAAATCATCAGGTTAACGAGTCTACACCTCACCACCTTCAGTGATAGATTTGATAGTAACACCTCATCCCCTGATGCTCTTTGTGTTGTCAGTGTGCGCTTTAGTTTCTGCAGTATCACAAAGAGGGCATGCTCCACATAGAGAGTGGTGCTGCACCTCATAGTAGTACCTGCTGATTTATCCATTGCAAATGCGGCAGCAGCTAAATCTTGTTTGCAATGATAATACCCTCATTACTGGGTCAAGCTTCCCACTGTAGTATGATATTGGCTTGTGCCCCAAACGTGTCTTCTCTGTCAGTACTGTTTTCACACCACCTCATTGGTGTGTGAGAATACAAAGAACACATGTTTGTAGTCTGAGATCCCTAACACTGGAGCTGTGCATATTGCTTCTTTGAGCTCATTCAATGCCTCAGTCTTTTCTGTTGTCCATTTTATTATCTTGTGTCCCTTTTGTGCTTCCTTCAGAACACCCAGTAAAGCCCTGATCTAAGTGCTGCAATCAGAAACCCATGCTCTGCAGTAATTGCACAACCCAAAAAATTGCTACATCTCTCTCACTGTTGTGGGTTTTGCTGTCTTGCGTATTGCCTCCCCCTTTCTGGCATCAACTGTCAGCCATTTTGTGAAATAATCTGTTCAATGCATAGCATTTCTTTCTGACAGTACTGCAGTGTGTCATTGTCCACCATGTAATCCTTGTCAGCTAACACTGTCAACATGTGTACTGAGTCACTTCTACACTTTTCTTCTGTTGTGCTGAAAATCAAAATATCCTCTATATACTGGATGACTGTGCTCTCCATCTGTACATTGCCTAGGTCCATTTGAAGGACCCCATGGAATATGGAGGATGACTCACAGTACCCTTGAGGAAGTCTTGTATTTTTCCACTTGTGGTTTCTATACATAAAGGAAGTCAAGTCTTGTGAGTCTGGGTGAAGTGGTATAGAGAAGAAGGTATTCTTCAAGTCCATGACCATGAAGTAGGCAGCTTCAGCTGGAATGCTGCACACAATTGTCGCTGGATTCAGAACCAGAGGATACTCTATTTCTAAAATGTGATTAAGGGGGCGCACGTCCTGGATAAAATGCAATGACCCCCCTTTTGCTTTCTTGACTGGGTACACAGCACTGTTGCATGGTGATTCTGGTGGTATTAGAATGCCCCTTCTTCACTAGTGCTGCAATCATCTCATAAATACCCTTGCCTACTTCTTTTGATAGTGGGTATTGTTTTACTCTGGGTAAAATCAATCCTGGTTTCAGATTTATCTTCACTCCCCCATTCCTTTCAGAAGCCCCACATCATAGGGACTTGTGGTCCATAGGATGCTGGGCATCGTGGCAAAATCAACCTGACAGAAGAAGGGGGTTGCCTCCAGTGTCATTGCCAACTTCAGTGATACCTTTTTGTAGTGTATCTTCAACAAATATGCACACTCATTTTGAACACCACCTCGTGCTCTGATCGTTCATCTCTGATTAGTTCTCAGTCTCTCATTGTAGTTAGCCTGCACCATTCAGCTACAACAATCACTGATCACTATGGTTGTCCTGTCCCATGTACCGCTATCCACTTGTCCCTCACAATCACTGTCTCAACCTCTAGTGGTATTATTGTCCCCTCTGCCTCATCCAATGGTATCACTGATCTGAACAAATACTAATTTGCAACATGCCACATCTTCCCTTGAATCCCTGGGAGCCATGCAGTTGCAATCTCAGTCCCGTACTGGAACAGCTCCTCAACTATTGCCACACCCTTTTGTACCTTCTGTGCACAATAGGCTTGAATGACCTCTCTTATGCCGAGAAAGTGTATCCCTGGTGTAGCGCACACTATCCCCTTGTCTGTGTATGAAATTGTCATGTTTAGTCTGCTCTTAATGTCGCGTCCCAGTAGATTTATGGTGTCTGTTGAGAGTAAAGTAAAGGCAAAGATAAATGATGCTCCCCTATAGAAATGGGGATATAGTCTGTAAAAGGAACCACTTCCCTAGCCCCAGAAAATCCTGGAGGATTCATGGCATCACCTGACAAACTAAATGTTCCCTCTCAAATGCAGGACCTAGTTGCCCCAGTGTCTACAAGAAAAGAAAATGTTTTGCCACTTATAGCCATCCCTATGCAAGGTTTCTCTGCAGGTTTGGATGTGATCGACAGGATGGAACACATCAAGTCTGTCTGTGGGCTGTCCTATTGAGGGTATAAGGACATCCCAATCCAAGAAAATTGATTGTTCCCCACCATGGTGACCCTCCCAGGGGGTCATTGCTATGTAGTTTATGTGTGACACTGTGCCGTTGTGTGCCTGCTGTTCTGTATCTGTGGCAACTGTTACTAGCTTGAGTCTTCAGTGATTGCAAATAGTGTGGCATGGGTGCTTGCATCTGTGGTATATCATGAGCTATATCATGAGCTGGTGTGTCTGGGAATGTGCTCTATGTGTCTGTCCTTGCTGTTTCTGTGGTTGGTCCTATGTGTAATAGTCATCTTGGTCCTCCTGATATGCTCGCTGGTACTGTACTCACCAATTCTGCTGCATCCCACAGTTTCTGCACACTCTCACAATGTGCCCCATCTACCTGCATGATCAGCACTGTGGTGGCTCACAATCTTACCCTTGAAAATCCCATGCATAGTCCCCTCGGCCCTTCTGCACCTGTGGCCGTATCCTCAAACCCCTCTTGTGAAACCCCCTTGGTTGTGATGTATCGGTAGCCCATATGCGCATCCTCTGGATGGCCCCCCCTCTTCCTCGAAAGCCATGCTGCATCTTCCTCCACCCCATGAACCTCCCCCTGCGGGCGGTGGTATGTCCTGCTGCTGCTGTGTCCCCTGTGAACCTGCAATTGTCTGTAGCGCTCCTTCAACGTATACTTTGGTAGTTTCTTCTGCACTAGTTTTGCTTCCTTTAGCTTTCTTTCCTCAGCCTTCTTCTGAATGTTCTCCTGCAATAGCGTATAGTGGTTTACTATTGTGAGCTATTTTTCTGGCCAAGGTTTTGCCTCCATGGCTACTAACTACTTTAGCTGTTTCTTAACCAGTTCTGGCAGTCCATTGCATATGTGGTAAAATACTGCCACTGTTTTGTCCTACTGTTCTCATGTTTAAAGGCCCCAAAGCTCCTGGATCACTTGAATATAGTGTAAAGGGACTTCATCTGGCCCCATCTTGTGGGCCATAATTGCACCAATATCTGACCTGTCTGGGTATTGTTTCCTTAAGGCTTTCCATACAACAGCTCTGCAATTTGCAAACGACGAGCCATTGTGCGCGTGTCCTAGGTGGTCACTCTGGGAAACTCAGCCGTCTTCCATACATTGTCAGCGACTTCTCAGAGGATTGAAACTAATAGCCCTTTTATGTTCTCTATTGCTAGTCTCTATCCTGCTGTCATCCTTTCGATCTCATATATCCATTTCCCCAACACTGTGGTTAACAAAGGTAACCTACATTTCACGTTTTCCTTGTCAATAAGCTTCCATGGTATATATTGAGGATGCCCCCCTCCTCTTTCCAGTAGGGGCATTTGTGTGAACCCTACCTGGCCACTTGCTCCTCAAGTCAGTCTGGCCTACTTGTCTGCATTTCTAATATTGGTGTACACATCTAATGGTTCTCTTATGGGTATTCGAGCACAATTGTCAGATTCCCCTGTGATCCTCTGTCTAGAACATGCTTTACCTGTCTCCCCATTCCTTCGTCCTCGGAGGTCTCTAAGTCTCTCAATGTATAGGTGTAAACTGAGTTGTATGATGCTACTCTGGTTGATGGTGTCTGACCGCCTTGGTCATCCTTTGCCGCCCCATATTTATGTCCCCCAGGCAGGCCATACTTCTTTCTGCGCTGTCCCCCAGAGACCTATATTTTGGTTGCCCTCTTTTCTCATCCCCACGCCGCCCTGTGTCATCTTCCTGACTCTGTCTCCATATTGCTGGAGAAGTAGTCCACGAAGTTCAGTCTCCTAGAGGCTGTGTCTTCCCAAGCCTTCCCTTTTGGATCAAACAAGCCTATGTCACCCTTATCTCCATAGGAGCCTGTGCGCTTGCCTTCTGCTGTGGTCATGGCTCTTCTTTGCAGGGTTGTAATATCTGATTATGTGCACCCACCTCCTCTTCCTGTGCTCACGCTATCTCCCATGCCTAGTGCCCATCGTGCTCTTATTTTTTTAAGTGAGCTCTCCTCCTCTGCCTTTTGTGCACGCTCTTGTGCTATTCACTCTTTGCCACTTCCTCCATTCCCTGTCTATCAACATTCGTTTTTCCTTATCATCTGCTTTCCTTTGTTACTCGATCTCTTATTGCTCATTCCTCCTCCTCTCCCATTGCTCCCGCTCCTTCTCTTCCTCCCTCTTCCTCTCTCTGCACTCTCTCTCTAGTCTCTTTTCTCTTTCTCTCTCCCTTCTGTCCGTTTCCTCCATTATCTCAGCCCAATCCGTTGCTTCGCTGCTCTCCTTAAGGCATTCTATTGTCTTTCTTGCTCCCTCTGCCTCTCCATTTGTCTTTCCCTCCAGCTTCAGGAGGATCTGTCCCCATACCCACTCATTTGTGGCTATGCCCCCCAACCCCTCCTTTGTGCCCTTCTGCACCTGGCCGATCGCTCCTCTCTCATTGGTCACCTGCCCTGTCATCTTCTGTCTCTCTTACTTGGTATATGGTGCAGGTTTATATATCTTATATATCGGGTATGAATATCCTTCTGCTGCCTTTAACCCTCATAATGGGTACATCCCCTGCTCATCGTCTGTGTCCTCAGAATTCTCGCTTGCAGGAGAGGGTGGGGGAGCGGAGGCTGGGTGCATGGGCCATTGCACCTTCTATTGGCTCAGCATCCACTGATGACTCACTGCGTCCCCCTCACCCTTCTGAAACATCCTCCACAATTTGAATATTTTCATGTGGCTTACTAGTTTCTGCACATGCTTGGAGAAACTTCTGCATGGTGGCCATGATTTGGTCAATTTCCTCTCAGTGCTTTTAGTCCATTCTAAACTGTATTTGCATTCTTGTCTTTATAAGGTGGAAGGGTCTTACACAGGTGCTTTAGGGGCATGTAAACCCGCAATTCTCTTGATACATTGCTCTTGCTCTTACCTGAGCTCAAATTTAAGGGTTTTGCTCGTCTACTGTTGAGGGAAAAACACAGTGTAATCACAATGCTTTTTAATTCACTACAACCCTCTCTCACTCCATAACCTGTCAGGCGTGCTTCACGCGCCACCCCCATTACAATCACTGCCTCCTCAGGCACACCCATAAATCATGCGCATGCAGCTCCCATGCACCGCCACTCGAAGCCTTTGTCTGTCAATCTCAAACCTTCCAATGCTAGGTCCTCAACATCTCGTGTTCTCCAAGTCCTATGTGCAAACCCACGGGTGATGTCACCGATTTACTAGACCAGGTAGTGCTAACAAGTTAATTACATGGCACACAATACTATAACCCTGTTGCCCCAAAAATACACACAATCCCAACACAAACCCCACAGCTGTCTTCCTGCCTCCTAGCAGAGTAAACTAATATTCTTCTTGTGTTCAATTGTACCTGCATCGTCGCCTTGCAAATAATACGCATCCTTGAGACTTAACCAGTCGAATCACCTTCCACAATCTATTCAAGCTCCCCTACTAAACCTTACGGGGATATCATCATCTATGTCCAGAGATAAAATGCCCAAACCACAGGAAAGCAACTATATACATACATTCTGTCATCCGTGCCCTCGAATCAATAGTCTAGGTTGTCCACCAAAACCGTTTACCTCGAAACCGAATGTGTCCTTACCACAAAAAAGAACTTCTACCTCTGTTCATGTCCCTACTAAACTCGACTGTGCTTGACAATACTCAACAATGCTAAACAATACTAAACAATACTCCACAATACTCAACACACCCCCTCACACCCCCAGTTGCCATGTGACTGGGTCAATACTTACACTCTGTGGTCGGCTGATGCTGCTTGGCTGCTGCGTCTCCCAAAGCTGCCACTTCGCCTTCCTGGTTTACTGGACGCCTCACGGACATCGGGCAGGATATTTCCCAGGCTGGCTCCAGACAGCTTTTCCATGGGGCACGCATTCCCCATCTTCTCAAAATGGTATGGTATGGTATTGTAATGTTTATTTGCAAGCACCTATACACAAGGCAAGTATTTTAAAGGGCTCAAGGAGGGAGGGAACAAGGGGAAAAAAACAGTAATTCAGAGCCTTTGAATTTCTGAATGATAGAAGTCTGCACAGGCAGAGTAAGTGCATATAATACAACAGTGTAGAAAACAGAAAATAGTTTTGGTGACAATTCTACAGTTTTTCCAAGTGCATTGAGGCGCCACCATGCAAGGAGGGGAGACAGGGAAGATAGATAAACAATCTTCAAGGCATTGTACGTTCAGATTGTGCAAGTGCACAGGCGGTACAGGAGAGGAGAGGTGGGGATGACAAGTGGAGGGGGGAAACACACGAGGGGTCTTGCAGCCTTTCAGGTTCTGCATCAGGAGAGTCAGCTTCATGCCAGGCTAGTGCAGCTAACCATCACCTTTGGTACCAACTTGCTGGAATAGTTTTTCAAGGTATACCAAAGGATGGCTGGGGGTCTGCCTGACTCTCAAGTGCCCAGACAAAACAGAGGACTCAGCCAATGGCAAGCAAGTGGTGCGGTCTATTGCGAAAACCTAAAGGGATCATGAAAGACTATCAAGATTCTCTAGTACTTCTCAGTATTTCATGGTGCGCATTGTGTTTTGTGAACAAATTACATCATCTATGGACCCTTCTCCAAACAATCTATCACTGCACATGATTGGGTATCAAGAGTACTAATACCTATGGAGGTATATGATATTATATGATTGGTTATTTATAACGCGCTTAATACACAGAGGTTTCTAAGCGCGGACCCAAGGATCGAACCTGTGTTGCTCCGTGTTGTCTTGCTTATAAGGCAAGCACGTTGCCCCTGAGATGTCCTCCCGAGACCCTGTAGAGGTTATTCTACTGGCCCTTGCATGTCAGGTGGCTGGCCTGTCCCGTGCCCAAGAAACTATCACATTGTTGCAGATTAATGGGCTTACCATTGGTTCTTGACCCTTGCCATTCACCCCTGATTTTCAATTCTGTGATTGGTTAGAACTGACCTGTCCTGGAACTCGATTTGTTTCACAGCCCTCTGTGCACCTCTTCAAGGTGATGTGAACAATTATGTATCTGTATTGTAACTGGTAGTGTATTACCTTTGCCGATGAGAGTGCGTTCTGATGTTGCAACACTTGTTGCTTCCTTCGTCTGGCTTTGCTGGGACCATCTCTGCTTTCCCACCACTGGTGAATGTCCATTGTCTCGTTTGGCTGCAACACATGCTTAGAGACCAGAAAATTGAGCTCTTGGGTCTGCATTTAGGAGGATTTATTCCCTTTCTCTGCAGCTGGCCCCTTGTCATCTGAAGATTGGAATGTGAGTGTAACGCTCACCTGGCTCCGACAGAGGCGCTGACCTGGTCTGGATTGCTGTGACCCCTTCAAGCGTGATGCGCAGGATTCGAAACACCGACTGAACTGGACCCCCAAATCTGGCTTGTCTGGCCCGTAGAAAAATCTTTCTGTAGGTGGAGAAAGGGGATTACTGACTGCTGAGTATTGTGATTGCTTCCCACCTCCCCTTTGCTCTTCTCTGACCACCTCCGAAATCCCCAATCAAGGCTCACCTTAATGTTTGAATGGATGAGCTCTCCATCCTGCTTCTGGTGCAGGGGCGCGTATTTGACCAGTTACTTCACTGGTTTTGGAAGGCGAAATGCTGTAAGTACGCAGTTTAAAAAGTTCCAGAGTAGAGTCTTCTCTTTGTTTGCTTTTCTTAACCTGCGATCTGTCCTTATTTTCAGGTGCAGAGTGGAAGTGATGCTTCGAAGGATATTGCCGGAGATAAACTCAGGTGAGTTTGTGATAAAATGATCCCTTTAAATGTCTTTGAATCCCTCTAGTAATGTCTTTATTTTTTCCCCTTAGTGGCCGGGGTGCGGTACCAGGCCAAGAAGTGGAGCCGACCCGAAATGAGGAGTGGTTCCGTCAAATATGGCCAGGTAAGTCTTGTGACGGAAAATCAGGCTTTCCACATTTGTTCCTCCTGCTCACCTTTTGTCTCTTCTTCTCCCCTGCAGGTGCAGAGATGTGGCGGAATGCCCAGAAGGTCGCGGTGGATAGTGAAGAGCCCACGAGGCAGGTGAGTGATGCGCAGCGCTGCAACAAGTAGCGCGATGCTTTTAAAGAATGTCTATCTTCAGGATCGCTGGCGTGATGGTTCCGGACACAGGTAGGAAGTTAGATTAAGTTCTTGGTTTTCACCTTTTCTCTTCCCTTCCTTCCTTTCAGGTATCCCAAGATCGAGGCGGGCGTGGCTGGAGGCAAGATGCAGGAGCAGGCACGGTGAGCGTTCAGCTGCTAGATGCAGAGCAACGCGAAGCACGTGTGGCAGTCCGGGCGTGGTTTAAATAGCCTTGGAAGAAGTTCCAGGTAAGTATTCTTCCACGGTCCCCACCCAAGTAAAATAGTTCCTTTGATAAAATAGTCCCTCCTAAGCCTCATTTGGCTTGAGGCTTCATGCAGCATGGTCTGCGTCAGGTAAGTGCACCAAACACCCTCTTTTATGAGCCTGGCGCCTATGGCGCCAGGACTGATGTCCAACATGAGCCTGGCGCCAAAGGTGCCAGGACAAAGTCCAAAGAGCCCCTATTAGGGGCCACTGGGCTTTTACCCGAGGGCATGATGCCTGCTCCCGGGGCTGCTGGGTCTGTTCTGGTGCTCCGGGGGTAGGCATCATGACAGCACACCCCCCCAAGGCCCCTCCCAAGGTCGTTCCCTCTGGAGGTTTCGGTTTGTTTGGGAAATCACAATGGAACTTTTTTACCAGCCGAGGTGCATGTACGTGGTCGCTGGGTTCCCAAGACCTTTCCTGAGGCCCGTACCCTTTCCAATCAATTAGATAGAAAAGTTTTGATTTTGAAATTTTAGAATCCAAAATGTTCTTCACCTCGAATTCAGGCTCCCCATCTATCTGAATTGGTTCTGGTGGCTTTATTAATCTGGTTCCTGGTTGCACTGGTTTCAAAAGTGACACATGAAAAACGGGATGAATCCGCATGTTAGCTGGCAGATCGAGCTTGACTGCCACTGGATTAATGATAGCTTTGATCGAATAAGGGCCCAAATACCTTGGATTAAAAGTTCGAGGTCCCTTGAGCAATAAATGTTTGGTAGCCAACCATACTTGGTCTCCTATTTGGTATGAAGGCGCCTCCTTCCGATGCAGATCTGCATTTTTCTTGTATTTTTCTTTCGCTTGTTGCAAATGGGCAGTTGCATTCTTGAATGCTTGAGTTATAGTGGAATGCAAATGGTCTACTGCGGGCATTTCAAGGCTCAGAGGAGAGTCCAGGTCTGAAGTACGAGGGTGATGTCCATGTAGGGTGTAAAAGGGGCTTTGTCCAGTTCCAGAGTGCACCGAGTTATTGTATGCATATTCGGCCACCCATAACAAATCCTTCCAATTACCCTCCGATTGGTGCAACATACACCGTAGGTATTGTTCAAGGGTCTGGTTCGTTCTCTCCGTCTGACCATCGGTCTGTGGGTGATGGCTGGTTGAGAGTCTTACGTCGATTTGTGCCAGTTGACAACACCTTTTCCGAAAATGTGAAATAAACTGGCTTCCCCGGTTGGAGACTAATATCGACGGGAATCCATGCAAGCGGATGATATTTTCGAGGAATTCCTTAGCAAGGACAGAAGCTGAAGGTAATCCTTTCAACTGAATAAAATGAGCCATTTTAGAAAATAGATGCACCACAACAGAATAGTATTGCATCCATTACAAGGGGGCAGGTCCTTGATAAAATCTAGTGACAAGGTGTGCCAAGGTGCTGGTGGAATGTCTAAAGGCTGAAGAAGACCGGCGGGTTTTGTCTTTTGGCCTTTGTTTTGGGCGCAAACTCCACAGGACATCACGAAAGATTTAATATCCTTTGGCCAGGAAGGCCACCAGAATTGTTGTTTAATTTTTTCCTCAGTTTTGGCAATGCCAGGATGTCCTTCCATCAGGGTATCATGATGACGGGAAATAACCAGTTCTTGTAATTTCTTTTCTGGCAGAAATAAGCGTCCTTGGAAGTAAGGTAGGCCATCGTTGACCGAAAAGTAAGACCCCCTTTGGATCCAATCCTGCAAGGCGGTAGAGTCCAGGAGTTGTTTTACTCGTGCTTGAATGTCTTCAAAGGTTTGTAAGGAGGTTAATTCCAAAATTCTTTGTTCGGGAATGATCGGCACAGGTTCTGAATTAGTGTCTATTTCTCCCATTCCTATTCTAGATAGTGCGTCTGCTTTGCCATTCTTACAGTCGGGACGGTAAGTGATTACGAAATCAAACTCAGCAAAGAACAAAGCCCATCGGAGCTGACGTGATGATTGAGCATTGGCAGTCTTAAAATATTGTAAATTTCGGTGATCAGTGATCACGGTGATGGTGTGCCTGGCTCCAAGAAGATAATGCCGCCAAGCCTTAAAGGCGGACTTAATGGCTAATAATTCCTTATCGGTAATTGCATAATTTACCTCAGGCGGTGAGAACTTTCTGGACCAAAATGCTACAGGATGCAGTTGGTTGGTTTCAGGGTCTCTCTGAGACAGGACAGCTCCCATGGCTAAACTGGACGTGTCAGTTTCGACTATGTATGGGAGATCGGGACGCGGGTGCTTCAAAATAGGTGCAGACGTGAATTTAGCTTTCAATTCCTGAAAGGCCTGTTCGGCTTCCTTGGTCCATTCGAAACGTTTATTTTTCCGCAAAAGTGCAGTGATGGGTTGTACTACACGTGAAAATTCCGGAATAAATCTGCGATAAAAATTGGCAAAACCATGCATGCTTTGGACCCCTTTTACCGAGCTAGGAGATGGCCATTTGAGGATGGCCTCCACTTTCCGTGAGTCCATTCGCACCCCATTAGGTGTCAGGATGAATCCAAGAAACTCCACCTCGGTGGTATGGAAAACACACTTTTCCAGCTTAGCAAACAGTTTGGGCTGGCGCAATTTCTCAAGGACGGCCCGGACATGCTTTCTGTGATCAGATTCCGAAGAGGAGTACACAAGAATGTCATCGATATATACAACAACACAAACATCAATAAGTTCCCGAAGGACATCGTTCATGAAGGATTGGAAGGCAGCAGGCGCGTTGCACAACCCAAAAGGCATCACCTGGTATTCGAATAAACCATATTTTGTACGGAAGGCCGTTTTCCATTCGTCGCCTTCTTTTACTCGCACCAGATGATAAGCCCCCCGGAGATCTAACTTGGTGTATACGCAAGCGTCCTTCACCTGGTCAAGGAGTTCAGGGATCAAAGGCAGAGGGTAACGTTTTTTAACCGTTATCTGGTTCAATGCGCGGTAGTCGATACAAGTTCTAAGGTCGCCTTCTTTTTTGGGCACGAAGAACAAAGCCAAGGATGTCGGGGACTTTGACGGGCGAATGAAACCATTGGCTAGGTATTGATCTAAATATTGTCTCAAATGCCGGTTCTCAGGTTCAGTAAGGGCATAAATCCTGCTACAAGGGGGTTGTGCACCGGGCTCCAGATCGATTTGGCAATCGTACGATCTGTGGGGGGGTAACTAGTTGGCCTGTTCCTTATGGAAGACGTCCTGAAAGTCTATTCCGGAGGTAGTTGCATGGAGACAGAGGTTACAGATGCTAGACTAATCTTCAGATTTTCTGGGTAGCAGGTTTCTGCACAATCAGGGAAGGTTATTCTCTTTGCTCACCAATCAATTCGAGGATTATGTGTCTCTAACCAAGGAATTTCAAGAATAACCTGAAACTGTGGGGCCTTGATTACGTCAAACACAACTGCCTCCCGATGGCCGTCCGGACTAATAAGAGTCACCTCAGTAGTGGAATGTGTTACCGGTCCTGAGGCAATTTCAGTTCCATCGACTGTGGTGATGACATCTTTGCTGGTTTTTGGACGCAGAGGGAGGTTAATCCTAGAGACCAACTCATGATCCACATAGTTTCCTATAGCCCCACTATCGATGTATGCCTTTATTGCATGCAACCGCTTAGGCTGTTCCGGATCTACGAGAACCATTGGCACAATGAAATGCGAGGTCTGAGAGTTCGTTTTCAAGCTCGGCAAGCGGACCCCTACGCTTGTCGGGCGGAGTCGTTTCCTGAAACAGAGTCTTCATGGTTTTTATCAGCAGCTCCTACCACCTTCTTGGGCGGTTTTGCCGGGCAATCTCGTAGAAAGTGTCCAGAGTTCCCACAATGAAGACATAATTTTAACTGCCGCCTCCTTTCACGTTCCTTTTGGGTTAACGGTCCTCTAACTCCTCCAATTTGCATAGGCTCGGAGACATCGCCACCCTTGGGAGTGACGTGGGTCTTGACCAACACCCGGGTTTCAAACTTGGACCGATCCGCTTTTCGGTTTTGGAGCCTGTGATCCAATTGGACCACTAAGTCTATATATTCTGTGCATTCTTGGGGCGGATTTACAACTTAGGACAAGACATCTTTAAGTTCTCTGCGTAGACCCCGATAGAATAATGTGATTCTTTTATCCTCTGGCCACCCAGTTTCCATGATTAGTCTGTTAAAGGTTGCTATGTAGGAGAGGAGGTCTTGGTTGCCCTGTTGCAGGGATAGATGTTCATCATCCAGAGCTTGTCCCTGAGAATGTCGAGCAAATAATCTCTCCATGCTTGCTTGAAATCCTTGGAAATCCCAGAGGATTGGGTCATCTTGAGTAACCAGTGGTACTGACCAATCGGCAGCACAGCCGCTAAGGTATGACAACACAAAAGCTACCTTGGTCTGGTCATTAGGGAAGGCCCCAGGTCTGCATAGGAAGTGCAAATGACATTGATTCACGAATACGGCAAACCGTTTGGGGTCCCCAGCAAAGCGTTCAGGTGGGGCCAGCGGCATATTCCCAGGTAAATTGATTTGCACAGGGTTACTTGAAGCCACAGGAACAGAATTCCCCCCGGAACCAGGTAGAGGGGTTTGCCCAGCTTGACCTTGCAATACCCGCCTAGCCAGGTCATCAGTTCGTTCCTTAGATACGATTAGTTCCCTCCTGAGGGCATTAGTCTCCTGACGAGCGGCATGTACTTCGGCCCATAATTCCCCCAGTAATTGGGCCAACATATCAGTCTCAGAAGCTTCCATAGCGCCTGAGTGGGAATTTGTAGGAAGGCTTCGCGTTCTGTAACGCTCACCTGGCTCCCACGGAGGCGCTGACCTGGTCTGGATTGCTGTGACCTCTTCAAGCGTGATGCGCAGGATTCGAAACACTGACTGAACTGGACCCCCAAATCTGGCTTGTCTGGCCGGTAGAAAAATCTTTCTGTAGGTGGAGAAAGGGGATTAACTGACTGCTGAGTATTGTGATTGCTTCCCACCTCCCCTTTGCTCTTCTCTGACCACCTCCGAAATCCCCAATCAAGGCTCACCTTAATGTTTGAATGGATGAGCTCTCCATCCTGCTTCTGGTGCAGGGGCGCGTATTTGACCAGTTACTTCACTGGTTTCGGAAGGCGAAATGCCGACAGTACGCAGTTTTAAAAGTTCCAGAGTAGAGTCTTCTCTTTGTTTGCTTTTCTTAACCTGCGATCTGTCCTTATTTTCAGGTGCAGAGTGGAAGTGATGCTTCGAAGGATATTGCCGGAGATAAACTCAGGTGAGTTTGTGATAAAATGATCCCTTTAAATGTCTTTGAATCCCTCTAGTAATGTCTTTCTTTTTTCCCCTTAGGGGCCGGGTGCGGTACCAGGCCAAGAAGTGGCGCCGACCCGAAATGAGGAGTGGTTCCATCAAATATGGCCAGGTAAGTCTTGTGACGGAAAATCAGGCTTTCCTCATTTGTTCCTCCTGCTCACCTTTTGTCTCTTCTTCTCCCCTGCAGGTGCAGAGATGTGGCGGAATGCCCAGAAGGTCGCGGTGGATAGTGAAGAGCCCACGAGGCAGGTGAGTGATGCGCGGCGCTGCAACAAGTAGCGCAATGCTTTTAAAGAATGTCTATCTTCAGGATCGCTGGCGTGATGGTTCCGGACACAGGTAGGAAGTTAGATTAAGTTCTTGGTTTTCACCTTTTCTCTTCCCTTCCTTCCTTTCAGGTATCCCAAGATCGAGGCGGACGTGGCTGGAGGCAAGATGCAGGAGCAGGCACGGTGAGCGTTCAGCTGCTAGATGCAGAGCAACGCGAAGCACGTGTCCAGTCCGGGCGTGGTTTAAATAGCCTTGGAAGAAGTTCCAGGTAAGTATTCTTCCACGGTCCCCACCCAAGTAAAATAGTTCCTTTGATAAAATAGTCCCTCCTAAGCCTCATTTGGCTTGAGGCTTCATGCAGCATGGTCTGCGTCAGGTAAGTGCACCAAACACCCTCTTTCATGAGCCTGGCGCCTATGGTGCCAGGACTGATGTCCAACATGAGCCTGGCGCCAAAGGCGCCAGGATAAAGTCCAAAGAGCCCCTATTAGGGGCCGCTGGGCTTTTACCCGAGGGCATGATGCCTGCTCCCGGGGGTGCTGGGCCTGTTCTGGTGCTCCGGGGGTAGGCATCATGACAGTGAGCATATATCTCTGACCTTGGCTGTGAGCCTGCTTTGCGCTCTGTGCAGCCTGAATCAGCTCTTCTCGTCTCAGGCTCTGTGGCTTGAGGCCTCGTGTAATTTTCCTTAAACTTCAGAATATAATTTATACATGCTCATGTTATGCTATGTAACCTATAAATTAGTCACATTTGGTCCTACCAGGCTCCATATATACTCCAGTAGTCCCATAGGGTTAATTGCTTTAAGCATCTGCAAACTGGCTCAGGATCTCTTGTGTGCCTTGCATTTCTGCTTTACTGCATTTGGCTAATGAGAGAAAATACAAACGTTGACAGTATGTATATGTATCTGTTCTCTGGCTATAGAACTGTGTTTCTTCCCCTATACCTGTGAAGACATGTGCAGGATTCAGTCTGTACGGTTGGCTGAGAGGATACCTTTCTGTGTATGTCAGCATTGATGCACTTGGGATTCATCCAAAATAAGATGGATGGCTGTGAGTGTTTCTCACTCTTCATCCGGTCATGAATCTGGGAGTGAGGAGGGGCAATCTCGGCCCCTCTCTTCAGTTTTTATCTTGCCTGGATTTTGCATTTGCTTTGCATAGCCTGCGCACCCGGTTGACTGATTATAATATTAATTTCAGTGACTCTCCTGCCAAATTCAGAAAATAATGGAGGGTGGTCCCACTGCTCAGATGACCAGTATTGTGCAAGGGAACCGAATCGTTTGGCCTGAGGTTAATATAGGAAAAAAACAATGCTTGATTAGTTAGGTGTGGTCTCTCGCCATAGATCTGCTTCATGTGTATCACTGGAATTTAGGTTCTGTATTGAAACTCACATGGCCTGTACCTGTTCGTAGAATTTGAGTGATTAAGACACCTTAAAAGTATTCTGTTCTTTTCGATCGTGCTATACCCGAGGAGAAAAAATCTCTTTTGCAAGGCTATACGAGCTGGTAAGCATACCAAATAAGTAGAGATGGACAAACAAATAGGGGCACAATATGTCCAATATAACAACTGCTTGCAGGGTTACAAATATCATCTTAAATGTTCAAATTGGAAAATTATGTTTGGCCTGCTGAAATCCCTTCTATTGCATCATCTCGGAGGCTACTTTGTATTGGGATTTCTGTTAGGGAGAATTCTCTGTTACGGCTAATTTCCCAGACCTAGTGAGTCCCCCAGCAGCTTTGCTGGATTTTTGGGGTTTATTTTTTTCTCCTGCTAAGAGTGAGGCTCTTTTTCTCCCACTCTTAGACATGATTTGAGGTGTTCCTTTGACTTTGCATGTGTTTTATGGGCTATGGGGTCCTTTACCCCATAGGGCTTCATGTGTTTTTGGTATGTGGGTTACGCAGCACCCTGCGTGCAGTAAATTGACTTTGTATGTGTTTTATGGGCTATGGGGTCCTTTACCCCATAGGGCTTCATGTGTTTTTGGTATGTGGGTTACACAGCACCCTCCGTGCAGTAACCCAGGGGTGTCGTAGCAACCCCAAACATAGACTCCATACTCTGGGACTGACTACTGTCTCCCAGGGCATGTAAAGTCACCATTGGCTTTACTAGTCTTAAATTGTGAACAGAACCAGTACAAACCATCATATTGTGGACGTACTGGTTGGGGCAATTCGATTGCCGCGGGGTCTGTTGTTCAAGGGGGCACTGTCCAGTCCCCCCCAACCGAGTTTTGGCTGGTGGCAGTGGATACTACTTTTTATATTCGACCGCAAATATATTCCTATGGGATTTTCCCATTGTTCGAGGCTACCACTTTTTAATATAGCCTCGAACATACTGCCGGTTTATTAAATGAATACAAATTCACTAGTTGGTATTTTTTGCCGAAACTCGGTTTCAAAATGGCGTTTGTGTTCGCTTCTGTGACTCCAACCCAAGTCGAACCCTTTGTTCCACTTTTTGGCGGGCTTCTCCACAGAAGCCTCCAAAAGTGGTGCCACTCTGTCTGGGTACCACAGGGGGTGTGGGAGGGGGTTTAGGCACCCTGGACTGAGTTGCGTCGCCATCTCAAGTCGCACTCTTGTGTGATTGGCCCAGTGGTGAGCCGCCGGGCTCACCACTTAGCATATTTGAGTGACAGCTAGGACTGATAGGGCTTTGGGGACTGGGACTTCAGACGTCGCCACAGGACCAAAGAATCTGAAGATGGAGAAGCTGAACCGACCTGCAACAACGACACCACCGGTGGAGCCCTGCTGAACCGTCTCACCACTTTTCCCGACGACAGAGGAGATCTTCATCCCGAAGAGTCTTCTTCATTTGACTGGTGGGGATAACCACTTTGCCCGCCTTTTCCCCTTCCCAGATCATCTCGTCGCTGCCTTGCCTGTGCCAAGCACCCCGGCAACCGGGATACCACGTTTTCTCCACTACCGCGCATAAAAGGGTAGTCCCTTTTAGCCAGAGAACTCCGCGGCTGGTTTCTTCCCTGGCAGTGCAACGACCTTCAGCCTTCCTCCACGTCGAGATCATCTCTTCCTCTGGACGACGCCGCGACTTGCACCCGCTGCCAGGAACAACTGCCCCATCTGGAGGATCCACTTTAAAGGTACTGTGTCTGCCTGGCCTCCCTCGCTACGGTCTGTGCGGGGTGACTCTTAACGCCTCAATTTACCACTTGGGTTGGCCCTAGGCTGGCTAACTGAACTTTTCTAAACTGAAGTAATTACTTCCTGAACTCTCTGCAAGACTTTCCAAGCCTTTTAAACTGTGTGATCTTGGGCACATTGGTGTTCTACTCTCTCCAAGAGGGAGCCTGGCCTCTGAACTTTTTGCTCACAAGTAGACTTTGACTTTCCTGCCTTGCCGAGTGCTTCTAAAGGATTATGTTGTGTGCTGTTCCTAATTTCTGCCTTTTCCCTCCCTTTTTTTCTTAAACTTATTGGAGTGCCATCTTTAGTTAAGCGCTCACCTCTGTCTGGAAATAAGTGGTGTTAACTAAGACTTTCTCTAATAAGGAATAAAGGATGTATATATAATAATAGTGACTGTGTTTTTGAACTTACTTATAATATTAGTGCTAGAGTGTTTCTAAGTGTGTCTTTAAATAAATAATTATATACTTTGTTACCAAAGCTCTGGTCAGTGTTTGCTTGTGCTATTGTATTTCGGACACCTATCTTGCATACTCTATATACTGTCTAACTCTTCTTGAGAGAGGTCTGGCTGCTCAGCCACAGCTACCAGGTAAATCAGGGTGGTACAGACTGCTACCAATTGGGTTTACTGCCAACACCTGTAGTCTTAAGCCTTTTGCAGTCGTCCTTAAGGGAACTCCACAGGTTTCTGCCTAACACTGGTGTACAGCGGTGGGATTTGTATTGAGTATACACCTTAGTGCAACTAACCACAAAGCTTAGCAATAAAAAAGTTATTTTCTAAACCTGTCAACTATGGAAAGTTATAGTCAAGAGTCTGTTGCTACAAAAACTGCTGATTGTTTAAGAGTTCTCAGTAGCATAAGAATCTCCTGACTAAAGGCAAGAAAATTGAGCTAATAGAAAGGTTGTTAGCAAACCAAAGTCTGGATGGTGGTTCAGAGGAACCTACCACTCCAGCAAATGTAGATAACCGCAATGATATTGATATTGATGTTAGTATTGATAACTTTGAGTCAGAAGCAGAAGAGGAGGGTGAAGATGATATAGTTGTCTCCCCTGGGCCTCTACCTTCCCTGCCAGCTGTACCTACTGGACCTTTACCAGGTCCCACACTTAATCCCCAATATTTGGAACTAGAAAAAATTAAGCTTGAATTAGAATTCAAAAGATTTAGTGCTCAAACAGAACAACGGCACCAAGAACTAAGGCTCAGAGAAATGGAGCTCAACCATGAGCTTGAAATGAAAAAACTGTCTGTGGAAAGTGCTTTTCTCTCCGAATCCTCTAGGAGTTCCAGTCCCAAAAGACCCTGGATGCCTAAGAAGTTGGTGGGTATGTATGAGCCTAAGGTGGATGTGTTGGATTGGTTGAGTTTGTTTGAGTATAATCATGGGCTCCAGAACATTGCAGGAAATGAGTTACTTCGCTGGTTGTTCTCTAGGCTCCCCCCTGTTGCAACTGATGTGGTAATGGAGTTGGGGGAGGAGGATAAGAAGGATTATGAATGTGTGAAGGTAGCTTTGATAGCTAGATTTGGGAAGACCCCTTCCCAGTTCCTTAAGAGGTTTAGGACCCACAAAAAGCATGATGGTACCCCTTGGGCTACCTGGGTGAGTGAAAGTTTGAAGACCTTAGAGGGATGGATTAAGGGTTACAAAGTGAACACTTATGAAGGAATGAAGAATCTTGTGATGTTGGATTCAATTTATGATGCCTGCTCTCCTGAGCCCAGACAGCACTTGGCTGATTCAAAGGAATTAGATTCCAGACAACTAGCTAAGGCTGCTGACTTGTGGGTTGCCAACAGGGCTACTCACAAGGACTCTGGGGTAACTCAGAAAAGGGAGGAGGGGAAACAGCCAAAAAAAGGACTCCAAAGAGAATTCTAATAATTCCAATCCCAAAGAGGGCCCCAAACAAAATAATAAGGGTAAGCCACAAGGGAAACCAAATCACAGTAGTGTACCTTCTGGTGGTAAACCAGAAGGAGGTCAGAGCAAGCCACCATTCCAGAAAGCATTTGGTAAATGCTATGTTTGTAGCTTGCCTGACCATGTGAAAGGAGATCCCAGATGTAAGGGTAAACCTTCAGGGGTCCAGCTTGTCTCCTTAGCCTTTGCTCCAGAGGAGGAAGTACAAATGGCAAGTGGAAACTTTCTACTACTGGCTGATGAACCCATTGGAGTCTCAGCCAGTGTTTCTTTAGTGTCTCTGGGTCTGTGGGAACAACAGAATTTAGATGTCTATAACTCTAGCCCAGATAATACTAAAGAGTATTATAAGGACAGTGTCCAGGTGAATGATCAGGAGACTCCTGCCATTAGGGACACTGGGGCCAGCATAACTGTGGTGGATACATCTTTCTTTCAGGCTGAGGATGTTGCTAAGGCACCCAAACACCTCACCAAGTTAGCTGGAGGGCCTGTGCAGATGCTTCCCCAATTACCAGTTCTCATCCAGTGTAATGACATGACTGTGAAGATACCTGTCTGCATACAAAGTGAGGTACCAGGAAGGGTTCTGTTGACCTGAAGACTCTTGGAGTAGTGTCACATACCCCCAGACCTCCTAGTAAAAGGTTACAGGAGCTCACCAGACCTGCAAGGGAAAGAACCATGAGAGGTAATCCCAAGGAGATGATGAAGAAAGATATCACTCCTACTCCACTGGAGTTACAACTTGCTATCTCGGAACAAAAAGAAGCAATGGGGAAACCCAAGACTTCTAGGAAACAGCCAGCAGCAAGCACTCCAGTGCTTCCAACAAGGACTTCCCCTAGGTTGTCCAAAGTTACACCTGTAACTCCACACTAAGGCGGAGAGGGAGGTAGAACCCTGTATGGTTGAGCTAGACTCTAAAGAAGAGCTAGTGGAAGGCCAAGAACTCATTGGAGATCTGGATCCTGTTGACCATCATGAGCTGCAGTCTTTACTGGCAGAAGGTGGACCCAACAGGGCAGACTTCAGTAAGGGACAGAGAGAATGTCCAACTCTGGAAGGTCTTCGCCAAAAGGCAGCTTCTCAGGCCGATGGGCAAGAGCCTGAGAAGTATAGGTTGCACTGGGAAGATGGCCTCCTCTACAGTGAACCAACTGAGTCTGCACCTGGAGACTACAAGCAGCTTGTAGTACCTCAAGACAACACTTCTTGCAACTGACCCATGAGATTCCTTTGGCTGGTCACTTGAGTTTCAAGAAGATCAAGGAAAGGCTCTCACTCTACTTTTACTGGCCAAAGATGGGAGCTGAGGTAGATAAGTTTTGAAAGAGCTGCCATACCTGCCAGACTTCTGGTAAGGTTGGGTCCAAGAATGTGGCACCTTTAGTGCCTCTCCCAGTTGTGGGAGTCCCATTTGAGAGGGTAGGGATTGGCGTTGTTGGTCCCCTTGATCCCCCAACATCCTCAGGCAACAGGTTTATCCTTGTTGTAGTAGACCATGCTACTAGGTACCCTGAGGCAATTCCTATGAGGACTGTTACAGCTCAGGCTGTGGCTAAGGCCCTCTTTGGTATTTTTACAAGGGTTGGGTTTCCTAAGGAAGTAATCTCTGACAGGGGGGTCACATTTTATGTCCCACTACATGGAAGTCATGTGGAAAACCTGTGGAGTTACTTACAAGTTCTCTACCGCCTACCACCCTCAGGCAAACGGATTGGTAGAAAGGTTCAACAGAACCATGAAGAGCATGATAGGTGCTCTAGAAGATCACCTTAAAAGAAAGTGGGACCTTCTATTGCCATGCCTTCTCTTTGCTTATAGAGAAGTCCCTAAGGAGGGAGTAGGTTATTCTCCCTTTGAACTTCTCTATGGCCATCCAGTCAGAGGTCCATTGGCCCTGATTAAGGAGGGGTTGGAGAGTGCTCCTTCCCCAAGCCAGTCAGAGTGACTGACTATGTGATAGGTCTCCGGAGGAGAATGTCACAAATGATGGCAGAAGCTAGTGATAACCTGAAAGCTGGACAAGCTTTGGTCAATCATTGGCATGACCAAAAGGCTAACATGGTTGAGTTCACTGAAGACGAGGTAGTTCTAGTTATGATCCCCACAAGGCAGAGGGCCTTGCAAGATAAATGGATGGGACCCTTCAAGGTTGTGGGTAAACTTGGAGAGGTGAACTATCTGGTGGACTTGGGCAATCCCAAGGAGGATCCCAGAGTCTTCTACACCAACCGACTAAAGGCGTATGTCTCCAGGCCTGAAGTAGGAGCCTTGCTTCTAGCTTCAACGGAAGCGGAAGAAGAGAGTGAAGCTCTCCCTGATCTCCTCAGAGGCTTACCCTTGGACGAAAAGATTTAAGGAGTAAATCTCTCTTCAAATCTGACACCTGTGCAACAAGAAGAGTGCAAAGCCATGTTAAATCAGTTTACCTCTCTGTTCTCACTTTCACCAGGCTTGACCCCTTGGGGACAGCATGATATACTCACTGGTGACTGTCTGCCAGTCAAAAGCAGAGGATATAGAATGTCAGAAAATTTAAGGACCCACATCAAAGGAGAGGTCAAGAAGATGCTTGATCTCGGGGTAATAGAGCCCTCTACTAGTCCATGGTCTAGCCCAGTTGTGTTAGTACCAAAGGCAGGATCCAAAGAGTTGAGATTTTGTGTGGATTATAGAGCTCTTAATGCAGTCACCAAGACTGATGCCCACCCGTTGCCAAGGACAGATGAGTTGGTGGATAGACTTGGTTCAGCCAAGTTACTCAGCACATTTGACCTTACGTCAGGCTATTGGCAAATAGCCCTGACAGACCATGCCAAGGAGAAAACTGTATTTTCTACCCCAGATGGCTTATACCAATTTAAGGTTATGCCTTTTGGATTGAAGAATTAACCTGCAACATTCCAAAGGATGGTAAATCAGGTTCTGGCTGGGATGGAGGACTTCTGCATGGCATACTTGGATGACATTGCAGTATTCAGCCACTCCTGGGAAGAGCATGGTAACCACCTGGGACATGTTTTGCAGGCTCTTGGACAGGCCAATCTGACCATAAAGGCAAGTAAATGCCAGATTGATCAGAGTAAGGTGGTCTACCTTGGGCATGAGGTAGGAGGTGGAGAAATAAGGCCTTTGCTCAGTAAGATTGAAGCTGTGCAAAATTGGACAACACCTACTACACAAACCCAGGTGAGAGCCTTCCTAGGCCTCACTGGATATTACAGGAATTCCATAGAGAACTATGGAACCACAGCTTCTCCACTTAATGGAATCTCCTTACCAAAATTCCCTAAGAAGGTCAAATTGAATGAAGAATGCAATAAGGCCTTTGAAAACCTGAAGAAAGCTCTATGCCAAGCACCAGTATTGAGAGCTCCTGATTATCACCAAACTTT
Organism: Ambystoma mexicanum; assembly: GCF_040938575.1. NCBI lineage: Eukaryota > Metazoa > Chordata > Amphibia > Caudata > Ambystomatidae > Ambystoma > Ambystoma mexicanum. Next base: position 1,183,190,312 of record NC_090921.1, on the reverse strand, counting down.
CATTGTGCAGACAGATGCTTCTAATGTAGGTATAGGTGCAGTCCTTAGCCAACTGGATGAGAAAGGTAGGGAGCACCCCATTTGCTTCATCAGCAGAAAGCTGAAGGATCCTGAGACAAGCTGGGCAAGTATTGAAAGAGAATGTTTTGCTATTGTGTGGGCACTGAAGAAGTTTAGGCCATACTTGTATGGTTCTACTTTTGTCATTCAGACTGACCACCAACTCTTGAGATGGTTGTTGCAAATGAAAGGGGAAAATCCAAAACTATTGAGATGGTCAATCTGCCTGCAAGGGTTTGATTTCACCATTGAGCACAGGTCAGGGTGTCACCACCAAAATTCTGAAGGTCTCTCTAGGATGTATGTCATCGACTAGAGGTATGAGATTCATCCAGGAGTGGATTAAATCCTCCTGTCCCTTAATCTGGGGGGGGGGGCGAGTGTTAGGGAGAATTCTCTGTTAAGGCTAATTTCCCAAACCTAGTGAGTCCCCCAGCAGCTTTGCTGGATTTTTGGGGTTTATTTTTTTCTCCTGCTAAGAGTGAGACTCTTTTTCTCCCACTCTTAGACATGATTTGAGGTGTTCCTTTGACTTTGTATGTCTTTTATGGGCTATGGGGTCCTTTACCCCATAGGGCTTCATGCGTTTTTGGTATGTGGGTTACACAGCAACCTCCATGCAGTAACCCAGGGGTGTCGTAGCGACCCCCAAACATAGACTCCATACTCTGGGACTGACTACTGTCTCCCAGGGCATGTGAAGTCACCATTGGCTTTACTAGTCTTAAATTGTGAACAGAACCAGTACAAACCATCATATTGTGGATGTACTGGTCGGGACAATTCGATTGCCCCGGGGTCTGTTGTTCGAGGGGCCACTGTCCAGTCCCCCCCGACTGAGTTTTGGCTGGTGGCAGTGGATACTACTTTTTATATTCGACCGCAAATACATTCCTATGGGATTTTCCCATTGTTCGAGGCTACCACTTTTTAATATAGCCTCGAACATACCGCCGGTTTATTAAATTAATACAAATTCATCAGTTGGAATTTTTTGCCAAAAATCGGTTCCAAAATGGCATTTGTTTTCGCTTCTGTGACTCCAACCCAAGTCGAGCCCTTGGTTCCACTTTTTGGCGGGCTTCTCCACAGAAGCCTCCACAAGTGGTATGTCAGGATACCCCAGGTGGCTGGAGGGAGCATGCAGCACCAAAGTACTGTGAATGGTGGCAAGAGGTTAAAACCCCTTTATTTTAGGACCTTGCTTTGTGTCCTTTGCAGGCAAAAGGCTAGGCGTGGACAAACCAGCCCCCCTAGCCCTTCCAAAACAAGGAAAAGAGGCACCGGACTACATTTCCCAGCAGCCTCGCGTGCAGGAGAGACACTGGAAGGCTTCTGGACCCCGCCCTGTACAACGGGCATGCGCGCCAGAACCACGTGGAGCGCTGCTTGCGCTACGGGATCTTGAAGAGGCAAGACGTGTTTCCAGCGGGCTCCTACAGGCAGCTACCAGCGGGGCCACACCCCGCCTGCGAACTCTGCAGGCCCCGCTGAGTCTTACAGATAAGTGCATTTAATTCTTGTTGTTATCCAAGCTCGGACACTCGTTCCGAGTGCATTACGCTTCGCAGTCAGTGGCGTTTCAGAGTCGGGCGGCATTGTGATATTTGAAGCCGCACAGCTCCACGCCAAGTAGCGAAGCGCGGAGTCGGGCTTTCCGACTTTAACCCTTGCAGTCCTAACGGCCGGAACTCCGGCACAGTTAATTCATGAACGGAGCACCGGCACTGCTCATTCGCTACATTGCGAGCCGGAGCTCAGACACTAGTCATTCGTGTTTGATCTAACTATGGCTAACGTTTATCAGACACAAGTTATTTGAGTTTGTCTAACTGTAAAGTGGCTAACGTTTATGCCGGGTTCCGGCGGTATGTCAAGTGTGCTCCATATCTTAAGCGTATGTACGCTCACTCCTTTTTTTTGATTCTTGTAGCGGAGTTCCGTTGTTCGCTCAGCAAGAAAGAACACTGGTGAATTAACCTCGAGTCTCCTGCTGACACCCGAAGCTAAGTGCTTTCCCTTGTTACCTTATTGCATTGTGATTTCTATGTGTGGTGATCATATGTTCTGCAAATCAGTGGGTAATATGCAAACTGCTAGATAGCGTGTTTCTTAATGTGTGCAGTGTTGTTAATTGCTTAAGCAGAACCCCGGGAGGGGCAACACATCAAACCACTCAGCTTTCCCTTATCCCTCCTCTTCCCTTTCCCTACCTTGTTACCCGGTTTTCCTAACCACCCCAACCTAACCAACCAGCGGACCCTAACCATCTTTCCCCGGAGGGTCGCGGAAGCCTGTGTTGTAAACACTCCCAGGCCCCAAGACCCAACGGGGAGGTAGGTGTACGTGCTACCTCCGCGCAAGGCCAAGATCGTGACAGGAGCGCAAGCCCACGTATCATAAGGCGCCCAGGTAGCACGTCACCCTGGAGGAAGTATTGCAAGCCCTAAGAGACTTGAAATCTGATTTGCTTGCCACAAGGCAGGACTATGTAAATTTGGCTGGCCAGGTCCATACGTTAACGGTTCAGGCAAATGCCCAGGCCACCCCATTGCCCGCGGACCATGCACCACCCACCCCAGTCCAGGTACAGGTATCCGCTGAGCCTACACTTCCTTTGTCAGCCCCAGAACGTTATCATGGGGATCCCCAAAAATTCAACCAGTTTGTAATGCAGTGCCAATTGCATTTCATCACCAAACCAAATGTGTTTCGCACGGCTCAGTCTCGCACAGCCTTTATGATTTCGTATCTTGGGGGTGATGCAGCGTCATGGGCCACTCCGCTGGTTACGAAAGATGACGCACTTCTCTATGAGTGGGACTTATTTTTGGAGGAATTTGGGAAAATATTCAATCGAAGAGCTGCAACTCTAATTAAGGACAGGGAATTGATCACTTTACGTCAAGGGGGTAGGGATTTGGTGTCATGATCTCTGCTTCCAAAAGATCAGGACCTGCCCGACTCCCTTGGAAGCAGACCCATAACCCCGGTTCCGAGTGCCAGCCAGTCCCAATTGGGACCTTTTGGACCCTGTCCTGGCGCCAGTGGCACCAGGCTCATAAAGATGCCCAGTCCCAGCGCTGGAAGCGCCGGGCTCATAATGCTTGGGTGGACTTACCTGCAGCAGACCATGCTGCTTACTTACCTGCCAGTTGAACCCCTGATCCTCTTCTGTTTGGGACTACTTTTCCTGTTGGGTGGGGCAGGAGCCACTCCCTAGGTTCAGAACACTGGAACTCTTCTGGAAAGCAGGAACTCTTTTCTTACCTAGGCGTGGCTGTGGAAGGAGACATCTAAGCACTACAGGAGGCTATTTAAACCACACCCGATGGATGAATCTTGCTTTGTGTTATTCTGCATTCTCTGCAGCAGAACGCTCATCGTGTCTTCTGCTTCTGATCCTGGGCCTAAGGGAACAAAGGCTTACCATCCTGGAATCCAGTCTTCAGCAGCACCTGTAAAGACAAAGAAAGAACAGGTTAGCACTACGGTCTTCAGTGGCAGCACATCTCTTACCTGGTCCATCGGCTGTCACCAACACCTCGCGCTGCATTCCGGCATCTGAAAGACAAAGGCTTACCTACTCTTCGCATGCTCTGGAGGTCTTCGCACTGCATTCCGGCATCTGAAAGACAAAAGCTTACCAGCTCTTCGCACGCTCCGGAGGCCCTCGGCGCTGCATCCCGCATCTGAAAGACAAAAGAAGGTGCGTTTAAAGACATTGGGCAACTTTATTACTCACGTGCCATTACTCCTTCCCACGCCGAATCCAGTGGGTATTCCAGTACCCTTCAGCTTCTCTAAAGCTCCGAACTTGTACCTGCAAGATAAAAGGGACAGTTAGTGCGCATCGTGAAGCAGGCTACAAGCGCTTACTTACGTGCTTCCAGGCGCTTCTATTCCTCACGCGGGTTCGATCCTCAACTCTCATCAGCCCGCCATCCGCCATCGCCGGAACCCTGCAAAACAAGAGATATCATTACAAAAGACTTTTAAGACATTTGAAGTGCCCAGAACTTACCGTTCGTGCAGTTAACGACGGACAGCAGTCCTCTGAGGTCAAGAGGCCTGCACCCTTATCCAGAGAAGAAACTGGTTACGGCACCCTGCCCCGAGGCAGATGGAGAGCTCGGCGTTCACTTACCTAAGGTGAGGGCGTTAACCTTTGGGGTTCTACAGGAGAAGAGAAAGGGAAGAGGAGAGAGGCACCCAATAACCCCAGTTCATTAATCTCATATTTTCTATCTGCAGACATCTTACTCTTTGAGTCAGACATACAGTGCACAGAGGTCCAGCCCAAAGAGCCAACCGTGTGTTACACATCACCTTTGAAGATACGGCATTCACCCAGTCAAGACCGGCGCCTCTGAGGGAATCAGGTGAGCGTTACAGAACACAAAGCCTACCGCAAAACTCACACCCAGGCGCTATGGAAACCTCGGATACCGACCAGCTAGCCCAGTTACTTGGGGAACTAAGAGCAGAAGTGCATGCAGCCCGTCAGGAAACAAATGCTCTAAGAAGGGAACTGATTATTTCCAAGGAGCGAACAGACGATCTCGCTAGACAATTGCTACAGTCACAAGCCGGACAAACTCCGTTACCCGCATCAGGGGCAAATCTTCCTTCAACATCCTCTACGAACCCAGTGCAGATCAACCTACCTGGGAATGTACCTCTGGCTCCGCCCGAACGATTTTCTGGTGACCCAAAGAGGTTTGCAGTATTTATTAATCAGTGCCGGTTGCACTTCTTATGCCGGCCAGCAGCCTTTCCAACTGATCAAGCTAAGGTAGCTTTCGTGCTTTCGTACCTTAGTGGCAATGCGGCAGACTGGTCAATCCCTCTAGTTAATCAAGATGATCCGGTTCTCCATGATTTTCAAGCTTTTCAGCTCAGTATGGAAAAACTGTTTGCAAGACATTCACAGGGGCAGGTCTTGGACAATGAGCTCCTTTCATTGCGACAGGGTAATCAAGACCTTTTGGCTTATATTGCGTCTTTCAACAGACTGATAGTGGAAACTCGATGGCCTGAGGACAAAAGGATTACGCTGTTTTATAGAGGTCTACGTGAAGAGCTCAAAGATGTGTTAGCCAAAGTAGTGAATCCCCCGCAAGACTGTTCGGACTATATTGACTTAGTCGTTCAAATTGACCACAGACTGCAGAACAGGAAGGCCGATCGTTCCAAGTTTGATGCTCGAGTATTTTCCAAACCACCAACTCCTACCAAAGGAGTAGACTCCGGGGAACCCATGCAAATAGGGGGCCTGAAAGGACCACTAACACAAAAGGAGCGGGAAAGGAGAGAACAGCTGCAATTATGCCTCTATTGCGGAAACTCGGGGCACTTTCTTTGAGACTGTCCGGTGAAACCAGCCAAGAAGGCAGTAGGAGCTGCAGTTACCAGGGTCACAAACTCTGAGCAGGGAAACGACCTCGCCCCACAAGAATAGAGGTCCTCTTGCCAAGCGTTAAAACCAGTTCAGTGACCTCGCATTTCGTGATACCTATGGTCCTCATTAGCCCTGAACATCCGGATCGATTACATGCGATTGAAGCTTACGTCGACAGCGGTGCCATCGGCAATTATGTGGATCATGAAATGGTTTTGAGGATGAATCTGACTCTTTGTCCAAAGGCTGTAAAGGACGTCATTACTACGGTGGATGGTACGGAGATAGCCTCCGGACCAGTAACGCATACCACCCAAGAAGTGACGCTAGTAAGTCAAGATGGACACCATGAGAAGATCGTGTTCGATGTGATCAAGGCCCCTCAGTTCCAGATTATTCTAGGAATTCCTTGGTTAGAGAAGCACAATCCTCAGATCGATTGGCGAGCAAGAACGGTTCATTTTCCAGAATGTGTCTCTACTTGTCACCCTCGACCTGGTGTTGCACTGGCAGCAATTTCCTCGGAGGCTCCCCAGTTACCTCCTGAATACCTAGAATTCCAAGATGTTTTCCGGAAGGATCAGGCTAACTCTCTACCTCCTCATAGGTCTTATGACTGCCAGATAGACCTGATACCTGGATCTACTCCTCCTTGTAGTAGAATTTATGCCCTCACCGAGCCTGAGAATCTTCACCTCCGACAATACCTGGATCAATACCTAGCGAATGGGTTTATTCGTCCTTCCAAGTCCCCTGCTTCCTCAGCTTTGTTCTTCGTTCCAAAAAAAGCAGGGGACCTTAGAACTTGTATAGATTATCGCGCCCTGAACCAGATCACCGTTAAGAATAGATATCCGTTACCTTTGATCCCTGAACTCCTGGACCAAGTCAGAAAAGCATGCATATATACAAAGCTGGATCTTAGAGGAGCCTACCACTTGGTACGAGTAAAAGAGGGCGATGAATGGAAGACGGCCTTCCGCACCAAGTATGGGCTATTTGAATATCAGGTCATGCCCTTCGGACTTTGCAATGCCCCGGCCGCCTTTCAATATTTTATGAACGATGTCCTCAGAGAGCTCATAGATGTGTGTGTTGTTGTTTACATTGACGACAACCTCGTTTATTCTTCATCGGAAACTGAACATCGGAAACACGTGAAAATGGTCCTCGAGAGATTGCGTCAACACAAACTTTTCGCTAAGTTGGAAAAATGTGTTTTCAACGTGACTGAAGTTGAATTCTTGGGATTCATATTATCACCTAGCGTAGTGCGTATGGATTCAAAGAAGGTCGATGCAATTCTCAAATGGCCATCGCCATCCTCCATAAAAGGTGTTCAAAGCATGTTAGGCTTCGCTAACTTTTACCGCAGGTTTATCCCTGAATTCTCTCAAATAGTCCAGCCCATCACCGCCTTGTTACAGAAAAACAAACGTTTTGAATGGTCTACCGAGGCGGAACAAGCTTTCGAGAATTTGAAGACTAGATTTATCTCTGCACCGATCTTAAAAAATCCTCGCCCAGAACTGAACTCCCCTACATCGTTGAAACTGATGCTTCGAGCCTTGCCATGGGGGCAGTTCTATCACAAAAGGACCCAGTAACCAATCAGTTGCATCCCGTGGCATTTTGGTCCCGCAAATTCTCGCCTCCTGAAATCAATTACACTATTACTGATAAGGAACTTCTAGCTATCAAGTCCGCCTTTAAGGCTTGGCGGCATTATCTTCTGGGGGCCCGACACACTGTTACTGTGATTACAGATCACCGAAACCTGCAATATTTGAAAACCGCAAAAGCTCAATCCTCTAGGCAACTCCGTTGGGCACTATTCTTTGCCGAGTTTGACTTCATAATTACCTATCGACCTGGTACAAAAAACGGTAAAGCTGATGCCCTTTCTCGGATGGGAGTGGAAGAACATTTGATCAATCCTAAACCTGTACCTATCATTCCCGAACAAAGAATTCTAGGTGTAATCGCCACACAATCCATAGAGGAAGTTAAGGATAAAGCCAGGCTACTGGTAACTCCAGCAGACATACAGAATTGGCATCTGCAGGGAAAGGACTTTACGATGAAGGACAACCTATTATATTTCCAAGAACGGTTATACCTGCCCAGCACAGATTTACAGAAAAAGGTAATCTCTTGTTATCACGATTCTTTAATGGAAGGACATCCCGGTATGACCAAGACCTCGAAAAGATCAAGCGCTACTTCTGGTGGCCGTCTTGGAAAAAAGATATCAGAGACTTTATAATGTCCTGTGGAGTATGTGTCCAAAACAAGAGTCAAAAGGAAAAACCATCCGGCCTCTTACGCCCTATTGACATCCCGCCTCGCCCTTGACATACGCTTTCTATGGACTTCATCACCGATCTACCTCCATGCTCCGGATACAATACGATCCTAGTAATCGTGGACCTATTCTCCAAGATGGCGCATTTCATTCCACTCAAAGGCTTACCAACAGCAGCAACTCTGGCCCGAGAATTTCTCGAAAACATCGTCCGACTGCACGGTTTTCCTTCAGTTCTAATTTCGGATCGAGGTAGTCAATTTATTTCTCATTTTTGGCGAAGTTGCTGTCGGTCGGCTCAAATTGATGTGAGACTTTCGACCAGCCACCACCCTCAAACCGACGGACAAACCGAGAGGACCAATCAAACTCTGGAACAGTATTTGCGCTGCATGCTACAACAAACTGAAAAAACTTGGAAAGATATCCTTTGGATAGCCGAATATGCCTACAATAACTCTATCCACTCGGGAACTGGGAAGACCCCGTTTTTTCTTTTATACGGTAGTCACCCTCGAACTTCGGAGTTGGATCCACTCCAAGATCTTGGAACACCAGCAGTAGACCACCTGCATTCTACAATCACCCAAGCTTTTAAGGAAGCCGTTTCTCACCTTCAAAGGGCTAAAGAACAATACAAGAAAGGAGCAGACCACCATCGGAAGGAAGCCCCCCAATATCAAGTAGGAGATCAAGTCTGGTTATCCACCAAATATCTACCTCTAAAAGGACCACGCACATTCAACCCAAGATACCTTGGTCCCTATTCCATCACTACCATAGTAAATCCAGTAGCGGTCAAGTTGGACTTGCCCCCTCACATGAAGATACATCCGGTCTTCCACGTCTCTCTATTAAAACCCGTGCAACCTCAAACCCGACTAACTACATCTCCAAAACCTATTCTAGTTGATGGAGAACTCGAGTTTGAAGTCAAAAGCATCCTGGATTCCAAGATCTCCAAATCTAAACTATTTTACCGGATTGACTGGAAAGGCTACGGTCCCCAAGAAAGATCCTGGGAACCTGCAGAATATGTCCACGCGCCTCGTCTAATCAAAAGATTTCATCGAACATTTCCTAACAAGCCCAAACCCCCGGAGAAGCCCGGTTTGGGAGGGGCCTTGAGGAGGGGTGCTGTCATGATCTCTGCTTCCAAAAGATCAGGACCTGCCCGACTCCCTTGGAAGCAGACCCATAACCCCGGTTCCGAGTGCCAGCCAGTCCCAATTGGGACCTTTTGGACCCTGTCCTGGCGCCAGTGGCACCAGGCTCATAAAGATGCCCAGTCCCAGCGCTGGAAGCGCCGGGCTCATAATGCTTGGGTGGAATTACCTGCAGCAGACCATGCTGCTTACTTACCTGCCAGTTGAACCCCTGATCCTCTTCTGTTTGGGACTACTTTTCCTGTTGGGTGGGGCAGGAGCCACTCCCTAGGTTCAGAACACTGGAACTCTTCTGGAAAGCAGGAACTCTTTTCTTACCTAGGCGTGGCTGTGGAAGGAGACATCTAAGCACTACAGGAGGCTATTTAAACCACACCCGATGGATGAATCTTGCTTTGTGTTATTCTGCATTCTCTGCAGCAGAACGCTCATCGTGTCTTCTGCTTCTGATCCTGGGCCTAAGGGAACAAAGGCTTACCATCCTGGAATCCAGTCTTCAGCAGCACCTGTAAAGACAAAGAAAGAACAGGTTAGCACTACGGTCTTCAGTGGCAGCGCATCTCTTAGCTGGTCCATCGGCTGTCACCAACGCCTCGCGCTGCATTCCGGCATCTGAAAGACAAAGGCTTACCTACTCTTCGCATCCTCCGGAGGTCTTCGCACTGCATTCCGGCATCTGAAAGACAAAAGCTTACCAGCTCTTCGCACGCTCCGGAGGCCTTCGGCGCTGCATCCCGCATCTGAAAGACAAAAGAAGGTGCGTTTAAAGACATTGGGCAACTTTATTACTCACGTGCCATTACTCCTTCCCACGCCGAATCCAGTGGGTATTCCAGTACCCTTCAGCTTCTCTAAAGCTCCGAACTTGTACCTGCAAGATAAAAGGGACAGTTAGTGCGCATCGTGAAGCAGGCTACAAGCGCTTACTTACGTGCTTCCAGGCGCTTCTATTCCTCACGCGGGTTCGATCCTCAACTCTCATCAGCCTGCCATCCGCCATCGCCGGAACCCTGCAAAACAAGAGATATCATTACAAAAGACTTTTAAGACATTTGAAGTGCCCAGAACTTACCGTTCGTGCAGTTAACGACGGACAGCAGTCCTCTGAGGTCAAGAGGCCTGCACCCTTATCCAGAGAAGAAACTGGTTACGGCACCCTGCCCCGAGGCAGATGGAGAGCTCGGCGTTCACTTACCTAAGGTGAGGGCGTTAACCTTTGGGGTTCTACAGGAGAAGAGAAAGGGAAGAGGAGAGAGGCACCCAATAACCCCAGTTCATTAATCCCATATTTTCTATCTGCAGACATCTTACTCTTCGAGTCAGACATACAGTGCACAGAGGTCCAGCCCAAAGAGCCAACCGTGTGTTACACATCACCTTTGAAGATACAGCATTCACCCAGTCAAGACCGGCGCCTCTGCGGGAATCAGGTGAGCGTTACATTTGGTTTCCTATGTAACCACCTTTAATCGGTTGGCTGTGGAGACAGACTGGCCTCAGGAGAAGCGCCTAGCACTATTCTACCAAGGACTAAGGGACGAGGTAAAAGACTTAATAGCTCAGGTAGATCCCCAACCCGAAACATGCTCCGCTATGATCGACCTGGCCCTACGGTTGGATCAAAGACAATATGAGAGGAGGCTAGAAAAGCGTAAGTGGGATCCCAAGCCCATGGTCCGTCTGGATCACCAACCGAAACCTGGTAAGAGCGAAAAACCCTTAGATGAACCAATGCAAATAGGGACGGTTCGAGGCCCTTTAAGCCAGGAAGAGAAGGACAAACAACGTCGAGAGAAGCTCTGTCTTTACTGTGGGAAGGCCGGACATTTTGTTCGAGAATGTTTAGCAAAGCCCAAGGGTGAGCAGTCGGGAAACGCGAAAGCTCGTCAGTAAGGGTGGCCCCGGCGAGCCAATCTGAGAACACCCCTAGTTTCTTAGCTAATACCCTGCAAAGCAAGTAACACATGTGACCGTTTCAGGTCATATCTCCTGGCAGGATCATCGGATACCAGTATCATTGATGCTGGACTCAGGTGCTACTGGAAATTTCGTCGATGAAACCTTAGCAACACAATTAGGGATTCCGTTACTGTCCACGGAACGGAGTGAAGAGGTAAAGTCTGTAGATGGATCACCCTTGATTTCAGGCCTAATTACTAAGCAAACTCAGTGGGTACGTTTAGAATGTAGTCCACAACACTCTGAGAACATCAGCTTTGACGTGATAGCAGCGCCCCAGTTTGGCATGATTTTAGGTCTGCCATGGTTGAGGACTCATAACCCCGAAGTCAATTGGACTCAAGGAACAATGCGTTTCGTGTCAGACTATTGTAAAACAAATTGCCACCTTGAGGAGATCGAAGGCGTAATGTCCTACGAAAAACATGTTATTGGGAGTGTTGAAACCGGCCTCCCATCTGTCTATCAAGACTTTAGGGACGTTTTTAGTAAAGCCACTGCAGAAACTTTGCCTCCTCATCGGAATTTCGATTGCAGAATAGATCTGGAACCAGGAGCGGCCTTGCCCTGTAGCAGGATTTATGCACTGACAGAATCTGAAAACGAGCACCTTAAAGACTATATTGAGACGAATCTGGCCAATGGCTTCATACGTCACTCTAAGTCACCGGTGTCATCCCCTTTGTTCTTCGTTCCTAAAAAGACCGGGGACCTGAGAACATGTATAGACTATAGGGCTATTAACCGGATAACCATAAAGAACCGCTACCCTTTACCGCTGATACCAACTCTATTAGACCAGGTGAGGGACGCCCAGATTTACACCAAGCTAGACTTAAGAGGAGCGTATCATCTGGTGCGGGTGCGTGAGGGGGACGAATGGAAGTATGCCTTTCGAACCAAGTTCGGTCTATATGAATACCAAGTCATGCCATTCGGCCTCTGCAACGCGCCTGCCGCCTTTCAGCATTTTCTGGACGAGGTCTTACGTGGATAGTTGGACGTGTTCACTATGGTCTATATTGACGACATCCTAATTTACTCACGCAACAACGAGGAACATCAGGCTCATGTAAAAGCAGTGTTACTACGGTTGCGTGAGCATCAACTCTATGCAAAACTGGAAAAATGTGCGTTCCACCAAACCTCAATAGAATTCCTAGGGTTCATTTTATCACCCAAAGGCATTACAATGGATCCGAAAAAAGTCCAACCCATCACGGAGTGGCCATCTCCCACATCTGTAAAGGAAGTACAAACGGTGTTGGGGTTTGCAAATTTCTATCGTCGGTTCATTGAAGGATTCGCAGCCAAAGTACAGCCCATCACCCGTTTACTTAAAAAAGGCATAGCCTTCCTGTGGGATGCGGCTGCAGAAACAAGCTTTGTAGCTTTAAAAACTTCATTCACAACTGCTCCTGTGCTATTTCACCCCGATCCCACGCGTCCTTACATCATAGAAACTGATGCTTCCAGCTATGCTCTTGGTGCAATTTTATCCCAAAGAGACGACTCCGGGCAATTGCACCCGGTGGCCTTCTATTCACGTTCCCTGTTACCAGCTGAACGAAATTATGTGATTGCCGATAGAGAACTCCTGGCCATCAAGGTAGCATTCGACGAGTGGCGTCATTACTTGATGGGTGCTCGGCATACGATCACGATACTGACGGACCATAGGAATCTTCAATTCCTAAAATCAGCCAAGGCTTTGAGTCCCCGACAACTGCGATGGGCGATGCACTTTGCCGAGTACGATTTCGTGGTAACATATCGTCCGGGTACGGAGAACAGAAAGGCTGATACACTGTCTCGTTACCCGGAACCCGACCCTAGTCAGGGTAAAAAAGAGGAACCAAAGCCAATGGTACCACTCACACGTATTGTGGGTAGTATCGTAGTAGACGATATGTTCAACAACATACGAAAAGCCATGTCAGCTCAAGAATTAGTGCAGTGGAACAATCCAGGGAAAAGACAAACAATTAAAAATGGTTTACCCTTCTTTGGATCATCCCTGTACTTACCAACACCTGCAACGCGTAAACAAGCCATTAAGTGGTGCCATGACTCGCCCTTTGTAGGGCACCCTGGAATGGTCAAAACCCAGGAACTGGTAATGCGTCATTTCTGGTGGCCTCAAATGAGGAAAGACATTCGAGAGTATGTGCATACTTGCGAGTGCTGTTTAAGAAACAAATCAGACCACCAAAAACCGGCTGGCATGTTGCAACCCCTACCCACTCCTCCAGTACCCTGGCATACTGTTTCCTTGGACCTGATCGTGGACCTACCAGCAAGTCATCATTTCACTGCCATAGTGGTGGTAGTAGATTCTTTGAGCAAATTAGCACATTTCATACCTTGCAAGGGGGTCCCCACGGCAAAAGAGCTTGCAGACCTTTTTCTCCAGAATATTGTATGCCTACATTGCATTCCACAGCACATCATCTCTGATCGGGGTGCACAGTTCACCTCTCGCTTCTGGAGGGCGTTCTGCGAATCATTAGGAATTACCTTGCGATTGTCCACCAGTTACCACCCCGAAACCGATGGGCAGACCGAGCGAGTTAACCAGACATTAGAACAATACCTACGATGTATGACCTACGACAATGATTCTTCTTGGGTAGAAACCCTTTGGTTAGCTGAGTTGGCGTATAATAATGCTTTGCATTCCTCCACTAAAGTGACACCGTTTTATGGCACCTATGGGTATCATCCGCGGTTCCAGCCTGTGCCCCATGTTACAGACTCAGTACCAGCAGTCAAAAACCATAGGCAACATTTAACAGAAGTATGGCATGTCATCAAAACAAACCTAGAAAAAGCTAAACAAGCATATAAGACTTATGCAGACCGGAAAAGACGAATTATTCCACCATATAAAGTTGGGGATCGGGTCTGGTTGGCCACACGAAACTTACACTTGCAAGGCCCTAGGAAGTTCCAACCCCGATTTGTGGGCCCTTTTCCCATCGAAAAGATCATAAATCCAGTGGCGGTTCGCCTGACCTTACCACCCAGAATGCATGTACATCCGGTTTTCCATGTATCCCTGTTAAAGCCAGCCTCACCCTTAACACGCCTTAGTAAGCCTCCACCTATCATGGTAAATAGTGTACCAGAATTTGAAGTGCAATGCATACTAGATTCTCGTGTTGTGCAAGGAGTTTTACATTACCTGATCGATTGGTTGGGCTATGGTCCCGAGGAGCGCTCATGGGAGCCCGCTACTAATGTCCATGCTTCTCGTTTGATTCGAACATTTCACCTGAACAATCCCTCTAAACCAGGACCTGTTGGGAGGGGGAGTACTGTCAGGATACCCCAGGTGGCTGGAGAGAGCATGCAGCACCAAAGTACTGTGAATGGTGGCAAGAGGTTAAAACCCCTTTATTTTAGAACCTTGCTTTGTGTCCTTTGCAGGCAAAGGGCTAGGCGTGGACAAACCAGCCCCCCTAGCCCTTCCAAAACAAGGAAAAGAGGCACCGGACTACATTTCCCAGCAGCCTCGCGTGCAGGAGAGACACTGGAAGGCTTCTGGACCCCGCCCTGTACAACGCGCATGCGCGCCAGAACCACGTGGAGCGCTGCTTGCGCTACGGGATCTTGAAGAGGCAAGACGTGTTTCCAGCAGGCTCCTGCAGGCAGCTACCAGCGGGGCCACACCCCGCCTGTGAACTCTGCAGGCCCCGCTGAGTCTTACAGATAAGTGCATTTAATTCTTGTTGTTATCCAAGCTCGGACACTCGTTCCGAGTGCATTACGCTTCGCAGTCAGTGGCGTTTCGGAGTCCGGCGGCATTGTGATATTTGAAGCCGCACAGCTCCACGCCAAGTAGCGAAGCGCGGAGCCGGGCTTTCCGACTTTAACCCTTGCAGTCCTTACGGCCGGAACTCCGGCACAGTTAATTCATGAACGGAGCACCGGCACTGCTCATTCGCTACATTGCGAGCTGGAGCTCAGACACTAGTCATTCGTGTTTGATCTAACTTTGGCTAACGTTTATCAGACACAAGTTATTTGAGTTTGTCTAACTGTAAAGTGGCTAACGTTTATGCCGGGATCCGGCGGTATGTCAAGTGTGCTCCATATCTTAAGCGTATGTACGCTCACTCCTTTTTTTTGATTCTTGTAGCGGAGTTCCGTTGTTCGCTCAGCAAGAAAGAACACTGGTGAATTAACCCCGAGTCTCCTGCTGACACCCGAAGCTAAGTGCTTTCCCTTGTTACCTTATTGCATTGTGATTTCTATGTGTGGTGATCATATGTTCTGCAAATCAGTGGGTAATATGCAAACTGCTAGATAGCGTGTTTCTTAATGTGTGCAGTGTTGTTAATTGCTTAAGCAGAACCCCAGGAGGGGCAACACATCAAACCACTCAGCTTTCCCTTATCCCTCCTCTTCCCTTTCCCTACCTTGTTACCCGGTTTTCCTAACCACCCCAACCTAACCAACCAGCGGACCCTAACCCTCTTTCCCCGGAGGGTCGCGGAAGCCTGTGTTGTAAACACTCCCAGGCCCCAAGACCCAACGGGGAGGTAGGTGTACGTGCTACCTCCGCGCAAGGCCAAGATCGTGACATGGTACAACTCTGTCTGGGTACCACAGGGGGTGTGGGAGGGGATTTAGGCACCCTGGACTGAGTTGCCTCGGCAACTCAAGTCTCACTCTTGTGTGATTGGCCCAGTGGTGAGCCGCCCGGCTCACCACTTAGCATGTTTGAGTGACAGCTAGGACTGATGAATGGGGGTTTTCTGCATAAAAGCAGGGCTTTGGGGACTGGGACTTCAGATGTCACCACAGGACCAAAGAATCGGAAGAGGGAGAAGCTGAGCCAACCTGCAACGACAACACCACCGGTGGAGCCCTGCTGAACCGTCTCACCACTTTTCCCGACGACAGAGGAGATCTTCAACCCAAAGAGTCGTCTTCCTTTGACTGGTGGGGATAACCAGTTTGCCCGCCTTTTCGCCTTCCTGGATCATCTCGTGGCCGCCTTGCCTGTGCCAAGCACCCCGGCAACTGGGATACCACGTTTTCTCCACTACCGCGAATAAAAGGGTAGTCCCTTTTAACCGGAGAACTCTGCAGCTGGTTTCTTCCCTGGCAGTGCAACGACCTTCAGCCTTCCTCCACGTCGAGATCATCTCTTCCTCTGGATGTCGCCATGACTTGCACCCACTGCCAGGAACAAGTGTCCCTGCTGGAGGATCCTCTCCACTTTAAAGCTACTGTGTCCGCCTGGCCTCCCTCGCTACGGTCTGTGTGGGGTGACTCTTAAAGCCTCAACTTACCACTTGGGTTGGCCCTAGGCTGGCTAACTAAAATTTTCTAAACTGAACTAATTCCTTCCTGAACTCTCTGCAAGACTTTCCAAGCCTTTTAAACTGTGTGATCTTGGGCGCATTGGTGTTCTACTCTCTCCAAGAGGGAGCCTGCCCTCTGAACTTTTTGCTCACAAGTAGACTTTGACTTTCCTGCCTTGCCGGGTGCTTCTAAAGAATTGTGTTGTGTGCTGTTCCTAATTTCTGCCTTTTCCCTCCCTTTTTTCTTAAACTTAAGCGCTCACCTTGTCTAATAAGGAATAAGGGATGTATATATAATAATAGTGACTGTGTCTTTGAACTTACTTATAATATTAGTGCTAGAGTGTTTCTAAGTGTGTCTTTAAATAAATAATTATATACTTTTTTTTTACCAAAGCTCTGGTCAGTGTTTGCTTGTGCTATTGCATTTCGGTACCTATCTTGTATACTCTATATACTGTCTAACTCTTCTTGAGAGAGGTCTGGCTGCTCAGCCATAGCTACAAGGTAAATCTGGGTGGTACAGACAATTGGGTTTACTGCCAACACCTGTAGTCTTAAGCCTTTTGCAGTGGCCCCTAAGGGAACTCCACAGGTTTCTGCCTAACAATTTCCATTTGGTTGAGAGCAAACTCCTTGCTAATAAGCAGACTAAGGCACATGATGAACTCGATTCTGATGAGATTCTGAGCATTATGAATGAGTTAAAATTCCTCAACAGCTGCTGGTGCTAATGGCCTTGGCAATATTGTATTTAAAAGGAATCCTTCCTTTTTGGCAAGGATACTTATTGTTTTATTTATTGACATTTCTCACAGATGTATGATGGCTAGTAGTTGGTGTACGTCTACACTTTACACAGTTCACAAAAAGTGCACCACCCTCGATCCAACTAACTTCCGCTTGTTGACAATGCTCCATTTAAATGTGTGGGCAGAATCAAAACATGTAATTAAATGCCAACAGAAAGGGCTTAGGAAAGCCTGGAATATGCTACACAGCATGTGGGCTCTTCACTTGCTGGCTGCCCACACCTTTCGACAATGAAATGACCGTTTATATCTATGTTTTGATGATTATTTGGCAGCTGTCAACTTTGTTTCTTGTCCCAGACATTGGGCTAATCTGGACATCTGGGACATAGATCCTCTCTTGTTGTATTACATCAAGATGCTATAGTCCAATACCTATGTCTCCATTAGGCTCTCCCAAGATGGCACCACTTCAAAATGCATGGCCACCAACGATGTTGTGGATTGCCTACATACTGGTTTTAAAGCCTATGAGATTTTAAATTTAAAATATATGACTACTTACCTTCTAAACTCTTTTTTTTAGGAAAAATCATTGTCAGATCTCCTCTTAAAACACTATATGCACTCTGTAGTCCTGTAAGACTCAAACATGTTATCATACCTTGTCTGTCATAGACAAAAGGGCATTGAGGAATTGTCTCCACTTCTTTTTGTGGTGGGTGCTCTACTGCACTTCAGCATTTTGGATATAAGGATGCTTTTTTCAAATGTCATGTTTTTGTTAGCTCAAGAGTTATTATATATAATTTGCTCTCTGGAAAGCAGCACAGTTCTTCACTGCTTACATGGCATAATTCAAACTTCCTTAATATTTGGGATACATAAAATAGAAATGCATTAAGATATCCTCCAGCTAAGCACACTTTGATTACAGTTCTTGCTGCATTGCCTTCTGCATCTCTTACTGCTTGGAGAACCTAAAGGTTGCCATAAATATGTTTCTGCATGTTTGCCAGCAAAACAGTGACATCTTTGAGTAGCCCCAATTCCCACTCTTCACGCATACCATCAGCATGGCTCACTACATGTCAAGTGTAAAAGTGAGTCAACATTTCTTTCCAACAGGTTCTATGTGAATTTGAATCCTAGCAATAGCCTATATTGCCAGTGGCATAGGCGCAATGGGAGAAGCCACCAAAAAGGGTACACGCTTTCTCTGAGTCATAAGTAATATACTGTACTCTCCGTATCCTCCTTAGACATAAGGATGCAAGCCGATACATGCAATCTTAGGACACTCAGCATTCTTAGGAACTGGCTCAAAAGTCTGCAGTTTGTGGTAAGGCCAAGCAACGGCACACCTGACACAATCTGTTTGTGGCTTGACAGCAGCTTTAGTGATTCTTTTCCGGGAATGTGTTTGACTAAAGCAGGAGTTGCAAACTTTGGCTATCTAGATGTTTTGTAGTAAAACTCCAATTAACCCTAACCTGCATAGTCAATAGGGAGATATCATGGGAATCGTAGTCCCAAACATCTGGAGAGCTAAAGGTTTCAGACCCCAGGACTAAAGGCATACATCATCTAGGGTTCAAAATGTAAAATATGAGAAGATTTCTAAGGGCCTATGGATGAGTTGGCACTTTATAAATATTAAATCACATCAAAAGTAAGCAGGGTCAGGATTGTATCAAGACAAACTGGGATGATTATTGTTATTATCATTATTATTATTATTATTATTATTATTATTATTATTATTATTATTATTATTATTATTATTACTTTTCGGCAGCTTATAACTTCGAGCCCCCTGGACGCACCCTCACCAAACTTTGCAAAAAAAGTATATGGGCGGCTCAGAATTCTTTCCCCAAGTTGGGCGAGGTTTCGTGTGGGGGAGAGTTATAGGGGGGTCCCACTTTTTTTCCCCATAGACTGAATGGTCTATGGGAAACGGCTACAGGTCGAACGGCTGGACGGATTTTCACCTAATTTGTGCCAGGAGTGGGGGGTTGGCCAAGAAAGCGTGCTTTTGTGTGTTCGGTGGAAATCAGACCAGTACATTTTTTACAAAACACTGAAATATACGTCCCAAAAAATGTGTGATATCTGGGTCCGCTTTGCGGACCCATTTCCATGTTTGAAAAAAGGTAGCAAGCGCTCCTCTCCAGAAAGAACATGACATGATAACCTGTTCTGAGATGAGAGTTCACAGCGCAAGCTTTTTGCTCACTGTACCTTTCACATATCAGTCTTTGTCCCGCCCACATGGGCAGTCCAGCACCGAAATGCTATGGCAATTCCTCTCTGAACAAGAGTACCAACAGCAACCCCATGCACGTGTTTCAGCCTTGTTGGGCCTCATCAGTGAGGTGAAACTGTGCTTCTCTGAGCACAGTGAGCAAGGAGTCCATGTCTGGTTGCCCCCAGGTAACTCAGAGTGACCAACCCCAAGTTCCTTGCAAATATTTCAAAAAAGGTAGCAGGCGCTTCTCTCCAGAAAGAACATGGCATATTAACCTGTTCTGAGATGAGAGTTTGCAGCACACTCTTTTTGCTCACTGTACCTTTCACAGATGAGAAATACCATTTGCATATCAGTCTTTGTCCCGCGCACATGGGAAGTCCAGCACCGAAATGCTATGGCAATTCCTCTCTGAACAAGAGTACCAACAGCAACCCCATGCACGTGTTTCAGCCTTGTTGGGCCTCATCAGTGAGGTGAAGCTGAGCCTCTCCGAGCACAGTGAGCAGGGAGTCCACGTCTGGTTGCCCCCAGGTAACTCAGGGTGAC
Organism: Ambystoma mexicanum; assembly: GCF_040938575.1. NCBI lineage: Eukaryota > Metazoa > Chordata > Amphibia > Caudata > Ambystomatidae > Ambystoma > Ambystoma mexicanum. Next base: position 1,183,170,557 of record NC_090921.1, on the reverse strand, counting down.
CAACCCCAAGTTCCTTGCAAATATTTCAAAAAAGGTAGCAGGCGCTCCTCTCCAGAAAGAACATGGCATGATAACCTGTTCTGAGATGAGAGTTTGCAGCACATGCTTTTTGCTGACTGTACCTTTCACAAATGGGAAATTTCCCTGTTTGCTTGCGGACAGAAGTGTCATTGGTTCGCGGTACAGTGTGGTTGGCTGGAGGGAAGCGTGCTGTGCGTCGACATTTTTGCGGAAAGCCACCATGGCTTATCGGAGCACAGTTCAGCGACGGAAGGGTCTGGAAAATGTACCGGACGCAATGTGTTGGCGACCATAAAGGAAGGAATGGCTGGGGGAGTAAGAAGTGGTTTGTATGTGACATATGTAGGCTAGTATTTACTGTGGTGATTGGAGGCAGCTGTTGTAATGTTCTCTTAGCTTCTGCCACAACCTGTTTGTGGCAAACTCTTTTAGTGGTGAGTGGTGGCAGGTCATTTGCAGATGGGGAGTGAATTGCACGTGACAAAGCTTGGGTGGAAGTGCGCGTGGCGGTGCGCTGCGGATGGAATGCAGTAGTTGGGCACATGGAGGCATGCATGGGTGAATGAAGGTGCGGTGGGTCTGTGGAAGGATTACACTATTGGATGCATGGCCGAAGACCAAAGCCCGTAGGCTGTAGGGCATGCACTGAGGAGCATAGGGTTGCAACATACACACCGCAGGAAGGCATGTTTCAGTTGGAATCTGGTACAGGGTGGTGCTTGGAGAGTGCAGTGTGTGCAAATTGATTGCAGTAATGTTAGTGCTGCAAACTGAATGTGGGTAGGTTGGCAGTGACACAGTACTTTGTGAATGGGAATGGGTATGCCTATAGTATGTGAATGAAAGTGTATAGGGTGCAGGAGAGAGTGTTTTCTTTCCACATTGTGTTACCTGTTGCAATTTGTTGCAGCATAGCGACATGGTGGTGCGCAGGCTGGGTAGGACTGCTGGTGGCAGTGATGTGTATGTCGATGGTCATAGTTGGTGAAATGCATGGTGGCATTACGTTGCTGTAGGTGTGTTCAAGGCCTATGCTGTGTGCAACATTGTTGAAGTAGGCTGAATGTTGTGAAAATGTTGTGGTTAGTGACACAATACTTTGTGAATGGCTGTGGGTAGAGGTGGTGGAGGATGTGGTATGTTTGTGCATTCTGGCAGGTGCAACCTGTGTTCGTGATTGGGTGTTTTATTGTGTAGGGGAGTTGGGGTGAAGTGCTGCTACCTATGTGTGGCACGTTTGTGCAAAATGTAGCTGCCCACATGGCCATTATGTTAACTTTTGCCATTTGTTTCTGCGCAGTGCCATGGCGGTGTACATGTTGGGTAGGAGTGTTGGTGGCAGTGGTGTCTGTGTGGATTGTCGCAGATGCTGATATGGAGACATGCATGGTGGCATTACGTTGCCATGAGTGTGTTCAAGGCCTAGACTATTGGATGCATGGCCAAAGGCCGTAGGCCGTAGGCCATGCATTCACAAGCCTAGGCCTTGAGGACACGCACACCATTAATGCATTTTTCAATGTGCACGAGTTAGAGGGTGGTGACATGTAAGACATGGGTGTGGAGCACATTTAAGCCGTTAAAGGCCACTGTTGCAAATAGATTGTGGGCAGGTTGGCAGTGGCACAATACTTTGTGAATTGTAGTGGATACATCCATACCATAGTATCGAAAGTGTACAGGGATGCAGGAGAGAGTGTCTTGTTTGTACATTATGGGAACTGTTGCAATTTGTTATTGCATAACTCCATGGCGGTGCTCTGTGGTTGGAGATGCTGCAGTGAAAAGTCATGCTGTGTGGGCACTGGGTGCAATGCTTGTATACTGTCAGTATGTTACAGGTTATGGTTGAAGGGCAGCTTATATGCGCTTGGATTGTGTGCTGTGTGCACAATGCTTGCAGTATGGTTTTCGTTGCCAGTGAAACAATCCTTTCTGAGTGGAAGTGGGTAAGACAATAGTATGTGAATGAAAGGGTGTAGTGGTGCCAGAGACAGTGTAATGTTTATACATTATGGTAACAATTGTACGTAATGATGTGTATGTCGATTGTGCTGTCAAGGTTGATTAGGAGTGCTGGTGCCAGTGGTGCATATGTGCATAGTGGTAGTTGGTGATATGCTGACATGTATAGTTGAATTACGGTGGGGGCAATGTGTGCAAATAGTAGACCTACTCGAGCAATGCAGGTTTGGCAGTATATGAGGCACATGGTGGTGATCTTTGGTGAATGCGTGTGTAGCACATTGTCGACCTGCTACAGCAGGGCAAGTGAGTTGCAGTGATAGTTGGAACATGGCACAGTATTTGGTGTGCGGCAGGAGATGGTGCAGTGAGAAGTTGGATAGTTCGGCCACAGGATGCAGTGTGTACGTAATGTGAGTATGGAAGTGGGTATGGTTGAATGGCAGCTTATATGTGGTTGGTTACTCTGCTGTGTGCACATTTATTGAAGTAGGCCCAATGTTGTTAAGGTGGTTTGCATAGGTTGGCAGTGACACAATAGCATGTTAATGGTAGTGCATAGGGGGTGCAGGCTGTGCTATGTTTGTGGATTCTGCTAAGTGTGACACGTTTTTGTGACTGGGTGTTTTATGTTTGGGGGAGATGGGTAGAACTGGTGCTACGTATGTAACGTTTGTGCATAATGGTAGGTGCCCACATGGTCGCTTGCTTGTATGTGTAGTTTTGTGGTGAGTGTAGAAAGGGTTGCAATGTTGTGTGCATAGCTAAAGGTGTGCTGGGGGCATGTAAGGATGTCTGTGGATGCTGCAATTGTGGCTTCTTTTGCAGAAATTTCTGGTGGAGGGGCTTTGCAATCAAACGGAATGTGAACTGAGAGTGTTTAATGAGTGATGTATGGAAATGACAGCGTGCAATGCAGAGGTTTTGTATGTGATGGTGCAAGTGTGTTTTGAAATGTGGCAACACCCAATTTGGGGAGTGCTTCAAAAAGTGACTGTGCAAAGGGAAGTAGTATTGTAAGAGCTTTACTGGGCCGTGGCCCTCACTGTAGATGGGAAAGCACATGTGTACATCTGCCCAATATGAGCAGGGTGGAAATGGAAATGGAATTGTGGGAAATAGACAATTAGGAGTTTAGGTCGTGGGTCATAGGAAGGGGCGGTACCATTTCATCACAATACTATGTCGTGAGGGTGGTCAACATGGAGAGATACACAGTGCTTATCGTCGGTGATACCTTTGTGCGCCATCTGCACAGGTGGTGCGTGCAAAGAGACGTTGCTGTTAATTTTGGGTTAGAAGGAGTGGACACTTTCTGGGCCTGTCAGGGTGACTGCTGTTTCGGCAGGATGGTTCGCCTTTGCAGATATGTAGCATCCGTCATGAACATGGACTGTATCGTGGTACACTATAGAAGTAGACGTTAGGGTTACATGTTGTGTGGACGATTAATCTGTCTACTGATGAGGTTGCTGACCGCAGTGATGCGTATTTTTCCTACTGCCAAGGTGGTTTTCTCATGCATAAAACTAAGAGCAGTGTGAGTCCATGACAATGTAATATTTCCCCAGCCAGTGGTCGGAAGGTGTGTTATAAACAGAAGTATGCGTCCGTTTATGCAGACTGCTGGCATTTTCTCGACCCACTATGAGATCATGAGGTCCCAAAATATGCAGTGGTTATGTAGAAATGGCATTTATTTGTGGACCATTGGCAATGCTGTTTTCTTTCACACTGTGCAAGAAGCATTGACCAGAATGTTGTGAAAATGCGAGGACAGGCAAACAAAAACGCATACAAAGAGAAAATACCAAAATAATTTGCTTGCACGGCCATAAAAAAAACTTTATACATGTACGCTGGAAGACTGAATCCCCTGCCCAGTTTCATATTGCTTAACACCCACCTACCCTGTCCCACATTAACTTACACAAAAAGGTAGTGGATTACGCAGTACTTTCAGGATGACACGTGCGACATCGTGGATGGCTATGTGGACGTATGCGGACGGAAAAATTATGCATACTTTCATTGAAATTTGTAGTGGACGTGCTTTGGAATGGGACGACAGTTGTACTGAGAGTGTTTGAATATGGCGGTTTTAATGCGATTGGTGGATGTGTGTGTGCTAATTTACCAGTGACCCAATGAAGTAGAGCTGCAGAGAAGATGTGCAAAGGGAAGAAAGACGGTTCCAGTTTACAGGGCTGCGGCCCACACGCTACTTTGGGAGGCGCACGTGCCACAATCTGCCCTTTACACCACCTTGCCCAATTGCCATGGCAGCGTGGGGATTAGCCAATCAGGTAGTATGGGTGTGGTTAACAAGAAGTGGAGGTGAAATGGTTGCACATTATACTCTGCGTACTGAGGGTGGCTGACATGGCGAAATATATTGTGTTGACTGTAGGTGATCCCTTCATAATAGATCTGCGCAACTATGCCTTGCAAAGAAAGGTTGACAGCAATTTTGGTTCAGAAGGAGTGGATGCACTGTGAAACACTGGGGGTCATTACAACCCAGGCGCTAATTGCGCCGACTTTACCACCATGGTGTAAACTAAGTTTACACCATGGTGGATGGCGGATTTACCGCCCCATTCCAAGGTGAGTGGGGCGGTAAATCCGCATTTCCCATTTTCCCTTCCCCATTCCCATTTCTGCCCCACAGGGCATAATGGGAGTGGGGAAGGCGCTAATTACGCCACCGTAAATTACGGTGGCGTAATTAGCATCATGGCAGGTTAGCGCCATGGATTTTAACGGCTGCTAAAAGCAGCCGTTAAAATCGGAATAGGCGTTAAGGGTTAACGACGGCGTTAACCCTTAACGCCTGGGTCGTAATGAGGCCCACTGTGTATGAGTGCCATTTCGTCGATATGCAGGCACTTTGTAAAGACCTTGTGACGTTTCCAGTAGTAGATTGTTAGGGAGAATTCTCTCTTTAGGCAGAATTTCCTAACCTAGTGAGTCCCCCAGCATCTTTGCTGGATTTCTGGAGTTTGTTTTTTTCTCCTGCCAAGAGTGAGACTCTTTTTCTCCCACTCTTGGACATGATTTATGGTGTTGCTTTGACTGTTAATGTGTTTTATGGACTATGGGGTCCTTTACTCCATAGGGTCTCATGTGTTTTTACTATGTGTGTTACACAGCACCCTCCGTGCAGTAACACAGGGGTGTCATAGTGACACCCCACCATAGACTCCATACCCTGGGACTGACTACTGTCTCCCAGGGCATGTAAAGTCACCATTGGCTTTACTAGTCCCAAATTATTAAGTTTTGGCTGGTGGCAGTGGATACTACTTTTTATATTCGACCGCTAATATATCCCTATGGGATTTTCTCATTGTTCGAGGCTACCTACTTTAATTATTTAATTCTCATAGCCTCGAACATACCGCCGGTTTATTTATTTAACATTAATTAGCCGGTTGGTATTTTTTACCAGGACTCGATTCTAAAATGGCGTTTGTGTTCTCTTCTGTGACTCCAACCCAAGTCGAGCCCTTTGTTCCACTTTTTGGCGGGCTTCTCCACAGAAGCCTCCAAAAGTGGTGCCACTCTGTCTGGCTACCACAGGGGGTGTTGGAGGGGGTTTAGGCACCCTGGACTGAGTTACCTTGGTAACTCAAGTCGCACTCTTGTGTGATTGGCCCAAGTGGTGTGCCGGCCGGCTCACCACTTAGCATGTTTGATTGACAGCTAGGCTGAGTGAATGGGGGTGTGCTGCATAAAAGCAGGGCTTTGGGGACTGGAACTTCGGAAGTCGCCACAGGACCTGAGAATCCGACGAGGGAGAAGCTGAGCTGACCTACCAAAACGACACCACCGGTGGAGCACTGCGGAACCAACTCACCACTTCCCGACGACAGAGAAGATCTCCCGGCTGGAGAGGCTTCTTTCCCTGACTGGTGGGCACAACCAGTTTACCTTCTTCCCTTCGCATTCCAGGGCGTCTTGTGGTCGAATTGCCCGTGCCAAGCAGCCCGGCAACTGGATAGCCACTTACCCCTGGACCGCGAATAAAACGACCACTCCTTTTACCTGAGAACTCCGCGGCTGGTTTCTTCCCTGGCAGTGCAACGACTCCTGTCTTCCTCCCTGACGAGATCCTCTCTTCCCCCAGGCGAAGCACTGACTTGCATCCGCTGCCAGGAAAAACTGCCCCCGCTGGAGTATTCTCACCACTTTAAGGTACCATGTCCGCCAAGCCTCCCTTTCTAAAGATTGCTACAAGGTAATAATAACCCCTTAACCTTCTGGACTGGCTGGCCGCCTTGACCCTCTAACTGGTCCCTTTCTTTTGGTCCAACTCTTTTTGAACCTTTGCAAGACTCTTGTGCACTTCAGCCGTGTGACCTTGGGCACATTTCTTTCTGATCCTCTTAAAGTGGATCCGGCCTACTGAACTCTAACTTCGCGGTTTTATTTGCCTTCCTCTCTTGTTTAGTTCTTATGAAAGTGTTGGGATCTGTTTCATATTATACTCTGCTTTTCTCTCCCTTTTTAAAGGAATTATTAGAGTGCCATCTGCGTTAAGCGCTCACCGCTGTCTGAAAATAAGTGGGGCTTTACTTAAGACTTGTCTAATATTCTTCTAAGGGAGTGTATATCTTTTAGTGACCGTGTTTTTGAATTGCTTACTATTAGTGCCTGTGTGTTTTTCTAGATGTGGTTTTAAATAAATAATTATATCTCTTTTACACCAAGCCCTGGTCAGTGTTTACTTGTTCTACTATGTTCTTTTTTTAAATAAATTTAACTTTATTGGTTTTGCAAGAAACAAAAAGAGGCAAACAATATTCAAACAAAATCATACATCTTCCAGAGGTACATGTCGAACAAACGGTGCAGACTAAAACAATATGCTGGAATCTCTTAGTAGTGCGACAGTCTCGATTATCTGGGTATGTCTCATTGACTGTTCGCCATAACCCACTCCCACCCCTCCCCCCCACTTGGATTGGTGTACATCACAAGTGCAATTGATTGACGAAAGTATTAGTATCGTATGGTTGACACAGTGTCACATCTGGCAGTACCATGTTCGCTAGAGATGAGATTCTCATCCTTTGTAGTGTTCTTTGAGCATAGCATCATTCGGTCAGGCTTTTGGGGGTTCCTCTGGTTGGGAGTCGTAAGTAGGTGCGATATATGTATTCTTGAAGTCCATCCATAGAGTTTCACATTTCGCCGATTTATTATGCAGGGAGGTAGTGATCGTTTTCCATCACATAAATGCTCGTGGCCAGTTTGATCCACTCAGTCTTACCTGGGACCAGAGGAGATTTCCATTTGGTCGCTATCAGGGCCCTTGCTGCCAGTAATAGCTGGGGGGCCAGGCCTTTCACCCGAAACCAATCCTCCTCGTCTCTTTCAAGGCCAAACAAAAGAAGGTATAGGTCAAGTTCTCTGTGGATGTCGTCTACCTCTTTAATCCATCCCAGAACCTCAGTCCAAAACACTTTGATGTGCGGGCAGCTCCACCACATGTGCCAGTAGTTGGCATTTTCTCCACAATTTCTCCAGCACTTCGGGCTCATGGACTGGGATATTTTGGAGATTCGAAGCGGATCGTAATGCCATCTGTGTAGAAGCTTTATTGCATGAATCTTATATTGGTTGGATATGGAGGATTTAGGTGCAGTTCTGCACATTAAGTCCCATTGATCGGGGAGTATCTCTTTGCCAAGGTCTTTTTCCCATCTGGCCCTAAGGGGTTCTGTAGTTCCACCTCCTGCTGCTAATAGCGTTTGATACATTACAGATATAAGGCCTTTCATTTCTGTTCTGGAGTCTAAGAGTTTCTCAAAGGCGGTAAGGTCTCTTCTCAGTTTTTCTCTCCATTCAGGTCTCGTTAACACCCCTTTTAGCTGGATGAAGTGAAATGTCGATAAAGTACCTATCCCCAGTGCCGTTGTCAGATCAGGTAATGTGATGAACGAGTCCTTTCTCTGGAGTTGTCCCACCCTTTCCAGGCCCGCCTCGTACCATGACTGGAACCGCTCTAGATTCGGAATTTGGTCATTTATGCCAGGAGACCACAAGTGACTGAGCGGGGATGGCCAGGTGGTAACTTCTCGCATCTCTTTCCCAGTGCGCCATATGGTCCATATGGTAGTCAGTATGGGATGGTGATAAATTCTCCTCTGGACCCGTTGGTATGGTGACCACAGCCACTCTGCCACTGTGGCGGGGGACATGTAGTGGTTGTCCATCTGAACCCATTGCAGGTGTTTGTGGTCCCTGAAGTGCGGAATTAGGACACGTAACTGGGCGGCTTTATAGTATTTTCCCAGATCAGGAAGACCTACTCCTCCCCTGTCTTTGGGGAGAGTAAGTGTGTCGTAAGAGATCCTCGGTCTCTTCCCCTGCCAGATGAACCGCAACATGATCTTTCGGGCATCCACAAAGAATTTTTTGGGCATCTCGATCGGTAACATCTGAAAGGGGTAGAGAAAATGGGGGAGGCACACCATCTTGACGGCGTTTATACGCCCCAGCCAAGAGATCGTCAGTTTGCTCCATTACTCGAGGTCTCTCTCGAAGCAACGAAGGAGCAGGGAGAGGTTAGCCTCGTAGAGGTCGTCTAGGGTTCTGGTGATCTGTATGCCCAGGTATCGTAATGTCGTGTGTTCTACTTTGAGCCCTAAGGGGAGGAACTTGGTGTCATTAATATTCCGGGGTAACTTGGAGTGGAAAGAGTATGGATTTTGACATGTTTACTTTAAACACAGAGAACCGGCCATATTCTTCTATTAGAGTTATGGCATGGGGGATGGAGATCATAGGTTTAGTTAGATGTAGAAGGATATCATCAGCATACAACCCTGCCTTATATTCTGTCCCTCCCAGCCGTATTCCCTCTATTCGGGGATCGTTCCTTATTTTTTGAGGTAAGGGCTTGAGGGAAAGTGCAAACAGGATCGCGGAGAGTGGACATCCCTGTCTGGTCCCCCGTTGCAGTTCAAACCACCTGGAATATTCCCCATTCACAAATATTGCTGCTTTGGGAGAGGCGTATATTGCTCGTATCCCATCACAGAATTTGGGGACTATCCCTACTTTCTGGAGGACTGCCCCCAGGAAATCCTATTCCAACCTATCAAAGGCTTTTTCTGCATCAATCGATAGGAGGGCCGGATCATCTGGTAGACTGTGCCCTACGTGGACAAGATGTAGAGTTTTACGCATGGTGTTGGCACCCTGCCTTCCAAGGATAAATCCCACCTGGTCAGGGTTGACCAACTTGGGCTTTAAAGTTTCCAGTCTGGCCGCCAATACTCGAGCGTAAATCTTCGCATCGAGATTGAGGAGGGAAATGGGGAGATATGACCCACATAGTTTGGGGTCTCTACCCTCTTTAGGGATGACAGTTATGAGGGCTTTCTTAAAGGAATCTGGTGCGATCCCAGAGCTCATTATCTCATTAAAGAGTTCTGTGAGAAAGGGTGACAGTTGTTTGGTGAAGGTCTTATAGAAGCCGGCCGTGTAACCGTCTTCACCCGGAGACTTCCCCAGTGTAAGCCGTTTGATCGCCTCTCGTGTCTCGTGTTCGGTTATTGGACTATCAAGGAGTTCGGTCTCTGTGTGTGCTATTGTAGGCATAGTAATTGGGGACAGGTAGGAGGATATGTCAGAATGAGCCCAGAGCAGCTCGGAGGTATATAGGTTTTCGTAAAAGTTGGCAAAACACTCGGGTATTGAGTGGGGTGGGTGCATCGCAGGACTGGTGGGCTCTATTATCTCTTTCACCTTGCGTTCCTCCCTCCTTTCCCTGAGCCTGGCGGCTAAGAGTGCATCAGCCTTGTCCCCCTTCTCATAATATGTCTGTTTCAGGAATTGCAATTTCCGCACCACCTGGCCGTGTTCTAACAGCTGTAGTTCCTCTCTTTTACGATGGGCCATGTCTAGTTTGGTGGAGTCCACCGTTGTTTTGTCTCTTAGTTCCGCCTCCAGCTGGTGTATTTCATTACGGAGCTTGTTTTCTACAATCTTATGCTCTCTCTTTTTAGAGGAGCCCTCGCGTATTAATATGGAAGTGGCCTTCCCCGCTTCCCAAATCACTTGTTTGGAGACCTCCCCGTTGTCATTCGTCTTGAAGTATTCTTCGATCTCGGTCTCCATTTAATTTCTGAACACTGCGTCGGTCCAGAGGGACTCATTGCAGCGCCAGGATCCCCCAGCGACAGGTAGGTCGGCCCAGTTGACGTCTGCTAGCACCATGTCATGGTCTGACCATGTTATCGGGACAATACTCATGTGACTTGTGGACCTTGCAAGGTCAGGCGCGAGGAATATATAGTCTATGCGTGAGAATGTGCGATGGGGGTTCGAGTAAAAGGTGAAGCCCCCTTCGTCAGGATGTTGTGTTCTCCACACATCCCGTAGATCGTATAGCTCCATCATGACGGCAAATTCAGTACGGTCCCCTCTATGCTGGGTCCGCGTGTCAGGGTTGCCTGGCCTCCAGTCTACGGATGGGTCCACCCACTGGTTAAAGTCGCCTCCTATGAAGAGGCGTCCTGCAGTTTCCAGTACTATTTTGGGAATCGTTTTCTGAAGGAATGCAGCATGTCCGCTATTAGGTGAGTATATTGTAGCAATTGTGACCTGAACTCTTGCGATTTTCCCCACTATCAGGAGGGCTCGTCCACTCACATCCGACCAGGTCTTCTCTAGTTCAAAGCCAACTCCCTTCTTGATGAGAATTCCGACCCCTCCTTTCCTGAGCGGGCCAGAGCCCCAGAATTCCATACCTCCCCGATTCCCCAGAACCGTCCGCTCCTCCCCTCACGCAAATTTTGTCTCTTGAAGGAGGAGAATGTCAATGTCAGTTCTTCGGAATTCTCTGTGCACCAGCAACCTCTTAGTAGGGGAATTCAATCCCTTCACATTGATAGTCCCAATTCTGAGGAGACCCTTGCCCTTAGGCTTCTCATGTGATGCCATCAGCGATTTGCAGTCTAGGATCCTTCACCACCAGCGGCCAGAGAGACAAGTGGATACCCTGTGCCATCTTGACTGTGATACCTTGGAGCAAACATAGTGTTATCTGTACATTTCCCAAGTGTCCGTTACCTCTCTCCCCTTTTCCCATGTTCCACCATAGTTGATGGTGCTCGCTTGAGCTTACGAACAGGGGGTGCTGCATAGGCAGCTGTTGACGGCGTCCGGGACAGACTGGATGGGAGTATGCAGTCCGTCGGCGGACCATCAGTAGGGACCGTTGACCTACGGTCCCGATCAGATGTACCATCGCAACTTAAGGGTGAGCCCCCATCTCTTTCTCCCCTCCCCCAAACATTATGCAGTTTCAACAATAGTAACAACAAACATGTGAAAGTTTCAACGTTACGTGTGATTCTCAGGTCATCCCGCAGGAGTTCACGTCGCCTCCCATTTCCGGGGGGTGCCCTGCCCGCAGCGGCACCAAAGTGGGGGATTACGCCATGTCGCACCCTCCGCGGGAGACAACGCCTCGTGTTTTAGGTATGACTGTAGCCGGCACGAATCTGATGCAGCTTCTCTTGCTTAATCATGGTCGGGGGTGTTGTTGGGCGTCTAAATTTTCTCGATCCCTTTACCCTCTTGCGCCTGGGGCCGTGGAGCTCCCACTGCGATCCCAGTCGTCCGTCGTTGCAACCTTCTTTGCCCCGCGGGTCCGTACCGAGGAGGTCGACGATGCAATCTTTGATTTCATCTTCAGAGCGTAGGACTATTTTCCTGCTGCCATGCTCGAAGGTGAGCGAGAAAGGGTACCCCCATCTGTACCTTATGCCCTGGTCCTTAAGCCATTTCGTCAGGGGGCTGCAAAGGCGTCTTAGGGCTAATGTTAGCGAGGATAAGTCTTGAAAGATGGTGATTTGAGCGCCTCCCATTGTGAGCGGGCCTCCAGACCTGGCCTTCTCAAGAATTCTGGTTTTGTCTTGATATCGATGAAATTTGGCCAGGATAGACCGTGCGGCCCATCAGCTCTATGTATGCGTTCCGTCTTAGGCTCATCAATGTCTTCATCGGCGGTCAATATTCTAATGATGTCGTGGATGGTGTCTTTGAGGTCTTTTTCAGTTTCACCTTCACGTTCCAGAATACCAAAAAAGCAGAGGTTATTCCTCCTCTCCCTGTTTTCTAAGTCATCCATCTTGAACCTCGCCTCGACCTCCCTTTTTTCGATGTTTCGGATCCGTACGTCCATCTGGGCTTCAAGGGTATCAATTGAAGCCTGGTTATTCTCCACACTTTCCAATCGTTCTTCGAATCTGTCCATCCTCTGGGTGATTTTGTCGATTTTACCGCTGAGGATGACTCCCATGTTTTTTATTTCATTCAATAGTGTGGCAATGTCTCGTTTGGTGGCAGCGGCACCTGCTTCCGATGGGTCCGTGGCCATTGCACCTGTAGATCCGCAAGGCAGGAGGGACGGTTCGTAGGCAAATCTGGCTAGTTTGTGGCGTAGGTCCATGCGACAAAATCCAGATTAGAGGAGGCACACGCCCCTGAGTAGGGGGTCCCTACCCTCTATGAGGATACGCGGGTTGCAGGGTCAGTATTGTCCTCGATCTTCAGCACTTCGTGTGATATGGGTCAACTCCTCGATTCAGCTCTGCAGGGGGATCATGGGTGTCCCCAACGCGGGCTATGTGTGGTTCAGGAGTGTGCGTGGGCAGAGGGGCTGCACTGTAATTGGTGTGAGGCCAGCAGACCACCTTTGTTCCTCTGACGTAGTGTGTTGTGCAGGGAGCGTATGGCCCAGGCAGGCAGGAGACGGAAAGCCAGGGTGACAGTGTGGAGATCAGCGTTTCCTCAAAACCGCATTATGCGATGTGTCCTCCAATCCAAGTGGTGTCCAATGTCCTTCTCCCCTCACAGCAATCAGGGGGGTCGTGTGCAGTGCCGCTGCAGGGGGGGGGCAGCCAGCGCCAGAACAGGGGTCCCTAGGACGCTGCGGGGTCTCACACCGGCCCAACGCGGGTCGGCGTAGGAGGATGCCTCTTCCCCTCCGGTGCAGCGGGAGGCAGCAAGTCCTGCAGCAGGTTAAGCCGCGGACCCCCGGAACGGGATGCAACACCTCGTGAGGCCAATGCGCCGTCCGGTTCGGGTAGCACAGAGCCCCCGGGGTACAGTTCACCGCATGAGCTCCGCGGCAGGGATGGGGGTCACGCGTATTACACGGCACCGCGAGGCGCGGGCCCTGGCACCGCAGAGTTTCGCGTAGAAGTCCCTCACTCACCCTGTGCAGCCGCCCGGTATCGTTGGGAGTCTTTGGGCTCGCCGCCTCCACGAGCGAGGGATCACCACCACAGGCCTGGGGCACAGATGTTCACCGTGGGTAACGCCTGTCGCACGGGCCACGCAACGCCAGGGTTCGCGCTTTCCGTGGCGCAGCAGATAGGCACTTCTGGAACTACCAAGTTCTCGGTCAAAACGGGCCCAATTTTTGTTGGGTTTTTTCTCAGCTGCGGGGGGGTCCGTTCAGGTCACAGAATCGCGAACTTTCGTGGGGGGGTCCATCAGCGGGGGCTCATACTGCTTATCGGGACCGCAGGGACGGAGCTCACACGGGAGGGATACTCATCCGTGCGCCCCCTGGTGGCCGGTCTACTATGTTCTTTTGACCTATTGTGAATACTCTGTATACTGCCTAACTCTTCTTGAGGGAAGTCTGACTGCTCCGCCACAGCTACCAAGTGAATCTGTGTGGTACAGACTGCTACCAAGTGGGTTTACTGCCAAACACCTGTAGTCTTAAATCTTTTGCAGTGGTCCCAGAGGGAACTGCACAGGTTTCTGCCTAACATAGATGTTATCGTAATTCACTATGGTGGCATGCATATGGTTTACCTGCCTTGCTTATATTTGTTCCGTAGACTGAGGAGGTTGGTGGAAGTCGTGAGGATGCTTTTTCCCACCACCGAGTTGCTTTTCAAATCTATAATACCGTGTATTTGGGATATGGCCTACTGCTCATGGATGTTGTTCCGTGCCAGATGAAGGAAGGTGTCTCATCAACAGAAGCATGTACACTTTTCTTGTCCGCTCGTGGAATGTTCTTCTGCAACAATGACCTTATTACTTGTGGAAATGCAGAGTTTTTCCAAGCAATGCAGTTTTGTTTGCTCATCTACAGGATGTGGTGAAGAGTTTACTGAACTAATGTGCATAGAAGAAAACACAAAAACTACTAAAAACAGACAAAAAGGATGTTTTTGTAGAAGGATCTACACAAAAATGAACTTGCCCTGTCCTGGTTGCACGTTATTTCCCCACGACTGCATGCAGCACAAAAGTCATATGCAGGTATTTTGCGGCACTGGACCCGACCCTTGATGTACTTGGGGAGCCACATGTGCTACATTTGACGCTCTTCTCCATGCTGGCCTATGGAAATGAAACTGTAGCTATTGTCCTATCATGTGCTGCTCAGGGTGTGCGTCAGAGGAAAGCGTGCCCATAGGAAGAAGGACTCCTCTGAGTTTACTGGGGCGCGACCCTGGCGGTAGTTGGAGAAAGGCATGTGCCACATTCTGCGTTTGTGAGCATGGTTGTCAATAGAAATGGGACTATGCCCTTTGGCCAATAAGGTGGTCAGGGAGTACATTACAGAAGAGAGCACCAATAGGGAGAAGGAGTCATCCTGCTTCACCAGAGCGCCTCCCTCGCAGTGATTGGGGAAAGGCACGTGCCACATTTTGCCCTTCTCACCATGTTGGCCAAAGGAAATGGGACTATGGCCTTTGGCCAATCAGGTGCTCTCGGTGTGCGTCACAGGAAAGGGAGGCATGAACTTTTCCAGAACTTTGTGTACTGCGGCTGGCAAACATGGCAAGATGCATAGTTTTCGTTGTGGGTGATTACTTTGTGGAAGATCTGTGCATGTATGCCCTCCAAGAAGACTTGTCTAGAAATTTAGGTTTGGAGAGAGTGGACGTTTTGTGAAGTGGTAGGGAATCGTGCTGTTTCGGCGGACTGCTTCTAGAATGTTGATACGTGGCCTCTTCGGCAACTGTACATGTTGCGATCGTGCATTTTGGAGGCTTCTTTTTGCGTTCCATGCCTTGTTCCCGTGTGTTGACAACTGAAGATTTTGATGAAAGCAGTGCAGTACATTTTTCCTACTGCCAAGGTGCTTTTCTCATGTATAGTGCTGAGAATCGTGTGGCATTATTGCAATGCTTCCTGTCGCCAGCCACAGGTCGGAAGGGGTCTCATCAACAGAAGCATGTGTGACTCCTTGAGTGCTGTTGAGATGTTCTCCTGTGAGAATGAGAACATTGGTTCCGATACATACACCTTTTCAAGGGAAATGGCATGTCTTTGTCAGCCAGTGGAGTGGCAATGAAATGTGTGTGCACATCTACAGACTGCACTGTAAGAATGTGAGCTGAAGTTGAAAACACACATTCACATATGAAAACCGCAAAGAATGTTTTTCTAGGGAAGCACATAAAAAAAAGAAAATCCACCAAAATAACCAAAGGTTCTGTTAAGAGCCACCACAACCCATGACGCGCGCTCCCCTAGTAGAAAGTTATTCCCCCACTCACGTGCATGTGCAGCATGAAAAGACCACGATAGTTGCAGGTTCGCAGATGGTACATACACCCCTTTTGCAGATGACACAAATAGAAATGGGTCTGCAGAGGCTACGGGATTGGGCAATAGAGTTTGTGGGTGAGGTGTGTACGGACCGACGGTGCTACACTGTGTATTTGTTCACAGAAATGCAAAGGGTGCCGTTATGGCTGTGTGTTTTACGAGGCACATCATGCAGATTGAAAGTGAATGCAAAACACTGTGCACTCGCCACTCATTTACCAATCTATGATGTGTATGCATAGTGCTATAGACTAGATACAATGAAGTGCCTGATTTTGGTTTGTCTGTGTGATAGGCAATCATGATGATATTATTGTTGTTCATTGTGCAGGGACCATTGCACAGCATGTTACACGAGTTTCAGTACCGTTTGCAACGATGGAGGCACTTGCCCAGTTCATGCATTTCTTTCCAATCTCTTGCATAACTTTCTATCGCAGTATGCAGCTACCGATGTTGCAGTGTCATTTTCTATTTGGTTCGTCAATGGAGATAGCGCGGTACATTGCAAAAAAGTGTATCTTTGTCATGTGTCAATGACATACTTCACCCATGGCATTATGACGTTTCAGCACAAATACTTTTCCCTACCTACAACGTTCATCTTACTGTGCCAGCTATGTCGATTTCTGCACACCCCATCTAAATTGGCTTGGTGATGCCATGAATGAGATTTGTGATGGCATCTTTGATGTCATGGGTGTTAGTCCTTGCAGTGCACACTCGTGGCAGTTATGGTTGTTTAGCTTACCATAACTGTCGAATTTCTTTTTTTTTTAGGTTTTACCTGTAACAATAACGTTCCTGTAACAACATTTTCCCCACATTTCACAGGTTTTTTAGTAGTGCAACTTAACCATAACATCCCTTTAACAATATTTTTTGTTACTGTATAAATATAGATACAAGGATCAGGGAGCTAACATCTAGGTAGGCAGAGGGCAGGCAATATGTCAGGAAGCGCTCTACAAACAACCAACTAAGGAAACAGGTGGAAGCATATCACCCAGTCTCAGATTAGGTGGAAAGTTGACAGTTCTCTTTGGGGGGGTCCCTTCTGATATTGAAACTCCTCAGCAATCAGTATCCAACTCGTACTGTCCTTAATCCACTCAAATAGGTCCTTTCCCCTCCTTTGGGCTCCATACTCTACAAACAATATCCAAACAATGTGGCCAACAAATACTACCAAACATCATCCCTATAGGGTGTTTAGCCACCCGTGCAGCCCTAGGGGCTCAGCACAAATGCTCCAAACTTCATCAACAAACGATTTCTCAAAATCCTAGTATTCTATGCCCATCCCTATACTAGCAAAGCACAGCAAACTTTCCTCCTTGGAAAGCTATTACAGGATTTACTCACAGGCTTGAGCCTCCAGTCCTCTTGCTTTGAACAGCTCACTGATGACCTCTCCTGGCTCTCACACTTCTTGTACCAGGCTCCCACTCTTAGGCATTCCATCAGCCTCAGGTTGCTTTAATGGGTGCTTGACTTCTCACAGCACACATTGCATGCTTCACATCTCTCCCAAGATTGGGTGCTATAAGTCTCTCCCAGACTTTGGCTGTTATCAATTATCAAAAGAGGTCTCTTCAAGAACAAATGGTTTATCAGCTCACACAACAGGTCTCTCCTAGAACTTTAGTTACATCATCTTGCACAGAAAATCTCTCATACACCTTGGATTTACAGCTTTGAATGCAGGTCTCTACTAAACCTTGGATTACTCTTGACTTCCATGGGTATTCCCCCATCCCCCCTCAGTGTCCTTTTCATTTTCAGGTAAACAATATTGTGTCACCCTCCTGCCATTGGTGAGTCTAGTTAAGGAAACACTGCCACTTCAGACTTCCTTCTCTTTGGCTTAGGACCATCAACTAGGTCCACCTCTCTTCAGCTGTGTGCCGCCTCTCTTCAGCTGTGTGGTCTCTTGTGGAAAGACGCTCTGGATTAGCCCTCTCCAGAGTATCTGCGACAGGCTGGACAAAGTGTGTACTAACTCTGACCAGGTAGCGTTGTCCCTCTGTATCCATGGACAGTGTTGTAGTGCTTCTGGGAAATGTGAATTGTTGTGGCCCTTTGGATTCGTGGTTTGGACCAGTGTGATTTTTTGTCTCAAGTTGTAGATGGGTCCCTTGCTTGCAGTGCCTCCAAATAATACTTGAATCTGTGCGGGACTTGCTTTACATTGGTTAGTTAGAACATTTCCCCCACCCTCACCTGTTCCTTTGGCATCTACAAATGTGGCGTCTAGTGACACTGTCATCTTGGAGTACCTCTGGTTCCTGTGTTGGTATTTGCAGCATTCCATGTGTAGAGGCAGGAGGTCCACAGCTTCTGATTGCAGCTTTCCCGGCCCTTGAGGACATAGGTGGTCAAAACACCCTTGTAAGGATAATCGGGAACTTCACTATTGTTCTTTCACAGGGTACCCGCTGACATTTCTTTACCCTCTGCTGGTTGGCCTGGGGATGCTATTCTGGTGCATGCAGGAGGTCCAAAACAGGAGCGATTACCATATTATTGTTTGTTTCCTGCTAGAAAAGCAGCATTACTGTTACCTGAGAGTTGTGTTCTATTTCGTGTCTAGAAATCCCAAATACTAATTCCTTGGAGTTCTTAGAAGCAGGGATGGATCGTAAACCCCTTAATTGGTCTATTACCTAAGTTGGCGGATGTGAGAAGCCTGCAGGAACTTACACTTTCCATTCACTGGTAAGGACATCAGGTAGCTATCAAGCGAAAGCGGTCCCTAGTGGCTTGCCATCCAAACATAACAGTATGGGGATTTCTTGCCATCTAGCATGTGCTTTTCACAACATGCGCAGTCTTAGGAATCCAACAATGTATAAGATGGGCACCATACCTAGTTTGGCACAAATATGGTTTAGCTGCTAATCCTGTGTTTCAACCAGACATTCAATTTTCTGATGGGTATTGTGTCTACATATAGGCCAGACAAATATAGGTTTGGGTCAAAATTGTACTATTAAAACAGTATAGAATATTGCCAGGATAAATTGTCCATTTCACTCACATTCTCTATTTGAAGGTTTGGTACTCCTCTAAATACATTTGCCAGATGTAGATTCAAGCATCTCTTTCATTCCTCATTAACTTTCAGATGGTTCAATACCATGGTTCTTAAATGACCGAACATTCTCATGATTCACTGTCTGAGGCTTCGTTCACTCAGTAACTGCTATACACATGCACGTTTTCTTCATTTCAATCAATGCAGTGATTTTATTATTCCATATCATCTCATCTTTGAAAAATCTACAGTATATTACTTGAATTCCCACAATGCTGCATTTCACTGCTATATAAATCCTATGGCACTTTACTTCAATTTCTAGCGTTTAGGGATCTATTATAAAGAAAATTCATAAAATGCCACCAGGGACCTTGTTTTGAGACAGCACTGGTATATATTTAATGCACCCCCCTGTGTTTGTTGCTTTTCTATAGCCATAAAAAGTGTTTGCTATAGTTCCAACGATACTTCTGTTCAGCAAAGTGATTTGGCCTCATTACGACCCTGGGGGTAGCCGCGCCCTTATTAAGGGCACGGCTGCTGCCGGTAATGATTTTTTACCGGGTCCAATAAAAGGGCAATAACCGGGTTATGCTGACCTTGGCGGACCAGGTAATTGCCCTTTTCTTGGACCCGGTAAAAATCAACACCCATTCCCATTGAGCCCTATAGGTCTCAATGGGAATGGGGAGCATCCTAACAACGGGTCCGTTAATGGCATGCCCGTTGTTAGCATGCTGGCCCCCTCGTGGGACCCCCTAAGGACGTCTGGTAAAACCAGACGTCCAGAGCGGGTCCCGCAAGGGGACACCATAATAGGGGATCCCCTAATGAATGGTGCCGTACCGGCACCGTTCATTACGGGAGCGCCTGTGTCGTAATGAGGCCCATAGTAGCATACAATGCAGCACACTGGGTCATGGGGCCTCCAGGCAATAGAATCTTTACTGAGAGAGTCCATCCATCCCATAATGTGACAGCATGCTGTGCCACCCAGCCTCCACAGAAAACATGCATCAGCGCTTCAGTAAGTGTCAAGGCTCCAGTTACCGTCTTCCCTCCCCAGCTCACAGAGTGTCAACACTTCAGGGTGCTGTCCAACTTCTGGATGTATAACTGTTCCATAATCCTGCACAGCATGAGCACTTCAGGATGGTGCACAATTTCAGGGTGCTGTGTTGTTTCAGGGCTCCCTAGGGTCACAGAAATTCCTGGCTCATAGCACTTTGAGGTTATAGCCTCTCCAAGCACATTAGATAAGAGCACTCCCTTGGTTACAGGTATTCAGGGTCCACCAAGGTCAGCACAGCATTTCTAGCTTTTGTTCCAGATTGATTTTCCCTTGTGTGCTTACACTTGATCGTATTACACCTTTCCCACTGTAGTCAAAGTGAAAGAGAGACTCTGGCCATCTTCTTTCTTCCCTTTGGCTCGTTGGCTTTGATGCTGACCATTCTTCCTGTCTTGCATGTGATGTTTTTCACATTTCCGGTAAAATACAGGAACATTCCCACGATTTGGGCACCCAATTTAAAAACAAAAGCTTTATACTTTTTGTGCTTAGTTTAAATTTGAATTGATTGAATTGTTATTTATTATGCACTTATAAACAAATGTTTCAAAGGGCAAAAATGAATGGTAGGGGAAGACAAAGGAAATACAAGACAAACGATTTTACTAGGCATGGTCGATTCAGATTATGCAGGTGACAGAAAAGGATGTGCATGGGGGCTGGAGGGGGCAACAGGGACAAGTGCGCCCAGTCCCGTCAGTACAAGGGTTAAGTGCAGAGAGATACCACTCTCATGGGTCAAAACCGAAGTGCAGTGGTGCTGCAGCAAGTGCAAGGCCCGGGGGGCAAGTGCAGGAGACTGGTGAGGAAAGCTTGGGACCTGTGAGGCTCTGAAGGTACATCAGGCAGCCAGTCAGCAAACCTGAGCAGAAGTAGAGGAGAGAAAGCGAGAGAGAAGAAAGAGGTGGTTAGCAGGGGAGGGGGAGAGAGAAGGAGGAGGCGAAGAGGAAAGTCTCAAAGAGCTTCCGTAATTTAAGGAGATCCGGCTCAAGATGGAGAGAGGCAGGGAGGCTGTTCCAAAGAGAGGCACCTGCAGAGGATAAAAATCTCCCCCAAGTCTTTGCTTGGAGAAGTGGCTCACCCGCAGAGACATGGAGGAAGATGAGTGGAGGACTAGGGAAAGCGAGTAATTAGGAAGAGAGCGTTGAAGATAGAGTGGGCCCGGGCCCCTGAAAGAGTTGTGGACAATGCAAAGGGTCTTGAACTTAATCGTTGCAGGCACAGGGAGTCAGTGAAGAGATTCCAGAGCTGCGGTCCCTGGGCTTGAGGCCAAGGATAAGTCTTGCAGTTCTGTTCTGCATGAGTTAAAGAGAACAGAGAATAGAAGAGGGCAGGATGAGAAAGAGGATGTTGCAGTAGTCCAGCCTAGAGAGGACCAGGGCTCTGGAGACGGTAGGTCTCTGGGGGAAGGTGAGAAAAGGAAGAATACCTCTGAGAAGGTGCAGATGGCAGTGGGACTTTTCAGAGATGTCTGTGATGTGAGATGAGAAGGAGAGAGTGGAGTCGAAGATGACCCCAGGTGTTTTGCCTCGTTGGTAGGTGGAGGTGTGGGGACAAAGGATTGGTAACAGGAGGGACAGCCCAGGGTCGGGCAGGACTAAATGGGCTAGAGAAACAGTGTGTACAAGTGGTTTGTCCTGTCCTCAAAACATTGTTAATGCAATAAATTCTTGTAATAATTATTCGAACCTTCAAAAGAACCCAGCAATACAACTGTCGAGTTTGTGTCACTGGGAAAAGATCCATCCAACCACTGAGATTTAGGGCCTCATTACACGGATGGCGGTAAGGGTTTACCGGTACCGGTAAATCCTTACCGCCTTACTACGAGGTCCCTTAGCGGGTTGGGGAACTTAACGCCTGCTTTTTGCAGGCTTTAAAAACCAACCGCAAAGGGACCAGGGAGCTAATTACGGTATCGCAATTTGCGGTACCGTAATTAGCGCCTTCCTCATTCCCATAGAATCCTATGGGGCAAAAATGGGAATGGGAAGGGCAATGGTGGAAGGGGGAATTACCGCCCCGCCAACCTTGGAATAGGGCGGTAATTCCCCTTTCCACCAAGGAGGTGCCAGTATTTTAACGGCATGAACCATGGCGCCAATAGCGCCATGGTTCACCGCCATCCGTGTAATGAGGCCCTTAGCTACATCTGTCTTTTTTATTTGGCTGAAAATGAAGTTTTCATGTATTTTTGGTAAAGCAAGAACGTTTTTTATGGGGAAGTACTCAGACAGTATGTGAGAACAACTCTGTAAATAGTGCATACAATCAACAGCAAAAAGGGCATAATCATTTCTTTGTTTTATGCATAAACTTGTTACACACCCAAGCACGACCTGACTAATATTACTTCATATCAGTCAAATCAAGTTAAATAATTACAAGTTCATTGGATACTGTTTGCATAGTATATCGATTCCAACTACTGTTTTAAATGCAACATTTTAGACAAAATTAGTAAAACATTGTGTGTAGAGAATGATTAAATTACAAGCTGATACACATAAAACACCTGATGTGCTCTACATGGGAGTACCACAGCAGCCAATTAAACCAAGAGGAGTGAGTTTTGGTTTGTTAGTCTAGTGGCTGGGTATCAAGTAGCAGGATTCTGGTGTATCGTTCCACTGTATGTGGAACTGAGACCTGAAAATGGGGTCTACCAAAGCCTGGCATTTGAGGGATGACCAAGAAACTGGTCGGCATTTAGATGTCTATAGAAAAAGTTCATGTGATCCTTGTTCATGTCTGCCCCTGCGGGGGGCACGATGACCACTGACGTTTCAGCTTGATTGAATATAAACCTTCTTCTGGGGCCAAGTGTTAGTAGGTCTCCCTAGGGGTAAAAACATATGTATGCTCAATGTTAGGAATAAAGATGGAGTATACCTGGGTAGGGATAATAAGAGATTAAAACACCCTTTGATTAGGGTAAAAGCTAGCAAGAGGCCTCAGACCCTGTATGCAAAGGCTGACCTTAAATTGAGCTGTAAGGAAGTTGAGCTCTCAGTATTTTTCTTCAAAAGATGGCAGACAAGTGTGGAAGTAAATGTCTGGAAACAGCTCCTGTCTCCAAAAGATGGCGAGTAAGGTGGTCTGGTGTAGCCTAAGTAAAGAGTGAATAGTGGGAGCCAAGAGTTAGGAATGGCCTAAATGTATGTAGAATAAATGCGGCAGGTAGCCAATGTCAATTACCTTGCTGGCCAGGAAGATATGTCCTGGGTTCTGAGTCCCCTGCAGGATTGGTCCTAAGGCTGGCTGCCATAGCTCTGCATCTGGGGCAGGAAGGGCCAGGGAAATGAGAAGAAGAAAGGACAGGACCGGGTCCATGTTAGAATTGGTGCCCGGATCACGTAGATGTAAATAGTTCCTTCCCCTTGTGGTTAGAGGATAGCACTGACCTTGTGGGCAGCGGACAGCTCCTTTGGAACAGTGGAGGGGTCTGTGTTCGATCCGCGTAGGAGAAAACTGGAGCTGTGTGCGCGTCCATACTGCGCATGCATGGAACATAAGTGGCTAGGAGCCATGCTCATGCACGCCAGGGATAGTGTTCCGTTACCATGGAGCCCGCATGGAGGCGAGGGGCATGTATGCGTTCAGTGTGGGTCCATGGATGCGGAAACAGGTGCAGGATTAAAAGGTAGTGAGCTTGGATAGCAGACGTTATGAGCTGTGCCGGGATGCCGATGGAAGTAGGCATAATATGTCCTGCCGGCACCAGTATACACCATCTGACTCGGCTATTGATATGCAGGGTCAAAGGAGGCTGGCTACAGAGAAAGAAGGAAGGCATGAGCAGGGGTTCCGATGAGGACAATCTCTCCCTTACTAGCAATGAAGCAGAGTTTGTTTGCAGCAAACCACAACTGAATTGCACCAGACAATCAGTTATGAGTGAGAAAGAGGAGGGTAGCCTAAAGGAGAACTGCATATCATCCGCGTAACACTGAAAGGAGGGGGGCCATGTAGCCATTGAAACACTAGGGATTAGGTTAGATCCCTGGGGATTACAGCAAGTAGAGAAAGTTATATGGGAGAGGAAAGACCCCAGTTCCACCTGGGATTGGCAGTTACAGAGAAAGGAGGTTAGCAATGCCAGGTCCTGATCAGTGATGCCCAGGGTATCACAGAGATGTGCGATCAGGTATTTGTGGTTAAGCGTATCAAAGGCAGAGGAGAGGACAAGTAGAATGAGGACAGAGGGAGAGTTAGAATCAAGATTTCAGAGCAGATTTTCACAAGTGTTCGGAAGAGCAGTTTCCTTGCCTTTGGATGCTCTAAAACCAGAATATTGGTCATGGAAGCAGCCAACAGATTCAGTGTGGACAGTAAGCTGGGAAATAGCCAACTTCTCCAGGAGTTTTCCCAGGAAAGGAGTGATAGAGATCAGGCGATAGTTTGCAAATCGAACAAATCAATAAAGAGATTGTACAATCCAAATATATAGTCTTCAGCCATTTCCCCAATACCGGTATGTTTGGCTGCTCACAGATCTCTCTCAGCAGTTTGAGAAAATGTTCCCAACCCCATAAAATGCATGCCTCTACAGGAAGAGAAGAACACTTTAAAACCTTTGTAGGGAAAGGAGTTTACTGCTTTCTCAGTTCTTAAATTGTAAACCTGTACAAGCAATTCACCACAAAAAGTAAATAGATGTCTTAATGCAGAAGAATGTTCCTCTTGGGCACTTTGACAAACCATTATGTATTACAATATTCAATGTTTTGAACACACATCACACTGACTTGGCCAAAATATAAAGCATTGCTAGGAAATTTCTAAAATTCCATTAATAAAACCATCTGCAAAATGACGCACTTTTATTCAATTAATTGATTCAGCTGTCAGAGGTAGTCATTTAGAGGATCTTTGTGGTGGAGGTTAGACACTGGCATGCAGACATGATGAAAATCATGAAATTCCTCTGGACCTCATATTTAGGCTTAACTGGTCGAGGAGAGCTAATATCGGCAAGACATATGAAGGCATTGTTCTTGAGGGGCATTTTCAAGAAAGAGGGCAGCTTGAAATATAAACATGTTGCAAATCTAATGATAGTTCAATTGAACACAGAACCCATTGTGAGAGCCAGCAAATTGAAACTACTGATTAAATGAATGACATGCTCTTGTGAGGATTGGATAGCAAGGCTGGGCCAGATGAGCATGAGGTGATGGACTGATACCTTTATAACCAGCTGCATGAGACAGCAATTCACATGGACTACCAAAGTAGGCAGATGCCAGATTCCTGAGGACACCAGATGAGAACCGAATTTCGACTTAGCTGATTTGCAAGGTGGTCTGCATAGGCAAAATGAAGCAATGACCTAATCCATTACATGGGACATGCCAGTGATTTGAAATTTTAATTTTGAATGCTTGCCTCAGAATTTGGAGGCAAAAGCAAATTCTGAGGCTGACCTGCTTTAGTGAGAAGCAGCAAACAGTTGTTAACTTACTTCAGGACAGTTACAGTATTGCTCCACACTTTAGAAGACGGCGCCACACTTGTTGATGCTGGTGAGATAATGTATATTTATTGTATTGCCCTTTATGGATAACACGTGTTTCGACACACCAGTGTCTTTTTCAAGTCAGGGTTAATAACACAACTATATTCTCATGTGGTTAGATTCACAGAAAAAGTATGTGTTTTAAAAGAAATGTGAAATTAAAGCACATGCAAGCACAAAGCATATTAAATGCAAATGAATTAAAGTAAAAGTAAAAGTAAAATGAAATGAAATAATCATGGTGTGGTGTAAACACAGAAAAAAGGGAGGGGGAAGGAGAGGA
The DNA here is from genome assembly GCF_040938575.1 of Ambystoma mexicanum. NCBI lineage: Eukaryota > Metazoa > Chordata > Amphibia > Caudata > Ambystomatidae > Ambystoma > Ambystoma mexicanum. The sequence goes on along the minus strand of NC_090921.1, from coordinate 1,183,145,056 downwards.
GGTTTAAGGTAAGTACATAAGAACAGTGTAGGAAAAGAGGATAGAAACAACACATATAAGTTATTTCAAATCACATATATATATATATATATATATATAGATCATACAAACAAAGTATCATTGATGCTGTGTAAAATACAGATAATGGGCCTTACCTATATTCCGAATCTAGTTTTGCAATTTATCGAAGCAAAAACAGCCACGGGATGAATCCCCCTGTGGGAAAAGGTGCCAAAAAAATCCCCTAGTCAAACATCAGTGAAGATGCTTGTGGTTAGAGTCCTAGGTTCTAGTATTCGCATCAGCAAAAGGATGATAAAACTCAATTGAGCATGACTAATGCAATCCGGTGTCGCTCTTTATAGCATAAGGACATAAGTGGTACAGAAATGGCGAGTATGCTTTTGAAAATTGGCGCAGCGTGTATGGGTTTGCTGAAAACCAGATGTGCTCAATTGAGCTTGACTAATGCAATCGGGTGTCGCTCTTTATAGGATAAGAGCATAACTGGTGAAAAATGCGGAGTATGCTATAGAAAAATGGGGGCAGGGTTTAAGAGTTTGCTGAAAACCAGATGTGCTGAAGAATCGACCGATGGTGTTTGGACAGTGCAATGTACTGAATGGTATCTGTAAGAATATCCATGTGGTAGGTATATTAGGATTTATGTTCGTGGTGATTTAACTTTTAAAATAATTTGGTGCGCAAAGTGCCGTAATGTAAAAGCAATTAAATGATTAAGCCTAATAGGAGTGAATCTACTGAGGTGATCGCCAAAAGACTTTGGATATATAGCGCCGGGCTAATCATGATAACAGCTTGGAGTAAAGCCATGTGGTGACTGGAGTTACAAATATGCTCGTGCATATAGAAAGTGCCGATTCTTTGCTGCCTTTTCATTTGATTTAAAAATGCTCGCTTCTCGAAGGTAACGACAAAATGAATGCTGCAATCGTGATGCTATCAATCGTACGATCGTGTTCGTACGTATACTAAGGGAGAACAATAATAAAGCCTGTTTCGGCACAGAGAGTTATGAGTGCAGGAGCTTACCTTACAACACGTGCAAAATCTCCTGCCGTCTGAAGAAATCACTGTACCATCTGGTTTTACTTTTACATATGTTGTCTAGGTAACCCCAGTCCTACAACTATTTCCATTAAGTCCCAAATGGGAGGTCAGGCAAGAAAGCGGGTGCCATGTTAAGATGCGTTAGTTGTACTATTGTGAAAAACATTAGTTTAGGAATATACGGTGGTTGGCCCATGGGTTAATGTAGCTAATGCAAATAATGGATAGGATTGAACGTACAGGCTGGGTTATATAGAACAATTGCTCTATAATGCTGGAGCACAAAGGTAATTGGGGTAATCTGCAATCGTCCCATGTGTAATAAATGGCCAGTTAGTAGTTATAAACCGGAGTGCTCGGAATCAATACGGGTCTCCATACATGCTGGTAGATTATTGTAGGAAAAATAGTGGGGAAATAAAGGACACATCCCTGGATAAACATCTTGAATAGAACTAATTAGAAAACACACACATCCTGCATATGTCATATGAAACAAAAGATGTTGTAAGCAAAGGTTAATTATAGTGTAAACACTGAGAGAGAGGCGCGCTGTCAAAAACAATGTAGTACAGCACATTGGATTGATATCACACAGATTGATATTTAGAAAATATTTGTTACGTGCAAAATGTACACTAAGGAATATTGGTGTAGGTAACAATTTAAAATCCACAGAAAGAATCCTAGAGGAAATATGCCATCTCATGGTCCTCATTAAGGCCAAATTCTAAAGCTCTAAATTTACAGATGGTTCGGGCTTCTATCTGGCGTAGGAGGACTTTTCTATTTCCTCCCCTTTCACCCAGAGAAGCCTGTCTGAGTCTAATAAATCTCACATTCATTTTATCGTCCAACTGATGTTTCATTTGCCAATGTTGGGCAAGGGTCAGATTTGCCCATTGCATAAACATGCTGCCGGATTCTGTATCTCAGTTCCCTGATAGTGCTGCCAATATATATACGTGGACATGTGCATATTATGGCATAGACTATGTATTTGCTGCAACAGTTAATACTGTCTTTGATCAAAAAAGTAGTTACTCTTGAGTCGGTAAAGTTCTCCGTATCCTTGTGCGCCATTTTGCACATGGCACACGATCCACACTTCCTAAACCCTGTTGGTAGTTTAGGTAACCATAGATCTGATCTAGGTGTTGGAAACCTTGGCAGTAGGGATGGGCTAAGGATGTTTTTAAGAGATCTGCCTTTTTTTAAGATTAATTTTGGTTTTTCATCAATAAGATCTTTGAGGTGATCATCGAGTTTGAGTAGATGCCAGTTCTTATTCAGTATGTTCCTAATTTCAAAGTTGTTGTGTGAAAAAGTTGTAATGAAGCTTATTTTGTTATCTTCTTCTGTTCTTTGGGGATTTTTGGGTATGAGGGTTGTATCCCTACTCATATTATTGACTTTTGTGTGTACCAGTCCTATATGTTTTTTATTATAGCCTCTCTGGCGAAATCGGTATTTAAGAAGGTCACATTCCTGAGTGAAGTCATTGGTGTTACCACAATTTCTCTGGGCTCTTACAAACTCCCCCTTAGGTATATTTCTTATCACTTATTTTTGGTGACAACTTGATGCGAATAGGGTTGAGTTTGCCTCAGTTGCTTTGTGAAAAGTTTTGGTCAGTAAATGACCATCCTTCACACATATGGTAAGATCCAAGAAATCTAAACTGGTGTTACTTGATGGTCCTGAGAGAAAAATCCCTTCTGTATTAGTCTTGAGCCGATCTTTGAATTCAATTAGATCTTGGTCATTACCATTCCAGATAAGCAAGATATCGTCAATAAATCGGGTCCACATCACAATCTTATCTTTCGCATTCAGATCCGTATAAACATATTTGTCCTCAAATTGACTCATGAAAAGGTTTGCAAGAGCGTGTGCGTATTTAACGCCCATAGCCACTCCCTGTTTCTGCTTATAGTAACTTTGGTTGAACAAAAAGATATTGTTTTCCAACGTTATTATTATCATTTCTTTCAACATGGTCACATGTTGGTAATGTGAAGCTGTTTCCCCACAAAATGTCTAGTCAATAGTTTGAATGGCTGCTTCATGTCTGATGGAGGTACATAGGGCTTGGACATCCCAGGTGATGAGTTTGTATGTTTCCTTCCAGTCGATAAGTTTGAGTTTCTTAATTACATCAATGGAGTCTTTACAGAAAGCTCTAATTGCAGGTACACGTGGACTAAGTATGGTGTCAATAAACTCGCTGATTTTCTCTGTGACCCAACCCATACCGCTTACAATCGGTCTTCCTTCCGGTATCTTATCAAATGTTTTGTGCACTTTGGGTAGAAAATAAATGGTCGGGACCACAGGGTGCGAGACAAATAGGTAAGCTTTTTCATCAGCTGTAATAAGGCCTTTCCTTTCCCAAGATTGTATCTGTTCTGCTATCTGGTTTTTAATTTCCATGGTAGGGTTTAACCGAAGTTCTTCATAGCAAAGGGGGTTTTTTAGATGATTTTTTTAAAACATGTACTTTTTCTGTGAATCTAACCACATGAGAATATAGTTGTGTTATTAGCCCTGATTTGAAAAAGACAATGGTGTGTCGAAACACATGTTATCTATAAAGGGCAATACAATAAAGATACATTATCTCACCAGCATCAACAAGTGTTGCACAGTCTTCTAAAGTGTGGAGCAATACTGTAACTGTTTTCGCAAGGGGTTGGGATTCATAAATCCCCTTTTCCTGCCCCACACTCGCTGCAACACTTTTTGAATTGTATGAAAAACCAGGCGCATGGAAAGTTTTACAGTTGGCACAAAACTCATCCCCTAAATACTAACCTGTTTTTCCAGTGACCTATCTGTGCGGCCTTGACTCAACAATGGCCTGTGCTGCCCCTCATATTTATTTATCCAAGATAAGCAGATTCGTCAAAGTACTGAGGATAGAAGAGAAGAATCCTCTGCAGGGGGATTTAACATGTGTTGCCTGTAATTTGTATTCATGTCTTTAGACTGTGTATAGTATGTTCTTCGTAAACTATCCTTAGAAGCCAATGACTTTGACATAGTTTGTAACCCTTTCCATTTCATAGATTAGTCAGAGATTGTATGCATAATATGACCTGTCTTGTGGCTCACCATTGATGACAACACCACGATTGACAATGATATTTGAAGTTTTACTGTGCAACAACGGTTGCACACATGCATTGCTGATTGGCTGCATGTAGCTTAAACATTTTAGAAGTCAATAAACGCGTGGGATGCTGGGAATCTCTATGTTATCTCTTCAAGAGAATACATATACCTACATTCCAAACATCAAGAGAGTGAAAGCATTCTTAATGTTTTTCTATAATTCAAATGTAAATACTTGGTGGGTTAATGATAAAACAGTGTAGGGGAGTTATTGATAACATCTAATGTTTATCATACATACAAAGGTAATACATACTGTAGGTAGACCCACCAAAATATTACTGTGCAATAGTAAGCCTTTCCGTTGCACAGGGCTAGTTATTTTTCTTGACAGAGACTTGAGTCTTGCATCTGGTACATCACTAGTCTCCACTCCAAAGCCTTCCAAAGCTGCAGTGAACATTTTGAATACCTTTGGGTGATGTTTAGGCTCTGGTATATGGGAATGATGAAAATCATGACACAACCTCGGTCCTGCCCACACTGCAGTGCTGATTTTTCATCACATTTTTAATACTGTCCTGCCACTGCCATGTTGGCCCATTTCTTCTGTGTGCCACTTTTGTGGGGAAGCAATCCTTTCCATGATTCCAATGAGCTGGGATTGTAACCTAAGGGCAAGCAGAAGGGGATGAGCAACTGACTGCCAATACTATCCATATGTCTCCCTAGCCATATGTCTCCCTGATCCATGAGGAGCAAAATGCTACTAGCAAAAGATACCCCTACACTGCATGGGTCCTGTAGACAGGCCCTTAATAATCTCACGTTCTTTGATTTTGGATGTATATGTCCAATAGATGTTCACTTTGTGGACATTTGTCTGCTGTTTTCTATCACTGAATAATAAACATAATATACTTCAAAATTGGATTTCCTGGATTATTGCAATATTTGGATGGACTATTTATTAATCCTACAAGAGACTGGCTTTGAGCGTGAGACACTCTCCTGAAACATATCATTTGTGTATATTTGGATCTAGATTGGGCTTTTTGAGGAGAGGCAATGGTTTTTGGGGACTATGCCATTTTTAAAGGATGAGTTGATCAGAGTCGTGATAAAAGGTGCTAATTCTTTTGCACCTTCCTTAATAACTGATGCAGGGCAGGTTTCACCCTTGCAGTTTGAGGGTTTGAGGCCTGAAATTATCTTAGCCACTGCTTTGCTGCATGCTGGGGAGAAGTGGAAAGGTGGATAAGGGGGCTGTTGTGGAGTAAGCAAATTGGATGAGTTCGTATTGAGGGCGAGACTATTCTTCTTTGTCTCAATTTTGTTTTGTAGTAAGACTAATTTATCTGATAAAGCTTTCTGGATGTTCGCACACCAGGCTTTGTCTTTAGTGCAATCCTTGGTGGGAGGTGCTGGTGACCCTAGTTCTCTTAGGATAGAGACAAGTTCCTTGGTACCAGATTTAGCGTTCTGAATCCTGGTATTGTAGATCTCTCTTTTAGTATTGGTGATGGCCGTTTTGTAAGTGGCCACTGCCGAAGCAAAGCTTTCCTTGTTAGGGGTAGACAGAGATTTTCTCCATTTGCCTTTGGATATTCTTTTGATGTTACACAGTGCTTTTAGTTCAGCGGTAAAGCATTTGTTTAAATGGGCAGCCGGTTTTGCCTTTCTCAGTTTCAAAGGTGTGATTTGATTTAGAGCGTGTTCAATGGTAATGTTGTAAAAGTCAACCAAGGAAGAGGGATCCAGGTTAGAGTTGTGAGGAAGATCAGTGATGGGTTGTAGCAATGGTAGAAGGTTGTCTAGTGTTATATTGCGTTTGTTCCTCAAAAAAGATTTTGGGGCGAGGGCGGCCTGAGTGGTATTGTGAGTGTCTTTCAGGATGGAGAAGGTGATGCAGTGATGGTCGGACCTCGCACACAGGCCATTCTTAAGAATAGTTGTGGAGCAGTTGAAGTTATATTATTTAGAAATTTAACTGTGAGGAAAATTGGGAAATTTAGTTTCAACTTTAATAGCTCTAGCAAAGGCTCAAATGAAATTAAATGAAATATTTTATTTATATCGCGCTCGTACACAAGTGTTTCGGAGCGTGACATGTATCTGAGACAACAGTTTTAAAACCAGATTTCCACTGGAGCTGGCCAAATAATGTATGTTGAACCTGCCAAGCTCAGAAACCCCATTAAGCTAGGAATGCTGGTCCCTAAGAGCAGATAACACAAACTTAGTATGTCTTTTCCGATACCAAACCTTTCCACAAGGAGGTGGGGGAAGAAGGGGTGGAGGGTCCTGCAGGAGAGATAGGACTCCCAATTATGGCCGGAAGTACTTTTAAAATGTCTCACAACTTCATCTCAGTGAGGTTGCAGGGCATATTCTCCCTGTTCGTGCAAATAACCTGCATGTTCCAAGATACCAATGGGCATTCAACATGGCACTGAACTTCACATAGAGTATATAAGGGTACAGTTCAGACATCATCCGTTTCAGCTAACACAAGCAAATTCACAAATAATGAACTATGACGTTTGGAAGCTGTCATTCAAAAAGGCATGGATCAGGGAATCAGATGATGGGAAAATAATACATCAATATATTCCTCATGAAAAAGCAGGACATATGGCCTAATCTAGTGTTCAATCGAAAGTTAATCAAACATTAGGTGGTTTACAGGTATTACAAGATGGAGACGATTGCATTGTTGAGTCCAAGAGAGGGTGGTTCTCTTAGACCTTACAGAGTCCACTCTCACTATTCCAATCTCTGCTCATCACATGCTTTACCTGCATTCTTTGACAACATTCTGTTACTTCTCCTTTGTGCTTTCTTCAGCACCATGATGCTTCACAAAAGCATTGCAACCAGTGAGGGATTGGATCAGATTACTGTTTTAGCTGAATTGTGTTCTTATTATTGCTCAGAACTGGTGGTGCTGTAGTTTAGAGCGAAATTGATCACATATATTGCTTTATTCCGACAATAATCTCTTGATTTTGCAGGACATATCGACAGATCAAAGACATGCCCTCACAGTATTTCTAATTACTACCTCTACTATGTCATGTGACTAATTGGGTGATTGGTTGCTGTGTCTTATATGCTGTGATATCTGCTATTTGAGTGTACCCAGGCTGCTCCTTAGTTCGTGAAGATGTTTGGTGAAGGCAACCTAACCTCAAATATTGTTATGAAGGAAACTTTCTAACATCGCATTCTACTCATATGGGTTACCTCAGTTAGACAAAGGGCACCGGTTAACTTTAAATAAACTCAATTGTTGGTTTTATGCACCTTTTTGCTGATTTTTCAATATTAATATTTCCATTACTTACATGTAGCACATGAAATCTACATTAGATCGGATCATCTTTTAGATGTTGTCTTCTTGCCAACATGTGTTTGATCCTTAGATCTTTAGGTCTTATTGGAATCCAGCCTCATGTTAACCATGCACATTTCCAACATGTTGCGATTACTTACACTGGCTTCACATTTCCCCATGTCTTCAGCTCCCAGCTCTGGTGGCAGGATACAACAAACATTAAATATTTTGTTTATACATGGTATCAATTTCAAAGATGATCCCCCGATGGAAGCATGTAACATTGTAATGCTTCCACATAATGATTGACCATGAAAGTGGTCATTTTAACTTTTGGGTAAAAAAAAAAACACGCAAAACCAAAAGTTCTATTTTCCACAGATGTTCACAGGACACTTTTGGGTATGCAAATTAGCAGCCCTGAAGCTCCTGAAAACACCCCTTTTCCCTCTTTTTGCCCATGTCCTTCATTCCCCAGGGCCTCGCTCTTCCCCCACAGCACCCAACACGGTTTATATTTATATTTTATTTTCAGTTTCCAGCAATGGCAATAGTATACACGTTAAACATGATCACCTGTCATTCAGATACCATGCATATTATTTTTAAAGAATCTATCTAAAAGTTCACAGGAACAAAAAAGCACCAAACATTTGGGTGATTCAGGGAATCCCACAAAATGCTAGTCCAGTACTAGTCAAGGTCTCGAGGTCAAATAAAAATCAATTTAGCAGCCACTAAAATGCAACAAATCTGTGCATTGATCTCCAAATACATACATAGCTATGGGATTTGTTAAATAAGCATGCACTTTTCACATACACCAGTGTTGCCCCACTCAGTGGGAGAAGTAGCCTCATGCAGCACCCACATCCGCAGACGCTGCCGAAGCCGGCACTCACCAGACGAACACCCCCACTTTCCGATGCTCGCTATACTTGTCCCCACGCCCACCCTGACCCAGCCACCTCCGAGATGAGCCAGTCCCTGACTGCACCTATCATTGCTGGCCACTTTATTCACCCACTCCCTGGGAGCAACCAAGTTGGTGACCCCTGTTTGGAAACTACCTACCTGAAGAATGTGCTACACTCCCAGCAACTGTCCCATTTCAAAACAGCAGGCTCTGCCTCAGATCAGTCAGGGTGCCTCTCCATTGTCTACCTTGCAGGCTAGATGAACAAACACACACCAGTCATAAAGCACATCAGACAAACTTCCACGTCAAACAAGGTCATAGGCTAATGCTAAACAGACAGGCTATCAAACAGTTAACTTGTCATGCCACTAAAGACAGCCAAGCAGGGCCATTAGGAGCCAACCACTCCCATATGTCCCAACAAATAGTCAGTCCCTGAGCTCTAACACACCAGCGCTGACTAGGTCACCCTACCTGAATATTATGACTCACCAGGCCACATCCCCTATCAGACAACCACCTAGGCAGGCCATTGAGACTTCTGGTCTTACACCCCCAACATCACCACCCCATCAGCCACACCCCCAATACTACCACTTTTAAGAGGAGCCCTCATAAATGCTAGATCTATCCTGGCCCATGCCTTTGATAAATGACCTTATCACTTCCCAAGACCTTGATCTGCTAGCTATTATGGAAACCTGGCTACACCCAGCCCCGGGACCTGCCTTGTCCCTAGCCATGCCCGACTGATTGCCATCCTTTGAAGTGACAGGAGAAGGTGTCGCACTTATTTTCAGAGATACCTTTCCATAGAAGACAACTGTGAACTCCACACCCTTTGAAGAGGACCTCCTCCGTACCATGGGCAATAACATCAAGCCCTCCACCAGAATCATATTGCTGGAGGATCTAAACTTGGGCCTCAATGACCCTTCAGATCACAATACCAGCTCAGTGGCTAACACACTCTCTGCCATGGGCTTCAGACATTGCATAACAACACCTACCCACAACAAAAACTGAACCCTGGATTGGGTAGCTGAACTTAATAGCTAGATCACCATCTCCACTAACACGTTGTGCCCTTGGTTAAACTACCATATTTTGGCCTTCACTTTCTCACCTACCAAGCTGCACACACCTGCCCTTCCTGCTCTCCCACCTACATGGGCCTGCAGTACATGCAATATGACCAAAGACTCTATCTTGCCTCTCCTCTCTCAACTACAACCAGAACACCTCCTCTCAGAAGACCTGAATGTCCTTGCAGACATCTACATGAACACTGCGACAATAGCCGTGAACTCCATAGCCCCACTAGACCTATGTAAGGCTAAACCTGCAGGTCCTATGAATTTCTGGTTCAGCCCTGACCTCCAAGCTCTGAGCAGCATAAAACGCTTGACAGAAGCAACCTGGAAAAAGTCTCCCACTGCCGCCCACAAATCTCCATTTAAAAACCTAGCCAGGCGATAAAAGCAGCCCATTATTGCAAAATGAGCAGCCTATGACACCGGAATCACCAATTGCATCTCCCATTCCCAAGAAATATTCAGAATTGTTAGGGAGTTAGAAATCCTGTCATCGCCTCCAACCAACATCATAAACGATCAGCCGTGTGCTTGAATATACAAAACGCTAGCGGATGAAAATAAAGTCCCTTCAGCATAAAATCACCCAAAAACAAGAGTCAATCTAATCACCCTCTAATCCACACCCCCCAGCCATCCAGTAACTTTATTCATGAGACTCTGACTTTCCACTTCAGAGAGGTCATTCAACCAGAAACTGCAAACACCCTCAAAAGCCTCAAGCCATTGAAATGCAAAGGGGATATATGCCCAGCCTCTAGACTGCTCAGAGGCTCTAATTCCTTATTGTCACCAAGTTGATGAAAGTCTCCTTCACTATGAGTATTGTCCCCATGAGCATCAATAAATCTTGGGCCCTAGAAAAACCTTCCCTGGACCGAGCAGCCCACAACAACTACTGCCCAATAACAACAGTCTCACTTTTGATAGAAATCCTAGAAAGGGCTGCCTAAAACCAAATACAGATCTTCTTGGAAACCAAATACATGATAGGAATGCACCAATCAGGCTTCCAACTGGGACACCACACAGAATCAGCCTTGCTCTATTAGACAAATCAGCTTTATAACTTAAGGTTATCACCCAAGTGCTAAATTCCCTCTACCTTAGAGCCCCCCAGCTCTTGTGCTATATTTTGGGACTTCGAACTTTTCATTTTCAATGTGTTTTACTTTTGTGTTCTTTGGATATCGAATTTTTAAACAACTCCATAGGCATCATCTTTTTCTTGTGTGTCACACAGCACCTTTAGTGCAGTGGCACAGGGGTGTCTTTCAGACTCCCCAAGGTTTAAATACCTTCTCTGGGACAGAGCATGAGAAGTTAAATTGACTTTACTAGTCCTTTTAAATTCATAGACCCAGCACACACTATCTTCCTACAGAGTGCTGGAGGGGTTGCTCAGCATCCCCTGTGTCTAAACACTCATGTAACAGTCAAAAGTTACCCTTTCTACTTCAAATGGCTGGTGGCAGCGGTTTTAGAACAGACTACCATGATTTTTCCCGACCGTGAACACTGGTAGCTAACAATTGGGTCCGCCATGTTTTTCAATATGGTGCCCATGACCCCTATGTAAAAACAGACTGCGGTCATCTTTTAGGAAAGCTCCTTCTTGTGTTTAACTTTGCGCGACAAACCAGGTTTGGTCCCTTTGTTCGATGCCCTTTGGCGGGCTTCAGTTCTGAAGCCCTCCTCTGGCGCCTGAGTGTCTGGGGTGGACAGGATGTGAGGGAGGTGCCCGAAACTCACTTTGCTTAGTCTCCTACGAGACCTGAATGCACTCTGGTGTGATTGGCTGGCTGACTGTCTGGCAAGGACATCCACCCTGCTGGGTGAGTGGCAGCTAGTCTGGACTGAATGGGAGAAACTGTTTAAAAGGCAAGTCTCCAGGACTGAAAGGCAGAGTCAACCACTGGAACGAAAGAACGAAGACGAGCTGAAGGAAGACGACTGCTGCAACTCCTGGACTATTGGTTTGCCCGTTGAAGCCCTGCTGCAGGTCCGAATTGCCTGAAACTCCATCGACAGAGAAGCTCCTGTAAGGACGACTTCTTCTCTTGAGCTGGTGGGAACAACCAACTGGTAAGCCATCTGGACACCGTCTCCATACTGGTCGTATTTTCTTCAGAGTGCTGTTGAAAACCGGATAGCCAGTGAGAAGGACACCAGTTTGTGGTCTTTAAGGCACTCAAACCTTAAATCCAAAGTCTGGGCAGTGCAGGAACCTCCAACAGTCTCCTTCTTGTCCCCATGACCAAAGCTCAGGAACAGCAAGATCTGCAGGAACTGCCTCAGCTACAGCTTTTCTTCATCCTCAAGGTACTGTGCAAACACAGTGTGGAAATCTTTTCTGCTGCGATGAAAGTTTGTGAAACTTTTCCAACTTTGGGGCCTTGTTCACTCCTAAAATGACAGATAACTCTTTTTCTGGCAAACTACTTCCTCGAACATTGGCAATGACTTAACCATTTACTACCCGAATTGTGCTGTCCTATCCAAGACTCTGAACCACTGACTTTGGCCCTGGAATTTTCAATTGAATTGGTGGTTGTAGTGAACTGAAACTATTTTCCCTGACCAGGCAAGTAATTGTGCTTGAAATTATTTTAACCTTGTCTTCCTACCTCTTTTGAAAGTAACAGAAGTGCCATTTTGCTCCCACTTCATGGCAGCTTTTCTTTATCAGAAACGTATTGGTTGTGTACTGTAGTGTATTAGAGTGTGATATTGAGCTGCTTTCTTTATAGTGGAATGTTTTCTAACTGACTGTGTAAATAAATGTATATTCTTTTCCCAAGAAACCTTGAATAGTGTTTGTTTGAATTACTGTGAATGTAAGTCCTTTGTGTAACAAATTGTACTGCTCACATTACTCTTGAGATAAGTCTGGCTGCTCAGTCACAGCTACCACATAACTGTGTAGTACAGGCTTGTACCAAAGGTGAAATTGGCCTTACACTTGTTGTCTTAATTGTGTGTAGTGTTTCCAAAGGGTACTGCATGTAATTCTGCCTAACAGGGCAGACCAGCCTTGCTCCTCTTCCCTGATGCATCGGCAACGTTCAACCTTGTGGACCATAAAATATTGTGTCACCACCTCTCAGCATCTGCCAAATTTTCCCAAGGAACCTCAACATGAGTTGCCTCGTTTCTCATTTCTTGAAGGAAGATCCATTTGTTTTTTTTCTTCAGAAATAGCCTGCACCCGCCACTGCCCATTTTATGTGGTGTCCCAAAAGGATCCTGTGTGTCCCCCAATCTCTATAATATATTCACCAAACCCCTCTTCGACCTCCTGGCCTCCATCGTTATCTCATACACTAACTATGCCGAAGACACACACATTCTCCACCTCCTTTGCTGCCTTCCATCTATAAATGACAGGACACAAATGACAGGACGCATTCTCTGCAAAATGCATAAAGGCGAATTTTGCGAGCTTCTTACACCTACCTTTTGCACAGAGGCAATCTGTGTGTACCTAAATATGAATGCAACAGGTCACCTCCATGTAATCATGCATGACAGGAACGTGCGCTCTAAGGGGTTTTTATCTAAGGGGGCCACTGAGGAGGAAGTGGCTCTGGGCACCATTAGCATGATCATAGGCAATTCCCATGACCAGCTCCCCGGACTACTATATATCAAGATGCTGTGGCTGTCATTGCCTGGACGGGGTAGTATTAAATAGAGTTAATATGTAAAAACGTATAATTTGCAGGGAAGTTGCTTCATGAATAAGCAGTGTAGTAGCCATTTATACTGTGCCATTTACCACTTTAGTGGTCTTCCGGCCCCAGATCATGACCGCAGTGCACATTGTCCCCATACATTGTAATCAGCGCCTTGATGCCCAATGGTTCTGTGTGGTTTATACATGCATAAATAAACAAATAAATACCTGGGATAACCAGTCCTGGGAAAATCAGTTTAAGTGCGGGAGTGGGCGGATTCTACAATGCTAATTTATGGGAATTCAGGACGAACATGCTCCCCTTGGTTTAAGTGCCTGTATTCATGGCACTTGAAATACTTGCTCTTTCTCTCACAGTGTGCAAGGGAGTCAAAGACTAATTCTCGCATGGGTTGATGGTATAGATGTGGGTAGTGGCAGCTTACCTGAATATACCGTCCTTTGTACCTGCAGCCGCACTTGTTCATTGGCACGCAGTTTACCCCATCAAACAATAGCCCTCGGTTGCACACACATCCCTCGTAGCATTTGCTGCTGCATGTGGGTCTGCCAAACAGCGATGCGCAGGTATTTTCACAGTTGTTTGACACAGCTGCTATAGGTACTGCCCGCCGGACACTGGATTGCTATAAAAAGAACATGTAGTTGTCAATAAACATATAGAGATTCATTTTTGAAGTTGCACAGCAGACAACTTTCCACAGGCACATTTACCGAGTGAGCTGCCAAGGAGCACTGAGCTATCTTCGCTGACTTCACTCCGAGGCCTTTTGCTTCTCTTGGGTGGGAGGATGGACAGGAAGGTTTTCAAATGTGGAATCGTCCTAAAGACCTCTACTAACGTGCGACAAGGGCTGCTTTGCCCCCTGTCCATTTGACCATACTCTTTCCCCAGAGGTTTTGGCTTTCATAATTAATAATAACCCGAAACACACAATTCTAAATTCCACATGCAGTTGTATTATGTAAAGTAAACAAGTAACAATTGGCAGTGAAAGTCAGTAGTGTCCACAGCGCTTGTACATTAACTTTTGGTTAGCAAGTAGGCAGTGGGTGTGCAGGGGGTGTGGGTGGACTGCCAATCCACTGACACTTAAATTAGATACAGACAAAAAAAGCCAAGACACACTGCGCCAAGGATGCAAGGCTTTTGAAAAATACAGAAATGTATTTAATGATGTAGAATGGTCAGCCTGACACGTGTTTCGAGCCAAACCCGGCTCTTCATCTGAGGCTTATTGGAGGAGGATGAATACAAAACGTAAAGGCATAAATTGCCGATGTACTCTAAAGCTTTGTAATTGCGGCAAGGAAAACTTGGTCTGAGCCATTTGTTCTTGTCCTCCAGTATAGGGCCAGTTTTCCTTGCCGCAATTAAATTACAGACTATACCAAGCAATAATTCAAGTGCTTAAATTACAGACTATACCAAGCAATAATTTAAGCACATTTACAGCGATGTTTGACATTGTCTTTACCCTGGGTTACTGCACTTTTGCAGTCACAATCCTGACATTGAAGGCCGAAAGGGACTCCCTAAATTGTAATCTTTTTGAACGTCCTATAAATAATCGGAATCATCTAATTACTTGCATGATTATAAGAACAGGCATCTACAGGTGTTGTACAAGTAAACCTGGTGCAGGGTGGTTGTAGACTCACACATTACATTAAAAAAAAGAGACTGAATTGTTGGGTGGTAACAAAAATAAATGAAGACCAGCTATACATAGTTGGAGGTCAGAACCAAATTCTGTGCTAAAATAACCTGTACTGACAGGATTAAATTATAAAAATGCAATTTGTATTCTGCATTCAAGAAACATTATTATTAAGAAACATTTGTTTTGTGTAGATATGTACAAATGGAAGTGCATGTGAAAAACACAGAGGTATCATCACCTAGTGTTTCGTAAAGAAAAGCAAGGCCTGCAACGCATAAATATTTTCAGAGGTTATCACTAGAAGATGGATATTATTTTTACACCCACATTGAAATTGTTTGGTTAAAAAAATGTACGTTTTGCATGCGTCCCTGAAGGCCACAAGCAGTTAAAACATCATGGGCCTCATTATGAGTATGAAGGTAGCCATGGCGCTAATAGCGCCATGGCTACCCCCATACTGCATACCGGGTCGGGTTCCCTGAATGGGGGCTTACCGCGTCATTCCAACCTTGGAGGACCCGGTATTTCCCCATTCAGGGAACCCATCCCAATTCCTGTTCGAGCCCCCATAGGGCTCAATGGAAATGGGGAGGGAGCTAACAATGTTAATAACGGGCCCGTTGTTAGCTCCCTGGTCCTGTAGCGCCTCCCGTTAAGGGACCTCATCATGCGGGAGTAAGGGGTTAATGGCACCGGCATCCTTACCGGCGCCGTTAACCCCTCACCGTCTACCTCGTAATGATGCCTCATGTCATTTCCCCATAAAAAACAGGCATTTGAAAAACCCCAAACCCCATTTGTATTTGGAGATTACCATTTGCCTCTCCATAAAGTGTGAAGTGTTAAACCAGACTAGTAGAAGCAGATTACTGCAGAATGCAATTTTAAATTGCAAAATATGGTTTATCTGTTTTGGGCTTTTGAAATGTATGGAGCTTGCAGATAGTTGAAAACAGTTTTATAAAGAGGCTTTTGTGCATCCCCCAGTCTGCCCCAAATCGTGCTGTGCATAAGGAACTTAATCTAGGAAGATGATCTCACTAGCAAATCCTTTATGTTTTGCTGGTGGCTATGGAATAACTGTAGGGCAGCCTTGTTATCGGGGCTGGTCTTCATGAACATGGTTCAAATTATATCCCACTGTCTTTGCTCTTAGAGTTAAAGGCTCAAAGGGATCTATGCGATTATTGTGATGGCCGAAAATGCTGACTTTCTTTTTAAAACCGCTTTACACCACATATATATGCGGGGGAGACCCTCACAGCCGCCGCCATATCAATATTATAGTCTATACCCCTCCACTGTCGTAATTGTGAAGGCGACATTTTGGTCCGATTCCGCTCAAATCCTTTCAGCAATCGGACTGGAATTGCCAATGTTGGCATTAGTACTGTAAAAAGCTAGCCTTTTTACTTTTCTGGCCGGCACTAGAGACGATCGTGAATTGACAAAACCCTCTAACCACAATGATTTTATTCTCAAGTCGCATGGTTATTATGGTCTGACTCAACAAAATACAAATGCCTAATTACAAAGGCAAGATTGATCATGCTCCCCTTAAGGGTGATGACTGAATCGTGGGCTAAGTCAGATGGTCTTACTAGCTACGATCTATGTGCGGCGTCGGTGAAAGAATTACTGCACTCTCCTTCATGCCGCTCAGCAGATTCTGCCATTACACATAGAAAACTGGCTCCAATTTTGATTAATTCCGGCATTCACCACTGTCATATTGCCTTACTACATTAACTAAAATTTCAGACCCCTTGCGCAGACTGGGCACTACTGACATATTTGAGACAGGGCCTACATTAGAGGAAGAGCATTTCTACGCCTCCCTCTGAGCCAAACTATATGTAGGGCTCTGTCTAATCTGGCCTGCTATGTTAACATGTGCGCTCACAACTCCATCAGGGCTTTGCACAGTTTTACTATTATGGTTATAGTGCTATATCTATGATTGCCCGTCTTAAAATGTATTTATTAACTTTCACAATGTTTTCCTATTGTTGTTCGGTTGTGTACTGTTGGTGCATGGCTGTATGTAGAATGCATATATTCGCAGTTTGTTTTTTAAGTACATTGGTTTTAATATTCTGTTTATAAATTGCACACTATGAGTTTATGTAAAAGGAAATGGAATGGTTTTATTGGTCAATTCATGTATGTAACATTTTGTATTGATCATGTTATACTTTGACAGAATGTTTCTGATCCAAATAAATTCAACAAAGGGAAGTAATTTTAAGATGGAAGAAAAATAGCTGAATTCATGGTATACAGCAGGTGCTCCTCTACTTTTTTAATTAGGTTTTACTGTTCCCATGCTTTTATTTTCAAAAGAAAACCTTACGGAAAGGTTTTGATTTAAAATAAAAGTGAAGGAAGAAGTTAAAGCTTGCACTTGAGTGCACTGCACTGAACATTCCCTTAAACACCAGGTGTGCTTGTCTGGGGGCTTGGATTGTGCATGGAAGGTGGTGTGGTGGTGGGGTTTGTGGGGAGCAGGCAACATAGTTGTTATGTTATGTTATGTTATTTGGCTTTTATGTAGCACTCTATATATCATTGGTATGTCGTCAAAGCACTGGTAGGTTGAACGCCCTCGGAGTTCCACTACTTCTTTTGGGACACTTCGACCACTGGTATACACATTCCGTACAATCTAGGTCTTCCGTTCCCCGGTTGGCAATCTTTCTAAATTGTTAGCATTTACCACCGTCTAGACCTTGCAAAGAAAGTTAAGTGTGCTTATGTCTTAAAAATAGCAGTGTGTCCCCTCCTTTTCCCAGGCTGTTTGTTGAGAGAAAACCGTGATAAAAGGCACTACGCTTTAAAATTATGTTTAATTTTTCAATGAAGCTTACGAAATCCACCGTCTTCCACTAATAGTTTATTTTTAGGTCCTTCAAATAGAAGGGGCGGGTCACTTAGTTGCAAGATTGATGGCTACATACCATATCTTCTAAGAAACAGATGTCTAAACATTGTTCGCTCAGAATGCAACATAGCTCTGGAGTTGCCATCTGTGTGGAATGCAAACACAATCTCGTGGCATTTTAAGGACAGGTACACTTTGAACTGCATAATATTAGCTTTTACAAAATGCCCTTAAACCATGTTAGTGCACAGGATGAATTAGACATTGAGAAGTTGTTTGTTTTGTACACATCCAAGTAGGTATTGACATTTGGGGAGTGACTTGCTAGCTGTGTTCATGATCATCCACCAGAAATCTGGTTTCTACCATCTAAAACAGTTCATCTGCATAAATTCAATGTTAAGGTTTGGACCTGTCGGGACAAGATGGTTTTTAATGTTATCTTTATTTCAGCTACTCTCTCCTCGTCGTGATGTCATCCAACATCAGCTGAACATATGATTTATTTCTTGTGGATGAGAGATTTCATCTTAGAAAAATCCACTCACCAGAAACACCTCACCTGTTGCTAGTAAATCACGTGGTAACATGCTACAGAGTTGGAGAAGCCCACCGGATTATAGAACCAATACAAACATTCTGGCATCACAGAACCTCAGAACCCCAGAATGGGAAGGGTGAAGGTCCTATTTATGGTCTAACCCTTTGACAGTAGGGAATAAGAAAGCACTAGGAATAGAATAACGAGCCAGCCCATACCAACAGGGGAGATAAACTAGCAGTTGTGAAGGTCGGATCCAAGAGTTATTGTGAGAAGGCCCCATCCAGGTTGGTACAAAAGCAGTGGGAATCCAGTTTTCAGATGCAGAGTTTGAGATCCTACAGGTGGATTTGGTTCCTGGGAAAAGTTGAGAGTCACTTGATTTTCCAAGCAGCACGTAGGTACCTTGCCAGAGGGACTCACCCAGACTGACCAGGACGTTAAGATACCTGCTATCCTGTTCCCGATGAAGTCATTCAAGTGAATTCATGGCCTTGAAGAATATTTAAAAGCTACATCCCAAATGGATCGTATACACTATAGTGCACATCGGCCTACACCATTTAGAAATTCATTAAGAAACATCCCTGCCGCATGCAACTGAAAGGGCCTGTCTGAATCTGCAGTTTCCACATGCTTTTGACATCACAGATTTACAGCTGAAATTATCAGGGTCTATTGCTAGGGGAAAGCCTGAGTCAAACATACCTCATTGTTGAGAAAATTTCACAAATGGCTTGAGAAAAGGAAGTTGATAAATGCAATTTGGTCCAAATGGCCCTTAACCTGTTTCTCAAATAATTACAAGTGTCTTTTGTGGCCTAAATAGATGACAGGATGCTGTACTGTTTCTAACAGTCTTTATTGACTGACAAAAGGGGGAAAGGCTCTAACATGGCATGGTGGCGCTGGGCGCTTACTTACAGTTCATTGCGATCAAGTCCTGTGCTTTCCCAGTTGATTCACTGTGGAAAGGTTGTGCTCACCGGTGGCACGCTGTAAACTTCTAGGGCCCCCATGTAGCCTCCTGTGGCTGTGGTGTTATGCCCTAGAAGCTGTGGTGTGAGTCTTGTGGCTCACTGCTTCTTCTCCTGTAATCAGGAGCAGCGCTCCTCTGTGACCGCCCCAGCTGGCCGAGCGCCAACTCTGAAGCGGGAACGTTTTCCCGCGGAGCGTGGGCTCGCGAGATCCCGTCTCACGAGATCTCGCGAGAACACGCTCCCGCGATCATGTGATATCCCCACACACCTCCTTTGCTGGGAAAAAGGATGGGTGGTCACTCCATGATGAAGTCCGCATATTTCCTGGGTTTCCTTGTCTCTCTCTGGGGCCTGCCAGGATCGGGGTATGGAGCGGGATCGATGAAGTGTCTTTGGGAAGGTGCTGGTGATTCAGCTTCTCTTTGTCCAGCTCTTTGCTGTGATTCCATGGGTGTTGTTGGGGGGATGGGGCTTGCAAAGTCGTTGTGATGGTGCGGCTCTATGGTATCTCTACTTGGGAGGTGATGGTTCTCGTATGGCTCTTGGCAGACTTGATCTTCTCCAGTGTCTCCTTGTGAGTGTACAGTGTCTTCTTTCCTGCGGTACATGGCTACCCTTTCTAGATTCCATCTCCTGCCATCGCTGGTGCAGATGTGGTTTGTCCCTCTCTCCATGACTTCTATGGGACTGCTGTATCTGGAACCAGTGGAGGTGTCCTTGTGGGGGAGTCGTATCTTCACCAGATCCCCTTTGTTGACTTGTGTGTGTCGAGCGGCTCGGCACAAATCCCCCTGTGCTTTCATTGCTTCTTTGTTGCGCTGCATGCAGCACGTTATGTCATCCATGTCAACGTCTTCGTCGGCCCTCACTTGCTGGAGCCATGGTGGTACCAGTGAGGATGGTGCCCTTCTCCCCCTCAGCAGATGGAAAGGTGAAACACCTGTGATGGCGTTGGGGGTGAGACGGTGGGCCGCTACGGCTTCTTTGACTGTCTTGTATGGGTCTAGGCCCGAGGCGTGAGCCAGTTGTAGCGCCCCCTTGATGAAGCGGTTTGCCCACTCGACTAGGCCATTTGCCTGTGCGTGGTATAGACTTGCTTTCCGCTGTTGGATGTTGTTGAGCTTGAGAAATGTTTCCATTTCTCTGGAGACTAGCTGGACTCCGTTGTCCGTGACGAGTTCTTCGGGCAGGCCCTCCCGCTGGAATATGGCGGTGAGTGTTTCAATGACTGTTCCTGTGGTGATGTATGAGGTGAGGTCAGCTTCCACCCATTTGGAAAAATAGTCGACCATGGCTATCCCGTACCTGTGCTCTGGGGGCATGTTGTCCAGCGGCCCTATGAAATCCAGACCCAGTTTTTGCCACGCCCCTTTGAGGACTTCGGTGGACAGCATGGGGGTTTGCCTCCCGGCTAGGCGCTTGTCGCTGTTTGAGCATTCATGGCACCTATCGACCATCTGCCGTACGTCCTGGTCCATGCCTGGCCACCAGTATGCGTTGCGTATCCTTCGTCTGGTCATGTTGCACCCTAGATGGCCCGAGTGTGCTCTGCACAGTATGACTTTGCGGATTCCGCTGGGTGGGATGATTTGATCACCTCTGAGAATGAGACCGTTCATGGCGGTGATTTCCTCGTTCACCTTCCAGTAGGGACGAAGGCCTTCAGGGATCGCTCTCTCGTTGGGCCATCCATTTCGAACCCAGGTGCTTACGTGCCTTAGGGCGTAGTCCTGCTCAAACTCTTCCTGCCAGTGGCGCTCGCTCATTTCCATGTACTCGACGTTCCTCAATTCGCTGATGGAAGCAATGACACATTCGTCTTCCAGGAATGTGGTGCCGGGGGCGCTTTGGTTCAGGAGCCTGGACATGCAGTCCGCTTGTGCGTTTTTCCAGCCCGCAATGTGTAGTATCTCATAGGTATACTCTTGGAGCTTTGCGGCGATCCTGGCCAGTCTAGGGGTGGCCGTCTTGGTGCCGCCCGGGCTCAACATGTGAATTAGGGGTTTGTGATCGGTGATCAACTTCAATCTTGTCCCCCATACGTATGATCTGAAATAGTCGACGGCCCAGGCGCATGCCAACATCTCTTTCTCTACCGTAGAGTAATTCTTCTCGGATGAGGATAATGCCTTGGATGCAAACGCCACAATGTTCTCAGTGTCGCCCTTCTTCTGGGTCAAGGTGGCCCCCAGGCCGTATGCGCTGGCGTCAGTGGTGATGCAAGTGTCCCATTCAGGGTTGTATGGTTTAAGACACGGCGCGTGTAGAATCCTTTTCTTGATTTCGCCGAAAGCCTCATCCTGTTCTGGGCCCCAAGAGTAAGCTGCCCCCTTTTTCAGGAGCTCCCTCATGGGAGACGTGGTCTCAGAGAACCTGGGGACGAATTTGGCATAGTACTCGGCTAGGCCAAAGAATGAGCGTAGTTCCTCTTTGGACATTGGCGCCGGTGCTTCTGTAATGGCCTCCATGAGGTTCTTCTTGGGGCTTACCCCATCACTGCGAGCATGCGGGTGTATTGGAAGGTGCCAAAAGGAGTGATGAACGCCGTCAGGGGGCGGGAGGACTTGTGTAGAGGAATCTGGTGATAGGCATCACGCATGTCCAGCTTCGAGAAAATGGCCGCCTCCTTCATCATGAGGACAATCTCATTGATGCTGGGGAGTGGGAAGCTATCCGTGATCACCTCTAAGTTCAGGCTTCTCAGGTCGATGCAGATCCTGAGGTCGTTGCTGGACTTTTTCTTTACTAATACTACTGGACTCAGCCACTCTGAGGATTCCACGGTTTCAATGGTTCCTTCTTCGACCATCTTCCGCAGGTGGGCGTCCAAAGCTGGTCTTGCGGTGGTAGGTACTGCCCTTACTTTGTGCTTGACCGGGGTGGCGTTGGGTTTCAGCCGAATCTTGTGGACAAAGTTTTTCACTTTTCCCGGTTTCTCGGAAAACAGGTTTGGAAAGATCTCCTTGTAGTTTTGCGCTGCTCCTGATGAGATCATGAGCACCTGTTCCGGAGTGCTGGGATCTAGTTTCATTCTGAGTTTGTGTTGGTCATCCCGCCCCAGCACGGCTGGACCTTTAGGTGAAAAATACACTTTGGTGGTGGTAGACCTCCCTTTAAAATCGATCCGGGCTTTGATGTAGCCCAAAAGGTCGACCGTTGCCCCTCCAAACACGGTCGGTTTTTGCCTGGTTGATCTAATCTCCACTTTTTCTTGTCCCATCATCTCCTTGTACATGTTGATGGGCAGAATGGTGAGGTTGGATCCCGAATCAGCCATGACGCGCGTTTCCATTCCGTCCACTTTAATGGTGCAGTGGGGCTTTTCTCTTCTGGCATGGGGGGCATTGACCATGACAACCATGGGTCTGTCCTGTAGTTCATCATCATCAGTTGAGGTGCAGTCACCGTCAACACGGGAAACAGTTTTCTCCCGCCACATGCATGCCGGAGCCACGTGGCCAATGCGTCCGCACTTGGAGCACTCCTTATTCCTGGCAGGGCAGTCGCGGTCGTTCGACATGTGCTTGGAGCTGGGGCATCTGTAACATTTCGGTGCCTCCTTTTTCCTGGGACTTTTGTCTTTGGGGCCATCGCAGGAATGCTTGTCTCTGCGACCTCTCCATTGTAGCGCCGCCATTTCGGGCACAGGCAGGTGACTTCCCGCCTCCTTGCGTCTGCTGGAGGTTTTTTCCTCCGCCCTGGCAATCTGGATGGCTTTATCGAGGGTGACCTCCTTTTCTTGGATGAGTTTGTCCTGTACTTTCCTAGAGTTGGTGGGGACAACGAGCATGTCGCAGATAACCTGTTCTGCATTTTCTCCAAAGGCGCAAAGAGAAGCGAGTTCCCTCATCCTGGTGATGTAGTCATCCACGGGTTCGCTCCCTTCCTGTTTGCGAGTGTAGAATCTCAGCCTGTGCAGTACAATGTTCTCCTTATTGGTGAATCTCTTCATGATGCGACGAGTCGCTTCTTTGTAAACATCGTCGTCTTCGACGTCATTGTCGGCCACAGGTATTTCTTTAAGGCCGGCAAAGATGTGCTGACCTTCAACCCCTAACGCATTTAACAGCATCGCCCTCTTCCTGATGGGGGCATATCGCGTGCCACCCACTGCTTCCAAGTAGGTGGAGAAAAGGGGTTCCCATTGCATCCACGGAATTGCCGGTGTCCCTGGCAAGGGGAGAAACGCAGGGGGTGGTGTGGCGCCTTGCATGGTGGGTCCGTGGGACTTCTGGTGTCCTCGTCACGAGTTATGTTGTGGCCTAAATAGATGACAGGACGCTGTAGGGTTTCTAACAGTCTTTATTGACTGACAAAAGGGAGAAAGGCTCTAACGTGGCCTGGTGGCGCTGGGCGCTTACTTACAGTTCATTGCGATCAAGTCCTGTGCTTTCCCAGTTGATTCACTGTGGAAAGGTTGTGCTCACCGGTGGCACGCTGTAAACTTCTAGGGCCCCCATGTAGCCTCCTGTGGCTGTGGTGTTACGCCCTAGAAGCTGTGGTGTGAGTCCTGTGGCTCACTGCTTCTTCTCCTGTAATCAGGAGCAGCGCTCCTCTGTGACCGCCTCAGCTGGCCGAGCGCCAACTCTGAAGCGGGAACGTTTTCCCGCAGAGCGTGGGCTCGCGAGATCCCGTCTCGCGAGATCTCGCGAGAACACGCTCCCGCGATCATGTGATGTCCCCACAGTGTCATTTTAGAAACTATAAGTTCCAACAAGAATTGCAGTAATTTCGGTGATTTCCATAAGAAAACATACAAGTCCAATAGAGAGTGGTTGCAGATTCTCTTGCTATTTGGTTTTCTTAAACTCATGAGTTTGCAGGATTTTAGCATTTTATTCCTTAAGTATCTTGAAATGTAAACTTTTTTTTTTAATGTGATGTTGATTATTGGATTTTCTATTTAAAGCAAGGGAACATGATATCCAATATATAAAACTAAACCTACTGATGTAAATGTGGGCGTTTTTTCCACATTTTTGACAAAACTGCAATTCTTTTTTATATTCTGTGTAGTAGAAAGATATAGCAAGATAGAATGTTTTATTATGTGCTTCGTTCATCATCAGCATGGATTTGCCAACAGGCTAAATTTGTATACTTATAATGAGACTGGGGAATCACTTGTGCATTACTCTATGTTTAACTGTAATTAAATAATAATTATTAAAATCACGTATTTTGTTATTCAAGAGGGTGAGAGTGGGATTGTCATACTTGAATGCCATTACGCTCGGGTTGCTCATGTCCGTAAAAAAGACTCAAAATATTAAATTGTGAAAGTCTTGTTAGCAGGGAGATTGCTAAATTCCCATGAATAAGTTGCCACTCAATGTGAAGTCAATGAAGGCCGCTGCCCACTTTTGACTGAAGCCTTCCTGGATGGTACCTCAAAATGGGTTCCTTAGTTGGTGCATTTCTGTCATAATGGGTGGATAGTAATGATTTCCATAGACAATCCTATGGTGGCTTCAGGGGCGGTACAAGGGAGTAGGATATTCATGTTTACCTTCCAGTGATTAAATATCATTTGCACAGGAAACCTTCATGGACCTTTGTTTGGCCTTCGATTAAGTGAATAGGCTGAGGTTATGGAGGTCCATAAAGGCCATGGGGGTTCCCTCACTGATCATGGATATCATTATCCTACTACAACAGTGTACTGAGTCAACCGCTAGATATGGCCTAGGAAGGGAGTGTACCACTTACCTTCCTGTTACATGGGACACATGACATGGGGTGTGTGTACTGACACCCCTCTTTCTCAACCTCCACATCTTGGCTCTTCATAACCAGTTAGTTGCAGAGAATCTGGATTCTCCTCATCTCCTCATGTGGCGGCATTGACAATGTTTGGTGCTGAATAGCACTGAGGACAGGCCAGTACCCCATATGCCTTAAAATGGTTAATTGATAAGTATGCCCGACTTATGTCAGAACAAAAATTATATATACATGAAGCAAAAACAACATTTAGTAGTGGTTGCAAAGACCTTTCTATTCCTTACACCGTACACCTTACAGCTAAACAAATGTCGAAACTGTTGCACTGTGCCAACACATAATAAAAGTCAAGTCTAGGATTTGTGTAGTTTATTGCTAGGCACTTATCGATTTAATGACACACCTGGTGTTTATTCAGCAGATGCGAAAGACAGGATACTTGTGTTCTTCTTACTTTGGCAGCTTTGCTTTGTAATGTGATTACGTTTCGTTTTCCATTTGGTTATAGTTCATTCCTTTGTATTTTACCAATTCTGTTTGCCATGAATTCAGCTTTTAGTTATGGTATTTTTATTTAACAGCTCGTTCTTTCTTTTCCATTACAGGTACTGTGGAAAATATATTTTATTCGCCTTTATTTAATTATCTGGTGTCGACTTTCCAGTTCCAGTTTGTGGCATTTTCTGGTTGATGTTTTGATTTGATGACAAAAATGAAGTAGAACTGCCACAATAAAAGCTGCAGCAGATTCATTATGTAGTAAATACCATATAATGTTCCCACAACATACTTTATTTAGCCTATGATGCACTTAAAGCACCCATTGAAAAACGTATCAGATAAGGATGGGCTAAATCACAAGCAGAAATACATGTCATCAAATAAATTAAGGTTCCACCACATTGTTTTGCTCTATTAGCATCTAGTTCATGGTTCTCATTTCGTTAAAAATGGTGTGCCTCAATATATATGTTATCAATTTGTAAACAAACATGCAATGTAATACAGTAACCTGCTTACATAAGAAACATGAGTACCGAATACACATGGAATATTTTGGTTAACTATGGTTGGTCCGTGTTTCTCGGAGCTCAGGGTCCTATTAGTGGTCAAAAAATCTTGGACAACTCAAACGATTCCACTTGCTTCTACAAAAGAGCTGCCAATATAAAGGTTTTCACCATGGTACACTCATTCTACACCACTGACGGTCTGATTTCAAGCTCCATTTAAATAATTAAAGTGACATTCCATGATCTACAACACTTTTCCAATTGTCTCCATGTTATGTGCCTATATTTATATGTACACAGAATATAGAGCAAATAATCATGGAACAACACTTTTCGTATGTAACATGGAGCTCAGGATCAGATCCTGAGCAGCTGATTGACATCAGGGCCCTCAGACAAAGCCTTTAGGTTTGGGTACTTGAAAAACATGTTTATATATGGGGGCTGAATAACAGGAGTCTGACGAGTGGGAAGAAACATACAGAAGCACATTGGAACAGACACCACTAAGACGCTGAAGCAATGGGATTAGTGGAAGATCAGCTTGGTGGTAGGATCATTAGTGAACATGTGTGGGCATGCCAAAGGAGAATTGATGTGGGCGGAGAGAAGCAATTCCGAGTAGATCTTCTTGTTAGATTGTGTTTTCAAATTAATCAGGATCTATCCAAATTAAATCATTGGAGGTCTCCCAGAGACTATGTTGCATTTGATTCCATGTGTGAGGGAGCGGTACGCCCACACGCATGCACGTGTGTGTGTGTGTTTTTTGTGGGTATTTCAATAGAGGGGATGTTGAATCCTATGAATAATTACACAGGTAATGAACGACAGGCCATGAATGACCTTAGTGAAAAATATGTTCTGCGAGAGTCATGTGGGTCCTGGAAGAAAGATGAATTAGCAACCTGGAATGGCGCCACACCCAATCAGGTCACTGAAACTGTTAACCTCAGGCGGTGTTCCAAATTACCTCTCACCTGTTGTCTGTGTTGTCGAAGACTCATCTTTCGGACATTTGCCTCAGTGACACGCAAGTGCCAAACAAGTGTGCTGTTCCACAATTTGTGGCACTCCTTCATTCAGAGAATCAAAATGTAGCGACTCCCAACACAATTCCCTCTGCTGACCGTCTTCTTCTATATTTGTTCTGGCGGGGTATGTCTCCCAGACCTCAGATTTTGACTGCAAGCCTGATGTCTCCTCCCATCTGCTGTACAATGTTGTTCCCCGTCCAATGTTCTTTCACCTCCTTGCCACGTCATCTTTTTCCGACTGGCTGGAAAATGACACTGACATGCATTCCAGTTTTCCACCAGTAGATGGCACACCACCACAAAAACGACATTGCTTCCTCAGTAAAGCAACTCTTCATGCTATTTCCCAACAAAAGATGCTGACCCCACAGAAAATGCAACCAAATGGAGTGTAGATGTTTTTAAGAACTTGCTGTGTGAGAATTAAAATCATGTGCCATTTCGGAACACTCCCACTGTGAAATTTGTGCACACTTCTTTGCAAATTCCATGCAGAGTGTAAGGGAGGAAGGGTCCTTTTGACCCCCCAGTACATTCTGTGTGGAATTAATCTTATGCTCATCCAATCGCGGGAGACGTCCCCACGTTCTGTCCTCTGAAGATAGAGGGCAGGAGCCATTGGGTGACACATAAAGACTCCATTTTGTACTTCCCCAAACTCCATCTTTTTACTATGCCGCACAATGATTTCTAAAAGCCATTTCTCCCACTGTTCACTGCCACACACAGCCAGCCCAGCTAACCCCACCACCTACTCGTCTGGAGTGCACACACTCTTTTCTCACAGAAGCCTAGGCACGACAGATACAGTTTCTTTCTCTTCCTCTGAGCTGACTGCCCTGTGTGTGACCGGAGCAGAACAACCTCCTGTGTGCCCATCCATATCTAAAAACCTGTCTATGATCCCTCGACTCCCACCTTGAGAAGTTACAACCTCCCTTGATGCAGATACACATCTAACCCCCATTTTTATGAACAGGCCAACCAACCACCTCAGATTTAATCCCCTGCCGTTGTATTTCACTAGTAAACCTAACACTTGTCGGCTTATATCATGAGGCATCAAACAGAGCAAAATGTCCAAGGTGGGCACCTGGGCCCATGCATTAGTGTTTAACAGCCCCAAGGTTCAAAGAGCAAAATCAATCAGATATCGAACCAAATGAACTCCACAGCATCCCCATGACTGTCCACTTTTATAATTGTTATTTGTTGCATGCCTTCAGTTCCTCTTTTGATAAAATAGATTAGTTAGCTATGTTTCATCGTGTGTGTCTGACCTTCACCCCACAGAGATGAGCCCAGTGGACCCACATGCTGCTCAATGAACACCCAAGCCTCGAGCCAATCCAGTGCAACTGTCACTTATGTATCCATGCTGTCTCTGCACATTGGGCCTATGACATTCAAGTATTATGTACCTACATCGAAACGTCAGCCGTGACAAGTTTAAATCTTATAATGTGCTGCTTGTGTAAGAGTTCTCTGCATGCATCTTTTATCTGTTATAAAACTTTGTTCAACTTGCAATCTACTTCCTGGTTTCATTCCCTACTCGGGTGTGTCCATTAATTTCTACTTTGGGATTTATGTTGGGGGTTTGGTGACCCCTTTGTCATAATTTGATTGCTCCAAGATGTCCCCGTACGGCGGCGAGATCCGGGTGCCCCCACCAAGACCACCCCCACCTACGGCTGACCAGTATCAAAATGCGTACGCTCCTGAGCAGGTTCCGCAGGTCCCGGCTTTACGAACACCAAACTGCTTGCCGGAGCTGGGCACGGCTTGATTTGGGGAGGCACCCGATTGTGGGTAGACTGCAAATTGAGGCTCTCAGAACAATGTGTGAGTATTGATTGCAGGAAGAATTAAAGTGGAATGGGCATGGAGTAGAGTTAACAATGGGAAACGGAAGTGATGAAATGAGTATGGATGGATAGAGTGAATGTGTAAAATGAAGCGCTTCTTTTTCCATGGCCTTTAGGTTTTTTATATTGACAAGTAAAGGTGATGAAATAAGAGGAAATCCGTGAACCTAGCTCCGAAAGGGGGTGGAAGGTGGCACCGCGTAGTACTGTCTCGACCAGTGCTAGTAATAAGATGAAGCAGAAAAAGTAGGCGCCATATATATTTAGTGAGCTCGGGAAAATAGTAGTGTTGACTTCTCTTTAGTGTTCTATATCTTTTTGAAGGACGGCCCACAAGGGGCCAGAGCGAGGTGCGTGAGGGGTAATATGGCACTCTGAAGCAGGGTTGAGCGTTTGAAGAGCTATCGTAAAATACATGTTTTATGTTTTATGTTGTCAGTAAGGTGCATTGGTGTGTCCTGCTAAACTGTCCATTGGTTTATGTCTCAATGTGATTGTTCTTTTCGTGCAATGATTAAGAAAATACAACACATGAGTAATATGCTTTGAAGTGTAATTTGAAGAAAACCTTTGTTAAGTTACCAGAAGGTTGAAGGTCTAACAGTGTTGGTACACTCAGAGGCACCATGGGGGCAGACATACCACTCGTACACATTTGCAAACACCTCCTCCTCTGTAGCGAAAAAATAAAGAAATACCATGGGCAATGGTTAGCTGAGATTAAAGGGGAGGGTCATCTCAGATCTTGCCAGAAGAAGGGTTGTTTGATAAGACTGTGTTGGAAGGTGTAGCAACATATTTAATGGCTAAATGTGAGGGGAAACAGCTTCAAAAAAGAAGAGAAGTGCTAGACTTGTGGAGGATGTTCGAAGAAACACCCCCCACAGCAGGTAAGGAAAAGGGAGGGAACAACATGATCACAACCGAGGTGGAGGGGGAAGAAACGAGCAAGGAGGGAGGAGAACCAAAATGGTTATACCCATTGCTGACAAAGCCTGCTGAAGGATATTGTGATCCATTATTTCTGCCCCAGCACAGTGCACCAGCTGCCTCGGCAGCAGCTCCCCCTCCCCCTATGATCCCAAGGGCACATATTGTTATTGTTATTGTTATTTTGCATTTATATAGCGCCTTATATACCATTGGTATGGTCTGAAGGCGCTGGTAGGTTGAACGCCCTTGGGAACCGAGGTTCGGGTCAGTGGAGAGATTAGAGAGGGTCAAAGGTGCGTGTGCGCACCAGGTATGTGTGCAGCTGGTTCGGAATTTCTGTGGTAGCTGCTTCCTAGCGATAGGTGTGGTGGTTGAGGAATCAGGAGTATGTGTTCGGTCTGGCAGGAGTTATCCAGTCCGAGTAAGGCAGCGTTAGGCCTGACGAGAACGCTTGGCTGGGGGTGAGAAACCAGCAATGTTTACTTAGAGTGATGGGGAGTGAGCGGCGGATGTTGATATGAGAACAGATATACCGAATGGTGTCATAGTATCTCTGTGTTCTACTTGAGTGGTGGTGTAAGGAGAGAGTAAGCGTGGGGTGTGAAATGAAGTATGCTCTTACAACGGTTCCTTGCGTTCCACATCAGAGTCTGCACATTACGCAATTCAGGGGGGTCCGGTCCGGGCGATGTGTTTTGTTTCTCATCTGCTCTTATGCACTATTCATCGGGTCAGCGAATTCTTCCGTATAGCGTACTCCTCTATCTAGCATAATCATGCGCTCTGGTCCATTCATTCATTTGTTTCGTGCGTTCACCCGCTCCCCAGGCTCATCTGTTACGCACTCATTCGCATCAGATGCTCATCCGCCACTTGTCAGTTCTGCATTCATCAGCTCCGTTCACTCTTCCGTACAATGTACTTAACTGTTTTGTGTACACTCGTTTTCTCGCTCTTATTTCTCGTTCGTTCGACGCATACCCGTTCTCTCGCCATACTCAGCCGTTTACTACACTCGGTCGCTCGACATACTCAGCTGCTTGCGATACTCAGCCGCTCGCTACATTCCGTCGCTCGTCAGATTCAGCCGATAGCTGTATTCAGCCGTTCCCTAAGCTCCTCCGCGGTCCATGTTCTTCCCCTCATTACACTCAACCGTTTTCTACATTCATGTGCTCTCCATATTCATTCAGCCGCATTCTAACTCGTGTGTTCTCCACATTCATCTGTCCACCACATTTATTGGCTCTTCATATTCGTTCGCTCTGTACGCTCACCGCCCTCCACAGTCATCAGCCCTCAGCAGTACTCCGCCCTCCGCAGTACTCCACCCTCCGCAGTACTCCGCCCTCCGCAGTACTCCGCCCTCCGCAGTACTCCGCCCTCCGCAGTCGTCCGCCCTCCGCAGTCGTCCGCCCTCCGCAGTCGTCCGCCCTCCATAGTCATCCGTCTTCCATGGTCATCCGCCATCCACACTCATCTTCCAAAGGCATCCGCCCTCCGCAGTCGTCCGCCCTCCGCCCTCCATAGTCATCCGTCTTCCATGGTCATCCGCCATCCACACTCATCTTCCAAAGGCATCCGCCCTCCGCCGTCATCCGCCCTCCGCCGGCATCCGCCCTCCGCCGTCATCCGCCCTCCGCCGTCATCCGCCCTCCGCCGTCATCCGCCCTCCGCCGTCATCTACCACAGGCATCCACCTTCCACATTCGTCCGCCCTGCCCAGTCGTCCGCCCTCCACAGTCATCCGCCCTCCACAGTCATCCGCGCTCCACAGGCATACACCCTCCACAGGCATACACCCTCCACAGGCATACACCCTCCACAGTCAACCGCCCTGCCCAGTCATCCGCCCTGCCCAGTCATCCGCCCTCCACAGTCATCCGCCCTCCACAGTCATCCGCCCTCCACAGTCATCCGCCCTCCACAGTCATCCGCCCTCCAGTCATCCGCCCTCCACAGTCATCCGCCCTCCACAGTCATCCGCCCTCCACAGTCATCTTCCACAGGCATACACCCTGCCCAGTCATCCGCCCTGCCCAGTCATCCGCTCTCTACAGTCATCCGCCCTCTACAGTCATCCGCCCTCTACAGTCATCCGCCCTCCACAGTCATCCGCCCTCCACAGTCATCCGCCCTCCACAGTCATCCGCCCTCCACAGTCATCCGCCCTCCACAGTCATCCGCCCTCCACGGTCATCCGCCTTCCACGGTTATCCGCACTCCGCAGTAATCCGCCCTCAGCAGTAAATCCGCCCTCAGCAGTAAATCCGCCCTCAGCAGTAAATCCGCCGTCCGCCATCATCCGCCCTCCGCAGTCATTCGCAGTCATTCGCTCTCCACAGTCATCCGCCCTCCACAGTCATCCGACTTCCACAGTCATCGGCTCTCCACAATCATCTGTCAGCAGCGTTCATCTTCCACGCGTATTCCACTCGTCGGTACTCAGTCGGTCTCACACTTCCGGCCTCTCACCCTCCACATTCCTCCGTTTTCCACATTCTTCCGCTCTCCACACCCAGTCGCTCCCCCATTCAGTCACTGATACTTTTCTCTACTCATTACGCGCATCTGCTCTCCACGTTCTTCTGCTCTGTATGCTCTCTTCGCTCAACAAGCTCCTTCGCTCTGCATGCTCTTCCATTCTCCATCTTCCTCCAGTTTCTACACATAGCCGCTCTCCATACTCGGACCGCTTTCTACAGTCAATTGGTTTACACACTCATCCGTCACCCCCATTGATTTTGCTCGTATTATTCATCGGGTCTCCAGACCCAACCGTCTTCCAGACGCACTTGTCAACCGCTTTCATCCTCCACATTCATTTATACTTGTCTAGAATCATCTTTATTCATTCGCCCTTCTCACTCATCGGCTTTCCAAGCTCGTCCACGCTCTATTTTTCTTTTGTCCAGTGATCAATTCGTGTTATTGACTTCACTGTTTAGATCTACATTACTCGTTTTAATTTCTTTTGTGAACATTTGATACAATCTGTTTTTTTTTTTTTTTTTGCTTTTGGTATTGCTTTAGGTGCTTCGCTGGGTCGGTGTTATTTTGATGATGCTAGCACGGAACCGGTTGGTTTAGGGAAAGAGCCAGGTTTTCAGTAGTTTGCGGAAAGCTGTTAGCTCCTCGGTTAGCCTGATGTGGGGTGGGAGAGAGTTCCACAGGGTTGGGGCTAGGGCTGAGAATGATGCTCCGCCTAACCTGACTGAGTTAGTCTTAGGAATTACTAGGAGGCCGGCTGTGCTTGATCTGAGGGTGCGAGTGGGGTGATAAGCTATTAGTTTTTCTTGAAGATATTGCGGTCCAGTTTTATGTACTGCTCGATGGGTGAGGCATAAGGTTTTGAAAGCTACCCTATGGGCTACTGGAAGCCAGTGCAGTGTCTTGAGGGCTGGGGATACGTGGTCTCTTGGACCAAGCGCTAGTAACACTTTGGCCGCTGCGTTTTGTGCTCTTTGAAGTTTGTTCATTTAGTAGGCATGGATTCCGAGGTATAGGGTGTTGCCGTAGTCCAGCCGTGAGATGACGATTGATTGTACCGCAGAGACTCTGTTAGGAAATGATAGATATGGAAAGACGCGCCTAAGGTTTTTGAGGTGGTAGTGGCAGGACTTTGAGACATTGTTGACTTGGCGCGAGAGTGTTAGGTCAGAGTCTAGGGTGCATCCAAGATTTTTCACTGTGTTGGAGGTTATCGGTGAGTTGCCCATGGCGGTTGGCCAGGGTAGAGGGTGCGGGAGAAGATCTGGGTTGCCGCACACCATGATTTCTGTTTTGGAGGGGTTTAACAGGAGGTGGCTTTGGGTCATCCAGCGTTCAATGTTAAGGAGGCAGGATGCCAGGTCTGGTCGTGAGTTAGGATTCGTGTTCAGGAATTTTAGAATTAGTTGTGTGTCATCGGCGTAATTGTAACATAGGATGTTGTGTGCACGAATTATCGGTGGGAGGGTGGTCAGGTAGAGATTGAAGAGGAGGGCAGATAGACACGCTCCTTGTGGGACTCCTGTGTCGACTGGTCGGGCTCGGGAGGTAAAGTTGGAGAGTGTCGTTATTTGGTGCCTGTCTGAGGAATGAGGCTATCCATTTGAGGGCGGTTCCACGTATTCCTAGGGAGTGGAGGCGATCAAGGAGTATTGAGTGATTGATCGTGTCAAAGGCGGCTGATAGGTCGAGAAGGATTAGTGCGGCGCATCCCGCGGAGTCAGCAGTCATTTTAAGGTCATCCCAGATAGAGGTTAGGGTGGTTTCAGTTCTGTGACAAGTTCTGAAGCCTGATTGGGCAGGGTCTAGGAGTTTGTTGGCTTCAACAAAGGTGTTAAGTTGAGAGTAGGCGGTTCGATCAATGAGTTTGGCGAGGAATCTGGTGTTTGATATGGGGCGGTAGTTTTTGGGGTCAAGCGGATCGAGCGAGGGTTTTTTAATCAGGGGTTTGACGTGCGCCAATTTGAATGCGTCTGGAAAGGTACCGGAAGAGAGGGAAGCATTTATGATAGATCTTGCGTGTTCTCCTGCGCAGGTGGAGGCAAAGATTTCTTTAAGGGTAGTGGCTGGGCATGGATCCAATGGTGATCCGGATGGTTTGCGGGCAGATAGGAGTTTGAGAAACTGTTCTGTTGTTAATGGACTGAAGGAGTCGAACGTTGGTTGCGTGGAGGTTGCAGCTGATGGGTTGGGTGGTACGGGCTGAGGATTGTCTAGTGGCTGTAAGAGTGCCAGTTTGGAGGTTAGAGTATTTGTCCTTTCTATAGCTGTGGAGTAGAAGTGGAGGGAGAGTGAGTCACAGAGTGATTGCGATGCGGTCGGGATGGTTTTGTTACAAGCTGGATTGGTGAATTCGGAGATAATTTTGTGGAGTTCTTTACTTGGGTTTTTGCAGTTTAGGATTCGGGAGTTGTAGTGGGCCTTTTTTGTTTTCCGGATTTCGGCTTTGTAGCGATACAGGTGTCGGGCCAGGGTGGTCCTGCTCTCATGGGTTTTCTCTTTATGCCATTTGCGTTCTAGGTGTTTGTATAGTCGTTTAGTGGTCTTCAGCTCAGGAGTGAACCATCTGGGGAAAGGGCCACGGCGGGTTGATGGTTTGCAGGAGGGGGTGAGGCGCATCAGAGGTGCGCTAAGCCATGAATCAAGGGCCTCAGGGGTGAGATGGTTGTTGAGAGGGCAGGATGGTGGTGGAGACTGGAGGAGAACCTCGGCTAAGTCTGGGGTGATTATTAGTTTCTTCCAGCATTTGCCTATATTCAGAGGTTCGGATATGAGTAAGGGGAGGGGTTCGGGTAAGTGGATGGTGAAAGAGAGAATGAAGTGATCAGACCAGATGATAGGGGTGGGCGGCATTAGCTGAATCAGGTTGTTGGAGCTAAAGACGGCATCGAGAGTGTGTCCTTTATAGTGGGTCGGTCCGTTTATGTGGGGTTGGAGGTTAGTTGCATCTAATCCGTCAACCAGGGAGTATGTCATAGGGTTGGTGGGGATGTCGAGCCATATGTTGAAGTCTCCAATAAGGGTGAGGTTGGGATGGTTTAGTTGGAGGGTGGCAATAGAGTTGCAAAGGTTATTTGCGAAGTGTCTATCGTAGCCTGGGGGCCTGTAGATTAATAGGAAGCTATGTGAGAGCGATGGTGAGAGGGATAGTTTAACAAGGAGAGATTCGCAGGATGGAATGGAGGGTTGGTTATCGATGATTGAGGCGCGGAAGAGAGATTTGAAGACGAGTGCTACCCCTCCTCCCCTGGACGGACGGTTCAGTGGGATGAGGGAGTAGTTGGGGGGGAAAGGCTTCGTTGGCGATTGGGCCGAAGTCGTCAGAGAACCAGGTTTCGGTGATGAAAACTAGGTCTGGTTTGTCAGAGGTGAGGTCGTCAAAGATGGAATGTCTGTTTTTTGCTATTGATCGGGCGTTAAATAGGATGCAGTTCACATCGGCAGTCGGGGGTGATCTTTGTGGTGGAGGGGGAGGGTGCAGTGGTGGAGAGTTTGGGGGGGAGGGGTAGGTTGGGTGATGATAGATGGGAATAGTGGGCGAGCAGAGCGATTGGCAGGCTTCGGGAGGGGTTGGGATGCTGCGTGTGATAGGATGGTCGGGTCTTGGAAGGGGGATTTGAAAGAGGGATGTTGACGGTTAGGAGTTTCAGTTGCAGCTGATGAGAAATCGAGGGAGAGGGGATTCAGGCGGGGGGACGCCGCGGGGGAGAGGGGGGATTGCAGGATAGATGTGATTGGTCGGGATAGGGGGGGCGAGGAGTGCTGTGAGATTGAGGGGGACCAAGAACGTTTCCTCTTTAGTTTCCTTGCTGCGACTGGTGTGTGGGAGAGAGTGGGGGGGTCGGAGGGTGATTGGGAGGCAGCTTCGGTTCTTGCTAGGGCTAGCCGTGCAGTTTTTAGGGAGGGGAAGGGGTGTGGTCGAGTGGGGATGGTGGCAGGGGTATAAGGGGAGGGCGGGAGTTGGGTGATTGCAGGGTGGGGTGTGTCAGGTATGATAGAGAGGGGAGCGGGTATGGGTAATGCTGGTGGGTCGGGGTGGGGTTCAGGGGGTGAGTGGTCTTGGGGTGGGTGGCTCGCCATCGTGCCCCCCTTGCTTGGTGTTTGGAGAGGGGAAAAGCAGGGGGTGCGAGAGAGGGTGGGGGGGTTTGGGAGAGGCGGGAAGGGACGGAGGACAGATCAGAGATGGTGTTTCTGACTGATTCTGGTGGAGTGGGTGCACTCATGATTGGTGCGAGTTTTAAGATTGGTTTAGGAGGGTTTTCTGATTGTAGTTCTAAGGTCGGTGATGACACGCTTTTAGGCACACTTTAGGGTTCAACTGCTCAAACCTGGGATCGTTCCCACAACACGAGATGTGAAATCCAACCCCCTCCCATTCCAGACCGGAGACCCCTCCAACAGCATGAGATTTTTCAGAGAGGTTATTGGGCGCAGCTTCTAATTGTAATTTTGGGGAACAATTCTAAATGCCAGTTTCTTAGAGAGGCTATTGGTGGCAGCTTCAGAAATACAATTGGGAACACTTCTAAATGCAGCTTTCTTCAGAGAGGCTATTGGGTGCAACACCTAAATGCAATTGGGAGCACTCTTCAATGCAGTTGCGAATACTATTAGCTGGTATTAGGAATACTTCTAAAATGCAACTTTCCACAGAGAGGCTATTGGGCGCAACACCTAAATGCAATTGGGAGCACTATTAAATGCAGTTGCGAACACTACTAAATGGTATTGGGAACACTTCTAGAATGCAACTTTCCTCAGAGAGGCTATTGGGCGCAACACCTAAATGCAATTGGGAGCACTATTAAATGCAGTTGCGAACACTACTAAATGGTATTGGGAACACTTCTAGAATGCAACTTTCCTCAGAGAGGCTATTGGGCGCAACACCTAAATGCAATTGGGAGCACTATTAAATGCGGTTGGGAACACTACTAAATGGAATTGTGTGATCTTCTAGATGCAACTTTCCTGAGAGAGGCTATTGGGCGCAACTCCTGAATGCAATTGGGAACACTACTAAATGCAGTTTTCCTCGGAGAGGCTATTGGGCCCAACATCTAAATGCAATTGGGAACACTATTAAATGCAGTTGGGAACACTATTGAATGTACTTGAGAACACTTCTAAATGCAACTTTCCTGCGAGGGGCTATTGGGCACGACTCCTGAATGCAATTGGGAACACTTCTAAATGCAATTTTCCTCAGAGAGATTATTGGGCACAATGCCTAAATGCAATTGGGAACACTATTAAATACGGTTGGGAACACTACTGAATGCACATGAGAACACTTCTAAATGCAACTTTCCTTAGAGGGGCTATTGGGCATAACACTTAATTGTAATTGGGAACACTTCTAAATGCAAATTTCCTTAGAGAGGCTAATGGGCACAATATCAAATGCAATTGGGAACACTTCTAAATGCAATTTTCCTCAGAGAAGCTAATGGTCACAATACCTAAATGCAATTGGGAACACTATTAAATACAATTGGGCACACTACTGAATGCACTTGAGAACACTTCTAAATGCAATTTTCCTCAGAGAGGCTAATGGGCGCAATACCTAAATGCAATTGGGAACACTTCTAGATGCAACTTTCTTCAGAGAGGCTATTGGGCACAACACCAAAATGCAATTGGGAACACTTCTAAATGCGAATTTTCCTCAGAGAGGCTATTGGGCACAATACCTAAATGCAATTGGGAACACTATTAAATACGGTTGGGAACACTACTGAATGCACATGAGAACACTTCTAAATGCAACTTTCCTTAGAGGGGCTATTGG
Organism: Ambystoma mexicanum; assembly: GCF_040938575.1. NCBI lineage: Eukaryota > Metazoa > Chordata > Amphibia > Caudata > Ambystomatidae > Ambystoma > Ambystoma mexicanum. The sequence continues at coordinate 1,183,106,896 of NC_090921.1, read as the reverse complement.
GCATAACACTTAATTGTAATTGGGAACACTTCTAAATGCAAATTTCCTTAGAGAGGCTAATGGGCACAATATCAAATGCAATTGGGAACACTTCTAAATGCAATTTTCCTCAGAGAGGCTATTGGGCACAACACTTAAATGTAATTGGGAACACTTCTAATGCAATTTTCCTTAGAGAGGCTAATGGGCGCAATATCAGATGCAATTGGGAACACTTCTAAATGCAATGCAATTTTCCCCGGAGAGGTTATTGGGCGCAATCCAGGGGGAGGCTATTGGGCGCATTTCAAGTGCAACTTTCTCAGGGAGGCCATTGGGCACAACTTCTAAATACACACTTAGGTTAAGGGCACACTTCCAAATGCAACTTTCTCAGGGAGGCCATTGGGCATAACCTCGAAATGCAACTGGGAACACTTCTAAATGCAATTTTCCTCAGAGAGGCTATCGGGCACAACACCAAAATGCAACTGGGAACACTTCTAAATGCAATTTTCCTCAGAGAGGCTATCGGGCACAACACCAAAATGCAACTGGGAACACTTCTAAATGCAATTTTCCTCAGAGAGGCTATCGGGCACAATACCTAAATGCAACTGGGAACACTATTAAATACGGTTGGGAACACTACTGAATGGACTTGAGAGCACTTCTAAATGCAACTTTCCTTAGAGGGGCTATTGGGCGTAACTCTTGAAAGCAATTGGGAACACTTCTAAATGCAATTTTCCTCAGGGAGGCTATTGGGCACATTTCAGATGCAACTTTCTCAGGGAGGCCATTGGGCACAACTTCTAAATACACACTTAGGCTAAAGGGTACACTTCTAAATGCACCTTTTCCTCAGAGAGGCTATTGGGTGCAACTTCCAAATGCAGCTTTCTCATCAAGGTTATAGGTACACTTCTAAAATGCAATTTTCACATGCAGAGGGCAGAGTTTCTGAATACAAATATAATGAATTTACAGTGGTGATGCTTCGTTAGTTGAGTGGTAGGGTAGTATGGTGTGAAGTAATTGCTTCTGGCCCCGCCCTTTCCACACTTACTTGATGCTGTCTTCTTGCTTCTCCTGCTGATACCTGCAGATACAACCTGGAGCCGTCTCTGTAGGAGCCGTCCTTTGCCTCAGGTCCTTAGCCGATGGGCTGCCGGGCAGAGGGCTGCCCTGGAGGGACTGGTAATGAGTGCAAATCTTCTTGTCAGGGCCTATCAGGGGAGGGGGCGGGCTGGGAGGCGGGTCGATATGGTTCAACAAGTATGCCCCCAACTCCCGTAAGACCCACAACACAGGATTTGGGAGCAATAGTGACAGTACTCAAGCAGAATTATCTCGATTAAGGACACTGTGTGAAAATACACTATCGTTGACAGGGGGAGGCCAGTCACAATTGCTGCCCCCATTAAGAAACTCCTTTGTGATACCTCAGGATGATTGGAATCCCGGGGACTTCCTCTTCTGGATAGACTTCACTCCGATTAGAACAGTATGAGTGGAACGGGAGGGTGACCTGCTAAGTACAGAGTATGACAGTGTGGCATCTGATAGAGAAGAATAATGTTGGAGTGATATTGACGAGTATGAGGAAGGGTCCATAGAAGGGGGACCGCAAGTGAAATGGCAAACACTACGGGTGGGAGGGAGGAGGAAGGATGGCAGGGAAGGCTCTGAAATAGGTTGGGAAGGATCGAATTACCAAAGAAAAAATGAGTGAAGGTAAGCAAAAGCAGAGGGACGACAAATTTGCAGATGCGCCTCATTCACAAGGGGGCGGGAAGACCTCATTATGTACCATGGGCGTTGATGGACAAAAATAATTTGTTGAAAGCACTCCCCCCACTCTCGGGTGGCACAGGGAAATGGATATATGTCTTTGAGAAAAATACTGCGGGGATCCCACTGGCCATAGGGGACATCAAAAGCTTTCTAGTATCGGCAGTGGGTGACCAAGCTGATGGAGTGTGGTGAGGTGTGTGGGATGCACTGTGGAGAACTTTCCTAGACACCCCTGACCTACACTCTGTAATGCAATGCACTATGGGGGATGGGGAAGAGCCTGTGCAGGATATATGGAGGGCAGAGATGGGCACGGCATGGGATCAGTCTACCTTCCTCTTTTACTTCATTATCAAGAGAGGGCTCCCGAAGGAGCTACAGAAGGCCATTCATAAAATAGCTGGGATAGAAGCCAAAGGTTGGCCCAAAATACAAATCATCATAGTACACCACTGCAGGAGGATCAAAAAGAGGGAAAAAGAAATTGCACAAAAAAGATTGGCATATGAGGCCAAACTTGTACAGAGCAAGTTAGTGAAGGTCGCAGCTGTAACAGCTGCACCACCCTCAGAACGAGAGGGAGAAGGAAGGAGAGGAAGGGCAGATAGCATTACAGGCCAGGATGGCAGCTACATAGACAGCCAACGGGCAGGAACAATGGGATGGAGAAGAACAGAATGGAGGGCCCCAGTGGCAAGGAAGGCCTGGAAGAGGAAGAGGTGGGTACTGGGGGCAACAAGGGGGGTACGGAGGACAAGGACCTAGAGGAGGAGGTACAGCCAAAGACCTACTCAAAGAAATCAACCATATCCAGAAAAAATATTTTGGAAGTGAAAGCCACTTACAAAATGCAATAGCTTTACAACAGACTAGCAACAATTCTACACATGGCAACCTTCTACTAAACACATACAAAAAAGAAATACTAAAATGTAAAAAGTACATCCTCTGAAGTACCAAACCATGTGTGTGTGTTGCCGCAGAACTTGTTATAAAAGTAACACAAAAACTGACATAACATACAAAATAGAAGGCAATGAAGATTCCAAATGCTTTGAATTAGCTCTGTACCTTATAGCAGAAAACAAATATGAAATAAATGACCCCTTAATACTTTGCAGTTACTGCAATACAAAACTTGACAACAACCAAAATCCTTCACGTGCTATCACAAATAACTTGGAATTATTCCCACTACCAAAACCCCTGCAACAACTCAATTTATATGAGAGCATCTTAATTCAAACAGTGCACCCATTTCAAGCAAAAATACGCCTTCAACCACCTCCCTCTGAATTGGTGAAAGGCATTTGTGGCAAAGTAGTTTATTTACCATTATATCTGAAAGAATATGTGCACACTCTGGGAGTGCAACGTCCAATAGAGCAATCTTTAATTGTCTTAGTAAATGGTGTACCTACAAAAGCCAAAGAAATTGGCAACAACTCGTAGACTTACATAAAATTAGACAAGCCTTGTCATATCTAAAAGACAATAATGAATACTACAAAGAAATAAATATTGAAGAAAACTTAAGCGAAACAACTGAAATAATTCAAGAGTCACCAGAAACCGATCAATTGAAATTCTAGATCCTGCTACAGTATCCAATATTTTAGACCATTATACAATTCATCCATTACACTCTAATGACAGCATAGATAATGCACTAGAAACTTACAAAAATTGACATACCAAAGGATCACCAATCAGCATATGGGAAAAAAGTATAGAAGCACATGCTTTTCCTCCACTCTTTCCTACTGGCAAAGGAGGAGGGTACGGTGATAACCCACTCCGATAACAGCATCAGAATACCGCTCGTTACGAATGTATTCTGAAGATCCCAGATTTAGACAAAATGTGGAATACATGTTCCACCTACTCTTGGAAAGTGAACTAGCAACTCTATGTTACGTAGTTGCACACACATTGAAATCAGGAACCCACTTTCAAAATATGGAAGCTACGTAATTAATACAAAAAGTGCAAGAAAAAGATGAGGTTTTACAATCAAGCATTACAAATCTGTTAGCAAACATGCGTGGTACGAAAGAGTACTGGTTCCGACGTCACAGAGATGTACATTGTATGATAAGAAACCTTGGCCCACCCACTTGGTTTGTGACATTAAGTTGTGCAGAATATGCATGGGAAGATTTACATGATTTCCTACGCATAGCAAACAAAAACAAAACAAACATAGATATACTAACACCTGGAGAATTTTGCTCTCTAGATCCTGTTAATGTTTGAAGACAATTCCATCATCGCGTTTCATTACTATGCTACACTTTATTTGTAATAAAACTGCTCCTTCCCTCGGAAAAGTGCAAAACTTCTTTTGGAGAAAAGAATACCAAGCCAGAGGAGCACCACATATCCACATGCTTTTATGGATTAAAGATGCTCCTAAATTTGGTCAAGACAGTGATGCCACTGTTTTACAGTTTATCGAAAAATATGTCACTTGTGAAATTCCATCGGAAGCAACAAATAGTCATCTTCATGCACAAATTGTACAATTTCAAAGACACAAATGTGGCAACTATTGTCATCGCAAATACAAAAACAAAGGGAAATACTACACCAAATGCCGCTTTGGTTTCCCTAGACCAGTTACAGAAACAGGTGAAGTGAACAACTTCATGTCTTCAGTTAGACATAGTGTTAAAGGTAAATCACCTAAGAACACGTATTACAAAAAAAACAGAAGAATCAGACTATATCAATGATTACAATGCAATCATTGCCCTCTTATGGAATGCAAACATAGATGTGCAATTCATTGCAGACAATTCCACTGTAGTTGCACGATATGTTACAGCCTACTTAACAAAAGCAGAAAAAACAGAGCTTCAAGACCTCTGGAATGACCTATCATCGGACAAAACACAATCTCAGAAATTGTACAGCTTAGGTATAAAAATGCTCTCTCATAGAAAATGTGGCTCTTATGAAGCTGCACATCATTTAACCGGTACTGCTTTGTATGGAAAATCTGAAAATATAGTATGGGGAAGTTTTGGTCCTGCTAAATCTAGAAAAAGAGTTCTCAAATCATACGATGACGTAGAAACAATAGCCAAAAATGATCCCAACAGCCAAGACATTTTGAAAAAACAATTTACTATATACATATAACCCAAACAGAAGTACCACTTTGGAAACCATTTGTCTGTACCACATAGCCCAACACTTACAAAAATAATAAATAACCCAATGGAAAAAAGGTAGATATAGAGTGACAGATTGTGAAGACAGCTTAGTGAAACTTACCAAACAAAGCTTAATTAATCATATCAAATTGTCATTAAAAACTCCTCAACATAAAAAACTATATTACTTGTCCCTGCTACAACTTTTTAAACCATGAAGAAAAGAAGAAGAAATACTAGAAACGTATGACTCCTATGAAGATGCTTTCAAAGCAAATGAAAGCACTATTACCAATGTAAACTTTACACAGGACAAAACAATGTTACACAATGAACAGCAACATGAAGAACTCCAGGCCCAACTAGATAAGAACACTCCCGACAGTAGTCAACCTTCTGTAATAGGAAGCCAAGAACCACTGGAAAAGCCACTAATAGCAAATGAAGTAGAATTAGCTATGACAGAAGTAGAGAACACCATGTGTCACTATGAAGAAGCTACAGAAGAGTTAACTGTACTACAATCAAAATTGAACAAAGAGCAGTGTACCATTTTTCACGAAGTAACAAAATAAATTGCACATGGTGTACAACATGAAAATAAAAAATGTACCTGCCAAAATTACAAACCTATACTACTATACGTCAGTGGTGAAGCTGGTTCAGGCAAAACATTCCTAATCAAAATCATCAGCAAGTTCCTTCAACAATTGACAAACAACAAACTGTCAGCTGTTGTAAATGCCCCCACAGGTTTAGCTGCCTACAACATAGGTGGTGTCACTTTACACTGATTACTACTCCTTCCAGTAGAACACCAAAACAAATTAGAATATTACAAATTTTCTACAGTAGCTGCAATGGAACTACGCAGTGTTAAAACAAATGAAAATGCTACTAATAGATGAAGTGAGCATTGTCTCCAACTTAAAGTTGGCTTTGATTCACCTAAGATTGCAAGAAATACTTAAAACAAACTACGAAGATCTCTTTGTAGGAAACACATTATTGTTTTCGGAGATCTTCTTCAATTGACACCAGTAAAACCTTAGGACACAAACTCTGCCGTAAAACTGTTGGCAGCATAGGCAATGTCAACCTTTGGCAACATTTCCAATACAGAGAATTAACAGAAAACATCTGCCAATCTGCAGACCTCACTTACGCCAACATTTTAAATAGTATTAGAGTTGGTGTACTATCTCAAGAAGCACAAGCAATATTAACAACCCGGCACATCCATGCACTTCATGGCCATAACTCATGTAATACTGATGTCATGGAACAATTAGCACACAAAAATGTCAATTGTATGTCCTTGATGCCAACTCTTGCAAGCTGTTCCAGATTCAATGAAACAATGTTGAAAAAAGAAATTCAACCAATTATTGAAATTTGCTCCACAGACAAACAGGACGTACATGGTATGACACTACCCATGTGTGAACAAGCCACAACAAGACTAAGTGCCTCATCACGAGTCTGGCGGTAACCCTTAAATGCAGCAGTAGCGCTATTACCACTGCATTTAAGGGTCCGCCAGATCATGGCTTTGGCAGATTTCCCCCCAGCTTTGAGCTGGGGGGAAATCTGCGGCAAAATTGCTGATTTTTGGTGCTATTACCGCCGGCGGGAATCCGTCAGTGGTAATAGTGCACATTTTCCCCACTGGGCCCAATGGGGAATGAGGAATTCCCAAATGGGCCCAATGGGGAATGGGAAATAACCCTTCCGCCAAATCTGTGATCCGGGGGTTTGGCGGTAGGGCTATTAGCACCAGCGCTAATAGCACCAGCGTTACCGCCCAACTCGTGATGAGGCCCTAAATACCTTAGAAAATTCTATCTCCAACACAGGGAGAAAATATAAATATTATCCTAAAACTGTAGAGTAGTGGTTAAATGTAACCTTGACGTGGAGCAAGGGCTAGTTAATGGAGCACTGGGTACAGTTGTTGGCTTTCAAACACACCCACGTGACAACAGCATTCAGTTTGTCAATATTCTCTTTGACACACTTTCAGAAGTAAAAAGGACAGGGTGCTCAACAGCTCGATTCCGTCTCTTCAAAGACATGTATGTACGCAGAGAACAATTTTCTCTAACGCTAGCATACACAGTCACCATTGGGCCCTCATTACGATACTGGCGCTAAACCATGGTGCTATTAGCACCATGGTTGGTGCCGGTATTGTAACGAGTCTGCCAATGTTCAATGGTGAATTACCACCCCATTCCAAGGTTGGTGGGCGGTAATTCCCCATTGAACATTGGCCCTTCACCATTCCCATTTTCGCCCCATAGGGCTCAGTGGGACTGGGGAAGGCGCTAAGACAGTACTGCAAATTGCGGTACCGTACTTAGCACCAAGGTCCCTTTGCGGGTCCCTACTTAAACAGCTGGTCTAGACCAGCCGTTCAGGTCAGGTCCCGCAAAGGGACCTCGTAGTAAGGCGCTAATGGGTTAACGGCGCCGCAGACTTTTACGGCGCTGTTAACCCATTAGCGCCAGGGTCGTAATGAGGCCCATGGTCTTACTCTAGACAAAGCATTGATAGATATTGGGAACACTGGCCCTCATTACGACCCAGGCGGTAAGGGGTTTACGCCGGCGTAAACTTCGCCGACACTTACCGCCTGAGTACGAGTTCCCGTAGCGCCATGGCGGATTTAACACCTGCTTTTAGCAGGTGTTAAAATCCATGGCGCTAAGGGACCTTGTTAATTACGCCACCGTAATTTACGGTGGCGTAATTAACGCCTTCCCCACTCCCATTATGCCCTATGGGGCAAAAATGGGAATGGGGAAGGGTAAATGGGGATTGGGGACTTACCGCCCCGCCAAGGTCGGAATGGTGCGGTAAATCCGCCAACCACCATGGCGGAGTTGGCAACTTAGCGCCATGGACCATGGTGCTAATAGCACCATGGTTCTCCGCCAAGGTCGTAATGAGGGCCACAGTCTTTAAAGAAGGCATGAGCTACGTAGCACTATCATGCTTACTTAGACTTGATGGTCTATTTCTAATCAACTTTGAAGCAAGCAAAGTAAATGCTGACATTCCTTGCATTTTAGAATACAATAGACTATGTTCACTGTACACCCCCATCTAAAAACGTATCCTGTTTCACAAAAAGGAAAATGTTGTAAAAGAAAACTAATTCAAACTGAAATGCAACAGGATCTCACTGCAAATCCTCCAAAGAGAGTAAAAGAAGCTAATACTTCATCAATTACCACAACCAAAGAAGAACCTATTACTCAAAGTAACTCAGGTACTTCTTCAAACAAGCAACACACACTCCGAAAAAATGACTTGGACACAGAACTATCTGGTCCATTCAAATTTTCAAATATAACTGGTGTAAGTTGCTACACAAATGTAGCTATGAATATTCTATTTCAGTAGCCACCAATTGTTGACAACATGTACTTACACAGTACATAGAAACGCAACAAACAATCCTGACAACACATATAGTGTTCATGGAATAAGACAAGAATTGGACTACTGTCCTGGAATGGTGAAATTCACTATAAACTCACAAGAAGATCCACAAGAATTTCTAATGTACTTACTACAAGTACTGGAAAACAAAACATACCTATAAATGAAATCTTCCAGATTTCATACATGTGGAAACATACATGCACTCTCTGCAACAATGTGGCACAGGAACAAATCCCTAATGAGCGCTTTGTGTATGTATCCATACCTAATTGTGAATCCGTTCCATTTCAGAAACTTGTACAAAATGCAAACCATGGTAGATTATGTAGTACCTGCAATTCAGATAATCGCTCCACCTTACTAATACGAACACATAGTAAATATATAATACTAATGCTTCTACGTTACAATGCAGATGGTACCAAAAACAACTGCAAGCTGACTGGATTTGCACATGGTCAAGTATCACTTGGTAAGAAAACCTTCACAACATACACAGAAGCCACAACCAATGCAGGTCACTACACTGCATATATAAAAAAGAAATGTGGAAGTTTTTTCTAGTGAAGTATACTGGTTTTTGTTAGGGCAACTTAACCATAACGTCCCCTGAACAAAGTTTTTGTTTGTAGTGAATTTCACTGGTTTTTGGGAGGGCAACTTAACCATAACGTCCCCTAAACAACGCTTTTTTTGTAGTGAATTTAACTGGTTTTTGGGAGGGCATCTTAACCATAACGTCCCCATAACAAACGTAACAAAGTTTTTTTTGTAAGGAATTGCATAGGCTTTTGGAAGGTGGTACTTAGGCATGAAATTGTGGCAATGAAGTAGTTCAGCAGAACATACAATGTAATCATATGATTTTGAAAGATATGCAGTATAATGTACATACTTGACATCCATTTAACATAGAACATACAGAACCCCCTCCCTAATGATATTGGAAAGGGACGGACTGAGTGCCTGTTTGCGGACGGGTTGGACAGGATCAACATTACCCAAAGAGGCAGGGGATAGCTGAAAATGTACTATTGTCTTACACAAAAAATGTGCAATGTAGAAGGACATAAATATAAGTAGTAATAAGTAAATATGGAAACCTGAAGATAAGATAAGAAAACCACACATTTAATAACCATGTAGAATAAAGTGGATGGTACCATAAAAAAGAAAAGGGTGCCTCCAGCGTAATCACTTCACATAAACTCGGCAGCCTGGAAAAACAGTGGACGGACGCAGTAGGACAAAGGGACATTACAGCAAAAGAGTGATTACAGGTCATGTTTTTATATGGGTGATTTTTTTTGTGGTATGTAGTGCAGAAATAGTCATTTCTTTCTGTTGTTTTGACTCAGAAATGGCTAGTACTTTGGAGGAGCATTTCCCACATGAGGAAATGTCTGAAGACAGCGACAATAATGGTACAGAGTGCTCTGGATATGCAAAATGGTGACCAGTATTTTAGAGGCATTCAACCTATGTATTTTTTTTTTTTTAACAGACCAGGAAAGAAAAGGAAAGAGAAACAAACGAGACAGAAGAAGACAGGATAAAAAGGATAGAGCAGAAAATTGACAAATTGAACGACAATTTTCAAAGTTTACGGGAGTTTGTGGAGGACTGTGTGAGAGGAAAAGGTTGTTATCATTGCCCCACCTGCACCTGCCCTGTTTCTCCATTCCCTAGTGAACCATCCCCAAACCTTGAACAGGAAAATAGACGTTTTGACGAAATATCCATCCATTCTTCCCCTTACAAATCTTCTCCTCATAACCAGCCCGTGTTGAATCCTAATTCCCCCATATTTGTTTCCGTATCCGCTTCCCCCGCTATTTCTTTAGATTGATGTGTGTGTTTGAAATGTTTTTGTACAGTAGTTGTAGAGAAAGAGTGTGTGTATATAATTTTTTAAAAAGACATGAAATGTTGACGAACAGCGCGCCTGTTTGACCTATCCGTAAGCAATGGAATGTGGGTGCTGTCTAATGTGAAGTAAGATGGATGTGATGTGTGACTGCACCATCTTTTCAAAATGTGCGTACATAAACAGAAAGGGTTGTCCAAAGGATATAGTACCTCGGCATACCGCTTGGAAACGAGATGATACATGGTCGTAGAACACACAAGATGTTGGTAATGGGTGTAAATGAGTAAAAAGGGAGTGTGTGAAGGACAGTATAGCGGTCCGTATTGGGCGCCGTCAAATTGGTGCCGTCCGTAGAACAGGCACGGTGGCCGGCAAGTTCGTGGACAAACAAAATGGAGTTGTCCTAAGGACACTGGAACTGTCCATACAGTGAACATAGCATGAGTGCACATGCGCAGTAGAAACGTAAGTATTTCGAACATCGCGCCAGTTCCTAACTGTCCGGCTCACTTGTGTCGCACTTTGAAGTAGTTTGAGAACCCGAACAATGTCCATAGGACACTTGTGCGCATGCACATGTTTGATTCTTTGCATTAGCTGTCCAGGGGACTTTCATTACGGGAGCGGATGTGTTGAGGACATCTTGTGACCGCACCTACGCTGAGCTTGGGGACTAGTTTCCGCAGTTGGTGTGCTTCTGCAACAATAGAAATGAACTTGTGGACACAAGACAGAGTATTGTAAAGTGTAAAAATGTAATTTCACACATCCCAAACAATAGGCCACCTCAGTAGTTGCTGTGTAAAATGTGTGTACCGCTTGTAGGGATGAAGACGCTCACGAGGCACACCCCTGCACCCCTACAAAAGGCCACATCTTCATTGTCCTTCTAGCTATAGCAGATTGAGCTGTGTTGCCTTTACTGCTGTAGTGACCAAAAGGAAACAAATCGGTATGGCTTCCATGGCTGCTGTTGGATTATTAGCCTCTGCACCACCCCCACCCCGTCACCATCACCACCTCACCAAGGGCCTGCAGAGAGATATATGGCTGAGGATATGGAGATTGAGGAAGAAGAGGAGGAAGAGAATGAAGTGGAGGAACTCCGCATTAGGAGCACTCGGCGGGAGTCATGGGTGTGGCGGTTGTTTTCCGTTTATGGGAATGTACCAAAAGCACGTGTGGACCTGGTGAAGTGTAACCAGTGCGATGTGGTGTTGAGTCACGGGAGATTTGAAGCGTACACTTTTGGTACGACAACCATGAAGCGACACCTCACTTCGTTCCACACTGCGGAGATTCGCAAGGTGGTGCCATGTGAAGAGCGTAGTAGTTTGAGTTCCTCCACAGCATCCTCGGCATCCGATCCTCCCACCACAAGAGACACTCCTGTGGGGGAGCACCTCCCTCCAGCTGCTTCACAAGCCATTCGCAATGCTGTAGACCCTAACCTTTCAAATGTGACAGGAGTGTGCACGTATTGTGATGCAGTACTCTGCAGGGGGGAGAGTTTTCGAAGTGCTTTTGAGGCTGCAGTCACCGAGCACCAGAAGATCTGGCCCTTACCTAAATAAAGCTCACCCTTAATAATTGTCTGTTCAGTGTCGAGTGCTGTTAATCAATGAACATAAAAACAACAAAAACTACAGAAAAGGCTCTTTTGAGAGCCGCCTTTCTCAGTATAACAAAAGAACAATGAAGTGAAGGCCGTAGTCCCCTGCGGAGTTCAGCAAAAGTTTTCGGACAGTCGTAGAGGGAAAACGGGAGGGTGCAAGGGGAGCTAACGAAATAAAGTGTACGTTGGGAGTACGTGGCAGCTCTGAAAACAGCCTTTTGTTGGTGTGTTTTGTGGGTCAAAAACAGTGGATTGGGGAAAACAGATTGTCAGATAGGGTAGTGTGATTGCAAAAGAAGGTGCAATGCATTTTGTAGATTGTGAAGAAACATCTGATTGCCAGCATATGTGAGGTGGACTCCACCTCTGCGGAAAATGAAACTGCTGTGAAACAAAATGTTTTCATTGTGGAAAGAGGACATGCCAACATCTCTTAAAAAGGCATACACAGCCTTATTCACATTGCGTCTCTCTTTCTCCATTTGTGGACCAAATGCAGAAGAACGCAACCATATTTGTCTTTGGGCAATACAGGAAAAAAGTATTTGACAATTTGGAAACATGTCCATGAGCTTAGCGAGTCCTTCCTTCATGGCAAATTGCAAAGAAATTCCAGATACATGGCCTAAACTGTTTCCTCCACAATGAATGATCAGTATATCTGGAGGACGCTCTGTCTGTAAAGTAACACAAAGAGGTACCAAGACCAGCCATCTCATGCCACTCACGCCATGCCAGTGCACTTCCGCATGTGGAAATCCGAGGTTTGTAGATAAACTGCAGCTTTCTGCATGCACCTTCAACCAATGTGTCCATGAGTCTCCCACAGTCCAGATAATCTGTTTCTGAGCATGGAAAGCCATCGCTGTGTGGTGTCCTGTGAGGGAGAAGATGGTCTTACTAAAGTACGTCAGTCAGAACACACCTACTGAACTTCATGGAACAATCCCTAGCACCGCTCATTCTCATTTACATGTGGCTGCACCCTTGAATCCCCGTTGGTGATATGTGCTGGCTGCTAACTACCGCCATGTTCGCGGACATGTACAGGATCAGAGCGTGACAACGGTACATTAACGTACTATTCCCCTTTTTCCCCTTTAAGGTAGGCTCTGAAAAGAGCCATTTATTTTTTTATTTTTGGCCAGATATCGTACAGACATCTGGTATTTTATGTATTTTTTTGTATTTTATGTCCTTGCTTTACTCTTGCAAACATTACAGAACCTTCTCTAAAGCAAGCCTTATATTCCAAAAGAACATCACATTTCCCAAAGAAGATAGCCAACACCATCTCCTTCAAAGTAATGCGCATTGCTTGGAGCAATTTTATTGTGGTTACAAAAACACATATCAACTCGTAGCATGAATACACGCATGCCGCGATTGATGATACACCTCCCGATGCTTTGATCTGGACAGAAAACAGAAGTGTTGTTCCATTGTACTCTCGGGAGTAAAGCAGAAAAAATTACTCGATGTTGGGAAAATAGTCATGAGTGCTTCAACTAACTGTGCCAAATCTGCCAACAAAGTACGTGAAGTCAGGTATCCCAAGTTGCAAGCACCGTAGTGTAAAATTACCACATGAGGAGTGGTCATTTTATGCATGTCTCTACAAACTTGCAGAATTGCCACAGCATTGGCATCAGGGTCAGCGCTCCACACCACCTCCACTCCTCGCACATCGAAATGGTGTTCCACATGCCTACTCTCTGCATAGTGTTGTAAGCCTTACACAAAAATGTCTCCAAGCAGCAAATCCCTGACCCTCTCCACCTCTGCCATTTTCAGTGTGCGCACCATCATACGACACAAAAAAGTAATGTGAACATCTGATTGGCTGATGCCTACAGTCGTCTTTCCATGCAGGATTTGCTGTAGAAACCTGCATGTGACACGCCCTACAATGCAGACAATCGTTGCCTACGTGCGGCACGTAACTCTTACCCAGTCCTTCCACCCTTTCTACAGTGGTACCAAAGTGAGTCCCTCATTGGACACAACTAAGCGGGCACACAATCATCCACCAATAACATAGAACAACGCTAATTTTAACTCTGTCATCAACATTGTGCACTTCAAAATAACTGTTGATAATTCTTAATGGAAATTGCATACCATTGCAAAGCACCTACTTCACAAGCTACTGTGCAAGGATTGCGAATTTCTACGTACAGCTCCATACATGTCCACATGCATCAGTATAGAGTACAGGTATGTATATTTTAATCAGAGTACATGTGGAAGCCTTATGCTTTAAAATAGATAAAATAATGCCGGTAAATATCCTTATGGAACACATAACAATGCTCCCCCTTTTAAAGTGCAAGAGTGCCAATTTGTCATTAACAAATCGCACGACTGCTTACTGTCTTCCGTATAACCTGTACATACGTTGCAAGCATGCCTATTGCATAGCTCTCAACCATTTTTGTCTTAAAGGCGGGTGAAATCACCCGATTTTGTTTTTGGCGGGTGAGACGCCCATTGGAATGAATGGGCGTGCAGGAGACTTGGCGGTGAGTCTGCCCTTTACAAGGTGGGTGACACCCGCCAAAAGCGTGTGAGTTGAGAACTATAATTTAGGGCAGACCTCAATTTTGCATGTGAAAATGTCGGAATTCTGTACTCTGTACTGCCTACAGTAATGCTACTTGCAATGTGATCGTATGAGAACAGTAAGCGCTCCCTACATGTCCTTTGGAGGGTCTCCCGATGTTTCAACATTGTGCTTTTCGTTAACAAGTACAAAATGTTTGCCCATCTAGTACTTTGCCCTATCGCTTACAAACTTCTCTCCTATGCATACTACACTTTGTAAAGAACAAGGCATTTGCAAACCCTTAACAAATTTGGTTATTTTGAAGGACTTTCAAGTTCCAATTGTTACTAGGTTTGTCTCATGGGATTCTCAGTGGTGTATTGTGGGAACCGTAGTACTGTGTAGGTTACAGTTCTGAAAAGTTAGAATTTGCCTAAAGATCACTTGTAAAGAGTTTTGCATAAAAACTCGTAGTCACGTTCCAAATGTTACTAGATTTGTCTCATAGGATTCTCAGTGGTGTATTGTGGGAACCGTAGTACTGTGTAGGTTACATTTCTGAAGAGTTAGAATTTGCCTAGAAATCACTTGTAAAGAGTTTTGCACAGTACACAGTACATATTATTATTGCACAGTACATATTTGATATGTATTGTATTTAAGGTTGCCCTTGATTCTGGTTGTATCTTAGTAAAAACCTTATATGTATTGAAACCGCCACCTTCTTTCCTTTCTCTCCCACGCCCTTACCTCACAGTTGGGATTGATCCCCGTTATTACACTTCCATTATTGATCAAGAGAAATAAAGTTGGGTAAGAAATCTTTTCTCACATTACAGCACACTTAGCACAAGTTTGTTCAATCACAACCACTCACCAATTATTAATTTCTAATGTGTTTTCCTTTTTTCCTTTTGACTTTTCCAAACCTAAACATCCATCCCTTATCCCCTACCCTCTCTCTCTGTGAATGGGAAACTGAAATGGAAATGCATACGTTTAAAACATGCATTTTTTCTTCTCAATAATGTTTGATTGAATTACTTAACTTTCTTTTCTGGATATTCCGTTTTACCTTGATTTTTACGATGTGGTTTGGTACATGGGGATTGGATGGTGCATTTATTATTTTCACTTATGATGGGTCATAATTAGATAAGCCCTGATTTGAGGAAGGCACCTTGCCGAAACACGTGTAATCCATAGGGCAGATCAATTAAACTTCCTTATCACACAACAGCAATTGGACTTAGTCTCCAGCATAATTTTTTTCTGGCGCAGTAATAAGGTGTGACCACAGCAGCCTGGTTTCCTACTTTTAGTATTGGAAAACAAAAGCATACCTGTAAATGAAATCTTCCAAATTTCGTACATGTGAAAACATACATGCACTCTCTGTAACAAAGTGATACAGGAAGAAATCCCACATGAGCGATTTGTGTATGTTTCCATACCAAAATGTGAGAGCATTCCATTTTAGCAACTTGCACACAATGCAAACCATGGCCGATTATGTAGTATTTGCAATTCAGACAATCGCTCTTCCTTACTGATACAATCACATAGTGCCTACATAATACTTATGATTCTCCGTTATAATGCAGATGGCACCAAAAACAACTGCAAACTGACTGGATTCACACACGGTCAAGTGTCACTTGGAAAGAAAACATTTACAACAGTAGGAATAATCTACCATGCAGGACCTACAACCAACCTATTTAATGTATGCAGGTCACTACACTGCATACATTAAATAGAATTCTGGATGGTTTGAATGTAATGATAGCACCATTACTCTAAAGCAGGTTGCCAGCTAACCTAACAAATGCATATTTAATGTTCTTGAAGCCAAAATTTACGAAATATTGTGTACTTCAAAATTGTCAACAAAGTATGTGAAAGACTACAGACAGAATACGCCCAAAGGTATCTAACTACCCAACAGGAAGAAAGAATGATACAAATAAAGGATTATCACAGATTGTTGGAAACAAATGCACAGGCAGAATACTCCTATAGGTATCTAACTGTTGTTAAAAATTGGCAGGAAGGCAACAAAGTAAACATTAATGGGAAAGGGAAAGGAAACAGGATATGTCAACGACACAAATGAATGAGTTTCATAAATCTGTAGGAACAAATGCACAGTTAGAATACGCCTACAGGTATCTAACTGCCCAACAGGATGGAAGAATGACACAAATAAATGATTATCACAGATCGATGGAAACAAATGCACAGGTAGAATACGCCTATAGGTATGTAAGTGTTGTTAAAAATAGGCAGGAAGGCAACAAAAAAAACATTAATGGGAAAGATGAAGGAAACAGGATGTAACAACGACACAAATGAATGAGTATCAAAAATCTCTAGGAACAAATGCACAGTTAGAATACACTTACAGGTATCTAACTGTTGTTAAACATGTTTCTGTATGAGTAGCTTAGTATACTAGATAGAACCCCATAATAGGATGCTATTTATATCAATGCATCGTTCAATGCACTTATTAGGGTATATTTCTTGCAATGATTCTTGACACTTTTTTCGCAACATAATAAGAATCCCTTCTACACATATTTCATGAGAAGTACATACACATGTGATGTCCTCAGTGATGTCATCAATGACATTTGTGATGTCGTCTTTGATGTCCTGGGTGTTAGTCTTAGCAGTGCACGGTGGTGGCGCTAGTTATGGTTGCTTAGCTTACCATAACTGGCGAATTTCAAGGGTTTTTCGGTTTTACTTGGAACCATAACGTCCCTTTAACAAAGTTTTTCACTGAATTTCATAGGTTTTTAGTAGCGCAACTTAACCATAACGTCCCTTTAACAAAGTTTTTTTCACTGAATTTCATAGGTTTTTAGTAGCGCAACTTAACCATAACCTCCCTTTAACAAAGTTCTTTCACTGAATTTCATAGTTTTTTAGTAGCACAACTTAAAAATAATGACTTTGACTTTATATACATGTCATATGGAACTGACTAGATCTCTTCTTATGAACTTGATGTCCGCAAACTTATTTAATGTTCGCGGACATGTTGGGAGAACAGTACCACTACCTAAAAACTGTGGGGGTGGGGGTGGGGTATGTTTTATTGTTATATCATAATATAGGAACATTTAACAAATTCAAAAAGCAGCACACAAACACATTATATATAGTAATACATAAGAAATGTAACCCATATATGTAACACACTAACCATTCATTTAAATACAATATGTTCTGAAATGGAATATACCACAAGAAGATAAATTGGCTTCCAACATAATTACCTCACAGACACAACAGAACTGAGAACAAGACCAGACCCATTGAAAACCCGGCACATTAATGCACTTTATGGCGATAATGCATGTGCTACAGATGTTATGGAACAATTAGCCCACAAAAATGTCAATTGTATGGCCTTAATGCCAACTCTTGCAAGCTGTCTCAAATTCAATGAAATAATGTTAAGTAAAGAAATGCAACCAATAATGGAAATTAGCGCCACAGACAAACTAGATGTACATGGTATGACACTACCCATGTGTGACCAAGCCACAACAAGACTAAATAATTTAGAAAAATCAATCTCAAACACAGCAGGCTTAGAAAAGATGTTAAAATTATCCTTAAATTGCAGAGTAATGCTTAAACGTAACCTTGACGTGGACCAAGGACTAGTTAATGGAGCACTGGGTACAGTTGTTGGCTTTCAAACATACCCACGTGACAACAAAATTCAGTTTGTCAATATACTCTTTGACAAACTTTCAGAAGTAAAATGGATAGGACGCTCAACAGCTAGATTCCTTCTCTTCAAAGATATGTATGTACGCAGAGAACAATTTTCTCTAACTCTTGCATACGCAGTCAGGATTCATAAATCACAAGGTCTTACTCTAGACAAAGCAATGATAGATATTGGTAACACAGTCTTTAAAGAAGGCATGAGCTACGTAGCACTATCACGCTTACGTACACTTGACGGTCTATTTCTAATCAACTTTGATGCAAGTAAAGTAAACACTGATATTCCTTGCATTTTAGAATATAATAGACTTCGCTCACTATACACTCCCCATCTAAACACATAGGGCCTCATTACACGGACGGCGGTAAGGGTTAACGGTCACCGTTAATGGCAACGGTGACCGTTAATCCTTACCGCCGTACTACGAGGTCCCTTTGCGGGTTGGTGATTTAACGCCTGCTTTTTGCAGGTGTTAAAAACCAATCCGCTAAGGGACCTCGGAGCTAATTACGGCACCGCAAAATTGCGGTGCCGTAATTAGCGCCTTCCCCATTCCCATAGAGCCCTATGGGGCAGAAATGGGAATGGGGAAGGGCAATGGCGGAAGGGGGATTTACCGCCCCTCCAACCTTGGAATGGGGCGGTAAATCCCCTTTCGGCCAAGGCGGTGCCGGTATTTTACCGGCATGAGCCATGGCGCTAATAGCGCCATGGCTCACCGCCTTCCGTGTAATGAGGCCCATATTCTGTTCCACAAAAACTAAAACGTTTTAAAAGAAAACTAAATCAAACAGAAATGCAACAGGACGTCACTGCAAATCCTCCAAAGAGAGTAAAAGAAACTAATACTTCATCAAGTACCACAAACAAAAAAGAATCAATTAGAGAAAGTAAACCAGGTACTTCTTTAAAGAAGGAAGACAAACTCCAAAAAAAGCAGTTAGATACAGAACTACCTGGACCATTTAAATTCTCAAATATAGTTAGTGTAAGTTGCTATGCAAATGTAGCAATGAATATTCTATTTCAATTACCACCAATTGTTGACAACATTTACTTACACTTTAGAGACCTATTGTGTATGCAAATGTTAGTACTTCATAGAAACGCAAAAAACAATCCTGACAACACATATAGGAGGTCATTACGACCTTGGTGCTAAGTGCACTAACTTTACCACCATGGTGTAAACTCTGTTTACACCATGGTGGATGGCGGATTTACCGCCCCTTTCCAAGGTGAGTGGGGCGGTAAATCCCCATTTCCCATTTTCCCTTCCCCATTCCCATTTTTGCCCCATAGGGCATAATGGGAGTGGGGAAGGCGCTAATTACGCCGCCGTAAATTACGGCGGCGTAATTAGCACCATGGCGGGTTAGCGCCATGGATTTTAACGCCTGCTAAAAGCAGGCGTTAGAATCAGGCGTTAAGGGTTAACGGTGGCATTAACCCTTAACGCCTGAGTTGTAATGAGGGCCATAGTGTTTATGGAATAAGACAAGAATTGGACTACTGTGCTGGAATGGTGAAATTCACTATAAACTCACAGGAAGATCCACAAGAATGTTTAATGTACTTACTACAAGTACTGGAAAACAAAAACATACCTATAAATGAAATCTTCCAGATTTCATACATGTGGAAACATACATGCACTCTGTGCAACAATGTGACACAAGAAGAAATTCCCAATGAACGCTTCATATATATATCAATACCAAATTGTGAATCCATTCCATTTCAGCAACTTGTACAAAATGCAAACCATGGTAGAGTATGCTCTACCTGCAATTCAGATAATCGCTCCACGTTAGTAATACAAACACATAGTAAATACGTAATACTAATGCTTCTACGTTACAATGCAGATGGTACCAAAAACAACTGCAAGCAGACTGGATTCACACATAGTCAAATATCACTTGGTAAGAAAACCTTCACAACAATAGATATAATCTACCACGCAGGAGCCACAACCAATTCAGGGCACTACACGGCATATATAAAAAAGAAATGTGGATGGTTTGAATGTAATGATAGTACCATTACTCTAAAGCAGAGATTACCAGCAAATCTTACAAATGCTTATTTGATGTTCTTAAAACCAAAATTTGATAAATAAACTGTATTTAAACCTTTAAGTAAATTTGTCTTAAAAAAATATAAACTGTTAGAATACTCCAAAAGCTATCTAACTGCTCAAAGATTCTACAACAACTAATCAGATAAATGAATATCACTAAATTAGACCAAAAAATACACAGTTAGAATACGCCAATTGGTATCTAACTGTCCCAAAATTTAACAATATCCAAATAGATAAATCAAAACCACTAAAATATATTTAAAAAATAGACAGTTAGAATACGCCAATTGGTATCTAACTGCTCCAAAATTTTATATCAAAACAAATGAAGAATCTGTAACTGCTCCAAAAAAAATACAACAAAGCAAAGTAAAAAGCATTAGCCAGAAACAACAAGTGAACACTGAAAACAAACAAACAAATAAACTGTAGCATAACAGAAAAAGGTTTTTTTTTTTTAATCCAACATGGATTTTTTTTTCTCCCACAGACCCAATGATTTTAGCAACACATACAGAAACTGAGCAAATTGCACAGTACTCTGATTTGTACTCTACTAAATATGAGGGTCGAAAAAAAATAAAAGTATATTGCTTATACAATGTAATAAGTCATTACAAAATACTAATACTAACATGCTATTTTCTTTTATCACAGAAATGAAGAAGAAAAACATGGACTCCCATTACTAGACCAAACAGTAAGTATACAATAATAAGGACAACCATAGCAGCATATCACATCCATAGTATCTAATACCTTTGTTCCTTATACATTTGTTTTTCACCCAAAGTTATAAGCAAATATGAATGTGATATGCTGCGGTGGTTGTTGCCAGGGCATAGAGTCTTGGGTGCATGGCCAAATGGCCATGCACCCAAGACTCTATACCCTGGCAACAACCACCGCAGATTATCACATCCATAGAGTCAAACATTTCAACTATGATCTATGGGAAACTTTTAATGTCCGCGAACAATGTGAGTGTTCTTAGAACACTTTGAACTTGCCAGCGAACAATACGGACACCGTTTTCAGGACACCCCCTACGACCATTCCAGGACACCGGGAGTGTTCTCAAAAACGTCTTCAGAACACCCCCATTTTGTTTATTTGCGAACATTTCAGGACACCGCGGGTGTTCTTAGAACACATTCAACTTGACAGAGAACAATACGGACAGCGTCCTCAGGACACCCCCTACGAACACTCCCGGGACACATTTCAGAACAACGCGATAGTTCTTAGAACACTTTCAACTTAACAACGAACAATACCGACAGCGTCCTAAGGAGACCCCCTACGACCATTCCAGGACACCGCGAGTGTTCTCAAAAACGTCTTCAGAACACCCCCATTTTGTTTATTTGCGAACATTTCAGGACACTGCGGGTGTTCTTAGGACACATTCAACTTGACAGAGAACAATACGGACAGCGTCCTCAGGACACCCCCTACGAACATTCCAGGACACCGGGAGTGTTCTTAGAAGCTTCTTCAGAACACCATCATCTTGTTTATTTGCGAACATTTCAGGACACCGCAAGTTTTCTTAGGACACATTCAACTTGATAGAGAACAATACGGACAGCGTCCTCAGGACACCCCCTACGAACACTCCCCGGACATCGCGAGTGTTCTTAGAAGCGTCTTCAGAACACCACCATCTTGTTTATTTGCGAACATTTCAGGACACCGCGAGTGTTCTTAGGACACATTCAACTTGACAGAGAACAAAACGGACACATATTGAGACCTTAGAACACCCCTCAGTCAGTTTATTTAGAACATTGCAGAACACCCGTGATGTCCGCAAACAAATCAAACACAAAAAGAACGTCTAACACATAAAAAACACAACTTTCATCCTATCTCAAACACTCCCACCCTCCCCAAACACTCCTGCACACCAACACACTCTACTAAATACACATTTTGAACAAAGTTTCACCGCGCTGCCCGCGGACGTCCGCGAATCCAAGATGGCGGGCGCTACCGAAAAATCTGACGCAGTTCACGCTCCACGCCGTCCAATCACCGAACACGTTGCATGTCCGCAAACATCACGCAAGACGATTGGCCAATCAGGACACTGTCCGCGGAGCGAACAGGGAAGTGTGTCCGCGAACCGAACACAGATATCACTAATTTTTTTTTACCTACTTTTTGGTCATTTTAAAAAAAACTCCTGGACGGATTTTTACCAAATTTGCAAAAGCACGCTTTCGGGACCAAGCCGCTGCTCCTGGTCCAAATTTGGTGGAAATCCGTCCAGCGGTTTGGGCTGTAGGCGGGAGCAACATTTTTTTCCCATTCAGTCTATGGGAAAAAAAAAGTTTTGGGACCCCCCCTATAACTTTGCCCCCCCCTGGACGAATCCTCACCAACTTTGCAATTCAGAGTGACCCAAATACTTTTTTTGCAAAGTTTGGTGAGGATCCGTCCAGGGAGAGCGAAGTTATAAGCCACCCAAAAAGTGCTCTTCCTATGGAAACAGCAACTTAACCATAACTACATGGCCACTACCGTGGCCATGTAATATATATATATATGTATATATATATATATATATGGTAAATAATATGAGTGCCATATAGTGTGCATCTCTCTGTCTCTCTCAAGTAAAATAATGAAGTGAAATAATATGTTTGTTTATATAATTAAAGTGCACTTACCCCCTTGTATTCCACCCTGTAGATGCAACCATGGGGGAAAGAAGGGCACTGAAGGGGACCACAACAGTCAGATAGCAATAGTACGGTTGTGGTCTTTATTTTATGGCCATTGTATTTTCAAAATTATTATTGTGCTTTGGACTGTATTGGAGCATTTGTTTTATTATTGGAGATATAAAAGAAGGGGAGGTGGGGGAAATTGGTCCAAAAAGGAAAACAACTAATTTGGGATGGGGTAAAGTTGATATGGGCCCATAACACCTCAGCACATCTTACCTTCTTGCATAGAAATTGCACAATGAAAGAATCTCAGCTGGGAGCCACACCAATGAATGTTAGTGAAAATATAATTTATGTGTGTAGTGAATATCAATCAATGTCTAATGTGTTAGTAGTACCATACACTCACCCTCAGACAACCTCTGATCCTACGTCGAATGTTGAGCATATGCACCTTATGTCCCAAGCAACCATGATAAACAGTCCTCCAAACACACAGTATTGGCAACAAAATTATGAACAGAATGAAAAATTGAATACAGGTATTTTCCTATCCTTTATCAAAGAATTGTACAGACACATCATGGCATAAGAGGGACTAACAGAAGGAAAATAGAAACAAAACGAAACAGATATGATGCATGCCATGGCCTAGGGTTGGGTGCAGTAGAGGATCCCCGCCACCCAGATCAATCTAGCAAGTGGTACTCTTACATGAACACCATTGGTAAACAAGCTACAAATGGAAGTTGCTTCATGTGTTCCCTGATACCCCATGCATAAGGGAACCCTAAGGTTCTAATTCCACAAGAAGTCCCCATTGCAGATGCCCAGTGAGTCGTTCATCTTGCGCTTTGTAGATACTGAATCACCTTCCAGGCACACACAGTAATGTTACAACTAATAAAGAACGAGAAGACCTGCCACAGCAAGCATCAAGGAGTAATTTGCATCAAGGAGCCATTTTTCAGCATCAAAGGGACAATGTTTGCAGAAAACAAATGGCAAGAGGCAACAGTGAGGTGCAAAGCAGAAGCACTACAAGGATTGTCAGAAGACAAAGTTCAATGGATAGAAAGACCCTGCACTCAGACATGGTCTCAGCATATTGCCAAGCTAACATGGGTAACAGCTCTCGAGAAACCAATCAAGATCCAGGGTGAATTGGTTCCACGGAGAAGGGAAAGTGCCCATGGGCTCAAACAAATACTGTAACCTTTTCGCTTGTCCTCCCGTACATGCGAAAAGGAACAGCTGCATAGAGAGGGTGACTACCAGACGATCCTCAGCAACCCAGTCCACAACCGAAGAACCACCCATGTATGACGTGATGTCGGAGGACAAGTTGCAAGACAGAGTGTCGCGAATAAGGAGGGCATCAAACTACATCTCCAAAGATTCTTCCGCACTCTCAGCACAGATACCTGACCAGTTCAAGTTTTTCAGCTCAGCAGAGACTTTCTTTGCATCACTCATACTGAGTATCCAGGCCCGAACAAATGCCAAATGGTTTCAGATTGTAAGGTGGGAGCTGATCAAGTTGGCCAACAACACTGAAGAGGGGTTCAATGTCATGAAAGTAGAATTCAGAGCACTGCAGTTGATGACCATGAAGAACCGCTATGTTTTGGACTTACTCAAGGCAATGGAAGGCATTGTTTTCCGAAAAATCAGGAGTGCATGTTGCACTTTTATACCTTCTGCAGATGCTGATAATGGGACACTATCACATGTAATTGCTGTGGTGCACAACCTCAGAGAAAGGAGGAAATAGAAGGTGGCACCGGGCAAAGTGACTGGTTTGACACATTTTTGACTGGGTTCCATCCAGGTTCGGTACAACAATGAAACTGACAGTACCCATCATCGTTTTCCTGCTGCACATTTTTTTGTGTGTGCCAGGTAGGGGTTCGATGCTGTGCAAAATCCATGCCTAGCAGTTCAATTATGATGGTGACAGTGGACAATCCAACAAAGATGTCTCATGATGTAAAGGATGCACAAGTACAAACAGGTGATAACGATAAGCCCAAATACTGCATAACAGCAGTGTACAACACAGGGGATAGGGTAGATAACTTGTGGCACATGACTATTAAGGTACCCTATGAGTTGGAGTGGTATAAGGAGGTGTGGGTTGACCTGGCTGGGGATGGTGGGTGTATCTACATGACCTGCACTCCTGAAGAATATGCATGAAGAGGTCAAAGTTTAAGGTCTGCGTGCAGGGCATGGATGCCAATAAAGGGGACCCCAGCGCCTGGGATGAAGCTGTAATGGAGGCAGAGGAGCGCAGGCATACCAACACTAAAAGGTATGTGTTACTTTGGGAGTAACTAAAGGGGGGAATGATAGGGAGGAAGAGTCCTTCTGACCCCCCTGTACATTCTGTATGGAATGAATCTTATGCTCATCCAATAGCGGGAGACGTCCCCAAGTTCTGTCCTCTGAAGACAGAGGGCAGGAGCCATTGCGTGACACATAAAGACTCCATTTTGTACTTCCCCAAACTCCATCTTTTTACTAGGCTGCACAATGATTTTGAAAAGCCTTTTCTCCCACTGTCCAGTGAAGCGCACAGCCAGCCCAGCTACCACCACCCCCTCCTCCTCTGTCTGCATCGCACAAGCTCCTTTCTCACGGAAGCCCAGGCACAAATTGTTGCAAAAAGATACAGTATTCTTTCTCTTCCTCTGAGCTCACTGCCCTGTGTGTGACCGGAGAAGAACCACCACCTGTGTGCCCATCCATCTCCACAAACCTGTCTACGATCCCTCGACCCCACCTTGAGAAGTCACAGTCCCCCCAACCTCTCTTGATGCAGATACACATTTAACCCCCATTTTTATGAACAGGCCAACCACCCACCCCAGATCTAATCCCCTACCCTTGTATTTCACAAGTAAAACTAGCATGTGTCAGCTTATATCTTGAGGCATCAATCAGAGCAAAACGTACAAGGTGGGCACCTAGGCCTGGGCATCATAGTTTAACAGACCCAAGGTTCAAAGAGCCAAATCAATCAGATATCGAACAAAATGAACTCATCAGCATCCCCATGACTGTCCACTTTTTTATAAATGTTATTTGTTGCATGCCTTCAGTTCCTGTTTTGCTTAGATTAGTTAGCTATGTTTCATCGTGTGTGTGTGACCTTTATCTCACGGAGATGAGCCCAGCTGACCCATGTGCTGCTCAACGAACACCCAAGCCTCAAGCCAATCCGGTGAAACTGTCATTTATGTATTGAAGGCGTCACTCCCCACTTTACCAATAAAATTCAGAATAAAGGACACATCCCAGTAGGGAATGAGACCAAGAGATTGGTGTTGAGAGTCATCAAAGGTTTTCATAAGATTCAGCATCCAGAGAACTCTGCTGCCTTGAAAGTGCTCTGGCAAACAATACAGAAACAATCCATTTTAAAGGGTTATGCTGTCATCAGTGACAATTTCTATACAGTCTACAAGTTACATTTTCAAGAGGTGCGATTATAATGCTATAAGGGCCAGCTACACGTGATTGGCTGATGACTTGGCGGGAGGTTGTTATACTCTGGAACAATAAGAGACACCTTGGGACTGATCACTTCTTGGTGACTCTAGTTAAAAATTCTAAAAGTGCAATTGAAGAATTCTATGTTGTCAGTTTGAGCCAGCTAGTTTAGGAAATTGCATATAATTGTTGTATTTTTTTTTTTTTTTTTTCAGTTGTTATATTGCAATAATTGGTTTTCCTGATGAAGACGTTGGTTTAATTATCCTCAAACGTCGAAACCGGTAGAAGAACATCCAGGGATGGGATCTGTCATTTTTTGTTGAATGCACCCACTCCGCGGAATAGAGCACATTTTGGACAATTATTGTGCTAATACACACTGAATGTGGATGAAATGAAATGTCAAAGATTATGTGGGGCTAATCAATGAAGTGCTACTACACATATATATTGCACCAATTGTTTGGTCCAAATTTTTATTGTGAATGAATGAGGTTGATTGATTTGAGGTACAAATGATGGTTTGACTGTTGAAGAATGTTGGTTGTGTTAGGTTGTTTTAGAATCTGGTGTACCATGCTCTCCTGCAACATTTATGTAATTTAATGTGTATATTAATAGATGATTAATTAATTGAAAAAATAATGTATCTTAGTAAATACAATTTGATACCTTTATGAAATAAAAAAAACCTCTGGACACATTTTTCAGTATACCTTGGCGGGAGGTTGGACATCACATGGTTCAACTGGGCCGGTCTGTGCGAGGTGAATGGTGGCTCAGGTCCGGAGAGGCAGCTGGTTCTGGCTAACTAATCTACACACTTATCCTAGACATACAGTAAATAATGATCATTACTGCACCTTTTAAGTTTTAGGAAAGGCCATAAATTGTACACATATGTTTGTATTATCTCAATTTCAGTTACTGGCGGGTGAAGGGTCTGGGGGGGTCTCGCCCCTCAGCTAACCTGTGGGGGCAGGATTAGTAGCTGTCAGGTTTGGAACATCTGAGCGGGAGGTGGAGTGACACATGTTAGTTTAGGACAGAATATACTGCGACAGGAGTCTGGTTTTATTGGGGGCACTCTAAGGCGGTCAGCAGGGAAAGGTCACACTTCTGTTACATCAAAAGAATAGCTTTGGAGGGGCACAATGTTGACCATGCAGTAATTTTTCAACAGTGGGGGTGAGAGATGCAGTAGCAGGTTTGTTTGAGATGTATGAACCACAAGTCATGGTTCGGCCCGGTCAGACACAGAACAGTGATCTCAGAGGAAGAGTGAATAGAATGCATTGTTTTCAGCATCTTGTCTCAGAGCATCTGTGTGAAAGGGACTTAGGAGGCGCAGACTTGGAAGGAAAACGTTGGGGGCTGTCAGTGCTCACTGTGTGTGCAGCGCTGCTTAGGGGAGAAGAGACTTTGCAACATCAGAATGCGGCCTAGTCCTAAGATGGAGTCGAGGGTACACAAAATGGAGTCCAAGTGTGTCTTGCAATAGCCCCACCTCTTCTTATGCCGGGGATTTGTCCCCTGAGGCCACAGAAAGGCAAGGGAGGTGTCCCCCCACAAGTACAAGAGCAAGTGGTCCCTTTCATGTAGAAAGTTTGGGGGTGCTAAACCGACCCCCTCCTTCCTTACATTCCCCCCTTTTGTTACATCTAACATCTTGTTGTTTTTTTACCGTTCATCTAGTGCTCCACCCCAAATCTTGCTTCGTCCAAGGCAGGTGTCCCTTTTATTGGCATCCATGCTCTACATACACTTCATAAACTTTGACCACTTCTAGCATATTTGGCAGGGGTGCATGTCATGTATATTCCCCCATCCCCATCCAGATCTACCCACACTTCCTTATACCATTGTAATTCCCGGGGTTCCTTGATTGTCGTATGATACAAGTAGTCCACCCTGTCCCCTGGTAATGGTACACTACAGTCATACGGTACTTAAGGTTGCCAGATTCCCCTGTCTGCATTTGCGCATCCTTCATATTTTGTACCTTTGTCGGTTTGCCCATTGTCAACATCATTATTGCAGAACTAGGCATTGATTTTTCACAGCATCAAACCCCTACCTGGCACACACAAAAAATCAGCAACAGGAAAACGATGAGTGGGAAAAAAATATTCATCATAGTTCCGAACCAGGAGGGTATCCAGTCAAAAACGTTGTCGAACCAGTTGCTGGGTTGAATCCCTCCTTCTTTCTTCATTCTTTCACCCAGGTTGTGTACTGCAGATATCATGTGTGATAGGGTCCCATTGTCAGCGCCGGCAGAAGGTACGATTGTCTAGGACGTACCAGTTCTGAATGGTCATAAACCGCAGGGAGTTTGGCGATGTGTTGAGACCATGTTGGAGTGCATGTTTGTTTGACCCATTGAAAGTTTTCTTCTGACAGTCCTCGCAGTGCTTCAGCTTTGCATGTGATTGTCTCTTTGTGCCACTTGTTTTCCGTGAACATTGTCCCTTTGATGATAAAAATGGCTCTTTCACGCATATTACTCCTTGGGATCTGCTGGCGCAAGTTTTCTCGTTCTGCAGAAATTTGTATTGTTACCGTGTGTGCCTGGAAGGTACTCTGAATCCTACAGAGGGCTAGATGAACAAGACACTGGGCATCCGACAAAGGCGTTTCTTGGGGTATGAGAACTTTGGACGTGCCAGACGCATGGGGTATCAAAGAGCATACATAACAACTCTTGCTGGTTGTCTGTTTAGCTGTGGCACTCACATCTTAATACCATTTATTGTATTGGTCTGGGTGGCGGGGGTATTCTATTTCATCTAATCCCCGTCCATGGTATGCATCATACCTCTTTCGTTCCACCCCCTTTTCCATCTCTTATTCCCCCCCAGACCCTTATGCATCTTTTTCACCTTTTGATATTGTACAGGAAAAATGCCTGTCCATGTTTCATCATTTTGTTCACTAACACTCTGCCAAGACTGTGAGGTTCGGTACGTTTGTGTGGTGCTGACATAGGGCTTAAAGTGCATATTATTGCCACCTGAGGTAGGTTCTTCAGTAGTGTGCATATATACATATGGCGATCCCATAACATCAAACATAGGAGAGTCAACATTATAGTCATCGGATACATTATCAACATCATAACTCATAGCAGCATATGTAAAAATTAGGGTTTTAACAGTTCGGTTTTTGTGCAGAGTGGTAAGGTTAACATCTGAGGAGGCATTGTGGCTCCATATCACTTTTGACCCATTCCAAATGAGGTTTGATCCCTCTTGTATTAATTGCACCCCGTTCCCCCTCTATTTTATATTGCCTAATATAAAAGTTATACTCCAATACAACCCCAGGCAAGATAACATTATGGAAAAAACAATAGCTACAAAATACAACCCACAGTCATAATTTTAAGCTCTACTAGCACTCATTTCTTCCCTACTGCTATCTACATTTGTGGTGTCGTTAGTGAGGGCCCTCCTTTCCGCCATATTTCCACCTGAAGGGGTGATATAAATGGGTTAAGTACACACAAACAAATCAAATATTTTCTATTCACACCTCATCAGGCACTTTTACTTATTCATTTTACAGTACTTGACAGTGAGAGCGAGGAACTGAGAAAGATAAATCACTGCCAGAGAAATAAAATAGAGATAGAGAAATTGAACTAAAAGAGAGAGAGAGAGAGAGAGAGAGAGAGAGAGACAGAGAGAGAGAGAGAGAGACAGAGAGACAGAGAGAGAGAGAGAGAGAGATTTACATTTGTAAATCCATTATTTCATCTTTTATATACTCTCACCAGCACTGTACCCTGTTAGGACATTTCTGCATTCAATTTCTATTTTTCCTTTTCCTTTTACCAAACAATTTACTAGTACCCTTTTTAGTTATGGCACTGCACTACCCTGCTCTTGTGGCTGTTCACTGTGGGGTGCTGTGAAATTGTGTGCTTTTCTTATATCTGTGAGATGGATCCAGTACTTCAAGCCCTTTAGTTTTACAGCTGAAGGCGTGCAGTACACTACCTCATGGGGGCCATGGAACCGTGGGGAGTTCCATCTCCGCACGAAACGGCGCACGTATATGCTTTCACCAGGCATTAACTGTAACGCTGGACTCTCTGTTGCTGGAGTGTTTGTATCAGTTTCATTTTGTCATGTTAATGGAGGTGCAATTTGTTTTGCCTACTTCGGACAGCTCGTGTCAGTTGGCTGAGATATTCTTTAAACTCATCTCCTAGCACTGAGGCAGCTCTGTGAGCATAAGATGCTCTTCTCAGTGGAAATAATGGCGTTTGAATGCCCCTCACTATTTTGTGCGAGGGCAAATGACGGTCCTTACTTGGCTGTTTTCTGAGTTGGAACAGTGCTAAGGGCAAGCAGTACACCCAATTCTTTTTTAGGGTGTGACATAATTTATCTTTTTTACCTCTGTTTGCTTGCTGGTGATAAATTGAACAAAGTTTGTGTATTACCCATAGTAATAAGGTCACTTCCTTGAAGAGGTCATTTACAAAGTGAGTGCAGTTTTCTGAATGGATCACATTGCAAATTCTCCACCTGGGGAACACCTCTTGTACCAGGAACTTGGCTGCGCATTTGGCATCTGGGGGTGCAGATGGTCCTGCCTCTACCCAGTGTGAAAAGTGGCACACTACCACTATGAGATATCTGGCACCGTTGCACTTTCTCCCATATTGGCATAGCCAATGTGTAATTCTCGGAATGGTCCTGATGGGCATGGCAGTGTTCCTCATAGCGTTCTGAGGGTCATACCTGCACTGTATGTCTGACATGTAGTGCACACTATTATCAATTTTGTTAGGTATTCTTGCAGATTGGGAAAAAAAACTGTCCTCTTGGATATCTGCTGCTATGTGTTGCTTTGATACGTGTGGGGGGAAATGAAGCTGTTGGAAGGCTATTTGTAATATTTCTACCGGCATCACGACTTTTCTTGTCATTTCCAGATGCTAGAGGAGGTCAGTGGGTGACTGTTTGCCTCCTCTCTTTATCCACAATTCCTGTTCGTCTGAGGGGGCACATTTCTGTAATTCTATTATTTGACTTATGGGTGTGGAACTGTACCCGTCTTGCTTGTCATTTTGTGTGTTTGTTTTTACTACACATTCAACTACTTGGGGAGCGCCAAAGTATGCAGCTTCTTTTGCAGCAGCGTCCGCTGCTGTGTTCCAGGGTGAGATTTCATCTGTGTTATTTGTGTGGGCCTGGCCCTTCACTAGAGCCACTACTGATGTTTCCACTAATGCTTCAATAAGGTCATTCAACAATTGTGCATGTGGCGGATTGGTGTGAGAGTGGGCAGTCTGTGGCAGTCCCTCTCAGACTTTCTACAGTGGCTACAGTGTTTTTGGTGCCATTTCCTTCAAAACCAGAAGGCATCAGCGAAGCGGAGCGGCGTGGTGTGAGAGTGGGCAGTCTGCGGCAGTCCCTCTCACTCTTTCTACAGTGGCTACACTGTTTTTGGCACCATTTCTTTCAAAACCAGAAGGCAGCAGCGGAGTGGAGTGGTGTGAGAGTGGGCAGTCTGTGGCAGTCTAATGGTGGCTGGGGCGGATGGCAAGGTACCCCTGGACTCCCTACTGCAATTAACTGACCTTGATGAGGAACTGCGCAGACTACAGAGCTCTCGCACAGACAGCACCTCCATAAATTCTGCAATTTCTGCAACAACTCTTACCAACAAGTTAACAGTACTTCAAATACCCCAAGTGGGCCCTGCAGCTGCTTCAGGCTCCGTAAAATGCCCAGGAGGCACGTTACAAAATCTCCCTGTCAAAAGGGCGTTAGTATCCAAACTATTATTCTCCACACACAAAATCAAGCAAAAACAACTACCGTCTAGCTGGGCATTACCTGACACCACTATACCAGCGGATGTCATCTCTATTCTGGGGGATTCGCCAGCCTCCTCTGTAGGGATTTCCTCGTCTGTGGGGGTCTCGGCCACAGCCGCAGGCATTTTGGAGCAAGCCATGGTGTCCACCCCATCGGAGTTCTCAGGGGAAGTGAGGGATATCGTACCCGCGGCGCACTTGTCCTTGCCCTTGTTCTTGCCCCTCTGCGTTGGGAGCATGGGGGAGCCATCCCTCGGAGGAGGGGGGCCACCCAAGCTGGTGGAGGGGCCGGGCCATGAGCGGGCAGTGTGAGTGCTGTGGCTGCTGTCACAGAGGAGCGTGAGCCGGCTGAGGAGCAGCCTCGATTGTGTGTTCCATCTGCTCGGACTGCTGACGAGCAAACCAGCGAGTCTGGGATTCAGACTGAGTCATTCACGCTGTAAGCCACCGCCACCACACCACAGCACCATCTGGTGGCCAGCGGAATTAGTGCGGCTGCCTCTGCAGTTACTTGTGCACTGATCCACGATCCACTGGCAGCTGTATTGGCTCTACATCTTGGCAAGCCGTCTATGTCTCCAAATACTGGCCTAGGAATCCAAGGACTGGCCTCTGGGGTGGGAACCTTGCCTAAAGGCTTGAGTTTAAATACACAGGACCCAGAGGTTTTCGAAGCACAACACATCTTGAACGAGGATGGGAAAGAGGGTCCCAAGCGAGGCCCTTCAACCCGACAATCACATGGCATCCCTTTTCGCCTTATCACCAAAAAGTTTGATCTGCCAAATTCAAACAAATGAGCATCAACAAAATCTACAATCATGATATTAGAGAACTCTCTGAAACACCTTTTTCAAAGGCAAGCAAAAAGAAAACAAAATGGGCTTGAAGAGATTTCGGATGCTGACCTACTGGAGGCACTTCTCGAACCCCTGGCCAACCCGACAACGTCTCACCAAGCCAGCGAAGCTAACCCCTCTGGTGATACTCGCAAAAACCTGACAGGAGGAAAAGGAAGCGTCGTCCCTAATCTCGCGTCATTGCCCCAACAACCTACCCTTGAGAAACAGGGTAGTTGTCACGGCTCGCTCCCTTCGCTCCCGTTCCCGTCACTTGGGGGCATGTTTTGGGGTTTTTTCCCTACTGGACATTTCCTCCGAACCTTATGCTACAGTGCTGTGATGAATTGGGAGCGCTAAAACCTTATTTTCCAAGTTACTTCGCTTCCGGATCCATTCCAGGTTTTTGGCAGCCAGCATGCTACGTTAATCTAATGACTATGCTTCCCAGAATGCCTAGCTCACTGCCTCACCTCCTCCCTTGCCGGACAAGGTTGGGTGGAGGATAGCAACACCTGTGGCTGCAGGTGCAGCAGGCGGCACACCTGAGGGGTGTGCTCGTTAAGGAGCTTTAAAAGCCTCAGTTTACTTCAGTCCAGCGCTGGTCATTGTTGCAGTGTTCCTGTTGTGACTGGTCCCTTGTTCTTGGTTCCTAGTTTTTGTGCCTGGTTCCTAGTTCCTGTTTCTTGTTCCTCTGCCCTGGATTTCGAATTTATGTGCTTAATTGATTTCTGCTTTCTGGATTTCCCTTTCTGTCTTCCTCTGTCTGCAGGCAGCCTTTCTCTGTGCTTTACCCTTTGATGCTGCCGAATCTGCCTGTGTTCTCTGTTTCTTTGAAGCTGTCCTTTGCTACTGAAAAATTTGATGCATTAGTCTTTCCCTTTATAGATTTAGATTCCTGCCTTTTCTCCTTGGATGGGTGGGAAAGGTTTCCTTTTGTGATATCATTTTCCCTGCTCCTGATCCTTACTTTCTATTGGGATCCATTCCATGTTTTCCATTGCACTTATGCATTTATTTCCCATTGATTATTAGGTGTGGGGTGCTGT
The DNA here is from genome assembly GCF_040938575.1 of Ambystoma mexicanum. Taxonomy (NCBI): domain Eukaryota; kingdom Metazoa; phylum Chordata; class Amphibia; order Caudata; family Ambystomatidae; genus Ambystoma; species Ambystoma mexicanum. Next base: position 1,183,072,751 of record NC_090921.1, on the reverse strand, counting down.
TGTAACTAGTCCCAGTGTGAATGCCCTTTGTTTTCCTCACTATTCTATAATCACTATTCCTACTTGCCCCTTGACTAGGGTCTTATGTATTTAGTTTCCTCCACCCATTGCTGTTATAGCCTTCAGGGTCCCTGTTTGATCAACTGGGTTTGTGGGTTTACTGACATTCAAGTGGTCTTTCCGGTCCTCGTGAGTACTGTTTCTAAGTTCCTTATTCAGTATCATCCAGAGTGTCAGCTCACAGATCCTGTCCTTGCTTGCCTTCTACGTGGGTTTAGCGCTGTCAGTATCTGTAATAGCATAGTGGGTAAGGAGTTTGCCGACTTTCCTTTCAGTCATAAGGAGGCACTAAGTGCTTACCCCACATCCCTTTTCATATATTGGTATTATTGTTTCACTCTATTTGCACTCCTGGGTTTTAGTATACACGAGTCTTGGGTATTGTATGCACGTTGTTAGATTCAAAGTTGTTTACTGTGTGATTCCGTGCACATTTCCCTTGCCATATTCATTGCCTTCCTTTCTTAACAGAATGACCAGCCGTTATTCCCGTTTGAATATGGCCAGTTTAAGAATGAAAGGCAGCAAGGCCACTAACAAGTTTGTACAGAAAGCTTCCCTTAAGTTTTCCTGTGACAATCAAATCACTGATCCTGACTTAAATGAACTCCTTGTTACAAATGGGTATTTACGTGCAAAGTATTTTTCCCACAGGATGGCCCATCGTACATTACCTGATCCTTAGTCTGTCTTTAATTTTGATCCAGATTCTATGTCCGCACAAGCCTTAGCAGCGGAAAACAACACACTGCAAGATTTACTACACACAAGTACGTCTGTTGTTGAACCCCATGATTCCGGTTGTGCTTTACCTCAGATTGAACAGTTTCATGATTCAAACATAAAGAATGGAGGGGTTCATTGCACATCTTCTGTTTTCAGCCCTCAGTCTACTGCTTACTCCTCAGCACAAGTACTTACTGTAGTCCCTAATGCCAAGAGGTCTGATGTCAGTAGTCTGCTTAAGGGAAACACAGACCAAGTCGGTAAGAGAGAGTATAGATCACAAAACCTGCAAGCAGTAAATAACAATGTACAATCAGTGCACATCCGGATGGCTAGGGCAGGATCCAGCCCTGATGCCACCATGCCTTCCCCTGTGCCTACTGATAGGGATGTACAGTTAAGGCAGGGCATGCTAAAAGCTGCACTTGAGGAGTTAAAACAAGAATACATTACTTTACAAGAGGAGAATAAAACCTTACAATCTTTTCTGAATACACCTCAAACTTTATCCGTTGATGAAGTGAATACTGTTCAGTCCCTGAGTGCGGAGGTTTTTGTAGGTCATGATACTTGTCAATATGTAAAATTTGTTGGGAGTGAAAGTCCTTTTTCTAGCACAACACTTATTCAGGGCACAGGTTCTGACAATTGTTCTACCGTTTGTCAGGAATTGCTGTTAGCTGAAGATTTACAAGCCACTCCTTTACCTAAGATTTCCTGTGTAGCAGTTTGCCATAATTCTGAGCTTGAACACATACATGCTTCTGATTTCCAAACACAATCCACAATGGTGGTATACACAGAATCAGTCACTACTGTAGGCTTAGGTTTTGCCCTTGATCTAGCTGCTGAGACTGAAGTAGACATTCAAGCTGATGTGGAAAACGATGCTACCTCTGTGTTCGCGCCTCCTTCTGCCAATTTTTGTCACAACGAACAGTCAAAGACAGTACAGAATTCATGTTTTGATGGACTCATTCCACAGTATACTGAACCAAAGACCCGACAGGCAATTCCTGAACTGTTGATTGTTAATATGCCACTTTCAGAAGCTAAGACAGAGGAATGGACATTTGACAAAATCCTGATTAACAGAGACTTTACTATGGTGATTCCTCTGGTTGATTTTGACTTCTACAAAGGAAGAGACTCTGTGTCATCCACTAAGGAGAGGGACGGCAGGGGTACAGCTCAGTCTTTGGTTACTGGTGCCAAGGAGTTAGCCGCCCTAAAGGTGCTTTCCATTCCTGAGCCACAAATGTGTCTGTCGACTTCTGGGACTTCAGTCTGTCCTCCTACAACTATTGACTCTTCGATTATCCAGTCCACGGCTCTGCAGTCATCGTTGTCAAACGTGTCTTCAATCAATGAACAATTGCTATGTCTACCAGTCACTCAAGAGCCTTCACCATGTACGTGGTCAGAGCCAAAGACCTTGACAAGTTTGTTTTCAGCTAACGAGACGGCTCCAGCTTGCATGCCCTCAGCCTCAGGGTTTCCTCTGGCATGCCTGTTTTCGGCTACAGTGACTCATCCAGTGGATTATCCTTCAGCCATGGAGCCTCCGGTAGCACATCCTGAGTGCCTGTCTTCGGTCCCAGAGCCTACTGCTAGTTTGGCTTCAGTTCATGAGAGACCTGTATCCTGCTCAGCCTCGCTGCCAATATCGGAGGTGCACCTGTCTACTCTGTCTGATCATGTTGCATATTCTTCTACTTCAGAGTTACCTCCTGAATCCCAACCATTTATTAGGGATGAACGTCCAGCCTTCCCTTCTTATGCTTCAGGAGGATCACCAGAAGGGCTGCCTTTTACACAAGTTGATTCTCCCAACTGCTTGACTGTACAATCAGCGCCGCCCGAATATGCAACATCTGAGTCTGAGACTTCTGCCAGCTCTCTCTTCAGAAACATCAACCTGGATCACGACTTGGGAGGGCCTTACATGCAAGTCCGTTGGACTTGCCTGGAGTGTTACGAGAGGGAGACGGATACCATCCGCCATGGCCCAGACACCGAACAAGTAGCCGACCAGGATAACGGGCTGGAAGGTTCGCATTTGGGGGCCGGTTTGGATCTGCCGCTTGACAGCTTTTTTGTTGCCGGATCCCACATGAGCCTGAGGGAGGGGACGGGCACGGCCCCCCAGCTGCTGCACCATCCGGGTGCTAGTAGCCAAAGGAAGGGTATGACTGCTGCAGTTCAAGATGTGCCTGTTATTGCTCCTGCTGCGAGTGTGCCTGATGTACCAAGTACTGCGTCTATCACTCCTATCGGTATGCCAAATGTCCCTGCGGTTGTATCCCACATGCAACAAGGTGGCTACATGACTGACACCAGGAGTGCCAGCCTCGTACAACCCATTGGAATTCCAGGCCCCCAAGGCGTGGAACAGATGCAGTCGAACCTTGGTCACCCTCAACCACAGGCCTTTACCCAGATGGATGATGGGAGAAGATCCAAACCTCTACCTCAGCCGCCACCTTCTTTTTCTGAACATGAACATTTCCTGAAACCTGCTATTTTCTCACCCCCTGTGTGTCCGCTCTCGGCAGGGAGGCAATCAGAGCATCTACCATTGTCTGAAGCATGTTGCACCAGTCTGCCTCCCTCCTCAATGATGTATGAGTGTTCGCTCCCAGTGTCTGAGCTTCCTGGACCTTCCAACTCTGCTTCGGGTCCTGCAAGTCCTTCATGCCTTTCTTCGACCCATGAGTCTCTTCCTCACCGAAAACCTGCCTATGGCTCTTCTAGACTGCGGCCTGATTCTATTCATTCCAGTCCCTCTGCTTTTGCCCGCGGGTCATCGTTTCCGTCAGTGCCACCTCCGAAGACAAAGCGCTCCTGTCATGGAAGGAAGATGTGCTGTGCGGGTGACGGCCGCCTGGAGTCGGCCGTGGGAGGGGGTAAAGTGTCACGGCTTGCTCCCTTCGCTCCTGTTCCCGTCACTTGGGGGCATGTTTTGGGGTTTTTTCCCTACTGGACATTTCCTCCGAACCTTATGCTACAGTGCTGTGATGAATTGGGAGCGCTAAAACCTTATTTTCCAAGTTACTTTGCTTCCGGATCCATTCCAGGTTTTTGGCAGCCAGCATTCTACGTTAATCTAATGACTATGCTTCCCAGAATGCCTGGCTCACTGCCTCACCTCCTCCCTTGCAGGACAAGGTTGGGTTAGGATAGGCAACACCTGTGGCTGCAGGTGCAGCAGGCGGCACATCTGAGGGGTGTGCTCGTTAAGGAGCTTTAAAAGCCTCAGTTTACTTCAGTCCAGCGCTGGTCATTGTTGCAGTGTTCCTGTTGTGACTGGTCCCTTGTTCTTTGTTCCTAGTTTTTGTGCCTGGTTCCTAGTTCCTGTTTCTTGTTCCTTTGCCCTGGATTTCGAATTTATGTGCTTAATTGATTTCTGCTTTCAGGATTTCCCTTTCTGTCTTCCTCTGTCTGCAGGCAGCCTTTCTCTGTGCTTTACCCTTTGATGCTGCCCAATTTGCCTGTGTTCTCTGTTTCTTTGAAGCTGTCCTTTGCTACTGAAAAACTTGATGCATTAGTCTTTCCCTTTATAGATTTAGCTTCCTGCCTTTTCTCCTTGGATGGGTGGGAAAGGTTTCCTTTTGTGATATCATTTTCCCTGCTCCTGATCCTTACTTTCTATTGGGATCCATTCCATGTTTTCCATTGCACTTTTGCATTTATTTCCCATTGATTATTAGGTGGTGGGTGCTGTTGTAACTAGTCCCAGTGTGAATGCCCTTTGTTTTCCTCACTATTCTATAATCACTATTCCTACTTGCCCCTTGACTAGGGTCGTATGTATTTAGTTTCCTCCACCCATTGCTTTTATAGCCTTCAGGGTCCCTGTTTGATCAACTGGGTTTGTGGGTTTACTGACATTCAAGTGGTCTTTCCGGTCCTCGTGAGTACTGTTTCTAAGTTTCTTATTCAGTATCATCCAGAGTGTCAGCTCATAGATCCTGTCCTTGCTTGCCCTCTACGTGGGTTTAGCGCTGTCAGTTTCTGTAATAGCATAGTGGGTAAGGAGTTTGCCGACGTTCCTTTCAGTCATAAGGAGGCACTAAGTGCTTACCCCACATCCCTTTTCATATATTGGTATTATTGTTTCACTCTATTTGCACTCGTGGGTTTTAGTATACACGAGTCTTGGGTATTGTATGCACGTTGTTAGATTCAAAGTTGTTCACTGTGTGATTCCGTGCTCATTTCCCTTGCCATATTCATTGCCTTCTTCCTTTCTTAACAGAAGTTCAGCCGTGCTATCGCCGTCAAATCATAACCTGGTCCAACAACCAGAACCTTCTCTTTCTACCTCAGAACCTATAGGCCAAGCCAGCCCTTGTGTGGCTATACCTTCTACAGGTCTACTAAACATTAGCATCTCTGGGCCCCAGAACAATATAAGTGCAGTGTCCCAAAATTATGATCATGGTTAGTCCGCCAATGCACTCTCTCTCAGTCCAGTGCCCGTTACTCGCCCCATCCAGGCGTCATCTAAGAGAACGGAACAAATCCGAGAAATCGTGGGGGACTCAGTGCCTTCGATTGCTGGTACTCATCCTAAGTCTCAACAACCTTTGCATCAGGGGATGACATTTTCATCACCAAGACTCTCTACTAATCGTAGACTAAGCGACGTATCGTATAACAACTCGAAAGATACTCCTTCCAAGAAAATCAACATCTTATCCATCGTGTCTTCAGTGACTATAGCACTATCACCATTCTGCGAGCTGTATGAGACCATCAACGATTCCCTCAAAGACCATACATCGATCTTTGCCATGATGAACTCTAAACTCATCTACTTGGAAGGCTATATAAATGCCTTAGAGAGATGGAGAAACGATCCATGTACTGTAACTCACATGAGTCAATGCAACAGCTATGATGCCTCTATTAACAACAAGACAACAATGGACTCGAGCTCTCAAACAGATGTACAAGAAACCCACTGGACAGACAATCAGCAGAATCAATGCGGAACAAAACCAAAAGCTTCTTCCGCTTATTCTTTGGGCCCGCCGAAATTACAACCAACCAAATCTTTACCATCGAGCCATATTGCAAGGGACAACGACGTGTTGTGCTTGGACGACTTGCTTCCGGCTAAAGAAAATACAGGCCTCCGGGTGGCTTTGGAGAAAACAGATTCACAAAAGGCCCATGCGGCTATTTGCAGCAACAGCCTGACAATGGAAAGTAAGTGCCAGGCCACTGCCCCTGAGGTGTGTCTAAAAACTGCCTCCTTTTTCAAGCTGCGTGGAGCTTTACAGAAATTCCAAAAATCAACTGAGGGTCTGATGCAAAACAAAACCTTACCAGTGACTGTGGAAGCCCCAAATTTGAAAACCCCTTCAGAACTGCAGTCACTTCCGGAAGGTAATCCACCCTCGTTCAAATCAATAAACGATTTTTTGAACCACAAGGATATGATGGAGCTAAGCCAACATCTGGATGTCAGTGTTGACTCTCAGCCAGAAGACTATCTTCACCACTCTATTAGCGAGACGCCCGCCCAGCAAATAGTCACTTTACAAGCTTCCGTTCTTTGAGTGACTGCTTTAAAAACTTGTCCGAAATGATAGTGCCTCGATCCAACAAGCACATTGATGACTTAGCACGCGAGAAACCTCCGTCAGACCCAATATCACGACAGCTATGGCCCAAATACACCTCAAGGGCCCATACATCAAGACGACAGAAGTCTCAGCCTCTGCCGCCTGTAGTACTCGCAACCAACACAGATATTCTCACCAAGACATCAGCGTCCAGTCGAGATCTCCTAACAAAATTAAACAGCAGAAGCTGAGGCATTGATGGGGGAAAAAGGCAGGCCCTCAGCGGACTAATGATCGCGGTTCGGATGGGAAGTGGTCTTCAAATTGTAAAGACAATTTCGAAGTCGTAATTTGTCCTAGCGGTCGTCCTCTTATGGCTCCACAAAGAGTTAGGCGCAGAAAATCTCTCGCAAACTTACCTCCTTGTTATGACCATCTATTGGAATCCCAAGGCGATTCAAAGGGATGCATTGTTTGACTTAGTAACAGCTACAATGGACTCGGTTCACTTAGAGTGGGAAGCTTGTGATGTAATAATTTGCGGTGACTTTAACATCAAATACCCTACAAGCTCAATAGATCCAGCCGATCCGATTTCCTCTCAAGGCTGTCAACGGGGTAAGGAGTGGTCTAACTAAATGACATCAAGGCAAATATACAATACACCAACCACATTCCCAGAAATTAACAAGACTCCAACGTGGAAGCGTGGATTGGCCCACTCCACGATTGATTACATTTTCGCCTCACAACTACTTCTTGCTCGTTTGGCAGAATTCAGTGTTCAACAAACAACTCAGAGTGACCATAATCTTTTGCTCATAAAATGGTAATCAATGAAACCACCGACCACTTACTATCATGGAGAAGTTGAACCAGAAAGTAAGGGAAATAGGGTTCGGGTCAATCGGGCAAATATTAGGGACATTACAGTCTCTTATTCACGTGGAAACTGCTCCGAAGTAGATTATCGACCACTTCTAGAACCTTTCAGATCTACCGGTAAAGGACCAGAGCAGTCCAACCCGGAACCTCTCCACCACATTCACACTTTTGATGCGCTACTGGTGGCGAAACGTAACATGGTCCGCAAAGCAAAAAGACATGCTGCACGACACAATACGGTTACCAACAGAACGTATGCCAAAGAGGCAATTAGAAACAACAAAAACTGGTTAAAATCATATCGGTGTGCGCTTTACCAAAAGGATTAATAGGCCATGCTGGAGCAAATCAATAACAGCAATTCTAGAGGCTACTGGAAGTTGATAAACCCACGGAGCAAAGTGACAGAATCAGATCTGTTAAACAGTATTGCAGCGTCAACATGGATCCAATTTTATTCATCATTGTTTAGATCTCCAGACTCACTTTTGCCAACTGCGATGCATTGCACCCTGGGTTGACCTTCATGAGCCAATGGACATATTGCTATCAATAAACAAGCTCAAAAACTCCAGCGCTCCAGGGCCTGATGGCCTCTCGGACGAAAATTTTAAATCTGCTCCTGAAGACTGGGCAAAACACCTAAGTTTGATCTTCAAAAAATGTTCATCATATAGGAGGATCCCGCCCTCATGGTCTTCAGCGGTGATTATTCCGATATTTAAAAAAGGAAGAAAAGTCGATCCAAGGAACTTCCGCCCAGTGGCACTTTTAGATGTCATAGGGAAGGTTTACGGCACCTTACTTCTGAAACACTTCAACCTTTGGGTGAAAAAATCACCCTGTGACAACCCTTTACAATCTGGGTTCAAAAAGGGAATAGGAACCAGCATTAACATCTTGCTACTGAGTATTCTAAAATCAAAAACTCTGGAGAGAAAAAATAAACTATTCCTAGCATTTATATACCCAATGATGGCTTTTGATCTAGTTAACAGAAGGAAACTCTGGAAAAAGCTGAGCGCCTGGAACTGCCCGCCAGAGATCTTGGGCCCTTTAGAAGCTTTACATTCCAATACCAGTGTCCAGGTCTGGCTAAATTCGAAGGGGCTTCTCTCTGCGGCGATACCAACCTCCCGAGGAGTCAAACAGGGCTGTCCGCTGGTTCCAGACCTATTCCTGACATATTTCGGGGACTACAAAGAAGCAAATTCTGAAATAAGATCTTTTCCCCCAGTAATGGGCAGCACAAAAGTGCAGAGAATCCTTTATGCCGACGATCTTATCCAACTGGATCAGACTCCTATTGGCTTACAACGTCAGCTAGCCGATTTAACTAAATATACTAAAGTTAACGACCTGGAAGTCTACAAACGAAAAACAAAGATTATGGTGATTGAAAAAAAGAACAGAAGAAAAGGCAATCACTTACGGTTTTTGGGAGGAGAAAAAGTCGAACAAGCCACAGAATTTAAACACCTCAGGGTCTTGATTGACTCCTCATGCAAAGACGTAGCTATGCAATCACATCTACTTGCAAAAATGAAAAATCTCATCTCACAGTCCAAAAACGTAGACCGGAAATATGGTCGCTTCTCACTGATGCCCCTACTTAAGTTCTATCAGGGGAAAGTAATACCGGCAATCCCTAATGGAGCCGATGCTATGCCATGTCTTCCTGATCGGTTATGGCCGAGACTGGAGAGTCTCTTCTGGCGATCGGTCCTTAATCACCCGTCTTCAACATCTATAGCACTGATCCGACGTGAACTCTCACTTTCATCCCTGTCGGCAATTGTACCAGAGCATCGATCATGCTATATCAGAGGATCAAGGATCCATCGTCGTCGATGATCTTCACCATGGTTCAAGAAGAGATGAATGCAGGAACACGTAAAATGCTGGCTACATTGGAGATTAGGTGTAAATCAATCCTAGATGACTGTGGCAGTAACATTGAAGAACTGATCTTTAACCCGACTGAAACCAAAAAACGCTTGGTTGAAACAGACTGGATCAAGATGTAAGCGAAGGCATCTGTCTACAAATTGACAGAGCATCTGCCGATATCGATCAATCAGAAAATTGAACAAAGTTCAACCCTTCCTCATTAAACACCCAAGCAGAAAAACACAATCAAGACTCCTCCGGGCCAGGTTGAATCTACTCCCCACAAATGAGATCCAAAAAATTAGAGGCCTTTCATCGTCCAACACCTGCCGCTTTTGTAACTCTACTGAAACCATTGAAACACTGCATCATCTTCTACTATCATGTCCGGGCACACAGCTTTAGAGATTTCCATATTTGCTCCATCATTTGGAGAAAGCCTACTTGACAGAAGAAGCTCTTTGGTGGGAACGACTTATAGGGGGCCTTCGGCCATCCTGGACCATAGAGGCTACCAAAATTCTGGATCTAATTTTCAAGGACAAAGTAACAGAACTCTCACCAGACACTTAAATCCACTGAACCTTGAAGGGTGCTTCTTTGCACTCTAAGTTTTGATCTACGGAATTGAAGTTGCAGCGCTTGTATGTACTGTTTATGTACATTTTACTCCTTTTCCTGCCTTATTTTTATGTACATTTTACTCCTTTTCCTGCTAGAATGCACCATCGTTGTCACGTATGCTGAGTCAGAGTAAATTGTCACTGAGCATCATTTGGCTGTGTATAAAGCTGCAGTTAAAGCTATAAGTTCTGCTGCTTGTGCTGAGAAATGTGAGGGGAGGTGTTTTTGCACTATCACTTCATATTCATCACCTTCTACTCTTACCTATGCTGCCGATACGGGTTTTTCCCCTGTCTAACAGTCAATGGACGCTGAACAATCCACTAAGTACACCTCACCTCCTTCCAGGGCATTTTCACTGGCTTTGAGTATATAGTCACCTTCCCCCCATATGTAGTGCAGTCAGTTGCTTGCATGTCTTCCACTGTGCAGGGTTCTGTGAAGGTGGCTGGGTTTACAGTTTTACACCATACGAAGTGTATGTTTGGGCTTGAGATGATTATTTCATATGCTCTCCTCGTGTAAGTGTGGACTTCGATCTCTCAAGTATGGCAAATAGAGAGTGTTCAACAAATAGTGCTACAGAGCATCCCATCACTATGGTGGCACTTTTCCGTATCGCACAGGCTGCTGCAGCGAGGTCTTGTTGGCAAGCGAAGTGGCCCTGCATTACTCAGTCTAATGTGCCGCTATAATAGGCCAATGGCTTGTGGCCTAATGATGTTTTTTGCGTCAGTACTGCTGTCATTAGTGTGCCATTGCAATGGGAGAATAAATAAAACTCCCGATCATAATAGCTAGGACGAGTGCTGTGATGAGATCTTGTAATTTAAGGAACTGTGTGATCATTTCTTGTGTCTATGTTATGGGGGCACTGTCGTTTTGAACTTCTTTGAGCCCCTGGAGAAGGGGACGTGTGTATGCAGCATAGTCCAGTATCCATGGACGGCAATAATTGCATATGCCGAGGAATTTCTGCATGTCTTTTACAGTTTTTGCCATTAGAGTGTGACGTATTGCTGCTGCTCTGTCTGGTGCAATTCCCTTACCATCTTTGAATATTAACTGCCCCAGGTACAACACTTCTGCTAAGCAGTACTGCAGTTTTCCCTTGTCCACCTTGTACCCTGTTGTTGCTAATAAGTTTAACAATGTTATTGAGTCTGTCCTGCATTTCTCTTCACTTTTGATGCAAATTAGAAATGTGTCCACGTATTGAATTATTGTGCTTTTTACATCGATATTATCAAGGTCTTCATGTTGAATTCTGTTAAATATTCTGGGACTTTCGCAATAACTATGGGGTAATCTGCAATGCTCATATCTTTTTCCCCCTAAGTTGAATGCCATTAGGTATTGGCAGCTGGGGTCAAGTGGTACCCGGATGAGGGTGACCAAATTGTTGTTCACACAGACGCGGCATTCCCTTGAAAAATGTCCCCATCTTCAGCAATTCTAACATGACCCTTGGCCCCCTCCCCAAGACCCTTGCCCTCCAAAGCCCCGAGCACCTTGTCCTCTGAACCCACCTCCCTGCTCTCTGTATGCACCTCATCCTCTTGTAGGCCTTCCTTGCCATTCGGGACCTTTGTATTGCTCCTCTCCAGCCCATTGTTCCTGCGCATTTGCGGACCAGGTTGCGCCGTCATTAGCAGTGAACCTCCTGACCCCTCCTCCCCGTCTCCCTGTATTTCAGTGGGCTGGACTGCTGTTACCGCAGCAACCTTCACCAGTTTATTTTGTACAAGCTTGGCCTCGTCTGCCAACCTCCTCTGTGCAAATTCTTTTTCTCTTTCATTGATCCTCCTACAATGGGGTACTATGATGCTCTTAATTTCAGGCCATGCTTTGGCTATCCCGGCAATTTTATCTAGGGCCTTCTGTACTTCCTTTGGGAGGCCTCTTTTGATGATAAAGTAGAAAAAGGAGGTTGATTGGTCCCAAGCCATGGATGTCTCCGATCTTCACAGGTCCTGCACCCGGAGAATCTACTGCGCAGCCTCTTCCTCGTCCCCCATGATGCACTGCATCACCAAATGTAAATTTGGGGTATCAGGGAAGGTCCTCTGCAGTGCATCCCACACCTGGGCCCTTACGTTGTTAAATGCTGACCCATCATGGCGGTCGCAGTTTGTTGTCACTGCAGGGAAACCCGCTTTCACCCACACCCGATCTGCTTGGTCTCCCACAGCAGATACTAACACACGTCCCCTATGGCCAGCAGGACCCCTGCAGTGTGTTTTTCGAAAGCATTTATCCATTTTCACACCCCTCTCGAAAGTGGGGGCAGGGACTTTAATACATTATTCTTGTCCATCTGTGCCTATGGTATGTAATGTGGCCTCCCTGTTCCCTTGTGAATGAGGGGCATTGCAACTTTGTTTTACTTCCTTTTTTACTTACTTTTACTCCTTTTGCCTTACTCAATGACATATTTCCCAACCTACTCCGTAACCTCCCTTGCCACCTGTGTCGCACCACCCCATCTTCCGGCTCTTCTCATAGCGGTAGCAGTAGCAGCATTCCTGCTGCTGCCGCCCCTTCTTCATATTCATCTAACTCACTCCATACCTCATCTATTTCTCTGTTTAATTCTATACTTCCTTGTTCCTCATCGGCTTGGTTACCTTCCTGTCCCCCTCTTACTATTCTGATTGGGGTGTTTTTAAGATGAAAGAAGAAGTTCCCCGATTTCCATTTGCTCTCCGGCTGGCTAGATGGGTTCCTGGATGGAAGGGGTGAGGGCGTTGGCCCATCCACTGAAGAGACAGATGTCGGTTCCCCCCCACCCGGGTACATAATTCTCTCAACCATGTCAATTCCATTTTTGTGTTGGCAAGTTTTCTTCTTAAATCACAAGTGAGGCATGCAAGGTTTACTGGAGGGGCGCTCGTTGGACCATACAACCCTCTAGGATTGTAGGGAGGCGGGTCTGTTGCTGCGGGAGTGCAAGGTGCATTTGGTACAGGCAGATAAGATGTGTCACTATACACTGAAGCGGGCCTAGTTAGCAGTGGATAAAGCCCAGTGAGCTCTTCATTTCCCGTTTTCACCATTTTTCCCTCAGCTGCTTCTCCTCCCTCGCCTGCTGGGGTTGGTTCTGTTTTGGACGACACAAGGTCACAAGGTCTAATATTCATTTGTGAAATGACCCTCCTTCTGGCTATACTTGGGACAATCCCTCCCCTTTTATCTCTGTAAGCCAATGGTCGTGGAACTTCTGTATTTTCTCACTATATAGGGGGAAGTGCTGGCAGATATGGGCTAATGGTGTATCTCCCCCATGGCTTCCCGCTACACCTTTATGTTTACTCGTGTATGTGTCATGCGTCAACAATAGAGTTGAGAAATGCTTATCTCTATCTCATAACACTTGAAAAAACACAGTGCAATATCACAATAAAACCTTTTCACTTACACCTTCTCGACTTCACATGAACAAAATCAGACTGTAAAACTCATTAAAAAATAGGACACATTTACATACACGTTCTCGACACGACGACAAATTTGACTTTAACAACAGTTAACATATAACATATATTTTCTGAAATTTAGCTACCCTGCCATAGATCAGACTGGCATATTCTTTTCCCCCACTGACTCTCCCTGAATCCCTTCCCTGAGCCCCTTTGGGATGACCTCTAAAAGAGTAATGCTCACAAGGAAAAGAAATTGCTAATATCTCCCGAAGTCTATTCATTACACAAGACTCCTACGTTTTTTTTTCTATTTTATCTCCATTTATTTCCTGCACTGGTTCAGACAATGCTACGCAGCGCTGCCTTCCACCCCCTTCGGACCTAGGTTCCTGTACTCTTCCCGTATTCCGTTACTTCTATATTCACAACCTAATGGCCATATAAAGAAAAGAGAAGAAAAAGCATACCCGATACACTCATAGAAACCCTATTCCCTAAATTTGACTCCCCACTATTCTCTCAACGTTACTCTGACACTTGTTACCTTTGTTTTAAGTTTCCCTCCTTTGAGATTCTCGCGACCAATGCTCACATGTCCGGGGTGATCTGAGAGCCTTCATTCACAGACTATCCACAATCGGGGCTGCACCCCAACCAACCCGTGACCCGCCCTGGCAAACAGTCAGGTATTTGCAATGGCTGTGACCCTTGGAACCTCTCTTTATGCACACACCGGTCAGCTGCAGAAGGTGATGGTTTTGCTGGGAGGCATCCCTGATCTCACAGCGCGGCAAGGTGGTGTCTCTCGTGCACCCTCAAATCACGTCGCAGGGGTCACCAAGTGAAGATACTCACTCGCCACTTTACCAATAAAACTCAGAATAAAGGACACATTCCAGTAGGGAAGGAGACCAAGAGATTGGTGTTGAGAGTCATAAAAGGTTTATATAAGATTCAGCATCCAGAGAACTCTGCTGCCTTGAGAGCGCTCTGGCAAACAATACAGAAACAATACATTTTTAAAGGTTTACAGTGTCGTCAGTGACAATTTCTATACAGTCTACAAGTTACATTTTCATTGGTTCGGGAAGAGGTGCGATTAAAGTGCTATAAGGGCCGGCTCCACGAGATTGGCTAATGACTTGGTTGGAGGTTGGACATCACGTGGTTCAGCTGGCCCGGTCCGTTTGAGGTGAAGGTTGGGTCAGGTCTGGCGAGGCGGCTGGTTCTGGCTTAACTAATATACACACTTATCCTAGACATACAGTAAATAATGATCATTACTAAGGAGAGGCCTATACATTGTACACATATGTTTGTATTATCTCTCTTTGGGTTACTGGCAGGGTGAAGGGTTTGCGGGTTCTCGCCCCTAAGGTAACCTGTGGGGGCCCGGATTGATAGCTGTCAGGTCTGGCACATCTGAGCGGAGGGGGTGGAGTGACACATGTTAGTTTAGGACAGAATATACTGTGACAGGAGTCTGGTTTTATTGGGGGCACTCTATGGTGGTACATCAAAAGAATAGCTTTGGCGGGGCACAATGTTGACCAGGCAGTAATTTTCCAACAGTGTGAGTGAGAGGTACAGGAGCAGGTTTGTTTGAGATGAAAGAGCCACAAGTCATGGTTTGGCCCGGTCACACACAGTACAGTGATCTCAGAGGAAGCGTGAATAGAATACATTGTTTGTTGGCAACATCTTGTCTCAGAGCATCCGTGAGAAAGGGACTTGGGAGGTGCAGACACGGAAGGAAAAGATGGGGGCTGTCAGTGCTCACTGTGTGTGCGGCGCTGCTGAGGGGAGAAGAGACTTTGCAAGGTTAGATTGCGGCCTAGTCCAAAGATGGAGTCAAGGGTACACAAAATGGAGTCCAAATGTCTCTTGCAATAGCCCCACCTCTTCTTATGCCAGTGATTTGTCCCCTGAGGCCGCAGAAGGGCAAGGGAGGTGTCCCCCCACCAGTACAAGAGCAAGTGGTCCCTTTCATGTAGAAGGTATGGGGGGGCTAAACTGACCCCTCCTTCTTTACAGTAACCATACTCACTCTGCATGTTGGGGCTATGACATTCAAGAATTATGTACCTATATCGAAACGTCAGCCGTGACGAGTTTCAATATCATAATGTGCTGCTCATGTAATGTTTGGCAGAGCGCTCTCAGAGCAGTAGAGTTCTCTGCGTGCATCTTTTATCTATTATAAAACTTTGTTCAACTTGTAATCTATTTCTTGGTCTCATTCCCTACTGGGGTGTGTCTGTTTCTACTTTGCGATTTATGTTGGGGGATGAGTGCATTCAAGAGGTATGCTACACTAATGGCACACAGTATCATCCACACACCTTGATCTACATTTGTGCTGGACTCAACTGCAGTCCCACCTCTGCACCATACAATGCTTAGTGAAGTATTCCGCCCAGCTAATGAAATTTTCACTGCCATTGTAAGGCAATCCAGAAGATCAGGGCAGGACAATGCAGCACACAGACCGCTCATTTCTTCCACAGTTTGGTTCAAAGTGCAACTCCACTTTGCACACAGTAGGGATGAAGGACTTATCTCGAAATACCTTTACAATTGCTTTTAATGAACATGGACAAACATTTGCCTCATTGTCCTTCAGTGAACCCACTCAAAACCACTCCACCCTGACTGACCACTCACAGACTAATTTCCATGGCGCAATCTAAACTACATCTGATTCTGCCTCATGTCCAATCGATTCTTTGGAACTGTACATTTCCAAATTGCCTTCCACTGCCTCTAATGTTTTTATTTACCCTCTGAAAAGAGAGAGGAGGGCACCACTTGTAAATTTAGTCTTTAAGTGATTGCATAAAATGATGAAAACATACAGAAGTGTATTTTAAAATATTTTCGCCTGGAGCTGCCAGTCCATAAACGGTCCTGTAGCACAAGGACCTATTCAAACACATAATCTCCAAGAAACAGAGTGACTCCACTTTGTTAGGAAAGGCGCTTCACAGTTATCCCCAATTAGGTTGCTAATACTTAGTCTACTACAGAATATATCAGAATGTTGATCGAAAGAAATTCAGAAAGTCGTAAATTTCATAGCAGGAAATGTTTAATGCACATTCCTGAAGTGTCTACTAGTAAAGTTTGTCTTCGTAAATCACACAATGAGTGTTCATCTAAGATTGCCCATAATACTCTGGTGCCAATGCATTTTGGATAAAACCTTCATCAGGGCGGTATTGTAGCAAAACATGATATTGCATGACTGTTATAGTAACAACGTTCACAGAATGCATCACAATACACACATAGCAGTCATTATCAAAAATATTTACAAAAGCACATACCGATCCGTGAACCACATCCGTTTTGATAGTTTGTGGAGAGAATGAAACAAAAAAGCATTCCAATTAGTTAACTGTAGTGATTGTGCATGTTCTGTCTATGTATCAGCCATAAAGGCAAGTCATACCTTAGTCATGTCAAAAAAAACGCTTGGATCGTAAAGTTGTGTGGTTGCACAATGGGTAGATCTACAAGAAAAGAATTAAATGTAACTATGAGTCACCCTCGCGAACTTTCGAGGGTTGAGTATATATGCTGCTGGATGTATCAGTGCTTACCGAGCAGCTTGCAGGACGTGTTTGCCGGGAGAGGTGCTTCTAACGCGCTCGCTTCTAACTTTCGTTTTAAATGTTAACATGGAGACGGTGCGAGGCGTGGTCCAGACGGACCACGACGCCTCGCACCGTCTCCATGGTAATGCGTAATTAGCTCCCTGGAATGTCCCTGCACCCAATCAGGTCATCAGAGCCACAGACTGAAACTGTTAATTTCAGTCCACATTCCAAATTACCCTCACCGGTTTTCTGCATTGTCAAATGCTCACTTTTCTGCCATTTACCTCAGTGATATGTAGCTGCCATGCAAGTGCGCTGTTCTGCAATTTTTGGCCCTCCTGCATTCCAGGATCCAAAATGTGGCGACTCCCAAAAATGGTTCCCTCTGCCGACTGTTTCCACAACTTCTTCCTCATCTGTTCTGGCGGGACACATCTCCCAGACCTCAGATTCCGACTGCAGGCCTGATGTGTACTCCCATCTGACGTACAATGGTGTTCCCCATCCGGTGTGGTTTCATCTCCTTTGCACGTTATAGTTTTCTGTGTTTCAGCAAGTGAAACACTGTCACAGTGCTCGAGTAGACTACCTCACATAAGTATTTTTCAAAGTGGACAGCATGTGTCCCATACTATCTGGCCTCGCTACAAGGGACATCTTGCATCCAAGAGACCCACTATTTTTTAAATTCAACTGTTGTCCCCTTGAAGAATTTATGTCACTAATAATGAGGAACGAAACATTGTGGAGAGGTTTTTAGGATTATTTGTGTGAAGTTATACAGCAGTGTCAGGGCATCTAGATGAAAATGTGGAGTCTGTTTGGCATGGTTATGTCGATAGTTAAGGCCAGAAGAGAATTCATAGCATGAAGAAGTATGTGTTTGTTGCTTAGAGCATGCTCAGAATTAAAATGTGTTTTTTTATGTAACTATGTTTTTAGCAAATTAGCAAATAGAATGGCCCGCCTTGAGTTGGTTTTGACAGATTCTTTGCGTACATTATGGGGAACTCTGTGGAACTGTGAGTACAAAAAAAGGAAAACCGAGATAGGGAAATTACCTCACCAACTAGTTCAAGTGAGACATGGGCTGCTGCCTGAAGGTTCTGCGTTCCTCAAATGCTTCCTGATGGTGTGCCAGGGATCAAGAAGTTTGGTATGCATCTCGTACACAGCATTTGTAAATGTTTTCCCTACATCATTTGAGGGATTATCTCCATTTAATATTCGTCATGCTGTAAATCTGAATGGAGTTTTATTATGGAAATAGTAATTTCATTACACAAGTTGAGTTGTATCTAAATATGCAATTCCAGTCCTCCTGCAGCATTTCTAGTTGGTGATGCAAAAATTGTAGAGATGCCTAGCAGAGCAATTGTTTTTTTTTCTGACGCCCGGCAACCAGCCCTTACTATTGAAATAGGCTGGTTGTGAATGGTAAGAAGATGTAAACTATTCTACAAGACATTGGAGTGTCCTCTCATTGCAAGAGTACCCCCCTTAAAGTGGTGGGCTTCATTTCAATGCTTCATGTCAGTATATATGGTCTTTTGTGGTGGGGAATATAATCACAATGCTAGCTAATCCAAAAAAGAATGGTGTTTTAAATAAAAAATGTAATCCCATTCAGACAAACCATGAGTGTTGTCTCCCACTGGCATGTTTAATTCCAATCCATGTGTTTTAGCTCAAAGTCAACCAGAATCACATATGCCACGTAGCCCAGGGATCCATGATGTTTGACATGTGATTTCACTGTTTTGCATGTATTGTGTTCACAGGACCTTTAGTAAGGTCTGCAAGCATTTCTGTACGTGAATCGTGCTTATTTCCATTGCAATTTATTTGGTGCCACTTCTATCTTAGGTCATTGCAAGGCCCTGTGTCACCTATAGCACTTAGTATGTCCATATATTGGAGAAGAGTCAGCCTATATTCCTGATAATTTAATTTGTGTTCACTGAGTGAGTGATTGTGAGTCCAAACTTGCATTAACATGCGGGTGTGTGTGAAGGAGGGAGGTGTTGCATTTAATGGAACTGAAAAGTATGACAGGCCTGTTTGAAGCTAGGTTATTTGTCGAGAGTGTGCCCGGGTGTGTCCCACATCAGAGTCAGTTGGTGACTTGGAGCTGGATTAGTGGGTGGACATGGTCTGTATCTCTCCGTTCTGTGAGCTATCCTGAACTTGCAACTTAATCTGCAACCTAAAAACTAAAATAAATGCACTTCTAAAGAAGAACCTGAAACTCCTCGATTATTTGTTCGCAAGCACCCCTCTACAGACATCCATTTATCAGGTTTTATTAGACGCAGCATTGCTAAGAGCATACCATGTAGAAGATAAACTCTCCCCATACCATGTGCCAGAGAGTATATCTGTGCAGACCAAGGATAGGGATGCTTAAGGCTTCTGGGTCTGGGGAGATTGTGAATTCAAATGATACTATTCACAAGTATTCACTTGTGCCAGGCCCAGATAATTATAAAGAAAACTATTACCCAAAGATAGGGCCTGTTATATTTACACTGCAGCAATACTACTATTAAAAACGTATAAATAGATGAGTTCATGTGCTTGTGCTTTTGTGTCATTGTATGTGCTCAACTGTGTATATAACACTTTTTGATACACACCTCTGTAGTGCTGCACCTCGGTGCATCCAATGTGTAAAAGTTCCAGTTCTAACTCACAGAAAAGATTTTCCTTTAATTTGTTTTTATTAGGAGAGCATTAAAGGCAGTATGTTGTTACAGTAAAGGCAGCATGTCATTAGGTGTAAGGAAGGTCCACCTGGGTGAAATCAAAGTTGCATAGAATATGGTGGACGAGAAGGTTCCAATGAACGCCAATTGGTATCTAAGGAGTTAAATGAATTATTGTAGTGGTATGGTGTGCAGCAGGTGACCAAAGCACTGTATCATCCACAAGGCAGTGGTGCTGTGGAAAGGTTTAAACTTACCTTGATGGATTTTATAAGGATATCAGTGGCTACAGGTGGTGATTGGATAATGGCAGTGATGGAGACGGTTTTCCAATACAGGCTAGCTCCTCACACAATGACAGAAGTATCACCATTTGACTTGTTGTGGGGCAGGAACCCAATTCACATTTGTGTCCAGGATGGATGGGAAGGTTGTGTTGTGGTGTTGTTTATGTGCACAAAGAGCAGGAGAGAATTTTGAAGCAGATCAAGATGAAGAGAAAAATGACATTTGGTGATAAGAAGTCATTGAGAGCAGTACACGTGAGCCCAGGTGACCTGCTAAATATCAAATTGCCTGGCAAAGTGAAGAAGGGTGAACTGAGGTTTTCAGAAAAAATGGAGGTGGTCAAAGATCTGGGCATTTCCATCCTGGTGAACGGTGGAAGTGCATGGAGTCACAAAAGGATGGTTCTGGTGAAGGAGGAAGGTGTCAGAAATGTCAAAAATAGTCAATATAAGGAAGGGGTGTGTTAGTAGAGCATTAAACGCAGTGTGTTATTACAGTAACTGCAGTATGTCATTAGGTTTAAGGCAAGGCCAGCTGGGTGATATCACAGCTGTATTGAATGTGGTGGATGAGAGGTTTCCAGCTGGTGTCAGTTGAGTGAGGCTGTCAGAAATGAGGTTTGGGGAACAAAGAGGCGTTCTGTCTTTAGGAAATAGGACGGACATGGAAAGGACTTCCCTTCCCAGCATGCTGGGGGACTGTGGGTAGTCCTTGGGGTTCATGCGGTGCAACAGCTGGGTAATTAGCAGACCTCTTTAGGCTGCCGCCGCCCGTGCTCCGGTTCAGATAATTCCTGATTATTAGCACGGGAGGCACCGGGGGAGGATGTGAGGAGCTGGGAAGCCTGGAATGCCAGAGGTCTGTTGCGCTTCAATCCGGGCCACGGCCATGAACATGGCCAGAGGACAAAGGTGCATTTCTAAGAGCCTGGGCTGCGGCGCTGTTTAAGGAGCAGTGTTCTGCATCTTTTCGCTCCAGTCTTCAGGGTCCGGCAGAATCCTTCTTGCACTGATTCTGTTGTTCACGAAGTGTTTCCAGACAGTATGAAGCACGATATAGTTAGGTTACTTTGGTCCATGACATATTGAACCTCTGGACAGGAGTACGTGCTTTTGTGAATTCTGTTGGCTATATTTGCTTGTCGCTTCAATGTGCCCAGTAGGGCCATGAGTCTTGTGTATCATGCAAGGGAAACCCCCTTTTGTTTGAGCCAATCATGATTGTTGCAATGCTATGCTGACCAAAGAAAATACGCAAATGTTTCTTTGTACTATGTTCTGTATGGTACCTAACACTATGTTCTATGTGCCTATGTGATGTTTTGTGGGGGCAATACCCATGGGCATGTTATGTTCTTAGAAGTTACACCTTTCATTACGATGGGCATGCAATAGGTACATTTCTTGGTATTAGGAGGTCAGGTCAGGTGTCAGGATAAAGGGTACAGGTATAGGAGTAGTGGTTATTAATGGTTGTTATGTTTAGGTATCTGCATGTCATGCCTTCCCCTTCTTTCCTATGTTATTCCACCCTCTTTCCCTAGCTCCTTCTTCCCCCCATTGGCTGCCACGTGGTTTCCTGTGTATTTTCCCTTCAGGCGCCCGTGCCATCCACGGTGGGAGGGTCGATCTATTTGGCGGTCTGTGGTTCGGGAGAGGGGGTTGAGTCCCTTGTAGCCCTTTGCAATTTTGACAGAGGCTGCCGAGAGTGAGGTTGCTATTTGTTCCTTGTACTGATTAATGTACATTAAACATTTATATTGGTAAACACACAATGAGTTATCTTATTTCTTTGTGGTAACAGTTTTGTGTTAGGGAAACCATTAATTGTAAAGGACATTCCTAGAGTGGGACAACCTCCCCAAACTTGATGCCAGTCAGTAGATTGGTGCAGTGCAAGAATAGGGAATTCCAAAGCTAACACTAATGAATCTAATGCAACTATGCATTGTGCCCTTCAGAAATTCTCCCAGGAGCCAGGACCAATATTTTAAGTATTGAAAACTGGCCTGGAATGAAAGAGCCTTTTTGGGTTCACAGTTTTTTCTGAAACTCCTTTAGCCAGATCACTGTACCCAGGCTCACCACCATCCAATAGAGGCCTGTTCGACTGTGGCCTTGTACACCTAATTCTGGCACAGGCCCAAAACACTGCCTTTTACCAGCATCAGTATTTACTTTGTTTTATTTACTTATTTAATTTAAATATGTGGAGCACTTTCGCCAAACAATTGTATATGATCACAGAAAACAGTGTACAACACACTTAGACAGAAATGGGAACACCAGCCTGCGTTGCAACTAGATAGATTTGTGCATGCTAGAAATGCCAAACTTAGACGGAACATTGCATTTTAGCAATGCCACACTTAGACAGAACGGCAAATGTTAGCAATGCCTCACTTGGACGGAATTGTGAATGGTAGCAATGCCTCACTTGGATATAATTGTCAACATCAGCCTGCATAGCTTTAAGACAGAATCACAAATGCCAGCAATGCCACACTTAGACAGAAATGTGAACATTAGCCTGTGTCGCATCCGGATAGAACCGCAAATGTTAGCAATGACACACAGACGGAATTGTGAATGGTAGCAATGCCTCACTTGGATATAATTGTCAACATCACCCTGCGTAGCTTCGAGACAGAATCACAAATGCCATCAATGCCACACTTAGACAGAAATGTCAACATTAGCCTGTGTCGCATCCGGATAGAAACGTAAATGTTAGCAATGACACACTTAGACGGAATTGTGCATCTTAGCAATGCACATTTGGATGGACCTGTGCACACTGGCCTGCGCCCGATCTAGATAGAATTGTGCATGTTAGTGACGGGCCATTTTTAGACAGAATTGTGAATCTAATTCCATACTTAGATGGAATTCGAACGTCGGCCTGCGTCACATCAAGACAGAATCGCAAATGCCAGCAATGCCACACTTAGATGGAATTGGAACATCCGCCTGCATCGCTTCTAGATGTATTTGTGCATGTTAGCAAGGGCCACGCTCAGATAGAATGTGAATGATGGCAAGTGTCACACCTACATAGAATTGTGAACATTAGCCGGCGTCACATCCATTCCGCAGGACTTTCAAATCTAGCTATAACCTCCTTCTTTGTCCATTATATGGTGAAACGTAATGTATTGTGAAGCATCAGCCTCTCTCCCACTTTGCAGGATTCTCGAGACTGGGTGTGGCTTCCATTTCTGTCTATCATGTGTTAACCCCACCTATTGCAGAACCTGGGCCTCTACCCCACTGTGCCGGACTTCCAGGTC
Source organism: Ambystoma mexicanum (assembly GCF_040938575.1). Classification (NCBI taxonomy): domain Eukaryota; kingdom Metazoa; phylum Chordata; class Amphibia; order Caudata; family Ambystomatidae; genus Ambystoma; species Ambystoma mexicanum. Next base: position 1,183,049,690 of record NC_090921.1, on the reverse strand, counting down.
TAAGTATAGCCTCCATTCAGTCTACTATGGTGAGGCGTATTATACTGTGAAAACCGGGCCTCCCTGCCGCTTTGCACGACACTTGGGTCTTGGTGTGACCTACATCTTTGCCTATTGTATGGTGAAACGTAGTGCTCTGGGAGACCTGAGCTTCTCCCCACCCTGCAGGTTTCTCAAATCTAGGCACTTAGCCATACTGTGAAGGTCAACTGCGAGACATATAACCCACTAACCAAAATATGGCTCAATCTCTGCAATCTCTGCATACTTAACTCATACAAAACACACGCTTCACCACACTGCAACAACAAACAAACAACACATAAGCAGCACCAACAGCACACAAGCATTGACAACAATCCAATACTCGCACCAAAGCGCAGCACCTGGTGTATACCGAACTGAAGCTGCCAACAGGACACCACTTCTCTCACTATCCTACCCCCTCTTCTCCTTACTAACCCACCCCACCTTCTCGTTTGCTGATCTGTCTGAGAGCCTGGGGACCAATTCCGTTGGTGACAGTGAGCGGTACAAATACCTTTAACATTAACATTAACAAGAAAAGGCAGCAATTGATGATCGAGGGAGACTAACATAATTAAAAAATAAATCAAGTAACTGTGGCCAATCATCAACTCAGTAATGAAATATTGCATCCAAGACTTGCCATAAAACAGAGGAAAACATCAAGGATACTCTGGTTCATGCAATTGAAGATGCCAGGGATATTATCCTGGAGACATTGACCAAAGAAAATTATGGACAAATGCACAACTCATGGGTCATACTCCATGCAGAACATTCACTGTATGTGCACAAACAAAGTGCAGCAAAGAAGTTGATGTAGGTCTCTGATACCCTTGAAACTACAAAAATGTTCTTTATCTGATTATATATTGATGCAAGCTAATGTACGTCATCATGACAAACAGACTCATATTAAAAAGAATCATCAAACATAAGTCATGTATCAGGGCTAAAACGCTAATGGTACCATTGGTGGAACATTTTGTCAAACCTAACCATCTAAAAGACAATTTTTCTTGGACTGTATTCCTCTATATATAGGAGGTGAAGTAACCTCAATTCTACTGTATAGGGAACAGAAATGTATTTTTCAATTTAAAACAGAAAAAATTGGATTAAATGTATCTTTTTTAAATGTCTTTATTGTTTTTTGAATAAACAACAAATATACAAACACACAACATAACTGGCATATTGGCATTCCCACGGATTTCCGCTATGGGTTCATTGTCCTGGAGTTATCTAACAACCTTGTCGTCTCTGTCTGTAACTGCCTATGTGGGCAGTTTCTGCATCCCCTCTTATACTGTCTTTGGCTTAGTTGCTTGTGCACCACTGTCTTGAATCCGTCATTATTCCCGTGCCTCCTCGGGGCCTTCTCCTTCTTCTTCCTCCCCCTCTTGTCCGAATAAGTCCTGTACCAGGTAGTTCCATGCAGTAATTTTGTGTGCCGTTTCTCCCTCCCCCTTTGCACTGCTCTTATCCACACTGCGGTTTCCGCTAGTGTCCACTTCCAGAGGTCCGACCACCATGATTCAATGGTCGGGCCTTCTTTTGATTTCCAAGACATTACTATCCTTCTTTTGGCTAGTATATATATCAGGTCTTTCATCTTAGCTAGATGCGCCTTATATCTACCTCCTCTCGGGAAGAGGCCCAGCAATTACCTCTATGGGTGCTCTGCCTGTATTTGGAGTCCACTCTCTGTTATTTTGACTCGGATTCCCTCCCAAAAGATCTGTATAACTGGGCAGGTCCAAAACAAGTGCACCATGTCTGCTTCGTCGGCTGAGCATCGGGGACACTTATTAGGGTCTCCCTCGTACATTGTGTTCATCCTCTTGGGTGTGAGGAACGCCCTGTGTGTTGCGTACAACTGTGCTTGCCTGAACCTTGCATTCCTGGACACTTTCTTCGGATATCTTAGCACCCTCCTCCATTTTTGATCATTAAAGGGCATGTGGAGTTCTTCTTCCCAATGCTGTCTTATGTGTAGCTCTTGCGCACTGTTAGCTCTTAGCATCTGTTCGTATAACCTGGAGGTTGTGTGCGTTCCCTCGGATATATCATACCATGTATCCAATGCTCCTGTTGCATTCCTCTTGGTCTTCCCATTCTGGCCATCTCGTCTTGATTTTGAGGATTATTCTATTATAAAGGATGAATTGGTCTTCGTGTATATCATGCTCCTCCACCATCTCTTGAAAATCTGCCCACTTCTCCTCTCTTCTCAGGTCCCCGATTTGTGCTATGCCTTTGGCTTCCCACTGGGCCCGGTATATTGCTACTGTGTTTTTGTCCATGCCCACAAGGCCCGCAAGAGAGATTTGTGCCAAACAGGGGTCATGTGTCCCCTGTAGATTCCATGCTCTGTTCCACAGTCCCATTTCAAGGTTAAGCAAGTACGGTAGGGTCCTGGGCAAGGGTTTGTCCAGCCATGGTATTTCTCTTAGGTAATATGTTTTTAATGCTGGCTGAAAAATGGTTGTGTCGATTGTCTTTTCCTCACCCAGCCACTTGACTGTGAATTGCAGCTGCCTCGCTAAGTAGTACTTTTCAAAGTCCGGCAGCCTAATGCCTCCTTCTTCATAGTCTCTCTGTAGAGTCTTCATCGCGAGCCTGTTTCTCCCCCCTGACCATAGGAAATTCCTTGTTATTGTATTTAGTTTGGCAAAGAAGGCACTGGGAATACTGTGTGGGATATTTGTGAGATAGGATAGCAGACGTGGGAGTACCACCATTTTCAGGAGGGCCGCCCTACCCATCATCCCCAGTGGTAGTGTTCCCCAGAAGGTAATACACTTTTGTGTTTTTTCGAGGGCTGCCTGCATGTTGTGTTGATGAGTATCTGCAGTGTCATGGTGTATCTATATTCCCAGATATCGGAAGGAGTGTGGTGCCTACATTAGGCCTAGGTCTGGGAGATCTGCCTGGGGGACCTGCTTCAGACCAGCCAGGGGGAAGATCAGGGACTTCTCTTTGTTGATTGCTATACCGGAGAGTCTGGTATATGCCCCAATTGCTTCCAGGAGGCAGGGCAGGCTAGTGCACAGGTTTTCCACAAAATGCCACATGTCGTCTACGTATAACGAGATTTGGTGCAACACTCCATCTATCTCTATCCCTGTGTCTCTGTATTCTGCTCTAAGAAAAACCGCCAGCGTTTCGAGAGCCAAGATATATAACATTGATGACATTGGGCACCCATGTTTAGTTCCCCTGTGTATTCTCCAGTCTTTCGAGATATATCGTTCCATCTTCACCCCATCTCTGCGGTCCCTATACAGTAGCCTAATCCATCTAAGGAACCCTTCCCCAATGTCGAAGTGGGTGAGGACCCCTATCAGCCACCCCCAGTTCACTGAATCAAATGCTTTGACAGCGTCCAGGGACACTATTGCGCATTTCCCTTGTCTCTGGTTTGTCCTGTCTATCACGTGGTGTAGTCTACGGAGATTCCATGACATATTCCGTCCAGAAATATAGCCTGTTTGGTTCGAGTGTATCAATGTGGGAATTACTTGTTTCAGGCGGTTAACTAAAACTGCAGTGAGTATTTTGGCGTCCTTTAAATGCATCACAGATTGTGGCCTTGCTTCCTACGCTTCCCTCATTATGTTCGAAGTAATCTTCTATCACTTCTTGAAGGTGTTCCTCAAACTCTCCCTCTTCCAAAGCCTCTGCCCGGAATCGCCATGTAGGTATCGGGGCTTTCCCATGTCTATGTGCCCATGTTGCCAGTAACGGGGCGTGGTCTGAAAGTGTGCATGCTTTAATGTTAATCCCGTAAAGTCCTGCAGTGACTCAGTGCCCGTGAATATGTAGTCTATTTGTATAAATGCTCTATGGGGTGCACTATAATGTGTGCCCCCTCTCCTACCTCCATGTACCTGTCTCCAGACGTCCACCAGCTGTAGACGGTCGAGGGCTTTATGCAGTTCCTTGGCAGGGGGTGCTGTTTTCTTGTGCTTGTCATCCGAACTATCAAGGAGTGGGTCCAAGGTGCAATTGAAGTCTCTGGCCCAGATAAACGTTGCCTCTCTGTAGTAGGCCAGTTTACGTGCTAATTTCTTGAAAAATTCCGTCACATCGTGGTTCGGAGCATAGGTGTTGATTAGGCACACTTCTTTGTTCTCCAGCATGCCATGCACTAGCACTAGTCTCCCTTCTGAGTCAGTTTCCTGTTTTACGAGCTGGAATGGCACGCCTGGGGTGATCCATATTAGTCTCCTCGAGCATAGTTTGAGTATGTGGCACTGTATACCTACCTTCCCGATTTCTGGTTGACTTTGGTCTGTTTCGCCGGTGTCAGATGCGTCTCCTAGAGCATTGCTATCTTGACCTTCATCTTGTTCAGTTCCAGGTTGCTATTATTAACTCATTAAGGGCCATGTGCACTTATTGTTCCGGCTCTGTCGTCCCATAGCCTTGTGCTTGTCCACTTTCTCTTGCTTTTACTCTTTCTGGTGCTACTTGAAGTCATCCCTACAGGGCTCTCTTCCCCTGTACCTTACGGTCGTGTCTCCAGGATTGTTGCTGTATGCTGTACCGTCACTTCGTACTGGGATTTCCCCATTATAGTCTTTGTTGTTCCCTCTGCTACCAATGCCTTTTACCAACCATTCACTCAAGTCAATAACCCAAACCACAACTAAAAAACTAACGCGCAGCCACCCCCCCCCCCCCCCCCGCTCGGGCCTCCCCGCTTCTCTTGCTGTGCTCCTCTAGGTGAAGCAGACTCGCTGCAGCGTGATGCCTTAAAACTGCCATCCGAACTAGCATTATGCTCTTTCCTGGGGCTTGGTTCTTCTCGGCTGACGCGGCTGGCTAGGGCTGGTCGCTCCTTTGTTTTCTTTTTTCTTTTCCTGGCTTTATTTATTTATTTGATGCTTGGCATCATTATTCCTGGCTATCTGCGGATCCCTTCACCGGGGCTGATCCCCTCCGTTATAGGCATTTCTCTGCCCTAGCTGGGGGACTCCTTGTGCATCCATCCATGCGTGGGCCTCTTCCGTGGATTCAAAGAAGCATGTTTTCCCTTTGTGTATCACCTTCAGTTTGGCCGGGAAGAAGAGCATGTATCGTACGTCCGCTCTTCTGAGATGTTCTTTTGTGGGGCCAAACTGCGCTCTTTGTTCTTGGACCGTGGCTGTATTTTCCGGGTATATCGTGATCCTGGAGGAGTTCCTAGTGATCACTCCCCCTCCCCTTGAGAATGCCAGTATCCTTTTTCTGTCTTTAAAGTTCATAATCTTGGCGATTATCGCCCTCGGAGGGGCACCCGGCTGAGGTCTCCTAGATAGAGCTATATGCGCCCGTTCCACCACAAAGCTCTGGGACAGTGTCCTGGTTCCGTTCTCCTGTAGAAGCATGTTTTTCACATATTCTATGGGGTAATTGCCCTCCTCACCCTCCGGAACTCCAATTATGCGGATATTGTTCCTCCTCACCCTGCCCTCCGCATCTTCTACTCTTCGTTCTAGGATCTTGACTTTCTGCAGCATTTCTGACATTTGTGTCCACGTGACGGTGAAGTCTGCAGTGTTTTGTTGTACCTGCTGCTCCATTGTTGTTACTCTGTTCATCATGTTCCTTACCTCCTGGCGAAGGAGGCCCACATCCACCATGACTGTATCTAGTTTATGTTCTAAAGATGCTTTCAGGGCACTTATAGCTATGTCCATCTTGTTTTCGAGGGACGTCTTTAAGGAGACAATCGCCTCCAGGATCTGTCCATCCTTTCCGTTTTCTAGTTGGTGTGGGGTGTTCATCCCCGCCATTGCTGTTTCCGGTGGATTTTTGCTGCTTGTTCCCCGATGTCTTGGCAAAAGTGCCCATACTGACTTGTTTGGTTTTCCCTTCTGTTTTCTTGTTGGACATTGTTAATGTGCAGGCGTGAGGTACAGTTCTGCTCCTGCGCCTTTCACGTGTGGCCTGTTGTCAGGATCCGTGCGGAGTCGGGTCCTGCTTGAGTATGGGGAGCTGATGCCTGGTCTCTATATGTCTGGCTTATTGTGGTCCTTCGGTCTCCCTCTCATTGCTCTCCCCCAGGCTTATATTCTAAATGTATGTTAGTTCAACCACTGCTACCTCATGGCGCAGTTCTTCGGTAGGTGATTGGGGTCTGTGGTTCGTGCTGTGCACCTTCTCTTTGGGCTTGTGTGTCAGGAACCCACTTCTTCTGCAGTATCTGTGGAGGGCCTTGGCCTAGTTTCCTGTGTTTTTATGGTGGTTCTTACTTTCTGTTCGCCCCACTCCTCCAGTCAACAGTGCTTCCCGAGGGGTTCCCTTTGTTTCTTGGTGTTTCTATGTGTCTCAGGGTGGGGTGGGCACTTTGGGGTAATCTCTTCACCTCCTGTGCTGCTGGGTTATGATTGCTTCTCTGGAGAGGAGGGCCTCCGCCTAGTTTGCCGCCTTTTTATGGTGGTTCTCACTCTCTGTTCGCCCCACTCCTCCAGTCAACAGTGCTCCCTGGGGGTTCTCTTTGTTCCTGGATGTTTCGGTGTGCCTCAGGGTGGAGTGGGCACTTCCCGGCAATCTCGTCACTCCCTGTGCTGCTGGGCTATGGTTGTTTCTCTAGAGTGGAGGGACTCGGCCTAGTTTGCCACGTTTTTTGGTGGTTCTCACTCTCTGTTCGCCCCACTCCTCCAGTCAACAGTGCTCCCCTGGGGGTTCCCTTTGTTCCTGGGTGTTTCTGTGGGCCTCCAGGTGGGGTGGGCACTTCCCGGCGATCTCCTCACCTCCTGTGCTGCTGGGCTATAATTGTTTCTCTACAGTGGAGGGCCTCGGCCTAGTTTGCCCCGTTTTTTGGTGGTTCTCAATCTCTGTTTGCCCGCTCATCCAGTCAACACTGCTCCCGTGGGGGTCCCCTTTGTTTCTGGGTGTTTCTGTGTGGCTCAGGTGGGTGGACACCTTCCGGCAATCTCCTCACCTCCTGTGCTGCTGGGCTATGATTGTTTCTCTGGAGCGGGACCCGCTCTGCCTCGGCTGCCTCCTTCTGTGTCCTGCCTTCCGCGTCCTTATGGGACCGCTCCGCCTGCCGGTTCACAGCTGCTTCAAGGTAGGGAAGGAGCGGAGGGGCACCCCAGCCCCTCCCCACTGGCTCTTGTCTGTAGCATGGGTCAGGGATGTCCTGCCCTGTTTGCGGGGCAGGGAGGGCACCGGGGGGGTGCCTCCGGTCCTCCCCGCCAGCTCACAGTACACGATGCGGATCAGGGGCACCCTGCCTTCGTGCGTGTGGGCTCCGCGCTGGTGAGCGGGGCTCTCTGGGTTCCTCCTGCGCCTCGGCTCCCATGGCGGTCATCCAGGTCCTGGTCTCACCGTCACGCTCCCTCTTCCGTGTCCACTCATCCACCGCAGGTGTTCTCTACCGCCCTCTCTGCAGCTGGATTCGTGGCTCCGTCCAGCGGCTCCCTCCTTCACCTCCCATTACGGGTCGCCTCACAGCAGAGGTCCTCTCAGCAGGCCGCCATCTTGCTTCCCATGGTCGGTGAGTTCTATGGTTGTTTTTGCCTCGATCCATGGTCCGTTTTTTTCTGAGAATCGGATCGAGTGGTCAGTAGATGTTCTGTCGCCTTCAAGTAAAGTTTGGGGTGAATGAAGTCAGTTTTTAAAGGATCGTACACAGGATCATGTAGGAGCTTCTAGCTAACGCGTCCTAACGCATGGCCGCTTAGCCACACCCCCAAATCCAGTGGCATTTTGTATCCACTATATGACTAGTTGTTTCATGTCACCTTATGTAGCATGTTTGACTTGTTATAGTCCTCATGATTGATTTGTTTTAACCTATGTTTTATTTGATCATCTTCTTCTTACAGGTATAGGTCTGAACAAGTAATAATATAAAAGAAAAGGATTGTTTTATGTTAAATAACCTTCATTTTAGCACCAACATAGAGCTCTGACATATCTATCAACACAATATGCCCATGGGAATTTGTTTACGGTAATACACATCATTTGTACCGTGCAGTCTTAAGTGAAGTTGATTTGTCGAAAGAATAGCATTAGTCGAATGGACAGTAGTTGGCAGATATAGTAAAATAATGCGTACAATGGTTTATACAAGGGGGCACATTAATGCACATATAATCAGTTGTTTCACCTCAGTAACTGATTAATCTGCTGATGTGGTATGATGGATGAGAAAACATAATACATTCCACTTTACAAATACATAGGCCCTCATTACAAGTCAGGCGGTGGACCATGGTGCTATTAGCACCATGGTCCATGCCGGATTCCGCCATGGTGGATGTCAGAATTACCGCTCCATTCGAAGGTGAGTGGGGCGGTAATTCCCCATTCACCATTTGCCCTTCCCCATTCCCATTTTTGCCCCATAGGGCATAATGGGGATGGGGAAGGCGCCAATTACGGCACCGTAAATTACGGTGCCGTAATTAGCACCAAGGTCGCTTAGCGCCTTGGACTTTAACGCCCGCAAAAAGCAGGCGTTAAAGTGTGAATCAGGTGTTAAGGGTTTAACGGCGCTGACGCTCTTTATGGCGCCGTTAACCCCTTAACGCCTGACTTGTAATGAGGGCCATAGAGTTCTCAATAAATTGATAAATTACTCTGTGTTAGGGAGAATTCTCAGAAATGTGTTAAATCCTCTGAACCTTGGAGACCCGCAGCAACTTTGCTGGATTTTGAGAACTATATGTTTTAACCTGGAGAGAGTGAGATCCATTTTTCCCACTCACTCATGTATTTCAATGTGATTTTGAACACTGTGTTTCTTTTGGTTATGGAGTCTGACAAACTCCATAGGCATCATCTTTTACATTGTGTCACAGCATCTTCAGTGCAGTGGTACAGGGAAGTCTTTCAGATTTCCCCAAGGTTTAAATACCTTCTCTTGGATAAACTACTGTTTCCAAGAGCAGTAAAGTGAAATTGACTTTACTTACATTTGTAACTTTCTAGACCCAGCACACACTATCTTGCAATAGGGTGCTGGAGGGGTTACTTTGTATCCACTTAGTCTAGCTTTTCATGTAACATTTTTGTTACCCTTCCCTCAATGAATGGCTGGTGGCAGTGGTTTAATTTTAACTACCATGGTGTGCTTTTACCGCAGGCTTTGTTCGCAGCTGTGGTAGAGCACCTAAGGGTGCCATTATTGTCAAAATGGCCCCAGCCTTCTTTTTTCGCCAATTATTTGTGGGAAGGTCCTTCTTGAGATTTACTCTGCACGCCAAACCAGATTTGGTCCCTTTTTTTTTATTTCCTTTGGTGGGATTCACGAGTGAAGCCTGCCTCGGGCTCAGGGTGACTGGCAGGGGCAAGAAGAAAGGGAGGTGCCCAAAACTCTCTGTGCTTAGTCTCTTAGGAGACAGGAATGAACTCTTAGGTGATTGGCCAGATGGCTGTCGGGCAAGTTCAGCCACCCTGTTGGGTGACTGACAGCTAGGCTGTAATGAATGGAGAAACCTGCATAAAAGAATAGGCTTTTTGGCTTGGAAGGCAGAGTCGACCACTCGAGGAAGGAATCCAAAGAAGAACTTGGAAGAGATGCCTGCTGCCACTCCTGGACCATTGGCTTTCCCGGTGAAGCCCTGCTGCAGTGCTGAAGCTCTGAATTCGTCTCGACTAGAGAAGCCCTGCAAGGACCTCTTCTCCCCTTGAGTTGGTGGGACCAATCAACTCCAAAGTAAACCACCTGGACATCCTCTTGAAGTTGGCTGAATTTCCACTGCATTCTCTGATGGAACCGTATAGCCAGGGAGAGGAACACCCGATCATGTGCATTGCTTTTAAGATGGCCATGAGCTCCAGAAAGATCCTCCGGACTCCCTGGAAGCAGGACTGACTGAGCCTGAGCCACCTCAACAGAGTTCTGGACCCCAGATTCAAGGAAAGCCCATCTCGACAGCCATGAACTGTGGTGTTGCTATTTGCGGTAGACGCGAGGAGCTGAAACACTGACGTTACACTTGTTTGAAGATTGCCGGTTGCAGTCGGTGACCGTCCCTCTGCAGTGCAGGAGTCCCCAAAAGTTCTCCCTCTTGTCCCCACAAGTGAGGCCCAGGAACACCAGGATCTGTAGTGCTGCACAGGAACAGAAACCATCTGCTGCACTTTTCTTCAACCTAAAGGTGCTGTACAGTCTCAGAGAATTTACCTCTTGTTGTGCCACCTTGCTTGTTCTCAGTTGAGACTTGTCTTGGTGCTCAATTAGAATTGCTTGCATCTTCTACTACTCACAGTCCTAACAGCTTGGGACCCTACTTTTGATTCTTCTTTTTCTACAAATATTTCTAAAACATTGTGCAAGACTTTTACGTACCTGCAAGAAGTGCTTCAGTTCACCTTGACTTTTGCTAACTAAACATTGGCTGGCCTGGCTCCCTTAATTACTCTTCTCTCCTCAGTTAACTGACTTACTAACTTGCATTGTTTTTTTTTTTAAATACTTACCGCATTAAGAATAATTTAGTGAACACTTGTCTTATTCTGAAACCTCTTTTCTTTGACACTCCTCCCAATAATATTTTAAATGCAACAGTGATATATTAATGTGCCCAGCACCCTAACTATTGAAATCACCTGAGGGTGTAAGTAATGTCTGTGGGCCATCCCAAATGGGTATTTACTGATTTAAAAAACTAAGAGTGAGTATTTTGAAGTATATTTGTGTGTTGTTTTACATTGCTCCCTCCTGAAGAAGGCTTATTCTAACTGACTGTTAAATAGATTAATCATTGTTTAATCAAGAAACATTGTTTGTGAGAGTTTATTTGGATATTTGTTACTGTGAATCTCTTTGTAACTCCTCTACAGCTCACATTGACCTCTCTTGAGGTAAGCTTGGTTGCTCAATACACTACCAACCTATGAAGTACAGAATTATACCAAAGGTTGGGTTCCTATTGCCAGGAGATCAAGGATGTTGCAGTGCACCCAAAGGGTACTGCATTCAATCTTGCCTAACACTCTGTGTGCTACAATTTGTAGGAAAACATCATAATTGTTTAGTGCAGAGCAAAGTTCAAGATGCTGGGGTTAATGGACTGATACTTTCTTCCATGCGCAATAGTAGACAGCAGATAGAAAAGGAACATTTTATGTTAAATAACACATTTCAATTTACATATACATAAGGTTCTCCATAAATTCAGAAATGACTCCATTTGCTACAATTTGTATGAAAACATCATAATTGTATAGCGCAGAGCACAGTTCAGGACACCGTGGTTAATGGAATGATACATACTGACATATGAAATACTAGACAGCAGAAACGTTGCATGTGTCCATTTGACATCATACACATAAGATCATATTGACACACATCAAACGTAGGCAAAATGGTGGCCGCCACTCGATGTCGTGACACGCCAAACAGTAGTGGCTGAAACAGAGACAACAGCTAAAAAGGTATGGATAGTATATCCTTCGGCCTTCTCATCCTGTTTTAAATAGGATACCCTTTGAAATATCAACATAATGATGGGCCGTATTTTATTTTTATTTATTATATAGGGACTAGCCTTTAAACCATCCGTATTTGGTTCTCAATGAGCAATTGAAATCTATCCTCACTGAGGGAACAAGCATACACCTGTAAACCTTGTGCACCTAAAATAAGGCATATGCATGTCTGATCATTTATTTGGCTACTTAGAAACTAACAGGAATGAATCTGTTCTGGCAGAATTCCTCTGTTATTATCCAAAGTTATCTATGCTCTGAGTGTATTTCTATAGTTCCCTCTTTTTGGAAAAATGGAACAAGAGCGATGAGAGGCACCATTAGTGTTTCTTTGCCCCAAGACTTTTTCAACACATCTACTTTCTGGTCTTGACGAATGCAACATAGCGAAAGTATGTTGCAGAAACCGGTAGACCTGACCTTGATGGGATATACTTTAGTTTTAATTGAGTTTGTGCAATTGTTGCATACGCACACTCAGGTGTGTGTGTGTTCTTAATACATTCATTATTAAAAATGTGTTGTGGACCACTCTATCCTTTTAGATAGGAGGCACATCACCAGAAACTAAAGGCATAATCTCACACTAGGGATAGCGTAGTTAATCCTGAGGGACAACACTAGTGATGTTTGCACTTGGATGAATGTAACAAGGCTCTCCCTTTTCTGGTGGTACTGCACCTAATTCTGGCGGAGGCCCAAAACACCACCTAATACAATCATTGGTATTTACTATGTTTTATTGATCTATTTAAATGTGTAGAGCACATTCACCAAACAGTTGTGTATGATTGCAAAAAACAGTGTGCAACAAACAAAGTAAGGAGGAAAGTGATGATCAGGGGAGAATAGGAAAGAGTTAAGGGTAGAATGGGCGGAAGCCTGAAAGGAGTAGCAACGTGTGGGAGCAAGCAAGAGCAAAGAAAGAAAGTGGGATTGAGCACACAGAGCGCAAGGAAGTGCTAGAAGAAACTGAGACACCGAGTGAGAGGATTAGAGGAGAAGAGTGTGTGGCAAAAGTGGAAAGCTAACAAGGGGCTAGACCACTGGCCCGTTTATAAAGAAGGCCCCAGTAACGATAATGGAGAGGGACAGGAAATAGAAGCCATTTAAGAGAAAAAAAGGGAGGGGGCGGGAAAATAGATTCAAAGTAGAGGGCAGAGAGGTAAAACATAGGTGGGAAGATCAACAAAGAGGGATTAACAATATTCAAGACAGAATCAAGTTAAGAAAAAGTGTTCCAGGCCTTGACTTACAAATCATCTCCCAATGGAGTTTCCCCGTAGGAAAAGGCTTTTGTAAATCAAGCCCTTAGTGCCTAGGAAGCTGTGGAGTGGGTGGATTGTGCAAATAATAAACGTTGAAAGGCGCAGCTACGAGCAAGCAAAGAAATCAGCAATGAAAATTAGAGGAAGAGGTCGGAAAAATCCACTAAGGTTGTGATCCAAGGGAGAAAGGTAGAGGCAAAGCGGGCAGTAGGGGGATGGGTACTATTTGAGGAGAAGGCAGTGTAATGAGTGTAAGGCATAGGGGAAATGCTGATTTGGTTTTGTGATGAGTATATGAGAAAAGATTTAGATACTGCCCACTTTTTGATTGCAAAAAGACAATAAGAAAAGGATGAGTGCTGTTGGTCAGTGAAATAATACAAGGAGAAGAACATATGAGAATTGGCAGCCTACAAATTCAAGCTAGTGATGTGAAGGTGGAAAAGAAGAGGGCAGAACATTTTACAGCACTAAAACATAGTGGTTCTATAACACACTTAACACCAAAGAGGTTCCTAAGTGCGGACCAGGGATTCAAAGCTGTGTTGGTCTGTCTTGATTCTAAGACAAGCGTGTTGCCACTGAGCTATACTACCCATGCCTAAAGCTAGAAACCATGAGATTTTACTTTTTCAGCAGAGGATCAAGGTTAGTTATTTGGTAATGACACAGTGACCCTGTGTGCTGCTTTCAGCAAAAGCATTGGGGTAAAATGCAGCAGACCAATTGGAAAGAGCTTAGGACAGATTGAGCAATCGAGACAGATTGTGTAGAGTCCACATGTTAAAGCAACTGAAAAAGTAAAGAATAGGTTGGCTTTGGAACCCTCATCTGCATGCATGCATGCACATATATTTACTTGGCAACCGACCTTATTTCCTGAAACGGAAGCATAGATATTTTCTTCTTAATTGCTGCAACCACAGTAATGTATGAGATGAGTAAACACATTTTCCTGATTTTGATTATGGGAACTTACGGCAAAAGGTGTCTGTTCTCCAGGGTTGAATGTTGATGCCCACAGCCTGGCACGCGGTTGTGTAGGCTTGAAGACTCTTACAGAGGATATCCTGATCTCCATTAACGGCACACATGTCATAGGCACAGAAGGACAAAAAGTTTGTAGGTATGACTATAGGAAGACACTGTTTAAATGGACCGTTTGGATCTCTAATCTTGCCACACTGATCGAGTGTGATGTAGTTAGCTATAATGACTGCGCTACATGTGGGGCAACTTGTCCCACAGCCATTGGTGCACTGGATATTACTCTCATTCTTTTTCCATGATGTTCCAAAATCATCCACGCTTTTGACTACTTGGCCACTGGGCAGCATGAAGTCGTCTCTCTCATCATCATTGAAGTTGCCACAGAGGCCACACATGTGTCCGCTGTAGGTGCTGGGGACCTCCACTTGCGCATAGTACTGCGCATCATAAAGGACTGTTAGGCCAAAGTCTGTGTAGACAACAATATTGATCCCTTCTTGGTTGATCCAGATTCCTTCACCTTCCAGTATTAATGGAAGAATGTGCATTTCATTGTCAACCTGCAATACAGGGATTGGAAAAGATAAGAATGAAGTAAACAGGGGTGTGGAATTAAGCATTCAAATAAAAAAAAAAAACAGATTGCCTTGTACATGTCATTGCTCTTCTCCCTACACATTCTGCTCACATGACCTTGAGAGAACCTTTGTTTTCTGAGTATTCTCTAACCCATATTTTAACATTTTTGGTGTAACACCTTCTCTGTTTGGACACTGGAGTGCCAGTACCCTTGCAGCAAACCCCACTCTTGCCCCGTAGTCCTTTGGAACACTATGCAAATGATCCCCCACGGTCAGAAACCGATGAGTACACGTGGACACAACAGTAGCTTACAGACAAGCAATGCACTTTTCTTGATCCCTGCAAAATGCCCATCAATGCATCTGTAACACTGCTGCTGAGACTCCCATCAGTATGTTTTGAAAAAACAGTCTTGTGTATACAATTGAAATTTTTAAATGTGCATTTAAAAGGGTATGGAGTAACATGACTTGCCTGTAAAGCAGCCGGAATCCAATTTGACTATTTGGCACAGTAACATTTTAGATAGGTAAAATACTCCTCATCAATATCGATGAAAGCCATACCACTAAAAGTGCATTTCTGTGCAAGGGCATCCCTTCAAAAATACACATGTTCAGCATTATTTCTAGTTAGGTATAAAGTACACTTAGTGAACCAGGGCAGATAACAAGTACATGCCCTAGCCATCTCTGTAATTAGGATTGTCTTTGGTTAGGGTGTTAAAAGGGAAGAGGAATTCGAGCAGTTCAATGCTCCTGTGCATTTATACACACCTAACATAAATCAAGCGGTATTGCTGACTGCCATGTATGTAAAAGGAGCCTGGCATTACAGTGAAAGCCTCGGGCATCATAATTCTGTGGGCTGAACTTATGGTGTATAATCGGGATCGAGCTGGGGTAAGAGGCAGGACTGGCTTCATTCAGTCCCCTAGTTGGCAGGCATTGACAGAAAATACCATCCAAATGGCACAAAACCTAATTGCTGTTGTTGGGTAGGGAGCAGCCCCGTTCCACCCCCCCTAAGCGCTGTGGAGTGAAGTGATATTCATTCAAAGCACTATGATCGGTTAGGGGAGGGGTGCAGTGAAAAGACCACCTCCCAATACAAAGGACCCCATTTCAACATAATCAAATATTATCAACCGACATAGTGTAGCATGGGGCGTGAGCCAACATTGTCATTTCGCGGCACGTTTGAAGACGCTGGTTGGCTCAGCGGTATGAAGTGATCCCTAAGAAACAAGGGGGTAATTGTGTGTGAACAGTGAGTGTGTTATTTATGCATGTGTATTGTTTAATTTGACTTGTCTGATTCGATCAGTTAGCCAAGCAGTAAGTGCTGCCTTAGTTGATACACTTGCCATCTCCGCAGTATTGTGTCAGATTTGATTTTCTTGCAAGCTGTGACTTTTATTTCCATTGCCCACCTAGGCATCCCTCACATTTTTCTGAGCCTGAATTCACGTATTTCTCTCCAGCCTTTCCAGTAGAGTGAAGCAGCACTTGCTACTTGTAGTTCGAAGGATCTTCATTTCCCAGCTAAACCAGCCTACTTCAATAGTCAGCGGCTAGTTTGAAGAGACCGGTTGGTGTCGGTTAGCACTGGGGATGCTCATCATACCCACAGGTACTGTTTACTTTTCTCCTTCCCGTACCAACTTTGTCAAATATTGTCCTTAGAGGACTTGCACCAATGGTCCCACAACCACACATGGAACACAGAGTAAGTTAATTTCTTCCTTGGCACCCAGTGCACGAAAGACGACTATTGGGCTGTTAGGGCAGCCCATTAGGGCTCATGCTATTGTTCAATTGCCATCTACTGCTGACAAGTTAGGTCAGCGTCCACAGGATGGGCCACTCCATTTTTCTCTTCTCAACACTAGATCCCGCCTGCTCCATGGGGCCGAAATTGAGGACCTTCTATCTCATGAGGCTCCGGATTTTTTGATGATTACCGAATCAATGAGTCTACCCCCTCGGAGGCCACCCTAGTTTCCTCATTACATTATAATCTCTTTCGGTGTGATAGGCAGTGCAAAAAGGGTGGAGTGGCTACAATCTGCTGTAAAAGATTCTTGGATTGCTATGTGCTCACTTGGGACGCTCCGGATGACTGTGAGTGCTTAGCGTTAAAAATAATAATAAACCATAAAGTCTCCATTACAATACTTGCGCTGTACCGGCCACAGAGAGTTATGCCCTCGTTTGAGGAACAATCAATTGGTTTTCTAAACAAACTTAGCACCCCCATCATCAATCTTGGCGAACCATGTGACAAACCAACCACCTCCCTGCTAGCAGCAGTAGGCTTTATAGGAGATTCCCAGGCAGTGAGTAAACCCACACACATCGCTGGTCACACTCTTGACTGGATTCTCTCACACTGCCTGCTGATGTCTGACATCTCCATCCAAGCGTGCCCTTGGTCGGATCACTTTCTTGTATCGTCTCTTGTTCATCCTCCTGCCCCTCCTATGAGAATCAATGTTAATTATACCACGACTTCAAGAAACCTAAAAGAAAGTTGTCGCTGAGAATCTTTTACCCATTCTCAAAACTAAGCTCATTGGGCTTTAAATATTTGACAATGCCTCCAACTTGACCTTCTTTCTTGTGGACAATTCAAATAAAGCAGTCAACTCTCTTGCCCCCCTTCAAACTAGAGTTATCAAACCAGT
This sequence comes from Ambystoma mexicanum, assembly GCF_040938575.1. Taxonomy (NCBI): domain Eukaryota; kingdom Metazoa; phylum Chordata; class Amphibia; order Caudata; family Ambystomatidae; genus Ambystoma; species Ambystoma mexicanum. The sequence goes on along the minus strand of NC_090921.1, from coordinate 1,183,032,695 downwards.
CTCTTCTTAGAACTCCTGGTTTAACAAAGACATACTGGAGCGGAAACACTCCAAAAGGGGAGCATAAGAAACTTTTAAATCTCCTTCGCCACTTACGCTTGCCCTGTACAAACAAGCCACACAACATCTTAAGACAGGTATTATAGCGGCTAAAACCACCACCTTCAATAATAGGATCTCTCAGGCCAAGTCTAGCTCCAAGGAGCTCTTCACACTTTTGAAGGAATTTGAAGGCAAGTCAATGGTGGGACCGACCCCCACCACGGATTCACAGTGGTGTCAGGTACTCCACAATGAATTCAAGCAAACAATCCTTAAACATCAGGATGCCATCTGTGCCCATAGAAAGACCATCCCTTCTTCTGGGGTGAATGTATCCATCCCTGGGCTGAATCCTAAGCCCACCACAGCCTCTAAGATTAACAAGTTCACTTTCTCTCCCTGCTCTGAGGTTGATGTCTCCCAAATCATAAACTCCTTGAAACCAACCACCTGCCATGGAGACATCTGTCCTTCAAGGGTGTTTAAAGACTGCTCGGAAATTCTAGTCCCTTGTGTTAGTACATTTTTGAATTTATCCTTTGTTGAAGGCCTGGTACCTCAATTACTGAAGGAGGCCTGCAGCACGCCACTTCTCAAAAATAGCAGCCTCGATCCTTTTAACGATGGGAATTATCATCCCATCACAAACGTCCCATTTCTGTTGAAAGTGTTGGACCATGCAGCAGCCTTACAATTTCAGGGCTACAACGAGAAAATCAATGTCCTCACCAGTCTGCCTTTAGAGCCAGACATGTCACGGATACTGCCCTTCTCGATTTGAAATCCAACCTTTCTCTTATCCTGGACGACAGGCACCCCGCCATGATGATGCTGCTTGACCTTTCCGCAGCCTTTGACCTCGTGGATCACTCCCTGTTGGTCGCTAGGCTGTGAGGGGTAACATGCTGCTCCGGGGTGACAGTTCGGTGGGTCGCATCCTTTCTGGGACCCCACAATTCCAGAGTCACTGTGGACGAGGTGGCTTCCACTGCTGAGGCAATTTCCTGTGGGGTACCACAGGGACCTTATATTTTGCGGACTCTTTTTAACATTTACACTCTGTCCTTCCTGGCACTTCTTGATGACCTGGGTGTGCAATATGACAACTATGTTGATGACACCCAGGTTGTCCTGAAGCTCTCAGGTATCCATACACAAGACACAGCAACCATTAGCGTGGTCTATGGCACCATCCAGGTTCCGATGGCAACCAATGCATTGGTTCTGAACAAAGATAAAGCTGAGCTCTTGAAATTTTGCCAAGGGGCCTTGGCTGAAAAAGCCATCTGCCAACTTCCAAAGCTTTAACATAGCTGGATCCACCATCCCAGTTGCAAAAAGTGTTAAAACCCTAGGGGTTATGCTCGACACTGAACTCACCATGAAGCCCCATGTAGCCTTTCTTCAAGCATGTTGTGGTTATATTAATAAACTTCTCAGTCACATCCGTCCATTCTTGTCCCCTGGGAACATGTCGCTCCTTGCATCAGCATTGGTTAATTAACGCATGGATTACTGTAACAGCCTGCTTCTGGGCACCTCCCAGGCAAACCTAGCAGCACTCTAGGTGATTCAAAATGGGGCAGTCCGGGCCACTAAGTGTCTAGCCAGACGAGATCACATTACCCATTGTTAGGCAGAATCCCGTGCAGTGCCCTTTGGGACCACTACACACAATTAAGACTACAGGTGGTGATACAAGTTTTACCTTTGGTACAAGCCTGTACTACTATGTCATAGTGGTAGCAGTGGCGGAGCAGCCAGGCTTATCTCAAGAGTATATGAGCAGTAGCAGAGACTACACAAAGGGACCACAATTACTGTGACTCAAGCAAACACGGACTCAAGGTTTCAGGTAAAAAATATAAGTACATCTATTTTTAAACCATTCTTTATAAACACAACACTTCTATTAAACCTCGATAAAAACCACACGTTAAATAAACTACAACTAACCAATTCACTTTGCCCAGTAAGTCTCAAGGTACCCAGTGTTGGAATGAACCGGTGTTAGGCACAAAAACACGTTACCGCGGATACGATTGCGATCACTTTTTGACAGTTCGGTCTACTAAACAAACGCATATCCGTGACATGAAATGCTACTGGGTCAAAAACAAACTTAGCACCTGAGATACCCAGAGGGAGTTGGAGGCAAAATTCACAGGCAATATTTTGGTTAGGCAGGCAGAATCAAGAAACACTCAGAGACAGGAGTTCAAAAGTCAAAGGGCCGGAGCCAGGGTCGAAAGACACCGGGGCCAGTTGCCGAAGATCACACGGTCTAACAGTTCACGATTCAACAGTACTTCGATATTGTCAATGTTCGGAAGCAAAAGTTATAAGAAGGAGGGAAGACAAGGTCAAGCCTTGGAAATGAAGAAAAAGGGATTCACCCAGTTTACTCAACAGAACACAGTACCTTGTTCCAATGGTGCAGCTGGTGCCCTGGCAGTTGTTCCTGTTGGTTTCCCGCAGACCCACGATTGCTGGAGCTTCGTCGAGAAGGAGGACGTCTGAAGGGGGTCTGCACCACACAGGGATGAGGCCGGCAGCAGCAACACGGAATAAAAGGTGCGCTCCTTAAAAATAGGAGAGGCTCTTCAGGTGGCTATCCGGGCCACTACAGCAGTGTGCAGCAATTTCGTCCATGGAAGAGGATCCTCTGGCTGTAGAAGATGAGCTGGTTATCCCCACCAAGCTCAAGGGAAGAAGACTCCGGACTTGATCTTCTCTGAGTCGTTGAAGGGCAGATAGCTCAGGACTGCAGCAGGGCTTCTCCGGGACGGGGTAGTTGCAGCAGCCGTCGTTCTCTCCACTTATCTTCGGTTCCTTGTAGTTCCAGTGGCGACTCTCTGACTTCTAGCCCAAGAGACCTGCCTTTTATGTGAAAAACCACCCTTCATGCAGCCTGGCTGTCAATCACCCAGCAGGGGGGTTGTCCAGCCCGGACAACTACCCTGGCCAATCATGACAAAGTGCGACTTGGGTTTCCTAGGATACCCTGTGCAGGGGGTGACTACACCCCTCCCTCACATTCAGCCCACCACGACACCCAGGTGCCTTGAGCAGGGCTTCTGGGCAGAAGCCCGCCAAAAGACAGTGAACAAAGAAGGCGAACCTAGTTTGGCACGTAAAGTAAAACACAAGACGGACTTTAACAAAAAGAAATGGCAAATAAACCAAACCGGAGCCAAGAGAAAGAAGATTTGGTCAAGCGGGTTTATGTTCCAGGCTAATATAATAGCCAAGAACAGTACCACGTTTATCTAATATAATTGCGGTAGAAAAGTTAGGGTAGATACCACTGCCACCAGCCAAGTCTAAATGTTAAAAGAGCAAAACAATGCTCTAGGAGGTATTGGTAGATTGGCTAAGTAAAGTTAATGGTAACTTTACCCTTTTCTGGGGGACAGTAGTCGCCTCAGAAATGGAGTCGAGGGAAGTCGCAAAGACAACTCTGTGCCACGGCACTGAAGGTGCTGTGTGACACACACAAAGAAGGGGGCTACTGAAGTGGTGTACTTCAGAGTCCACAATCACAAAAACAGATGGAAACTCATAGCAAAACACAGGTAAGAGTGGGGGAAAAGCTCTCACTCTTACCAAGTGGAAAAAAAAACTCCAGAAGTCCAGCAAAGCTGTTGGGGGACTCAATAGGTGAGGGAAATTAGCCATACATGAGAATTCTCCCTAACACTCAAGCAAGGAGGGAGCTTTACTGGCTCCCTGTGAAAAATCGGGTTACCCACAAGGCCCTGAGGCGGAGTCATAAATGCTTGAACCTCCAAGCCCCTGCCTATCTCTGCAAACGCACCAGGGTTTACCAACCTGGCCGCTCGCTTCGATCTGCCAATAAGGCCAGCCTCCAACAACCCAAATTCAAACTGAAAGGGTTTGGTAGCAACTCCTTTGATGTTCAGGTCCCCTGGCTTGGAATGTACTTCCTCCCGACCTGAGAAAGATCATTTCTCTAACGGACTTCAAGAAAAAAATCTAAACTCACCTTTTTAACCTGGCATAACAGAACTTCCCTTTCTGATCTGTCTGACCCCATCTGTGTTTTTATGTGTGCCCTGAGACCTATGGGTGAGCGGCCCGTGATATAAATTAAAATAAATACATAGATGTTAGTATTAAAGAGACAAGGCTGGCGCAGTGAATGCCAAATCACATGCACTATGCCCAAATTACGAAATATGGGAAATCTCCAGCCATGCCTGAGCTTCCATGAGGACAGCACACACCCCCAACTGCCACAACGCCTATTCATTGTTCTAGCAGTCTTGGAAAGATTTGTTTTTTACTTGAAAGGAATATGTCCTACAAGAACGTGATCGCAGGCCGGCGCCTGGTGTGCATGGTAGCTCGCACTGGCCAAAGCATGACCCGGCCCATCCCCAGGCAACCACGAGTTATGTCCCATATAACTGACGAAACCTTAAGATCCCCAAATTCCATGGCACCAGGTGCCCTTTGACCGACAACCCCAAAGTAAAAAGTCTTTAAATTTTTAAAGAGGATTGACAGGGCACATCGTTGAGCAACAATCAGATTATTGTATTGCGAGATGCAGGGAGGGATAAATTATACTTCAATATGAGGGTGGAGACTTTGGAGCCAGATGGCGTGGAAGTGAGTGAAATGTGTGTGTGAGCGTGGTTAGCGTGTCCTAGAACCTCCTTTCTGCCTGTCTTAAGGTCTGCCAGGTGCACAGTATAGTGATAAAACAGCATTATGTCAGTAGTGTAGTTAATTTGTTCTTTGACCTTCAACGTGATAAGAAGATGATCACTGCAGCACCCACGTGACTTTAAGACAGACAGATTGGGCTGGAACCAATGGTCTGGCATCTCTTATAGAACAGGCATTTTCTGGTGGATTATTTCAGGTGGATTATGTATAGGCACACACCAACCAGCCATGCATGTTTTTACTGTATGTATTGCGTCATCTATAATGATGTTTTCCTTTATACGATTGTGCTTTTACTACTTTTCGGCAGAACGTTCTTAGCAGCAGAGTTCTTTGCTGTTGATCTCATCTGCATGTGAGATTAAAACGTGTTATCCTTACAAGATCGACTTGGGCCTTTCTTCCCTAGCGGGTTGTATTCTTTCTGGTGTGAGCGTTTAGGGGCTGTGCCTTCAATGCTTCGAGACAGCCCAAAAATGGTAAACATGTACTTATTATTATTATTATTATTCAGAATTTAAGGCTGGAGGAAAAATACCTACAGTTCTGAAAACCTCGAAGACAATCCTCTTTCAAGCTCAGGGGCAAAGCCCTCAACATCGGAACAAGATGATGCAATAAAACCTGGGTTCAGTACTCGGTCCGTGCTTAGAAGCTGGAGGAGGCCATTGTTAAGTGAGAACAAATTGCCAATAATAACAGGGTCCCAACTCTCCAAGGGATATGAAAAAAAACTGGGATAATAACAACTGAATGCAACACTTTTAAAAATTGGCTTTCCTCCCCTCTTGCTTTTCCGCATATCACCTCAGTCATCCCAAAACCCAATACTGTGCTGTGCCACTTCTCACCTATCCACCACTTCACTCTTTACTGTATGAAGCAACACCTGTTGCACACTGGATAATATTAATCTCCAGTGAATACAAAAATAAAGAGAATTTAGAAAGTGGAGAATGAAAACGTAGCCTCACCAAATAAATCTTCCTGCAGCAGCTTGCTAACCTCGCCTTTCACATCACTATTTGAATGCTTGTGTTTGAGTTTCCTATTCTACCACACCTTCTGGGAATTGAAAGTGCAAGGTTTTTGTTGTGTTTCTTGCTTTTCATTTACCTTAATCTGCCATGAGCTGCGATTTTCAATCTCAATCGTGCGGTTGTACACGTAAACTGTCACTTTGTTTGTAACGGCCACGTCTCCCTTGCCGAAGCTTAAGTTGTCCACCACCACCTCAAAGTTCACCAGTCCTTTCACACCCGGGCAGACTTTTGCTAAAGTATAACTGCACGTGCCCTGGAAGTCAAACTTCTGGCCATCAAATGAGATGTAGTGAGGGTCTCCGGCTGCGATGCATCTCCCAAATGCATTAGGGTAGCAGCCAAGGATTCCATCCACAATCTTGCATTCTTCCTGGTCACTGCAAGGTGAATTGGAGCAGCTGACCTGTCCATTGCCTGAGCACTTGCACTGCTGTAGGCATCCAGCTGTGTAAAACATGTCACCTTTTTGAAGGTACGCTTCCTGATAGACGCAACCACAGTTGCTGGCAGAAACACAGAGGTCTCCACTCAGGATGTATCCGGTATCACAGAAGCAGCCTTCAGAACAGCCGGCATCACAGCCCACCGCAGGTGAGAGATTGTAGCAGTACACAGAGCAGCTGATCCCGCAGAGCTCGTAATGGCTGTTTTGAGGGCACTCCAGATCTAAAATACAAACAAATTGCAAATTCTTTAGGCTTATTGATCACTTAAATGTTTGTTATAAAAGTTTCAGCAGGCTTTGACAACAAAATGACCCTGTTTAATGAAGTTGCATATATATATATATTCAGTAAAAAAAACTTTGTTAAAGGGACGTTATGGTTAAGTTGTGCTACTAAAAACCTATGCAATTCAGTAAAAAAACTTTGTTAAAGGGACGTTATGGTTCCAAGTAAAACCAAAAAACCCTTGAAATTCGCCAGTTATGGTACGCTAAACAACCATAACTCGTGCCACCACCATGCACTGCTAAGACTTCCTCTCTCCACCTGCCCTTTCTTATCCCTGTGGTGGTGTCCCTTCCTTACCCTCCTTTCCCCTCCTCTCCTAGTGTGTCGGGTGTAGAAAAAGCCCAAAAAAATATAAAACAACAAAAAGTTTAAAGAAAAGGCACTTTTCAGAGCCGCCTTTCTCAGTTTAAAAATAGAACTATCAAGTAAACGGTGCAGGCCCCTGTGCATTTTTAAAAAAATCCGCTGACAGTCCTAGGACAGATAAAATTTTGGGGTGCAACCCTAGCAAAACCAATGCACTTTTCTCTGGGAGTAAGTGGTGGCTCTGAAAAGAGCCTTTTGGTGGTGTTTTGTGTGTTTGAAAAACTTGGATTCGTCAACATGTAATGCAAAATAGATGACTATACTTCCAAAAAAGGTCGCAATGCATTTTGTACATTTCAAATAAAAATCTGATTGCCAGTATATATAAGATGGACTCCATCTCTGCGAAAAATGAATGTGCTGCGAAACATAATATTTTCATTGTGGAAAGAGGACATGCCAACATCTCTTAGAAAGGCACAAACAGCCTTATCAACATTGCGCCTCGCTTTCTACATTGGTGGACCAAATGAAGAAGAACGCAGCCACATTTGTCTTTGCGCAATACGAGAAAAAATTACTTGGCAATTTGGAAACATGTCCATGACCTTCTCAAGTCCTTCCTTCATTGCAAATTGCAAAGAAATTCCAGACACATGTCCTAAACTGTTCCCTCCACAATGAATTATAATTATGTCAGGATGATGCTCTCTCTGTAAAGTAGCACAGAGAGGTACCAAGTCCAGCCACTTCATTCCACGCACTCCATGCCAGTACACTTCCACATGACGGAATCCAAGATCTGCAGATACACTACAACCTTCTGCATGCACCTTCAACCAATGTATCCATGAGTCTCCCAAAATCCAGATAATCTGTTTTCAAGCACACAGAGCCATAGCTTTCTGTTCTCCTCTCAGGAAAAAGACGTCCTCACTAAATCTGTCCGTACACAACACACCCTCTAAACTTTACTGACCAATCCGTAGCTCTGCTCATTCGCATTTGCAGGCCTCTCCACCCCAGAATCCCTGTATGTAATACGCGCTGTCCGCAGACTACCGCCATGGCTGCGGACATGTAGAAGATCTGAGCGTGGCGAATGTACATTTAAATAGTGTTCCCCATTTCCCCTTTAAGGTGGGCTCTGAAAAGAGCTGTTTTTTTTGTTTATTTTGCAGATGCCTGACAGACACCTGTTATTTTGTATTTTTATTTTTATTTTATTTTTCTTAGTTTAATCCTAAAATCTTCACATATCCTGTTCCAAAGCAACCCTTACATTCCAAAAGAACATGGCATTTCCCAAAAAAGATAAAGAAACACCATCTGCTTCAAAGTAAGCCACATTACTCAAAACAATGTTCTCGTGGCTACAGAAAAACATACCAGCTCTTAGCACGAAAGCATGCATGCCTCGATTGATTGCACACCTAGCAATGCTTTGATCAGGACAAAAAACAGAACTGCTGTCTCATTTTGCTCTAGGAAGTAATCCAGAAAAAAATTACTTTTGCATTTGGAAGGATGTTGATTACTGCTTGAACCAACTGTTCCAAATCTCCCAACAAAGTAGGGGAACTCACGTAGCCCAAATGGAAAGCACCATGTGCAAAACTGCTACACGCGGACTGTTCATCGTACGCATATCTCTGCAAACTTGGAGAATAGCCTCTACATTGCAGTCAGTCACAGCGCTCCACACCACCTCCACTCCTCTAACATCAAAATGGTTTGCCACATGCCTGCATTGAGACTAGTGCTGTAAACCATGGACAAACATATCTCCGAGCACTAACACCCTGGTTGTCTCCATCTTCACTACACACACTCTCTTTCTACACAAATAAACAACGTCAACATCTGATTGGCTGATCCCTACAGTCCCCTTTCCATGCTGGATTTGCTGTAAAATCCCATATGTGGCACGCTCTACCCGCAGACAGGCGCGGTGTCCGCGCGGCACGTAACTCTTATCCAGCCCTTCTACACTTTCCACATCACTCGCAAATTCATTCCCTCATTGGACACAGCTAAGCAGTCACACAATCATCCACCAATCACATCCAAGACCTCTACATCTAACTTCATCATCAGAGTTCCGCATTTCAAATGTACTGTTGATCACTCTGAATAAAAGTCTCATATCATTGGAAGGCACCTACTACAAAAACTACTGTGCAAGTCTCGAAGATTTCTACTTACAGCTCCATGCATATCCACATGCATGATTGCAAAGTACAGGTTTGCATATTTTATTCAGAGTACATGTACAACTCTTATGATTCCATATAAACAAAGTAATGCCACTAAATCTGCAAAGCCAATACATACATGCCAACGCTCCCGCTTTAAGGGCAAGACTTTTTTTCATTGAAAAATCGCACTACTTTTTACTATCTCCCGCATAACCTATATATACATGCCAACCCTCTCGATTTACGCGCAAACTCGATTTTTCATTAAAAAATGTCACAATTTTTTTGTGTCTCCCACCTAAATTAATGCTAATCCCAATGCAATCGTATGAGAAAAATAAACATTCCCGATTGCTGTGGTGAAATCTCCCTCTTAGGTGCTCCCGATTGTTCGCATGTCTAGTTATAATATGAAATTATTCAAATTGTTCCCATCTACTATAATGAACTATCACTTCCAAATGTCTCTGCCATCTACAACACAGCTGCAAAAAAACAAGGGAATTTCATGAACTTAAAATTCTACTAATTTGCAAAGTAGGTTGAACTAACATACTGCAAATAACATATAAAGGCTGCACATAGTCAAATGAAATGCATGCATACACTATGTTCAGATATCAAACGAAAATACCACCACGAAAACATAAAAATCAACGTGTACATTAACATCAGTGCTATAAACACACACAATTACTAACTTCTTCCTTTTGCCATTGCAGTGAAGACCACTCTCCTGAAAATCAACAGCATCTAAACTACAAACAGCATATCTGAAGAAGCCTGCTCATTCCACAGAAGAAAGTAAGTACAATACTACCATTATATTCTTACTGTTCCTCAAAGAGACTGTGTGGTTGATTCATGTAATTTGCGCACCAAAAAAAACATCGATTTCTGAACCATTCTGCCCACAAATCCCCATTTATTAAACAGAGATTAACAAGCAGAATGGCACATAAATCCCCGTTTTTTTTTGGAACACAAATAACATACTTAAGCCTTAGAATGTGAGTACTACAAAACAAAGAACTGTTTTAATTTTATACCATTACGTTTACTATTAATGCTTCTCCTCACCACTAGCTCACTTTCTACTCTCATCTGAACCACAGTATAGAAACATACAAACAGAAAAATAGCCTTCCCAACTCATTGTAACTGCCCAATGCACATTCACACACCACCACAAACATCTTCACCATCAAACAGATACATGCATGCACACAGCACACATACATTGTAAAACAGACCAACCCATACCTTCTTTTTTTTCAACAGACCCCAAAGAATGCCTACCGAAAAGCAAGTCCGTAGAAAGCAACGCAGAAATAGAGCAAATGAAAATAAAAGAGTCCAAAATAAGCATCCATCTCTACCAGAGTTTGTACAAAATGTTCAAAGAAAACAGATAATGCAGTCATTTAGCGAAACAAAAGAAGCTTCAACTACAGAAACTTTGCCTCCTCTATCAAAATGTGAAACGAAACAGAAAATGCTTATCACAATGTTCCGCCACAGAGTCCTTCAGAATCTAATAAGAACAGGGGCAAAATCATCCACAACCCTTAAAATGTAACGTAGAAAATGAATCCTAGAAGCTCTAGTAGACAGTGCAATCCTTCTCAAAAGGAAGTTATTTATTTTAGTTTTACACAGGATGAAAGCACGAACAAAACTAAGTACTAAACTACAAAAAAACTTCTCAATAAACGGAATGTCAAGAAAAATAACTTCTTAAATATCTGTGGAGGTGAATGGAGTCACACCACCACCACAGAACCATATTGTAATGAAGAAGCATACAAACAAAACCAAACCAACACAATTGCCATCCATAGCAGCGGAAGAGGTATGAATAAATGAATAATACCATCATGGAACAAGAAACACTGCTTACAAAAAAATCCCCAGAAAACTCAGAATTACCTCTCCATTCGACAGCACCAGAACGTCCAGTATACAAATGGCCGTGCACGTCAATGTGTAACATTCCCAACAAATCTTTCAAATCTTTATGCCAGTTCCTCAATCAGTATGTGAAAGGTAAAGACAAAATCAAAATGAAAGTGCTGCAAAATATGCATACCTTTCCAGTGTGCAAATACACAGGACTACAAGGACATTCATTAGCCTGCATTTCAGGACCTATTTGCAAAAGCACCTTCCATGATATCAAAATGATATCAACACATCAATCAAATGTAAGAAATCTAGTGTATAAACTGTACTATGCTAAAATTCCTGCTTTAGAACTAGCCAATTCAAATAACACTCTTCTGCATGGTACACCCAAATACCTACAAGAAGAAATCAACCGTATCCAGAGAAAATATTTTGGAAGTGAAAGCCACTTACAAAATGCAATAGCTTTAGAACAGACTAGCAACAATTCTGCACATGGCAACCTTCTATTACACACATACAAAAAAGAAATACCAAAATTTAAAAGTACATCCGCTGAAGTACGAAACCATGTGTGTGTGTGTTGCCGCAGAACCTTTTCGAAAAGTTACACACAAACTATAGACATAACATAGAAAATAGAAGACAAAGAAGATTCCAAATGGTTTGAATTAGCTCTCTATCTTTTAGCAGAAATCAAATACGAAATAAGTGAACCCTTAATATTTTGCAGTTACTGCACAACAAAACATGACAACAACCAAACTCCTTCACATGCTATCTCAAATAACTTGGAATTATTCCCACTACCAAAACACAGGCAACAACTCAATTTGAATGAGAGCCTCAAAATTCTAACAGTACACCCATTTCAAGCAATAATACGCCTTCAACCAAAAACAGCAAAATTACCTCCCTCTGAATTGGTGAAAGGCATTTGTGGCAAAGTAGTTTATTTACCATTAGATCTGACAGAAAATGTGCACACTCTAGGAGTGCAACGTCCAATAGAGCAATCTTTAATTGTCTTAGTAAATGGTGTATCAACAAAAGACAAAAAAAATTGGCAACAACTTGTGGACTTACATAAAGTTAGACAAGCCTTGCAATATCTGAAAGACAATAATGAATACTACAAAGAAATAAACATTGAAGAAAGCTTAAGGGAAACAACTGAAATAATTCAAGAGTCATCAGAACGTGGTCAATTTGAACTTCTGGATTCTGCTGCAGTATCCAATCTTTTGGACCATTATACAATTCATCCATTGCACTCTAATGAATGCATAGATGATGCAATAGAAACGTACCAAATGCGACAAACCAAAGGTTAACCAATGAGCATATGGGAAAAAAGTATAGAAGCACGTGCTTTTCCTCTACTATTTCCTATTGGCAAAAGAGGAAGATACAAAGATAGACCCTCTCAGATAACAGCATCAGAATACCGCTCATTACGAATGTATTCTGAAGATCCCAGATTTAGACAAAATGTGGAATACATATTCCACCTACTCTTTGAAAGTGAACTAGCAAAGCTATGTTACGGAGTTGCACACATATTGAAATTGGGAACCCACTTTCAAAATATGTCAGCTACGCAATTAATACAAAAAGTGCAAGAAAATGATGAGGTTTTACAATCAAGCATAACAAATCTGTTTGCAAACATGCGTGGTACGAAAGAATACTGGTTCCGACATCACAGAGATGTATGCTGTATGATCAGAAACCTTGGACCACCCACTTGGTTTGTTACGTTAAGTTGTGCAGAATATGCATGGGAAGATTTATATGATTTCCTACGCCTATCAAACAAAAACAAAACCAACATAGATATACTAACACCTGGAGAACTTTGCTCTCTAGATCCTGTTACTGTTTCAAGATATTTCCACCATCGTTTCATTGCTATGCTACACTTTATTTGTAATGAAACTGTTCCTCCCCTGGGAGAAGTGTAACATTTCTTTTGGAGAAAACAATATCAAGCCAGAGGAGCACATGCTTTTATGGATTAAAGGTGCACCTAAATTTGGTCAGGACAGTGATGCCACTGTTTTGCAGTTCATCCAAAAATATGTCACTTGTGAAATCCCTTCACAAATGAGACATAGTGACTTCATTGACAAATTTCAAAGACACAAATGTGCCAATATTGCTGTCGCAAATACAAAAACAAAGGGAAATACTACACCAAATGCCGCTTTGGTTTCCCTAGAACAGATACAGAAACAGGTGAAGTGAACAACTTCATGTCTTCAGTTAGACATAGTGTGAAAGGTAAATCACCTAAGAACACGTATTACATAAAAAGAACAGAAGAATCAAAATATATCAATGATTACAATGCAATCATTGACCTCTTATGGAATGCAAACATAGATGTGCAGTACATTGCAGACAATTCCACTACAGTTGCACGATATGTTACAGCTTACTTAACAAAAGCAGACAAAACAGAGCTTCAAGACCTCTGGAATGACCTACCATCAGACAAAACACTATCTCAGAAATTGTACAGCCTAGGCATAAACATGCTCTCTCATAGAGAATGTGGCACCTATGAAGCTGCAGATCGTTTAACCGGTACTGCTTTGTATGGAAAATCTGAAAATATAGTATGGCTAAGTCTTGGTCCTGCTAAACCTAGAAAAAGAGTTCTCAAATCATATGAGGACCAAGAAACAATAGCCAAAAATGATACCAACAGCCAAGAGATTTTTAAAAACAATTTACTAGACACATACTACCCGAACAGGAGTACTGCTTTGGAAACCATGTGTCTATACCACATAGCCCAAACCTTTGCATACATAATATAACACCTGATGAAAACAAAGGTAGATATAGAGTGGCAGATTGTGAAGGCAGATTAGTGAAACTTACCAAACGAAGCTTCATTAATCATGTCATATTGTCGTTAAAAACTCCTCAACAGAAAGAACTATATTATATGTCCCTGCTCCAACTTTTTAAACCATGGAGAAAAGAAGAAGAGCTACTAGATAACTATGACTGCTATGTCGACGCTTTCAAAGCAAATAAAAGCACTATCACTGATGTGAACTTTACACAGTACAAAACAATGTTGCACAATGAACAGAAACACAAAGAAGAACTCCAGGCCCAACTACATAAGGACACTTCTGACAATAGTCAACCTTCTGTAACAGGAATCCAGGAACCATTGGGCAGCCACGAATAGCAAATGAGGCAGAATTAGCTATGACAGAAGTAGAAAACACCATGTGTCACTATGAAGAAGCCACAGAAGACTTAACTGTATACAATCAAAACTTAACAAAGACCAACGCACCATTCTAGAAGAAGTAACAAAAGAAATTGCACATGGTGTACAACACAAAAATAAAGAATGTACCTGCCAAAATTACAAACCTATACTGCTGTACGCCAGTGGGGAGGCTGGTTCAGGCAAAACATTCTTAATCAAAATCATCAGCAAGTTCCTTCAACAATTGACAAACAACAAACTGTCAGCTGTTGTAACAGCCCCCATAGGTTTAGCTGCCTACAACATAGGCAGTGTCACTTTACACCAATTACTACTCATTCCATTAGAACACCAAAACAAATGAGACTATTACAAACTGTCTAAAGAAGCTGCAATGGAACTATGCAGAGTATTAAAACAAATGAAAATGCTACTAATAGAAGAGGTGAGCATGGTCTCCAACCTAATGTTTGTTTTGATTCACCTCAGATTGCAAGAAGTACTTAAAGCAAACTACGAAGAACTTTTTGGAGGAAAACACATTATTGTTTTCGGAGATCTTCTGCAATTGACACCAGTGAAAGGTGAACCTATTTTTAAAACCTTAGGACACAAACTCTGCCGTAAAACTGTTGGCAGCATAGGAAATGTCAACCTTTGGCAACATTTCCAATACAGAGGATTAATAGAAAACATGCGTCAATCTGCAGAACTCACTTACGCCAACATTTTAAAAAGTATTAGAGTTGGTGTACTATCTCAAGAAGCACAAGCAATATTGAAAACCCGGCACATCCATGCACTTTATGGTTATAACGCATGTGCTACTGATGTTATGGAGCAATTAGCGCACATAAATGTCAACTGTATAGCCTTAATGCCAACTCTTGCAAGCTGTTCCAAATTCAATGAAACAATGTTAATAAAAAGAAATGCAACCAATAATTGAAATTTGCTTGACAGAAAAACTGGACGCACATGGTATGACACTACCCATGTGTCAGCAAGCCACAACAAGACTAAATAACTTAGAAAATATAATCTCCAACACAGCTGGGTTGGAAAAAATATTAAAATTATCCTTAAATTGTAGAGTAATGCTTAAACGTAACCTTGACGTGGAGCAATTACTAGTTAATGGTGCACTGGGTACAGTTGTTGGCTTTCAAACATACCCACATGACAACAACATTCAGTTTGTCAATATTCTCTTTGACAAACTTTCAGAAGTAAAAAGGATAAGGCGCTAAACAACTCGATTCCTTCTCTTCAAAGACATGTATGTACGTAGAGAACAATGTTCTCTAACTCTTGCATATGCAGTCACCATTCATAAATCCCAAGGTCTTACCCTAGACAAAGCATTAATAGATATTGGGAACACAGTCTTCAAAGAAGGCATGAGCTACATAGCACTATCATGCTTACATACACTTGACATCTATTTCAAATCAACTTTGATGCAAGTAAAGTAAACGCTGATATTCCTTGCATTTTAGAATTCAAAATACTACGTTCACTGTACACCCCCCATCTGAAATCATATTCTGTTCCACAAAAAGGAAAACATTGTAAAAGAAAACTAATTCAAACAGAAATGAAACAGGATCTGACTGCAAATCCTTCAAAGAGAGTAAAAGAAGCTAATACTTAATCAATTACCACAACCAAAGAAGAACCTATTAGTGAAAGTAACTCAGTTACTTCTTCAAAGAAGCAACACAAACTCCAAAAAAATGACTCGGACACAGAACTATCTGGTCCATTCAAATTTTCAAATATAACTCGTGTAATTTGCTACACAAATGTAGCAATGAATATTCTATTTAAATTGCCACCGATTGTTAACAACATTTACTTACACAGTACACACCAATTGTGTTTGCAAATGTTAGTCCTTCATAAAAACGCAACAAACAATCCTGACAACATGTATAGTGTTCACGGAATAAGACAAGACTTGGACTACTGTGCTGGAATGGTGTGGTTCACTATAAAGTTACAAGAAGATCCACAAGAATTTCTAATGGATTTACTACAAGTTACAGAAAACAAAAACATACCTATAAATGAAATCTTCCAGGTTTCATACATGTGGTAACATACATGCACTCTCTGCTGACATGTGACACAGGAACAAATCCCTAATGAGCGCTTTGTTTATGTATCCATACCTAATTGTGAATCCATTCAATTTCAGCAACTTGTACAAAATGCAAGCCATGGCAGATTATGTACTATCTGCAATTCAGATAATCACTCCAGCTTACTAATACACACACACAGTAACTACGTAATACTAATGCTTCTACGTTACAGTGCAGATGGTACCAAAAACAACTGCAAGCTGACTGGATTCACACACGGTCAAGTATCACTTGGTAAGAAGACCTTCACAACAATAGGTATAATCTACCACGCAGGAGCCACAACCAATGCAGTTCTCTAAACTGCATATATTAAAAAGAAATGTGGATGGTTCGAATGTAATGATAGTACCATTACTCTACAGCAGAGATTACCAGCAAATCTTACAAACGCTTATTTAATCTTCTTAAAACCAAAATTTAATAACTAATCTGTACTTCAACATTACCAACAATGCAATTAAAAGACTATAAACAGTTAGAATACGCCAACAGGTATCTAACTGGCCCAAGGTTGTATAACAACCACATAGATAAATGAATAGCACTAAATTGTAAGAAAAAATATAAAGTTAGAATACGCCAACAGGTATCTAACTGCTTCAAAAATCTGCAACAAGCTAACAGATAGAACATTAACCAGAAACAACAAGTGAACACTCAAAGGAAACAAATAAATAGTTTGTAGCATAACCAAAAAAGTTTTTTTATCCGACAAGGATTTTTTTTTCCCACTGACCCAATGATTTGAAAAACAAACACCGAAACTGCGCAAAATGCACAGTACACTGGTTTGTAAACTAAATATGAGGGTAGAAAAAAAGCTAAAATGTCTATTATGCAATGTAATAAGTCCTTATAAAATACATACACTAACATGCTCTTTTCTTTTATCACAGAAATTGAAAAAGAATATTTCCTCCAGGTACTAAAGTCAGGTAAAAAATATATCGAATCTCAACAAAAGAAACAGTAAGTATAATTTCAAACATTTCATACATATTCAAATCTATACGTGTGATCTATGGCTGTAATATGGTGCGGTGGTTGTGGCCAGGGCCTAGAGTCTTGGGTGTATAGCCTACGGCATACGGCCTGCGGCCATGCACCCAAGGCTCTAGGTCCTAGCCACAACCACCGCAGCATATCAAACCCATGGTGGCTTATAACTTCAGTACTTACAACTTTGGTCTTGGGTGCATGGCCTTCAGAAATGCACCCAAGACTCTACATCCTGCCCACAACCACCACAGTATATAAAACCCATGGTGGCTTATAACTTCACTGCTTCTAACTTTGGTCTTGGGTGCATGGCCTCTGGCCATGCACCCAAGACTGTAGGTCCTGGCCACAACCACTTCAGCATATCATACCCACTGTGCCTTATAACTTCAGTACTTAGAACTTTGGTTTTGGGTTCATGGCCGCACCCAAGACTCTAGGTCCTGGACACAAACACCGCAGTATATGAAATCCATGGTGGCTTATAACTTCATTGCTTATAACTTTAGTACTTAGAATTTGGATCTTGTGTGCATGGCCTTCTGCCTTGCACCGAAGACTGCAGGTCCTGGCCAAAACCACTGCAACATATCACGCCCATTGTGGCTTATAACTTTAGTACTTAGAATTTTGGTCTTGTGTGCATGGCCTTCGGCCATGCACCCAAGACTCTAGGCCCTTCCCACAACCACCTGAAAGATATTCGATTCTATGGGTGTATCTATGGGTGTGATATGCTGCGGTGGTTGTGGCCAGGGCCTAGAGTCTTGGGTATATGGCCTACGGCCTACGGCCTGCGGCCATGCACCCAAGACTCTACGCCCTGGCCACAACCACCGTAGCATATCACAACCATGTTGTCTTATAACTCATTGTCACACCCATAGAATGAAACATTTTAACTGCGGCATATACTCAATTTGCACCCAAGACTCTAGACCCTGCCCACAACCAGCTGATAGATATTCGATTTTATGGGTGTGATGTATGGGTGTGATATGCTGCGATGGTTGTGGCCAGGGCCTAGAGTCTTGGGTGTATGGCCTATGGCCTATGGCCTGCGGCCATGCACCTAAAGCTGTACGTCCTGCCCACAACCACTACATTATATGAAACCCATGGTGGCCTATAATTTTACTCCTTATATCATATCACACCCATAGTGGCATATAACTTCAGTACTTATAACTTTGGTTTTGGGTGCATGGCTTTGGCCATGCACCAAAGACTTCAGGTCCTGGCCACAACCACTGCAGTATATGAAACCCATTGTGGCTTATAACTTCAGTGCTTATAATTTTGTTCTTGGCTCTAGGTCCTGGCCACAACCACCGCAGCATATCACACCCATTGTGGCTTATAACTTTACTAATTATAAATTTGGTCTTGTTTGCATGCCCTTTGGCCATGCACCTAAGACTCTAGGCCCTCCCACAACCCCCTGAAAGATATTCAATACTATGGGTGTATCTATTGCTGTGATATGCTGCGGTGGTTGTGGCCAGGGCCTAGAATCTTGGGTGTATGGCCGTAGATATTCGATTCTATGGGTGTGATCTATGGATGTGATATGCTATGGTGATTGTAGTCAGGCCTAGAGTCTTGGGTGTATGGCCAAGACTCTAGGCCCTGGCCACAACCACCGAGCATATCACACCCATGGCGCTTATAACTCAGTACCACAGCCATAGAATCAAACACTTTTAACTGCGCAATATACTCAATTTCCACCCAACACTATAGGCCCTGGCCACATCCACTTGATACATATTCGATTCTATGGTTGTGATATGCTGCGGTGGTTGTGGCCAGGGCCTAGAGTCTTGGATGTGTGGCTTACAGCCTACGGCCTGCGGCCATGTACCCAAGACTCTAGGCCCTGGCCACAACCACCGCAGCATATCACATCCATGGTGGTATAACTCAGTATCACACCCATAGAATCACACATTTTAACTGCGGCATATACTCAACTTTAATGTCCGCTGACACCACGCGTGTCCTTAGAACAGTTTCAACTTGCCTGGCCACAGCACGGACGGAAATACTATCCTTAGGACACCCCTCATTTTCAGTAATTACAAACATCCCGGAGAGCGCGGGCATGGCAAATACATCAGTAGCACCTGCCGCCTAAACAAATACAGTATTTCACCCATCTCTTATTCCCTAAACCTCCCCAAGCACTCTGACACACCAAAACACTCCCCAAAACTGCATTTTGCCTCTGTTCGCCTCCGCGCTGTCGGCAGATCCAAGATGGTGTGCGCATCCGAACAATCTGACAGACATCACGCCTCACTCCAGCCAATCGGTGGACACGTCGCGTGTCCGAGGTCATGACGCGAGCCTATTAGCCAATCGTTATCTTGTTCGCCGAGCGAACAGGGAAGTGTGACCGCGGAGCGGACATAGATATCACTAATTTTTTTAGACATATTTTTTGGTCATTTTAAAGAAAACTACTGGACGGATTGTCACCAAATTTACAAAAGCACGCTTTCGGGACCAAGCTCCTGCCGCAAATTTGGTGAAAATCCATCCAGCGGTTTGGGCTGTAGGCGTACGCAAACTTATTCCCCCATTCAGTCTATGGGAAAAAAAGACATTTTGGGACTCCCCCCCTGGACCAAACATCATCAAACTTTGCAAAAAAATTCAGTGTGGCCCATATACTTTTTTCGCAAAGGTTGGTGAAGATTCGTCCAGGGGGAGCGAAGTTATAAACCGCCCAAAATGTGCTCTTCCTATAGAAACAGCAACTTAACCATAACTACACAGCCACGGTAGTGGCCATGTAGTTATGGTTAAGTTGCTGTTTCCATAGGAAGAGCACTTTTTGGGCCGCTTATAACTTCGCTCCCCCTGGACGAATCCTCACCAAACTTTTTGCAAAGTTTGGTGAGGATTCGTCCAGGGGGGGGAAGTTATAGGGGGGTTCCCAAAACTTTTTTTTTCCCATAGACTGAATGGGAAAGAACTTTGCGCACGACTACAGCCAGAACCGCTGGACGGATTTACACCAAATTTGCGGCAGGAGCGGCAGCCTGGTCCCGAAGCGTGCTTTTGCAAATTTGGTGTAAATCCGTCCAGTAGTTTTTTAAAAAATTACCAAAATGTAAGGCAAAAAAATTAGTGATATCTGTGTTCACTTCGCGGATGGACTTCCCTGTTTGCTCCGCGGACAGCACCCCTATTGGCCCATGGCCTTGCGTCATGTCTGTGGACATGCAACGTGTTTGCTGATTGGACGGCGAGGGGCGTTGAGCGCGCCAGATTTTCTGTGGCGCCCGCCATCTTGTATTCCCCGTCGACCGCGTACAGCGTGGTGAAACGTGGATAAAAAATTGTATTGTATTTAGTGCCGTGTGTTGGTGTGTAAGAGTGTTTGGGGAGGGTGGGGGGAGTATGAGATAGGTTCAATGTTTTGTTTTTTTATGTGCTAGACGTTTTTGTTGCGTTCGATTTGTCCGCGGAGAACACGGCTGTTCTGACATTTTGTAAATAAACTAAATGTTGGGGTGTTTAGAGGACGGAGTATGTGTCATTTCTTTCGCAAGGAAGGTAAAAATGAGCTATGAACACTCGCAGTGTACTTAATTGTTTGTAAATACACAAAATGGGGGTGTCCTCAGGACGCTGTCCGTATTGTAATCTGTCTAGTTGAATGTGTTCTAAGAACACTCGCGGTGTCCCGAAATGGTTGCAATTACACGAAATGGGGTGTTCTGAGAACGTTGTTTGTATTGTTCGTTGTCAGGGTGAAAGTGTTTTAAGACCACTCCTTTTGTCTGCTAATAGTACAATTTCCTATGGGTGTCAACCGACTTTTTGTCCACTAAAGAAACGATAAATCCGGCTGGTGTGCGCCGACATTATGTGATAATCCTATGACTGGCGCTATTGACCTGGCTGACTTGCTTTTGCGATACTAAATAATATCTTCCGCCCCTAAGCCTGATATTATCAAAGCATTCATATTCCCCGCCTCTCTCCGTGACATTACAGGGTGCGTCATCAAACACGCCCAGTTCTCTGCAGTCCTAAGTGACTTTACACAGAACCCAGAAGACAACACATATTATGTCACAACACAGCGCGCCACAATTCGGAATATGAAACAGTGATTTAAAATCAAACAGCAGGATTGTAAATTTTGTAAAGTACATTTATTTGACATCAAATGTTTAGAGAATATTCAGCAATTTGCATTTGTCATTGTTGTCGATCGGCAAAAGTTCATGTTGAGGCACACGATGTTCCTTTGCGGCACAGAGGGTGTTAGATCAGCTTACAACTCAGTGCGCCACAATTCGGAATATGAAACTGTGGTTTAAAAGTAAACAGCAGGATTGTACATTTGGTAAAGTACATTTATTTCACATGAAATGTTTAGTGAATATTCAGCGATTTGCTATTGTCTCTGCTGTCGATCAGCAAAAGTTTATTTGGAGCCACGCGTTGTTCCTTTGCGGTAGATAGGCTGTTGGTTTATGATAAAAGCAGTAAATGGTCGCTCTGATAATCGGAAGGTTGCTCCAACAACGAGCCATTAGACCACCCTATTGGTTGGTATGTTGTTTGTAGCCGCTAGTACTGCGTAAGGGCATATTGGTCCTTGGCGATTGTCCCAAAAAATGGTGAGGGTCATGAAGTTGCATATTTGGACCTGCACCTGGCAGTTGAAGACCCCATCCGCTGGAGTCTGTAAATCGTGACATAGGCAAAATGGGGCCACATACCTGTTTTAAAAAACATAAATTAGTCTCACCAGCCGATCTTCATTAAAAATCATCATTTTATTTATTAGGGCGTGAAACTATTTGCTATCGAAGATAGTGCAACGGAGTATGTTAATAATAAAATAATAATATTTTCCCATTCATATAGCGCTAAGAACCGTGAGGTATCTAAGCGGTGCTTATTATTAACCACGGTGTGTGGTGCTCATTTATCGACCACAGAAGGATGAAAGGCTGAGTTTGGCCTTGCCGGGATTCGAACTTGCATTAGCAAGCTGTGCACGGATGTCAAAGCGAGCGTTGTACTCAATGTGCCACTTGACAGGGTACAGTGAAGTGGCACAGCGAGTAGAGCGCTTGACCGCCTATAGACCGGTTAAATTATTTCTATTAACCCACCCTGTGTCGTCTGCCTTTTTCAGAGCCCTCTAAACGACAGGGGATCAATTCGGCGGTGATAGTGCGCGGTAGAAAACATTATGCCACTTTCAACGAACAAGTTCAACTTAAGCGGTCTTTAATGCTGCGCTATTGTAATTATATTTGGTATAAAATAATCTAAAGGGTTACTTACAGTACAATTGCAATTTCCATTGTCTACGAGTGGTGCAGTCCCAAAATACAACTCTGCGTGTGCGAACGATCTTTCGCATAGTGATATAATATATAAAAGTGGTTTCGTTTCAGGAATTTAATCTTTATCTTCTCTTACGTTGTAGCAACACTCCTTCAAGAGAAGTCTTTCATCACAATCTCTGTCTGTCAAGGTCAAAACACAAGACAACCTTATAGTCCGCTTCGTGAGCCTCTCCGGGGCCCGAGAAAAAAATGGAAGCAGCTGACCTTCACTGTGAACGAGCATAAATTCTTACTTTGCAACATTCTGTGTAAAGTCATCTGTAGAAGTTGGTTTTTGCACGCCATGTTTGTATATTGTTTGCGTGATGTTAAAAAAAGTTTGTTTAAGGGATGTTATGGTTCTAAGTACAGCCGAAACATACCTAAAAATCGCAAGTTATGGTAAGCTATGAAAAATAAGTCGCGCCACCACCGTGCACTGCTAAGACTAACACCCAGGACATCAAAGATGACATCGCAAATGTCATTGATGAAATCACTGATGACATCACATGTGTATGTACTTTTCATGGAATTTGTGTACTAGGGATTTTTATTATAATGTTGCGAAAAAAGTGTCAAGGTTATTGCAATAAATATCATACCGTTATTAGTGCTTTGAACGATGCATTGATACAAATGGCATTGTATTATGGGATTCTATCTAGTATACTGAGCTACTAATGGAGAAACATAGCACTGTGTGCAGAGTACAAGATGAAAGTATAATATTTGTTATGTTTATATGTTGAATAATGAAATGATAATTGTCCTGAAATGTTCGAAAATTCACAAAATGGGGGTGTTCTGAGGACGTTATTCGTATTGTGTGATTGCTTAGCTGTATGCAATGAGGGAATGGCACAGAGAGTAAAGTGGACGCCGTCCGCGGACAGCGCGGCTGTTCGTGGACAGGGCGTGCTACATCCGGGTTTTTCCAGGAAATCCAACATGGAAAGAAGACTGTACAGATCAGCCAATCAGATGTCGAGGTTGTGGATTTGTGTTGAAAGAGACTGTGTGTAGTGAAGATGGCAGAAGTGGAGAAAGTCAGGGTGTTGGATATGTTTGATGCAAGGTTTACAGCAGTACGCTGAATGCAGGCATGTTGCAAAGAACTTTGATGTGAAAGGAGTGGAGGTGGTGTGGAGTACTGTGCCTGATTGCAATGTACAGGGAATTGTACAAGTTTGTGAGGATATGGCCACGATGAACAGTCCGCATGTGGTAGTTTTGCACTATGGTGCTTTCCATTTGGGCCACGTCAGTGCCCCTACTTTGTTGGCTGATTTGGAACGTTTGGTTCAAGCCGTAATGAACATCCTTCCGAATTCGAAAGTGATTTTTTCTGGATTACTACCTAGGGCAATATGGGACAATAGTTCAGTTTTTTGTCCTCAGCAAAACATTGCTAGGTGCATCATCAACCAAGGCATGTGTGCCTTCATGCTTAGAGCTGGTATGTTCTTCTGTAACAATGAGAATATTGATGCCAGTAATGCTGTTAATTTTAAAGAAGATGGCATTTCTTTATCTTTTACGGGAAATGCCTTTCTATTTTGGAATGTAAGGGTTGCTTTGGAAAAGGTTATGTGAAGATTTTAGGAGTAAAGTAAGAAAAAAAAACAAGAAAAAAATACAAAATAACAGGTGTCTGTCAAGCATCTGTAAAAAAAAAAAAGGCTCTTTTCAGAGCCAATTTCAAAGGGGAAATGGGGCACACTATTTAAATTTACATTCACCACGCTCAGATTTTCGATATGTCCGTGGACATGGCGGTAGTCCGCACACATGAAAATCACTACGAGGGGGTTAGTATGTTCTATGTTACATGTATATGAAGTCAGGGATATTATGGTTAAGTTGTGCTACTAATAACCTATGAAATTCAGTGAAAAAACTTTAAAGGGACGTTATGGTTAAGTTGCGCTACTAAAAACCTATGAAATTCTGTAAAAAAAACTTTGTTAAAGGGACGTTATGGTTAAGTTGCGCTACTAAAAACCTATGAAATTCAGTGAAAAAACTTTGTTAAAGGGATGTTATGGTTCAAAGTTAAACCGAAAAACCCCTGAAATTCGGCAGTTATGGTAACATAAGCAACCATAACTCGCGCCACGTGCACTGCTAACACTAACACCCAGGATATCAAAGATGACATCACAAATGTCATTGATGACATCACTGATGACATCACATGGCTGGCTCTCCCTTTTTATCCTTTACTGACATATCGAAGCCACATAGTTTTCTTCAGTAGCAGTCAGGAAGTAAAAATTGAAAAGGTACTATATTTGTAGGGTCTAGTCACATCATATGAAACATATACATAGCGGAAGACACAGGCTAGAAAGAGAGCAATCCTTTCTGTGCATGAAGATAATCATTAGGGTTATCAGCACTTTCTCATAGTTTTATTTTTATTACTCTACCTTCCCTGTATATGCACATATTTGTATACATTATACGCATTCTCCTTTCCTTTGGGTGCAGTCACATCATGTGATACACATACATATGGTAAGTAGCAGCTTTGAAACAGAGCAATAGTTTCTCTGCATAAAGACAATCAGTTAGGTTATGAACTCTTTCTGCTACTATTTCTGCTTTTTTATTTACTTCACTGTCCCTGTATATACTCATATTTGTATGTGTTGTTGTCTCTTTGTGTTTTGTCTGTAATAATTATGTATTAAGTGGGTTTTATTGTCTACATATTACATGTTTCACAGTACGCAAAACTCTAATAAGAAAGCAGTTATCATTTCAGTATTCAACATGGCAAGATTATGAATATGGCACCTTCATCATTTATGCTGCACACACTGCCTACGTTTCTGCATGAGTAGCTAAGTATACTGGATAGAACTTCATAATATAATGCTATTTATATCAATGCATTGCTTAATGCACTAATTAGCTCATGATATTTATCCCAATGATCCTTGACAGTTTTTGGTCAACATTATAAGAATCCCTCCTACAGAGTTTTCATGAAAAGTAAATGCACATGTGATGTCATCAGTGATGTCATCAATGACATTTGTGATGTCATCTTTGATGTCCTGGGTGTTAGTGTTAGCAGTGCACGGTGGCGCAAATTATGGTTGCTTATGTTACCATAACTGCCGAATTTCAGGGGTTTTTCGGTTTTACTTTGAACCATAACGTCCCTTTAACAAAGTTTTTTCACTGAATTTCATAGGTTTTTAGTATCGCAACTTAACCATAACATCCCTTTAACAAAGTTATTTTTACTGAATTTCATAGGTTTTCAGTAGCGCAACTTAACCATAACGCCCCTTTAACAAAGTTTTTTCACTGAATATATATATATATATATAGGTATATATGCCTATATATACTATATATATAGGAAAGCCAATTTGGGCCAAATCACACATTCCACAACACCACCTAGTAACCATCACTGGAAGTTCACCTCCAGTTCTGAGCCACAACAGCATGGGACTTGACTCAAATGGACTTTTCTATTTTCACATTTCAGATGAAAGGTTTTTTTTCAAACCTTTTTAAATCCACCATAACTTTCTTGGTGTTGTGATGTGAATATATATATATATATATATATATATATATATATATATATATATATATATATATATATATAAAACATTGTTAAAGGGACGTTATGGTTAAGTTGTTCTACTAAAAACCTATCACCTTTACTGAAAAAACTATGCTAAAGGAACGTTACAGATAAAGTGGCTTACTAAAAACCTATGAAATTCACTGACAAAAAACATTGTTAAAGTAATGTTATGGTTCAGTTGCGCTAACAAAAACCTATGCAATTCAGTGCAATAACCATTTGAAAGGGACAGTATAGTTACTTTTCACTAACAACTACCTATCCATATTATTGTTTCAAGTAAAACCAAAAACCTCCAGAAATTTGAGAGTTATGGTAAACTAAGCAACCCTAACTCGCGCCACCACCGTGCACTGCTAAGATTAATACCCATGACATCAAAGATGACATCACAAATGTCATTGATGACTGGAAAAGTGCATCGCTGTTCCTGCTTGGTTACTTCCATACAACTAAATGTACTGACAGCTAAGTAAACAGCAGAACGTTCGGATCTCAAACAATATGAGTTTTGCTTTGAAAGCAACTGTGGCTGCGTGGCGCTGCCTGAATAATTATGTTCTTGCTCAACGTAATGAAGCTGTGTTTGTCCTTGTTGAAAGCATTGGACTCGGGCTGTCCAATTACATAATTGATGATTGCGGCCCCCCTGCCCTCCCTCCAAAAGATGGGGGGGACAAAAAGGCATGCCACAGAAGTTGGGGGGGACAAAACCCTCTTTTCCCCCTATAAATACGCCCATGGCCCTGGCCCTATTTTATCCTTGAGGGTGGCGGTCCTTCCGTACCCTCCATTTCTTTCTTTTACTTCTGTGTCGTGTGTTAGAATACCAAAAAACATGCAAAACAATGGAAAAAGGAAAACAATAAAGAAAAAGCACGGTTACAAAGAGCTGCCTGTAAAAAGAGGGTTCTTCTTGTGTTTGTTTGTGTTGCAAAGGGTTGAAGTGCGCAAGACCTACTAGAGAAATGCGTGCTGTACTTCCAAAAAGGGCAGCAATGCATTTTGTATATGTAGCAGAAAAACCTGAATGTCAGGATCAGGGAGATGAATGCCATTGATGGGAAAAATGTTTGTGCTATGAAACATAATATTTCCATGGTGGAAGTAGGACATTGTCACATGCCAGAAAAAGGCACAAATAGCCTTCTTGGCAGTGTGCCTTGCTTTCTCAATTTCCGGACCAAATCAAGAAGAACGCAGCCACATCCGTGCCTGTATAATAGTACAAAACATTATGCAGTAGTTTGGGGACATACACATGACCTGCCCAAGTGCGTCCTTCATCTCAAACTGCAGAGAAATTCCAGTAACATGTCCTAAACATTTCCCTCCACAATGAAAAATTGTATTGTGTGGATGATCATGTGTCACCAAAATGCCACAAAGTGGAACCACACCCAGCCACTTTATTGCAGATACTCGATACCAGTGCACATTCACACAATAGAATCCAAAATGAACAGCCACTGCACAGTGTTTTGCATTTCAACCAATGTATGTAGAACTCCACCAAAATGCATACAATCTGACTCCTGCAACACACAGCCACACCCGTTCGCTTCTGCCTGCCTCTCTACAGATACACCTTCTACCACAGTCTGTGTGTACACACCACACCAAGAAACCTTACTGAGCCTCCACAGTCCCATTTGCATGCCACTATCCTCAAAAGCCCCAGATGTGGCATGTGTCATCCTAGACCTACCGCGCTGTCCGCTGACTTTTCCTGCTGTGTGCGTGCGGGAGTGGGTGAATAAATATCAACCAGGGTAGGGGATTTAATTTGTAGTGGTGACTCTGAGAAGAGCCTTTATTTTTTTTAATGTTTTGGTGCTTGCAAAGAAGCTCCTTTTTTGTTTGGTTTTTATGCAGGTTTTTGTTTTCTTCTCCTCCTCACATTCTTACAATAGTGTCTTCAATTCAGCTCGTAGATTGTAAAACAAAGTAACAGTGCCATCAATGGACAACAAAATGCCATTTGCATTGAAAAGGTGCACATTTCGAGGACCAAAGATGTCATTGTCACAGGAAACATCCCTGCAGCACTCATAAAATCACACATGCTTCTTTTGATAAGACACCTTCCGAGCTCTGGCTGGCGACAAAATGCATTCCAATAGTCCCATAATTTTCTTGGTGGGATGCATGAGAAAAGCACCTTCGCAGTGGGAAAAATGCGCTTCACTGCTTGCATTAACTTCTTCAATTGACAGAACACACATGCACACATAATGAAACCCAAATGGAATGCTCCATGGTGCACCACCACTACGTCAACAGTTGCAAAAGTGGCCACTCCTCTACAACGTGCAAGAATATCGCCGAAACTGAACACATCGACACCGGCCCACAAAGCCTCCACTACCTCCAAATCAAAATTGCAATGAAAGCCTCTGTGTACGGCACACTTGTGCAGATCTTGCACTAAGGCAACACAGACGAACAACACTGTGCGTCTCTCCATGAATGCCGGCCTCACTATACAAAGTAAGAAAAAAATGTTGCCGCCCCTTTCTGTAAAGCACACCCGCAGCACCTGATTGGATAATCCCCATAGTCCCATTCCCAGCATGCTAAGAAGGGCAGGATGTGGCACGTGTGCTTCCCCAACTACTGTGAGGGCTGCGCCCCAGTAAAGCAGGACCAGTCCTTCTTCCTTTTCTACTATGTATTGCCCAACACTAGCTCATTGGGTACTGTTAAATAGTCACACATGCATCCACCAATCACATCAAAGACGTCAGCAGTTAATACTATCAGTTCTGTACAACACTTCATATGTACCATTACACATTCAGAGTGTAAGTGGCATGTGATTTGAAAGCACCTCCAGTAGAAAGTTCTGTAAAACTATCCAAGATTTCTGCATCCACATTCATCCACATGGCCACCCATCACCACAAAGTACAGGTAGAAATATTTTCTGTACACTATTTTTACAACTCTGTTATAAGTGCCTCTGAGCAGTCTGTCTGCCACTGAACATCCACAACGTACTTACAAGACGTACTGTTCTTTCTCCCATCACCTACCATCTAGTGCCACTGCAATGGAATATGCTTCCAATGTTTTCATTTAGCCATATTAGGCATTCAAATATCCAAACAGTAACTGTCTTCTTTTCTTCCGACAATCCTTCACATTTATTTTTGCACTTACCCATCTCCTACAAAATTCATAAAGATATTGCACAAAAGCAGCATTCAATGTTTCTTAGCAACGTACAACAAGTACATACAGTGCATGCATACAAACAGGATTTCTTCCCCTTACATTGCACACTTCAACCATAGCCTTCTGCAGTTCTATGTACAACTGGACCTTCTGCCACAGTTTTTGCATGCACACTACAACCAGAAACCTTATTGAGAAATGCTTTAGCCTCCACAGTCCCATTTCCATGCCTGCCAAGACCCGGATGTGGCACGTGTAATCCTGAAACTACTGCGGAATCCGCAGAGTTACCGTGCTAAGAAGGGGAGGGAGGAAATACATTTGAAACAGGGTAGGGGATTGGGTCTGTAGTGGTGGCTATGAAAATATATATATATTTTTTTGGTTCATTTTTTTTTTTTTTACGTGGTTGCAAACAACCTTTTCTTTTCCTCTTTATTTAAGTTTCTGATTGCTTCTCATTCTTACATTTTTAGTGAATTCTGGTCAACACTTCTTTCACAGTGTAAAAGAAAATGGCATTGCCAATGGCGGTCAAATATATGCCATTTATATAGAACCACTGCATATTTTGCGACCTCATGATCTCATAGTGGGTGGAGAACATCCCAGGAGTACGCAAACATTCACACATGCTTCTGTTTATAAGACACCTTCCAAGCTCCGGCTGGGGACAAATTACACCGGCATGGTCCCATTCTCCTCTTGGTGTTATGCATGAGAAAACAACCTTGGCAGTGGGAAAAATCTGAATCACTGCATTCAGCAACTTCTTCAGGTGACGGAGCAAACGTCCACACAACATGTAACACAAATATAGACTTCCATAATGCACCAGGACAACATTAATAATAGCCACAGAGGCCACATATCAGCAAAGGTGAACTATCCCGTGGAAACTGTACTCATAGAGACTGCCCCACAAAGCGTCCACTCCTTCCAACCTGAAATTAGCAGCAACGCCTCTTTGCATGGCACACTTGTGCAGATGTTGCACAAAGGTATCACCCACGATCAGCAAAGTGCGTCTCTCCAACTCTACCAAGCTCACTACACAGAATATTTGGAAAAAATAGAACCACACCCTGAACACCCTGAAATCATTTCTGTACAGTTCTCCATATTTACTGTTAAACACTTACCGTCGCATGTGCTTCCAAAGCACCTCCAGTAGAAAGTTCTGCAAAAGAATCCCCGATTTCAGCATCCAAAATCATCCAGAGCGGCACTCATCACGACTTTGGCTATGCACACAAGAGTCTAGGCCTTGCCCACACCCAGCACAACATGTGGCCATGCATGCGAACATGTGGCCAGGTACCACAGTACACAAACGTAACATAGCCAGCAGCACTTCTACCCAACCCCCGCACCATAACACAGCGATGCATGGAATCATGTAACAGTTAGCAGAATCCACAAACATATCACAGCCTCCGGCACCCCTACCCACTTCCATTCACTAAGTATTGTGTCACTGCCCACCAAACCACAAAATCTTCACAACATTGGCCCTACTCCCACCAATCTGCACAGAGTATCCAAGCACATAGAAGATCCACTTCAACCCTCCCCTCTTCTATACTGACAGTATTCCAACACTGCACCCAGTGGCCACACTACAGGACGTGTCACTACACCATCTCCAGCCATTCACCGAAAGCTGTAGGATGTTCTAACAATGACCACACCCATGGAACCAACAATGTACGCAGGTCAGCTCACTTCTGGTGCTCTATCAAGTCTAAAATGTGCTCCACAACCATTCTTTACAGGTCACCACCCTCTGTCTGCTGCAGAGTCCAAACTGCATTGCTGCGGTGTGTGTGGTCAAGGCCTTGGGTCTTGGGCGCATGGCCTACGACCTTTGGCCATGCACCCAATAGTTTAGGCCTTGGACACACACACTGCAACGTAATGCAACCATGCCTGCCAACATGTGACCAAGTAACACAATCCACAAACGTCCCACAGCCACCGGCACTCCTACCCAACCTCTGCATCGTGATACAGCTATACATGGAAAAATGCAACAGTTAGCAGAATCTACAAACATAACACAGCCTCCGGCACCCATACCCACTTTCATTCATATACTATGTTGTTACTGCCAACAGAACCGAAAACTGTTCACAACAGTGGCTCTGTTCTCAACATGCTATTCAGCGCACAAAACCAATACTTCACAGTGCAGTATTTATATCATGTGCAATGCACTCCCCTTCTGCAATTGCGCTGCCATCAGTCACCACGGTAAGAGGTCGCAGCACAAGCTACATTGCTGTAACGAAGGCTGCCTGCATTCCCCACACATGGTAGTCACCTGTGGAGGGACCCGCAAATTGGTGCAGTATGCACAGATACTGCTGGCTTCTTCCACCTAATAACATATCTCAGATGAACGACTTCTCACTCTCCCACCCTTTCCATCCCTTCTTCCCACCACCACATGCTGTAAAGTATGTTTGCCAGGCCCTTTCGGCACCGCACTGTCCTCCGATACACCATGGCAGCGTTTCCCAAAAATGTTGATGCACAGCACGCTTCCCTCCAGCCAACCACCGGCCGCGTCCTATGTTTACTGACATCATGGCGTACTGCAAGCCAATGAGACTTTTGTCCGCGTAGCGAACAGGAAAATGGGTCAGCGGAGCAGAGCCAGATATCACTACATTTTTTAGATGTACATTTCAGGTCTTTGCAACAAAAGAACTAGTCAGATTTCCACCAAACACACAAAAGCATGCTTTCGGAACCAAGCCCCTGCTGCAAATTTGATTAAAATCTGTCCAGTCGTTCGGCTTGTCGGCGTGCGCAAAGTTTTTGCACATTCAGTCTATGGAAAAAAAAGAAATTGGGACCCCCCTCCAAGAAACCTCTCCCAACTTTCCTTTGCAATTTGGAGCTGGCTATATACTTTTTCTTCAAAGTTTGGTAAGGTCTTCCTATGGGTTTAGCAACGTCACCATAACTACACGCCCCTTACAGCAGGCCGTGTAATATATATAAAACTTTAGTTAATGTAATAAACCTATTGCAACAAAACCCCTGAAATTCAACGCATTGGAGAACTGAGGACCCTCTTAACTTGGCGTGTCCTCGTTGATCTCCCCTATAATACTATATACCCCATAATGCCATTTTATATGGCATTGAGAATCCCTTCTCTTCTAATGAATATGTTCTCTTGAGCTTTACAACGGGAACACACACGTTTTTGTGAGTTCTCAAAGCCTGCCATCTTTTATACATAACAATGCCACTGTCAAAACAGCTCAAACACAGTCTGTGATGGATGTACATCTTTGAGCGACGGGTTGCAAAAGGGGGCTATGCTGAAGGTCGTGCCATTGCTACTGGTGGGGTAGTGTTTAAAAATGGACAGTGGGCACAGCCGAAAGCCATGGCTTGTGATTTTATAGTGTTTTAAAATATACAGTGGCCATGGCCAGTTGTGCAGAAAAAAATCTATGAATAAGAAAACCCCTGAGAATCAATAAAAAACCTTTATTTAATGATCAGTTAAGGTAAGAAACGTATCACAATAAAACCCCTGAAATGCAAATGCATTGGGGCACTCAGGACTGGCATAGCTCAGTGCATTCGCTCAGACCTGTAACTGTGGGCCCCGGGCATTACTGGATGTGGTAATAAATATGAAACTATGCAGGCATACTGTTATAGGGTTCCAATTGTTATTTTTAAGACTTCTTCTGAAAGGTAATGGGCCTCATTATAAGTCGGGAACTACGGTATCGATAAGCTTGCTGGTACCGTAGTTCCCGGACTGGCAAACTACGAGTTCTGCGTGCGAGTGCCATTACGGCCGCCAGGTCTGTCCTGGCAGCCATACCGGCACCCGCGAGCAGAACTTGACGGTAGTGCCAGCACCGTTATTAACTGTGCCGGTGCTACCGTGCTCCCCATTCCCATTGAGCCCTATGGGGCTCAAGTGGGAATGGGGACTGACAATTACCGGCACCCGGCAATGGGTAATTTCCGGGTCCGGCGGGGCCAGAATGCCCCGGTAATTGCCCATTGCCGGGTGCCGGAATAAAAAACAACTCCGGCGGCAGCCCTGCTGGTAATTACTGGCACGGCTACCGCCATAGTCGTAATGCGGCCCAATGACTTAATTGCAGATATCAACGAGCACCTTGTGTAACCAACATTCCTTAACCAACTGTGCCTTCAGCCACATGCTTTAAATGCAATGTCTTCCTACAATCGGTCTGTATGAGACTCATTTTTGCATTCTACCATAATGGTGTCCTTGCATTGGCAAAGACACATTCAGTGGCTCTTTTGTAGGCATTAGAGAGGCTTTTGCCAGATATTGGCACCCTGTGCACAGTTACTCTCACCAAATGTGAGCTGTTTTCATTACGGCAAGGCCTGTCAAATATCTACCCCATGCCTACACAAAAGTCAACATTGCTTTGCTAATACTTGTTTTTAAGGTGTTGCCTTTGGCGAGATGTTTGGTGGAATTGCTTTACTCAGAACTCATTCCTGCCCTAATGGATTTCTATGGCATGACATGCGCATATGATGCAAACTCACATGCTTAGGTGTTGCTTAGAATAATGATATGGATTCGATTGGCATAACAGAACTTACTGCAGAAAGAGCTTGTCCTCCAGTTCTGGATCTGGATCCCTTGGCCTTGGCACACGGTGGCATAGGCAGCGATGGTACTGCACAAGGCAGTGGTGAGACCCTTGTACTGGCAGGTGTCAAAGACGCAGTCCGAGAAGAAGGGCGTTGGGTCGATGGTTCCATGGCATGAACTGAATGGCCCATTGGCCCTGATGATAACTCCACAGTAATTGTCTCCCTTGTACGGCTCCGCTTCTGCCTCACTGCAAAGAAGACAGTTTCCAACACAAACGGACGTACATCCTGGGACGGTGCCCACTTTCCAGCTCTCACCAAACTTCACCGCATTGGGTGCTGTGCCACCAGACTTCATGGTCAAATCATCTTTAGCATTCTGGTTGAAGTTGCCGCACAGGCCACAGACGGCACCGGAATAGCTACCCGGCAGGGTAACTCTGACTAAGCTGTTCCAGTCAAACGTTACGGTCAACCCAAAGTCCACCTTGATGACGCAGCTAAGGCCGCTGACAAAAGCCGAAATCTTACTCTTTTGGTAATAGTATGGCAGGCGCACAAACATTGCATTGACCTAGAATATAAAGAAAGGCATATCATTTGAGATAGATTACCATTAAAAAAATAGCATATTCTACACTTGCCAACTGAGATTTCAGGCTAATTTAGGAAAACACAAAAAGGGGAGCTGATCGTTAGAATAAAGCAAAGAGGCGCTGTTCTAGAGCTTTGGGAAAAGTAACGGCTATGGTTTCAACATGAGGCAGGCATTTCCATATTAAGACGGGCTCTGCAACCTCGACTCCCCAGATGTTTTAAACTGCAACTCCATCACACTTCACCTCTGACTTTACTGGCAAGGGCCAATGGGAGTTGTAGTCCAACACATCTAGAGAGCCAAAGGTTGCAGACTATGCACGAGTTTACCAAAGAAAATGAAGACACGTCTGAAAAGTGCACATAATTTCGTAGGAGAAATAACTGCCTGGAGAAAAATAGCATGTCGTAGACGGTCAGAATTGTCTCAGGCCCAATGACCCACAGTCTTGAATTTGTGTCTAAGAAGTTGGTGGTACCTGCTAAGTATAGCAGTGCTACATTTGTTCCAGTGAAGATATTCATGACACATATACAGGATAGGCAAATTGTGTTCCTTTTTGTTATGCTGGCAAAGATGAACTGTAGAAACATAGAGCTGAAAGGTGTACAGGGGTCTATGTAGACCATTAGACTGTAAAACATGTTGTCCAATAAAACACTTCTAAACAACTTATTGGATTGGCTGTTCGGCACCTTAACAGCACCAATTCCAAGCCAGAATGCGTAAGCCGGCCCACCGCCCAAAGGACCACGCCCAAAGGAACCTACCTGTCCTGTGCCTGTCTGTTGCCGTCTGGACCGTCGGCCGGAAATTCTGATTCTGCGACCTCTCCCCACCCCGTGAGTACCAATTCACATCCACAGTGCCTGAGCTCCTATTCTCCCTGCTAACCTCGCTGGCGCCACCACTGTCTATTTGCCTGATTCGAGTCCTTAAGCCACGTCAGAGCACCATTGTTGCAATCCATTGTGTAACAGAAGCACACCTAACTACAATAACGATCCACGCTCAAGCTTTCACCTATGCATGGAGCCTCCCGGAACCCGACCTACCCATCGATCGCTACCGAACCTGCTGTCCCCGAACCCTCTCACAACATCCCAAGATTGTACCTCGGCCATATACCTCTCAATATCCCACTACCTGTGCCGCAAAGTTACGCACTGACATTGTTACTGTGTGCATAATCAAAGTAACCGGCGCAAACTATCTCCCAATGCATATTGTATCCCTGAAATATTACTACACGTAGACTTTGCACAGACAACTATATTGTATGCACGTACACTATCCAACCAAAGTCCTGGGTACACGTCTGTAAGCTGATTACTGCTATCCCAGGCAGCACTATCTATACTAACTAGTGCTCTTTGCCAGCCTTTTATATAGTTTATCCACTGTACCTGATGTGGCACCCTCCACACTGGAACTTGTGTGACACGTGTTGTACAGTTGGGATCAATACTGTATTTGACTGCACTGCCTCAACTCATGTTAGCATGATCCCACTGTATTGCATTGCATTGCCTCAATTCATGTTAGCATTAGCCCACTGTATTTGACTGCATCGTCTCAGTTCATGTTAGCATTAGCCCACTGTAACTGACTAGCACTGCCCCAGTCTTATTTCAGTAGCACCAATTCCACGATATGTCGCATAAACTGCCCTGCTCTCATGCTATACCACCTACACCCTTCCTCCCTGCACTTCTTACAGGCATACCAATCCTACGTACTACGATTGCCACATCAGTCCTCATCTCCCCACCCAGCCATACCACCACAGTGCCCAAACCACCACTGGAAGTGCTGGCCCTTACACACCCCACATCCCTCTACCTTAGAAACCAAATGCTAGGTACCCGCTCTGACCACATCTCATCTTCTCACAAAAAGCACCTAGGTAAGCAACCCCATCACTCGCCCTCGACTGCCACCACCCGTATGGCAAAAACCCAAGGCACCACCGCCAACAAAAACAACGTTTCCACTAAAACAAAATTAGGGAACAACCTCACCACCTAAATCCAATGTGCACTCATCAATGCACGATCCATGTCAGACCATGCCACAGAGATTCATGACCTCATCACAGACTTGGATGTAGACATCCTAACCATCACAAAGACCTGGTTACACGAAGCCTCCGGACCAGCCATCTGCCAAACCCTGCCACCAGGACACACAATCTTCTGCCAAGATAGAACCTCCAATTAAGGAGGAGGTGTCACCCTAATTCTAAAGGAAACCTTCAACTCCAGACAAATAAAATCTGCTAATGCAGACAACTCTGATGCTCTATGTCCTTCTCACCAAATGACACTATAACATTACATGTCTACCGCCCTCAAGGCCCTCTTCTCGATTTTCAAGCCAACATCTTACACCTCCTGGGCGACAATCTAAAAACCAATACAAAAGCCATCCTCTTAGGAGACCTAAATCTTGGCTTCAAAGATCCTAAAGACAAGAAAGGCAAAGCCCTTGCCAAAGCCCTCCTTGAACTAGGCTTTATCCAACTAGTCAATAACCCGGCTCACACCAAAGTTTGCATATTGGACTGGATAGCTGATCACAACTGTGCTGCTGACATCAGTTCTAACACTCCAAGTACTTGGACCAACCACCATCTACTGCACTTCCTTATACCCTTTGAAATGAGAGGTAAACAAAGCCTATCCATGCCCCCTGCTATGGCCAGTTCAAAAAAACTATTCACCAAAGACAGAATTCTCTCTCTCCTTCAAGCCTCAGATCTAGCCCATCCAATCTCAAAAAACCCTACAGAACTAGTAGAGCTCTACAATGCCACGCTTAAAGAAGCAGTAGATGCTGTGGCCCCACTGGAAAAAAACAACAGCTAAGAATATTATACATGCTAACTCATGGTTCACCCAAACACTTTATGATATACGAGCAGCCAAATGGGTAGCACTGACCGAATGGCAATCATGCCCCTCTGTATCTACACAAGATATCTACCTGGCAGTTGCTAAACAATACAAAAAGGCTATTTCTATAGCCAAAGCATCTGCTTTCAACCTTAGAATTGAGAAAACTAACTCCCAGTCTAAAGAGTTGTTGGCTATCTTTAATGAATTGGTCACCCCCCACCTCTACACTACCTACAGAGAAAGATGAAACATGGTGGAATAACATGCAACATGCCGTGCTAGACAAAATCAAAACACTCCAGGAATAAATCAAGACACAATTCAACAACCTGCCCAAGGTCGCTCCACCCATATCCAAGCCCTTTGCCACCAGGCCAGCCTTAGGTGGTTCACATGGCACAAACAAACCAAAACCCTTTGCCTTTAGTGAAGTAACCATACCTGAAGTCCTACTGATTATGAAGCATATTAAACCATCGCTTTGTAAGAGTGACATCTGCCAAGCCAGCTTAGTTAAAGACTGTGCGGTAGCACTGGCCCCTTTCATCACTGCCTTTATTAATGTCTCATTTGCTTTGGGTAGCGTCCCATCTTCCCTCAAGGAAGCCTGGGTTCGGCCACTGCTAAAGAAACCTACCCTTGACCCAGACTCCCCCAATAACTACCGACCAATCACTACCTTATGTTCTTGTTGAACATTTTGGACAAGGCTGCGTATCTGCAGATCCAGTCCGACCTGGAAGCACACGATATTCTCGGTAAAAGACAATCTGGCTTTCGTCCTAGTCACGTCAAAGTCAGCTCTGCTTGATCTTAAGAATCAGATACTTGATTCCATGGACAAGGGCAAGTCCTCGCTCCTCTTACTCCTTGATCTCTCGGCTGCCTTCGACCTGGTCGACCACAAGATCCTGTACAAACATCTTTTGGATACTGCACATTTTTCCACAAGAAGCCCTGACCTGGATTACGTGCTTCCTGGAGGACCGAGCCATGAGGGTTTTCTCTGACCAGGTATCAGCCACTCCATCCCCCGTTGGTTGTGAAGTCCCATAAGGATCCTGCACATCTCATCTCATCATCAGCAGCTCTCACGACAAAAATCATTAATGCAGTGAAACCTCTTCTTTGCCAAAAAACTGCCTCAACATTGCCAGAGCCACCATTAGCCCGAAGCTGGCTTACTGTATCTTCCTTCTCCTAGGTACATCTGGAAATAACATTAACAAATTGCAAATCATGCAAAATAATGCTTTCAGAGCGGCTCTAAGTATCCCCAGGAGAGAGCATTTCTCTCAGGCTAGAAGACACGCCCACTGGCTCCCGATCAAAGAGCGTATATTGTTCAAGGCTCTCACCAGCACACACAGATGCCTCTCTCAGTCTGCCCCTTCTTACCTAGTGGAACAAATACATCAACAGGTGCCTTCCCACAAACCAAAACAAGACCAATACTCTCACCTACTCTCAGTCCCTGCGTTCAATAGAGCCAAAGCCGGCGGTACCATCTTCGAGGTGTTAGCCTGGAACGCCCTTCCACTCATACTAAGAAGGGAATACTCTCTCATGGTGTTCAGAAAGGCGCTAAAAACCAAGTTATTCAACTAGACTGTACCTGAATGATGTTCCCTTGTAACCATGGAACATTCCTACCGTATTGCTGTTGTACCCCCTTAACATTTTCTGTAGAGTCTGTTTTTAGTTGGATCTAAGTGAATTTACTGTAACAGTGCCACAATGCCTCAGGGCCACTGTGCGCTTTATACATTTTAATAAATAGAATAAAATAGATTGTTATTATCAACCCCGTAAAGTAGTAACAACGAGTGCTTCTTTTTGATTATACATAATATTGCTTAGGACTGTACCCATGTTTGGAGTCATTTAGCCTCATTACGAGTCCGGCGGGAAACTGGCTGGGAATTCTGGCGGGTTGCCGCCGGAATCGTAACATTTTACCAGCGCCTGACTTCCCTGTGAGACTTTGCCATTACAAGTCCAGCGGCCCAGGAAATCAGGCGCCGGTAAAATGTTGTTCCCAATTCCCATGGAGTCCCATAGGACTCCATGGAAATAGGTTCACGAAAGTGCTGGCACCGTTGCTAACGGTGCCGGCTCTACCATGAAGAGTCTGTCTACCGCTGCGCCCGGCAGGGTCAGACCTGTCGGGCGCAGCGGCCCCGGCAGTGAAACTCATAGTTTGCCGGTCCAGAAACAAGGGTGCTCGTGAGCTTACCGGCACCCTTGTTTCCGGACCGGAAAACTTGTAATGAGGCCCATATTTCTAATCAATGAATCAATCAGTAATGCACTCATTTTAAAACTTTCAGTCCACAATACATGGCCTCTCCATGAGGAAATGTTCTCAATGGATAGCTTGTGTTCCCCCAAGCTATGAGCCTCCGGCTTTGAGCTTCACATCAATGTCATTGATGGCGGGGGGATAGCTCAGTGGCAACATGCTTGTCTTGGAAGCAAGATAACTTACAGCAACAGAGGTTTGAAACCAGCGCTTAGAGTCTGGCTTCCAGTATTCAGTGTGTTACTGTCATGCATCATGTCTACACGCCCACTAGACGCCGCACAGCACATCCAATCCCAACATCCAGTACACATTTAGGACGGGGGCCGCGTGAGCAGCTTGGGGTCCATACCTTACGTCACACAGAAGTCACATTCGGTCCCGGTTGTATCCATTTCTGCACTGTTAACTGCCATGGAGCATTGTGTCAGGCAGAGTCAGGCAGTCACGTTCACTTCTGGATCACGTGATAAGGAGATCACGATCACGTGATTCTGTTTTGGGTCATGTGGCTAGGAACAAAACGGTATAAAAGCAGTGTTCCCGCGAACACACATCGCTTAAAAGCTGTTATTCACGACTCTGTTTGGCGTTTGCTCTTCAATCTTGATTCTTGGATTACTCGAACTCGGACCTCGAACTACAGACTCCTTTTGGCTTTCCCTTTCGGATTTGGCGCTTTTTCTTGTGGATATCTGGCTGTTTTGACCTCAGGACGTTCATACCGGACTTCTTTTGGTTCTTCCCTGGATTGATTTTTACTTCTCACAAATTACGTATAACCACGTCTTCCACGTCAACAACTGCAGGTGGGCTCAGCAACTGGTGACTACTCTGACCACCCTCCCAAGTCACCATTACATCATCTGAAGGTGCTTCTCATGCGCCCCCACGTAGCTGTATCTCAGGCCCCTGTGTGGTTAGCAGCGACCTTACTACTACACTTAGGTAAGCTTCTTCCTGGACAGTACTAGTCCGTTCTGTATACTGCAACTGTGATTGTTTGTACTAATAATTGTTTGCCTTACAGCGGCCTTGGGGTTTCCAGTGCTACGTGGTTCCGGCGTTCCAGCATCTCCCACCTGTTGCCTCCAGGATCGCATAGAGAGTCATATTATCTCTCCCTGTGTGGTACTTGGGGACAGAGGCCCCTCTAATCTTCACAACAACCAAGTCTCGACAGTTACAAAAGATTAATTAATTGATGCCCCGCCTTTGCTCATTTATCTGGAACACTGGTGATAACAGGCAATTGTGATAAGAACTGTCCTCCACAGTGCAGTGGCATGCCGAACACATTCTGTGCAGGCAGGCAATTCTGAGTCAATCAAAAGGTGGCTCCACTTCTCCTTTTCAGATTTGGATGCCAACTTCAAAATGGAAGCCTGCAGACTGCCACGTTTCTGATTTAGACTTGTTTTACAGCTGTTGGCACCTCACAGGTGTTTTACATTAACTCCCCTTCTTTGATGCAATAGTAGGGCTTTGCAAGTAGAATAATCCCCTTGCAATGCCTGCCCTGCATTATTGACACTCAATAGGGCCAATGTCAGGCCAGAAATCAGGGACATGAAAGCATGGAGGCTTTGATGTCAGTATGCCACATTCTTTCTTTCACAGAATATTGTGTTTTTAGTAAATAAATGTTGTTCCTCCACAAGACCTTTCAAATTGTACATAGACCTCCAAATCGAGCTCTGTGTTAAAGTGGGTGAAGGGCGAGTACAAATGCTGTGCATATTTGGTTGTGGGGGGGGGTCTACCCTATTTTCCTGTGTCGTGTTCTGTGTATGTTACCATGCCTATGTCCATGTATAGCCGCGCTCTGAATGCACAATCATGTAGATATTGCATTAAGTGCACGAGCAAACATGAGGCAATATTGTTTTAAAAAATCACAGATAATGCACCACACCATTTGTGTCAGCTCATGAGTGTCCACTGGAACTCATCTAACCTGACATTAGACGTGATCTTTGGACAGGACTTCACGCACGGCCATTTCTAGGGGTGGACAGGCCGGTTGGTCTTTACATCCTGGGCCTCCTTTATATGGTATCCTATTTCATTTCTAAATGTTCTCATAGGAAAATGGCTGGGCTTTCTGAAAATGTGTAATACGTGGCCATTTTGAAAATTATTTCCAGGGCCCCTTTTGGTTCCCAGTCCACCCCTGGCCATTTCAAATGGATGAATTAACAGCGTTTACAAAAGGGCACGATTCCCCTGGTGTTGAAGTCCTTCAGAACACTGACCAAATTCATAAGAGTGGGGGGGGACAAGCAGTTCTGCAAAAGCCAGGCAATAAATCAGGGAGTTGAACTGGAAGACAGTCGGTGTGGCAGCATGAGGGACATATCAAGTAGAGAGGAATTGCAGCGAAGGAGGAAGCGTGCAGTGGCAAATAAAAGTCTGAAGGGACCGAGAGATGGTGGAGGTGGGTTGATGCCTCTCCTGGAGCAGGAACACCGAAAGCAGTAGAGGAGTCTCTGGGTTGGGGGGGCGCTCCCCTCCGTAGCTTCCTGGAAAGAACAGTGAAAGAGCCAGTGGACAAGCAGGTGTGGGTGAGAGGGGACAAGGAAGTAGGTACCCGTGGGCACAAGTAGCAGATAAGGCAGTGATGTATCACACAGGTACAGGGTTCAGTCCTACAAAATGCAAATCTAACGTTGTATAAAAAGGGCTGAATTAAAACAAGTCATTTATAAAAAGTGGCAGATGAAGAAACAAGAAGATCCCTTCAAACAGCAGACGTAAAGAGGGTGATTTTGTGAATAATGGTGTTTGTATTTTACTAAAACAATGTTCTTTTATTCATGCTAATATATCCTCTTTTCTTCCCACAGACATATACATCCATGGTTTCAGCATGTCGAGGCGGTATTGAAGCGACTGGAGTTCTGAAGACCCAGCCAGCTCAGCTACGTGCTACAAAACAAGTGATGATGATGATGATTATACACTTATAGAGTGTGCATTCGCCCGGAAGCATCTTGGCGCTATAGCAGGGACATTCCAAGAACTGAAAAGAGTCAGAACAGCCTCACAGTTCATAAAAAGAGATGTGACTTTAGTAGCCAGCAAAAAGACATATGCTCTGCTGTTTACCGAAGATGAAAAGGAAATGAATTCCAACATTTGGCAGCTGCCACTGAGAAGGTGCAACCACCCACATCGGAGAGTCGCACCCGGGAAACAGAGATAGTGCACAGTATATGTGAACAAAGTGGCCAATTAGGGGCACTGGGGCGGAATTTGCACTACAGATACTCAGCCCCCTAGCCATAGAAGGCACAGTGTATGATACACAAGGATTTGAACTGTACCTCTGGGCCAAAGGGAGCCAATGAAGCTGCTGTAGAACAGGGGAAATGGACACACAATGGGAGGTGTGAGTCACCAGCCGGGCGGCAGAATTT
Source organism: Ambystoma mexicanum (assembly GCF_040938575.1). Taxonomy (NCBI): domain Eukaryota; kingdom Metazoa; phylum Chordata; class Amphibia; order Caudata; family Ambystomatidae; genus Ambystoma; species Ambystoma mexicanum. The sequence continues at coordinate 1,182,989,408 of NC_090921.1, read as the reverse complement.
TTGAGCACTTGCAGACGACGAATCAAGTAAAGAGGTTGTGCCAAATAGAGAGAATTACAATAATCAACAGCACTCAAAACCAGCGCAGCAATAACCACTGCATGAAGCTGGGAAGGAAGAAAACCCAAACCCCTACGCAAGACCCACAATTTATAATAGCCTGACTGGCAAACTGATGCCATCTGGGCTTCAAGCGAGAGAGAGGAAGAAACTTTAACCCCTTAATTCCTTACAACAAAAGCTGCACTGGGACAGAGGCCAAAGTAGGCAGGCCAAAATGAGGGAGTCCAAACAGAGGAGACAGAGGGGGGACCCACCACCAGCACCTCAGTCTTGTACCCATTAAGTTTCAACCAGTGTTGGGCCATCCAGCACCCCACATCCTCCAGGCGACTCCGCAGCTGAGATGCAGTATCAGAATGGGAAGGATCGAGTCACCCAATTATTTGCCTACGATCAGCATAGGCGTAGCACCAGTGACCATGGGAGCAGATGAGCTCAACAAGAAGCTGAATATAGACATTAAACAAAGTAGGGGACAAGGCTGAGTCTTGAGTAACCATGCAGGTGAAGGACACAGCTGAAGAGCAGAAAGTTGGAAGAGAAAGAGTTTGAGAACTATCAGCAAGAAAAGATGAGAACCAAGATAATACCTGTCCAGTTATCTCTGCCCCGGCCATTTGAGCCAGCAAGGTGAGGTGATCGACTGTATCAAAAGCTGCTGACAGATCTAATAAGACCAGTGCTCCTACACCATCAGCCCCGATCAGAGAGCTGAGCAAGATCATCAACCACAGAGATAAGCACGCTCTCTGTACCATGACGGGGACAGAAACCAGACTGAAAGGGATAAAGAAGAGAAGAAGATTCCAAGAAGGAGCTAAGACGAGGAGAACTGGAGACTCAAGAGCTTCATAAAAAAGAAAGTAAGGAAAAAGGACTGAAATTAGAGACAAGCTGGATCAAGGGAGTTTTTTTAAAAGAGAGATAACAGTGCGTGCTTCAAATGAGAGGGGATGATTCCAGACTGGCATGAATGATTAACAGCCTGAGTCACCATGGGGGCGATCATAGGCATAACTTCCTTGCACATTGCCAGAGAGATGTAACTTTAACAATTTCCTCCACAGAGAATTTAGGAAAACTGGACCACTGCTGCAGAGAGGAGGAAAACATTGGGACAGGTAAAGGCGATCCAATACCTGAGGTTGTAAGTGTAATAGAACTGTGAATAGTGGAAATTTTCTCAAAAAAGAAACTTGAAAGAGAGTCACAGTGCTCTTGTGAAGGAGCAGAGACCGGATAAGACAGTGGACGCACAGACTCAATCAACACTCTAGGCTGGGTGAGAGCCGCCTTCACTTTGTGTAAAATTTGCATTTAGCTGCAACCAACGCTTTATGAAAAATCATTGTCGTCTGGCGGAGAAGTCGCCGATCAGATTGGAGATAGGAATTCCTCCATTTGTGCTCTTCCTGCCACCGTTCAAGGTGAAAGGCCTTTGAAGTTTCATCAAACCATGGCTCAGATGGACAAGCCTGCTACTTCTACAGTTTTACTGATGCAGGGCCATTGGCTGTCTTAGTAAATATGTGGGCGAATGCCGCCAGATTCAACTCAGGTAGAGTCGAACATGCAGTCACTATATCCTGGCAGGGTCGGATTGGCCCCTCGGCCTTTCGGCCCATTGCTGGGCCGAAATCTTCCCTGGGAAGTGGGGGCCAGTTTCTGACCATGCCTGGGCTGGTTTTGAAAAAAGAAAATAGAAAAAAATAAAAAATAAATTTCAATTATTTTTTTTTTTTCAAAAAGCCTTTCATCCTTCTTAGGTCGATAAACGAGTACCAACACAGGCTGGGTGATATTGTATGCATATTTGTTCTATAAAAAAGGGCTTAAGTGTAAGTGCTATACAATAACATGTTATCATTTGGCCTTGGTGTATTTATTTGCATTTTTAAAGTGCTCACACAGCCCGCGGGCATTGAGGTGCTGTTACAGGAATTGATTTTTTTTTTTTTAGTTGCGTAATTGTTTTTTTTTTTCTTAGTTGCGTATTTATAACATGCTGAAATACCCAGAGGTTTCTAAGCACGGAGCCGGGGGATCGAATCTGTGTTGCTTCCTGTCGTCTTGCTTCCAAAGCGAACACGTAGCCGCTGAGCTATCCTCCTGGGACAATATGGATCTATACACACAGATATGAATGATACATATGGTGATCCATTCTTGTGTGAAATGTGTATCACATTCGTGAAATCATAACCATATTTATCATAGTTTACTTGGGAACAATGCCATTTGATGCCACTTCCTGTTTTCTCAAGGAGTGAAAGGCCATGTTTCATCGCTTCCTGGGATGTCACTTTGGGGTGGGGTCAAACGACATCCCTTCCAGTGATGTCATCAGAAGCCAAGGGTCGTGAGGCGAGGGGTGGGCCACTTTTTTTTGGTGACCGGGCCTATTTCTTGTTCCAGTCCAACCCTGTATCCTGGCTTACTAATACTGCGTCAGTTAGCGTCCAACAGCATTTAGACAATAGTGGTTTAGCGATATAGCGTAAAGGAGTGGTACGCCTTAGAACGAAAGGAATTACAAAATGATCAGGCCAATCTAGCTGGAGTGCAGGGAAAGTAGAGATCAAGGAAGAAGTAGCAAATACCAAGTCCAGAGTATTGCCCCGACAAGGAGTGTGGCCGGACACAAGTTGAGGAAGATCAAAAACCTCCATCCCAGATAAAAATTGGAAGACACGGCGCTCCACAGAGGAGTTTACTCTTAGATTAAAGTCCCCAACTATCAGCAGATTATTGTAGCTACACCACAAACCACACACAGAATTGATGAAAGCATCACAAAAAGAAGAGTCATAGGAAGGAGGGTAATAAGTCAGTAAAACATGGCACAAATAGGAAGGAGTAATTAACACATGTACCAATAAAGCCGCCATCTTCATCCCATGATCACATGGAATAGTACTTATGGTCAGATCAGACATGTAAACAAACGCAATTCCACCACCCACACTGGGGGTAGGACGATCGAGCCGAAAAAACGAGAGCACCTGCACTTAATTCAACTCAGAGTAGTCACAGATCCATGTATCAGTAAAGCAGGCCTTATCAGGGGCATGATGCTCAAGTAAATTGCGGCATGCAGTGCGTGCATCACTAGAGAGTGTGTGTTCAACAAAAGGCAATTGGGATTTTCTGGATGGGAGGTAGTGCTAGCCATTGACAGAGATTGAAGGAAGCCAGCTGGCCATATCATGTTCACTGGTGCTGCCCTTATCATTTGATCACATATCAGTGAGCCTGTGTGGATAGGTGACTTCTTGGCATTACCCCACCCACACAGCCCTCCCGCAGCCTGGACGAGCACAGACGAGCTGGACTATGGCGCGGCTTCGGCACACAAGGGCGTCACCGGCTGCGGTCTTCCTCTGTGCGTCTGGTTCAACTCAGTTTTGAATAGCCCCATGGTATCGACGTAGCCTCACCCAGCCCACTGTTTATTGATCGCAAAGACAGACCGCTAAGCATGTCTTGTCCCACTGTCCAAGTGGGAGGTGAAAAGTCACAAGCCAGGTAACTTCCAAGCTGTCTACAAGGAACAGAAATACAGCCCAATTAAAATAAATGTGAAATTAGGCTTTTAAAAATAGGCAGTGAAAAACACGTGGCGTCCAGCCACCCGCCCGCTCAGATAATGAGCTAATAGGAAATTAATGTAACCAACTTAACACAAGAAACATAAAAACAAAAAAAAGGTACTCAGCGATGGCCGTACCTGGGCATTGCAGAATCAGCACCAGGGGTCAAGTCCTAAAAAATAAAGTGGGGGGGACTCAACAAATGGAGTGGGATGTGATGTCGCCAGAAATTAGCGTATCAAGGTGAAATGTGTACATTTCATTAAATTGGCTTTGCATAACCACCCAAATTGAACAGGACGAATGACATTTGCCTTTCATAAAATCAACACACACACAAAACCAAGAGAGGATATTTTCTTAAGGTGTGCATGATTTTAAACTCCAAGAACCAATATAAATGTTTTCCCTGGGACTTGCAGTACCGAAATGGGACATTTCACCTTTCATTGTCGCTTAATTTTCATCAGGTTATAAGTTTATAAGTGTCCGGCCTACAAATCTGCCGACTGCGGTTTGCTCCCCGAGATTGGCTTTAATTCATAAATTCAAAGAAACATTCAATGTTTCTCATTTTAGCTGGGGGGGACTGAGGACCCCTTCTGAAAAAAGTGGGTGGACTCCATCCCCCCGCGTGTTCCCTCGACTTGAGCCCTGATCAGCACTCCAGTTGGATAAAGACTCCTGAAGTGCCTCACCCCGCCCACTGCTCATAGAGCACAAAGACAGACGCTAATTGTGTCTTGTCCAAGTGGGAGGTGAAAAGTCAGAAGCCAGGTAACTTCAAAGACACAGGGAACAGAAAGACAGACCAATTTAAATAAATATGAAATTAGGCTTTTAAAAATAGGCAGTAAAAAACACATGCGGCCTGTATGTCATTGTTCATGTGTATGAATAAAGGGAGGTGTGTAATGATGAGAGCAAGTGATCGAGCTCCATGTTGCTGAGTTGAATATTGAGAGCGTGCACTGTGCGAATATTCTGTGAGAGTCAATGGGTGCCCGGGAACTTGGTGTGATGGCGTGTCCAGTGGTTCTGTCCTTTAAAATGCATTTGTGTTTTTTTCGTGACATACACATGAAGTTGAAGATGCTCCCAAGACTCCTGTCTGCTTCTGTACATACAGACATCACCATTTGGGTGACATGGCTGGAATTAGAACCCAGGCATTCAAAGCTCATTGGATTGGGCAACATAAGGTGCATTTTTGTTTCAGTGACACATTAAGAAGGATTGAATAATGCACACTGGGTGTGTATCCAGTGGCGTGGCCAGACTCTTTTGAATGGGGTGGCCCAAGTGGGGTACTGACTTATGCAGGGGTGGCTTGAAGTATGAGCGCACACTCGTAATGATCATAGTGTAGGATAATGGGGTGGCACCTGGGGTGGCCAATCAGAATCTATGGGTAGCAGGTGTCACCCTAGGCCACTCCTTGGAAATGCCACTGCATGTTTCATCACTGGTTATTAACCTCCCTGCCTTGTAAGCATTGCCTTGCCCTGGAGTGGCATTGACAGCCTTATCTGCTATAGTGGTGGAAATGGGGATGCTGGCAGAAATCCACGGAAAACACTTGACCACGTAGTGTAGCCGAAGATTTCTTTCCAATAATGCTACTGACTGGCTGCCTAATACCAGACAGTCTATAGCATTCCTTGAAAGATGGAAACCTACAAACAGCCAGGAGGATCCCAGAATGCGCCAGGAGGATCGATCACAAGGTGATGCCAGCAACTCCAGGACCCTAGGAAGAACACCTTGATTAAGTAATAACAGAACACACTATATTCATAGAGTACTATAAGTATCAGAACCAACCTCTAATGGTAGGAAGACAGGAGCTGGTAAAGGTGCAGGGAAAACTATCCTCTTTATTCTATGACAGAGTAAACAAAAGACAATAGTATAAGTAGTGGAGGTACTAAATTGTCGAGAAATATGTGAAATGTGAATTTTGTACCTTACCGTGGGCCCAATGAAGGTCAGCGTGGAAGAACAGATGAAATAAATGTCCTAATCCAAGTAGCAACAGCCCAACTGTGCTCGACGGAACGAGGACACCTTCATAGAGTCTCTAGTTCCAGTGCAGAACCCGACGAAACGAGGACGAACAGAAGCACACCAAGAAGGCAGTCACTGGTCCAAGGTGTACAACTGGAGGGAAACGGAGAAAGGGCTGATGCTACAGTGGGACTCAAGGCACTTAACTTGAATGATCGTTGTGGTGGTCAAGCCAAACAGGTCCAGTACACCGGTTTTCGGAGGAAACACCAGAGACGCTGCACAGAAACGAACAGAACAAGGAGCAGACAAGGGAACATCAAGGAAATCCAAAGGTAACGTTCCGGGGTCGAAAATCCAAAAGTTCCAGAAATTCCAGGCAAACAAAGCAGACAAGCAGTGGGCAGAAAAACAGGTCCAAAAGTGAAGTACGAGGTCGAGGCAACAGAAATTCAAAAGTTCGAAACAGGAAACAAAGCACACTTCTGCGTAATCAGAAGCGCGGAACCCATGGGGACCGAGCACTAAGTAATGCAAAATCACATGACATGGATACGCCTGAACAAGATGACGAACATTCACGGGCGCCATAGTTTCCATGACAACCACCAGGAACGACCATAATGTCCCGTAGGCTGAGTCCTCTGGGAAATGTAGTGCAAATCATGATTTGGTGTAAAACGGCAAAGGTTCTTATGCAGAACGAGTCGCCTAGCAGTCAACTGAGGTCTGGGTGAGATGAGCGTTTGTTTACTCAAAGGTTGTGAACTACCATGTAAACTAGCAAAGCCCGTGAGACTTTGTGTGCGTGACTGGAGTCTGGTGGTAGGTGGATTACTAACAGTACCCTCTCCCAAAGAGCACCTCACCCTACGGTTAGACCAGAAATCAGAAAGAAGAACAGGTGCATGAATATTGTCTGCTGGTTCCCAAGTGCGGTCTTCTGGTACATAACCCTTCCAGTCCACCAAATACATTCTCACACCCCTCCTGACCTTAGTATCTAAGATTCCACTAACCTTGTACTCATCAGAACCCCCCAACTGCCACAGGTTTAGAACAAGGAAGTAGCCGAAGGTCTGCATGAACTGGTTTGAGCAAGGACACATGAAAAACGGGATGTATTTTCCAAGAACTAGGCCAAGCAAGTCTGACGACCACAGGATTGATGACGGCGGTAATCTCATAAAGACCAACGTAGCGTGGTTGCAGGGACCTTCGTCCGGGCAAGCGGAGATGTTTAGTTGCCAACCAGACCTTCATCCCGATGGAATAAGAGGGGGAAGCAGACAATGAGCATCAGCGTGAACCTTAGAACCTGCTTGGGATTCCACACGATGTTGCGTGATAAGCCCATGGGTTTTCTTCAAACCGTTAGCACAAGTAATTGCAGCAGGGTTGCAAGGTTTTATCGTCAAAGGACTTGGAAAAGCCTGAGGATGATGGCCATAGGTAGCGAAGAAGGGAGAGGTACCCGTGGTAGCATGTACTGTGTTATTATAGGCAAACTCAGCTAATGGTAGAGCCGACAACCAGGAATCCTGGTGATGTATCATCAAACAACGGAGATACTGTTCCAGGGTAGCTTTCAACCTCTATGTTTGCCCATCGGTTTGAGGGTGATAGGCGCTTGAATAACGGTCTTCAATACCAAAGCAACCTGTCAAGGCTCGCCAGAATCGAGAAGTGAACTGCGAACCACGATCCGTCACTATAATGGATGGTAATCCAAAAGGACGGAATACATGCTTTAGAAACAGATCCGCCAAAACAGGAGCTGTCAGAAGAGCACGACATGGAAAAAACAAGGTGTATTTCGTGAAATAGTCAATGAACACCCATATAGTATCATGACCTTGTACGGATGGAAGTTCTACTATGAAGTCCATTGAAATCATAGACCAGGGATGTTCAGGGATCGGCAATGGGTGTAACAGACCCACCGGTCCACCACATACACACTTGGCTTGGGCACAAACAGCGCAAGAAGAAACATGAAGTTGGACATCCTTGAGCATACCCGGCCACCAACACCAATGATGGAGTAGCTCAAAGGTTTTCTTTATACCTGGGTGTGCTGCCAACTTAGAATCGTGACACCATGCCAGGGCCTTTTGCCTCATAGAAGTATGTGGGAGATAAAGTCTCCCCTGAACATAAGGAAGGGAGTGAACAACCTGCATGTCATTGTTCGTTAGCAACTGAGGATTTTTCTTAACCCAATCTTGAATAGCAACCTTCATGGAATCCTGGAGAGTACAAGCACATACGACTTGGTTGGGCAGTAGCAAAGACCCCATAGATATGTGTTTTGTAGAATCCCCATCCAGACGCGACAAAGCGTCTGCCTTTGTATGTAACGAACCAGGTCGATATGTGATAAAATAAAATTGGGAAAATAATTCATGCCAACGGGCATGGTGTACCGTAGAGTATTTGACTGATTGGAGAGCAAGACGATTCCTGTGGTCTGAATACACAGTGACGGATGTGCTGGTGCCTAACAGATGATGTCTCCAAACCAAGAAGGCATCACATACTGCCAAAAGCTCTTTCTCTGTGACATTATAATTACATTCATAGGAAGAACATTTTTGTGAATGGTAAGCAACCGGATGCAAAAAACCTCTATCTGGACATATCTGAGATAACACAGCTCCCAAAGCGGAATCGGACGCGTCAGCTTCCACCACAAAGGGTGTCTTTAGATCAGGATGTTGCAAAACAGGTGCAGTAGTAAAAGCTTGTTTCAGCATCTCAAAAGGCTTGTTGGCTTTGGAATTCCAATCAAACCTATTTTTACAGCTGGTAAGACGCTTGAGAGGAGCTGCTATTTGTAAAAACGACTTTATAAAATATCGATAAAAATGTGCAAAACCAAGGAATGATTGCAGAGCTTTCAGGGTTTTAGGTGTTGGCCAGTCTAACACCGCCTTGACCTTGGTCTGGCACATTTGAACACCTTTGTCCGAGATTTCATATCCAAGGAATTCAACTCTGGCAACATGGAAAATACACTATTCCAATTTGGCGTATAATGAGGCCTCGCGCAGGCGTGTAAAACTTGTGTGACATGCTGAACATGAACCTCCATTGAAGCTGAGTATATCAAAATGTCATCAAGATATACAACGACAAAACGATCCATCATATCACTAAAAATGTCGTTAATGAAATGTTGGAACGTAGCAGGGGCGTTACACAACCCAAAAGGCATTACACAATACTCAAATAATCCATATTTGGTCTTAAATGCTGTCTTCCATTTGTCCCCTTGCCGGATCCTAACCAAATTGTAAGTCCCTCTCAGGTCTAATTTGGTGAATATCACTGAGGATCCAACTGATCCAAGAGGACATGATCAGTGGGATGGGGTATTGATTTCTTATAGTAACCGAATTTAACGCCCGGTAATCAATGCATGTGCGAAGGTCGCCTTCTTTTTTGGGAACAAAGAATAATGGAGCTGATGCCGGTGAACGTGAAGGCTGTATGAAACCAGTCTTAAGGGATTTGTCAATATATTCCTTAAGGCTCAGATCCTCCTTCTGGGTCAGGGAATAAATCCTACCCGTGGGAATCTTGGCTCCTGGAATCAGATCGATAGGGCAATCATAGGACCTGTGAGGGGACAGCGTCTCTGCACCCTTCACATCAAATACGTCCCTAAAGGATTCATATTCTGGAGGCAAAAGAGAAGGCACGACTGCTCCAATTGCCGATGTATTAAGCAACAAGGGTCGACAATGACTGTTCTCTGCACTAGAGAATCCCAGACATGTTTTCTCACAATAGTCTGAGACAAATTCAATGGTGCCCAACTTCCAGTCCAAAACAGGATTATGTTGCATCAGCCAAGGTAGACCTAAGATCATTAGATATTGGGGTGCGGCTATCAAATCAAAATGAATAGTCTGGGAATGTTCATTATTACTGATCATAACAAGTCCACCATCCGTTCGGTCACTAGTCCGGAGGCTAGCGTGGAACCATCAACAGTATTTACTGTTTCAGGATGGGACTTGGGGACAACAGGGATACCCAGAGCCTTGGCATATTCAGCATCAATATAATTGCCAGTGGCACCTGAATCAAGAACAGCCATAATATCCCATGCCAAACCGGAAGATATGGAGCATTTCGTGGATACCAAAAAAGGAGCTGTGATACCTGGGCCCAAAAGACCATTGCTTGGGTGTCGGACCCCTTCTACTGCCGAGATTTGCCATTTCCCGATTTCTTCGGTTTCTTAGTACAGGATTTCAGAATGTGGTCGGGAGAGCCACAATAATAACAGAGGTTATTCTTTCTTCTGTTTTCCCTTTGTTCTTGTGATAATGGGCCCCTGACAGCCCCTATTTGCATAGGCTCACTGTCAGTGATAGAGGAGGCAGAAGTGGTCATGGAAGGTGGTAACGGGGTTCTGCGTTCCCCCTTACGTTCTGCTCTTCTGGCATCGATCTGAAGGACTAAATCTAAGAGTTCTGGAAAAGCAACCAGCACAACCGGCAGAGTGGCAAGAACGTCCTTCAGCGAATCAGATAGACCCTTATAAAAAAGAGCCCCCTTCTTCTCCTCTGGCCAGCCTGTCTCAGCCACTAACTGATTGAATTTAGCTAGGTAAGACAAGAGATGTAAGGAACCCTGTTGCAACCACAAAAATTCTAGATCCATGGGCTGAGTCTTGTACCTTGTGTCAAAGACCCTGCTCATAGCCTGGATAAGGGCATCACAATCAAACAAGAGTGGGCTTCCTGACTCCAATAACGGATTAGCCCAAGATGCTGCCATCCCACCAATGTGAGAGAGGAGGAAAGCAGCTTTAGTGGTAGAGTCCAGAAAGGACCTGGATCGGCACAAAAGTGCAATCGACATTGATTTAGGAAAGTTCTGAATGACTTTGGGTTGCCTGTAAACCTTTCCGGAGGAGCCAGCGGGAATTGCGTGGTCATGATAACGGGGAGCCTGAGGCCTGTGGTTGCGACCCAGAACCAGAGGCTTGGTCAGACCCGGAAGGTACAGCTATTGGGGGTTGCAACCCTGCCTGCAAAGTGTTATTACAATGTTCCGTAGCAGCATGAACCGTAGCCATATCATTGCGTAAATCCACAACCAGCTGCATGATTTGTGCTAGGGTGTCCTGGATTTCCATTAGGGATTCTGATTATGTCAGAAATCCACAGAAAACACTTGACCACGTAGTCTAGCCGAAGATTTCTTTCCAACAATGCTACTGACTGGCCGCCTAATACCAGACAGTCTATAGCATTCCATGAAAGATGGAAACCCACGCACAGCCAGGAGGATCCCAGAAGGCGCCAGGAGGATCGATCACAAGGTGATGCCAGCAACTCCAGGACCCTATGAAGAACACCCTGATTAAGTAATAACAGAATGCACTATATTCATAGAGTGCTATAAGTATCAGACCCAACCTCTAATGGTAGCAAGACAGGAGCTGGTAAGGGTGCAGGGAAAACTATCCTCCTTATTCTATGACAGAGTAAACAAAAGACAATAGTATGAGTAGTGGAAATACTAAATTGTTGAGAAATATGTGCAATGTGAATTTTGTACCTTACCGTGGGCCCAATGAATTTCAGCGTGGAATAACAGATGAAATAAATGCCATAATACAAGTAGCAACAGCCCAACTGTGCCCGACGAAACGAGGACGCCTTTGTAGAGTCTCTAGTTCCACTGGCAGAACCCGACGAAATGAGGACGAACAGAAGCACACCAAGAAGGAAGTCACTAGTCCAAGGTGTACGACTGGAGGGAAATGGAAAAAGGGCTGATGCTACAGTGGGACTCAAGGCACTTAACTTGAATGATGTTTGTGGTGGTCAAGCCAAACAGGTCCAGTACACCGGTTTTCAGAGGAAACACCGGAGACGCTGCACAGAAACGAACAGAACAAGGAGCAGACCAGGGAGCAGCAAGGAAATCCAAAGGTAACGTTCTGAGGTCAAAAATCCAAAAGTTCCAGAAATTCCAGGCAAACAAAGCAGACAAGGAGTGGGCAGAAAAACAGGTCCAAAAGTGAAGTATGTGGTTGAGGCAGCAGAAATTCAAAAGTTCGAAACAGGAAACAAAGCACACTTCCGCGTAATCAGAAGCACGGAACCCATGGGGATCGAGCACTAATTAATGCAAAATCACATGACATTGATACGCCTGAACGTGATGACGAACATTCACAGGTGCCATAGATTCCATGACAACTGCCAGGAACGACCATAACGTCCCGTAGGCTGAGTCCTCTGGGAAATGTAGTGCAAATCATGATTTGGTGTAAAACGGCGAATGTTCTTATGCAGAACGAGTGGCATAGCAGTCAACTGAGGTCTGGGTGAGATGAGCGTGTGTTTACTCAAAGGTTGTGAACTACCATGTAAACTAGCAGAGCCTGTGAGACTTTGTGTGCGTGACTGGAGTCTTGTGGTAGGTGGATTCCTAACAGATGCTTGTGCACAGAAAGCACATCCCTTTCTCATTGTTTTACCCTTCATTAGCAAAGATGTGTCTACCACCTTGCAGGCCTCACTCTGTATTCTGCGAGGGGAAGTGGTCGTACCCAGAAGGTTCAATTACTGCCTGCTCCCCATTATGTAAGCTGTACCTTCCCCTTGTGTTGCGTGCTCTCGTCTGTGTTGTGGGATGTATTGACCCACTCCGCTATGCTATGCGGCATCACCCTGCCAGTTATGGGGAAAGAAACAGCAACAATGGTGGCAAAACCCTTGTGCGCGCCAAAAACCTAGAAAAACCTACTAAACCTACAAAAACCTACAAAAAACCTACAAAGAACATGGTACATGTGCGGTGGAATAGAGCACACCCTGCAGAAATGTGCCAGTGGCCTCCATGACCAGCAAACAGAGTGCAGAGAGAAAAGCAGCACTTTGCAAGCAAAACCCCAAAATGTGCTTACAAATGACATTTGCTTTGTTTCCAAAAAACTCCAAAATGCCCATAACACAACACTTTTCAACATTCACAATCTTGCCTGGTGCTAAAATTCATGTATCAAATGAAGCATTGTGAAACATACAAAGTCTGAAAACTGACAGCCTAGGCCAAAATCTGGGTGCAGTGCCCGGGGCTACCTAAATGACAGCTGTCAGAGGAGTACTGAGGAAACTTTAAAAGGACCTAAAACTAAAAAGTCTGCTGGATTAGCAAACATAAACAGGATGTTGCCAAAAAGGAATACAGATGTTAGTAGTGTTTTTCCCACCGATTTTAAGGCCAAGAAAGAAATGTATTTATGTTTGATGTAACAAATTTGGTTTTTGCTGGATTTAAGAAGTTAATTAGCCTGGCTGAAGCTGCAAGAACTCAAAAAGCAGGTTTTTTTCCCAGATGGAGGGCCTTCCTCTCAGTAGAAACTCACTGGGAGGTGTTAATTGCGGGTTAGAGCAGAATCTTGTCTATAGAAAGCGAAGCAACAATGACAAAGCTGTAGCCCAGGAAACTGGAAGTGTGAAGGGGGTCGTAAATGGCCTCTGGAAGGAACAAGCAAGGAGGGGGATGCCCTGGACTGCAGGGAGACAACAAGGGGCAGACCATCTGTTGCTAAACATGAATAAAGAACAAATGTTTAAAAGACTCATAACTTGCTTTTCAAAATGGTAAAAAATATAAAAAAGGAAAGAGTTGTTAATTTAATTTCTGGCTGCACGCATGAAGAGGCGGTAGAACTGCATGACATGTTCTGGACAGGAATGGAAATATATGTGGTTTTATGAAAAATGTATTACTATTAGAATTGTGAAAATGTACCCGCATATCTCTATGTTAAACACGCCATTTGTGGAAATTTGCATAAAATTTGGAAAAGATCCCACGGCTGCAGGGTTTTGAGGAATAGCTGCTACGTAAAATATGGCTTCTTTATGTGTGATTTGTATAAAGGTGAACAATGTAGAAATGTACATTTAGTATCAAATCCGATTTTGAAACCTGTGGCTAAAGGGAGGTCTCTGAGGGTTGTAAAGCAAATTGGAAAATGTGACATCATCCGGCCTTGTTCCAATCACTCAAATTGCAAGGCGGAGATGAAGTGTGGTCCTATCCCAGCTCACAGGGGCAAGCTTAGCTAAGCCGGCCCAAACACCCCTTTTGTGATGTCATCCTATAGCATAAATAGAGACAGTTGACAACACATAGGGACACACAGATCCACTCACTTTCCTGATTCCGGCAAAGCACTGTGATCCAGCATTCCATATCCAGCTTTAATATTCTTCCAGATCCAGAAGCCAAATCACTTGCCAGCAATAGAGAACTATTGATTTCCAGCAAGACCCAAATCCTTAATTATTCTCTCCACTCAGTAAATCGCTGTGTGGTGTGAGAAGGCTTTTTGAACCAGTATCCTGAAATCCTCTGGCTTGCCACCACTAGGCTTGCCTGAGGAACTCGCTATCCAGCTGATTAAAATACCCACAGACTAGGAGAGCAGATCCTGTGCAAATATAGCAACCGGCGTAGCTCATCCAGTACTGTGCCTGATGTGCTGTCCTAGACCAGACCCGGTCCCATTTAAAAACTTATACTGTGAGTATTAATTGGAAGAACTGTGGCCCATAGTATATTTGCATTGTCTCATCCCTATCTCAAACCCATCATATCTTTCCTTCAGAACCAGTATTGTTAGTACTCTCTTTACACTGACCCTTTTCTCAACTGAAGAAGTCGAGTTTCCCTAGCAGGCGGGTCGCACTGATCCAGTGACTGTAAGATCCCTGTGTGGTATTTGCTTCTTCATAGTCATCCCCTAGTGTAAGCAAACCCATTTGTCATTTTCAAAAGTGCATTTCTGTTTTCCATTCTCGCCCCTATCTCCCAAAAACGACCTTTACTAAAACCTCTATAACTCCCTCAGTTTTTGTGATAGAAACAAAATTTCAAATCCTACTTGTACCTAACATCCATAGCAAATCAGTGTGATTCTCCCATAATTGCGAATATCACACAATGAAAAGTTTGCTGCGATTTTAAAAATCTGAAAGGTTTATACGTGCAAAATTGCTTTAAACTGCTTCCGACTTGGACCTTAAGATTTCAAATGTCTTCTCCTGACTAAAGGATTGCTCGTGATTGTTTGCACCTATTCAAAGCGGCTCCCATAAGAATTTACAACAATGTAAGTATTTTTGACCATATTTGGTGTTTTTGCCCAGTCAATTCTAAACATAATTTCAAAGCCATGCTGACAGCTGAAAAGTCATTTCCGTTTTTCTCTTGTGTTTGCTGGGGGAAGGTGAATGAATGTTGTTGTCAAAAATGAAATTAATGTATTTTATTTTTCAGGCAATTGTGAAATGGACAGTTCACATTATTGAAATACCACCATAGAAGACTTTAAAATTACTATGTTGAAGAACTAGCATAAATGATAAGTCAAAGGATTATGTTGAAGGACTATGTTGAAGGAGAGAGACTATGGCAAAGTAGAGAGACTAGGATGAAAGGAAGGAAGAACATCAATGGACTTTGACAAATGAAATGGGATAATGGAACAGGACCAAGAAATTGTTACGCTCACCTGGTATCCACGGGGGCACCACCCGATACTGGATGGAGGTCAAAGCGCTATCCCGGACCCCTCTCTGCTTGGTTATGTGCCAGATGTTGGGTAGCGCCTTAGGTTTTTGTGCGTTGATCTCTCCGTCCTGCATCTCTGTGCAGGGGCGTGTGGTTGGTGTGGGCGTTCTGTAGACCTAGTTCCTTCACTGGTCTGTGTGCCCTTATGTCGGTTCCAGACCGGCTGTGACTCCGACTCTGCTTGCTGTCTTCCAGGTGAGTTATAATGTCTTTTCCGTCTTTATTCTGTCTCTTTCTTTCCCTCCGTTTTCTCTGTCTTCTCAGTGTCTTGCTCCACTACGCTGTTCCCTAACAATGTCTCTTTTTGTTTTGACAAGGAAGGCTGCAATCGTAGAGTTGCCGCGCCAATGGCGAAGACCACAGTGAGTTATTGATGCACAGAACGCTGCACTGTTTATTGGTGTTAATTGCTAACCTGTGTTCTCTTCTCTTCTTTGTACAGGTTTCAGTGATGTTCCGGAGTGATGAGCGATTGAAGAGCTGCTTGCCCAGGTAAGTGCTTTGTTAATGCTGACCTTGTTCCTTCTCCCTTGCAGGTTGCAGTGAAACATGGAGATGGGCGAAGTAAGAGAAGCACAGGGTGTTGCCAGGACTCGCTGCTTGCCCAGGTAAGAAATGTTATTAGTGCTATCCTTGTTTCTTTACCTTTGCAGGTTGCGGTGAACTCCGGAGATGGGCGAGGTAAGCGAAGCGCACAATGGATTTAAGGCTGGTTACTTCACAGGTAAGTGTTCTTGCTTGCTAATGCTGTTCTTGTTCTTCCAGGTTATTAATGGTCACCGTGAGTGTTATGCTGCAGGAGTGCAGAATAACTCGAAGTGTGTTCTGCTGTTTGGGTTTGGTTTAAATAGCCCAGGTAAAGTAATTCCAGACCAAGTAGTTACAGGCCCAGCCATACCCAAAATACTAGATTGCATGACTTGTTTCTAAAGAACTGAGCTGTGTAATAGGAATCCATGTTGGATTGAGGTCCAAAACTGGTATTGCTTTATTCCTGATAATGAGCCTTGCGCAAAAGGCGCGAAGACTGACTCCATTTATGTTTCTGATGGAGTTTTAAGGCCCTTGGGTCCAGTTTGAAGGGCTTTAGCCCCACTGTTGCCAGGGGGATTTTATACCTGAGAGGGTCCGGGGCATGGATCGTGACAGAAATATGACCAAGAATGAAGGTCAGGGATAAAGGGGAATGGCGAAGGAGACAATGGACTTGGACAAAGGGCTAGGATGAAGGAGGGCTAGTGAAAATGACAATGATGAAGGAGAAGGACTAATCTAAAGGAATATGATGATATAGGAGGACTATGCCAAGGACCAACATGAAGGTGAAGGACCGTAACAAAGAAATATGAGAAATAAATGGGATCAGAATGTACAAAATGGATTAAGACAAAGGACAATAGTGAAATAGGAGGACGAACAAAAAGGACTTTGAGAAGTGAAAAGTACTATGTTAAGGTAGGATGTCTATGACAAATGTCTGTGGCAAAGGAGAAGGACTATGATAAAGGACTACAAAAACAAGGACTACGACAAATGAAATGGTTTACTGCAAAAGACAGGGGCTAAAATAAAGGACTATGATGATGGAGGAGGACCATGACAGAGGATTATGATGAAGAACTATGAAGATTATAACATGTATTCATGTTTCCTGACTCTATCCTGAGGACTTTCACCATCGACTGCACATATATATGGTTGATATGGAAAGGTAAATAAAAGTGGGAGAAATAGGAAAAAAATACAAAAAGTTGTAAAATAGGGAATAGTGGCAGTTGGGGTAGGGTGAAGGCTATGGTGAGTCCAGGAGCAGAAATAGCCCATTACGAAAACATGAATAATGTTATTAAAAAGGGCATTCAAACATTTCACTTATTTTTCTGGGAATTGAGAAAATGGCCAATTCACACTTCTGAAATACAATCCAAAAAGGACTATGTTGAACGATAATGACTATGCTGAACGACTATAGCGATGGAGAATGGCTGTGAGGGAGTGTGTCTAGGGACTATGATGAAGGAGAGGGACTATGAGAAGGAGAGAGGCTAAGATGAAGGAAGCTGATGAAGGGGAGGGAGTATGGCAAGGATTAGGATGGAACAGCAAGACCTAGGCTAGAAAGCCAACGGTGAGGGATGCACTCCCGTAGTATAGCTAAAGCAGATAGAAGACATTTATCAAGTTTTTATGCGCTGTTCATGTGTGCTATACAATAATTACTGCATCAAGCATTTTTTCAAGAACCAAAGTTTTTTGTTTTTTTAAACAAAATCTATTCCAGGCCACTAGTGTGCCAATGAATTCCGCACTGCGTAGTCCTTCACCAAGGTTAATAAAATAACTGCATATCAGACGGAGAAAACAATCAAAAGAGCTCATGGCCCAGAATCAAGCAATTAAATCAAAAATCCTGCAACTGGGTGACAGTGATCCATAAATATTGGGATCATCATGATAATAGCATTTAAATAGTCAGTTATGACATACGTATAATGTGTTCAAGCCATCAAACACATCACCCACTTGTGACCGTGTCAAAATATTTAAATGTACATACTTAAAATTGAAATGTTTTGACACAGTCACATGTGGGAGATGTGTTTGATGAAGAAGGAGGACTACAACAGAAAAATATGAGAAATGAAAAGGTCAATGGTAAATTAGAAGGACTATGATGGTTCATGATGAATGAAGAATAGGATTAAGACGAGGGACTATAACTAAGAGCAAATTCTATGATGAACTAGAACGTCTATGATGAATAAGGATTAGGATGAGGGACTATGATGAAGGAGAAGGACTAAGATGAAATAGAAGGTCCATGAATAAGGAGAAGGATTAGTACTCGGAACAAATGACTATAAGAAAGAATGGTAAGTGGAAGGACACATTTATTCATTTGTAAAGCATTCCATGCATTCCAATAGTATTGCCACTTGCCATGCCGACCAAATATTCTTCTTCTATACATCCATTCATGTCTCTCTCCTATCTTATGTTGCGGTGGGTGGGGAGGTTGCACTACAATGCCACCATATGTGCAAAAAACTAAAATCATGAATACAAGCAATTCATAATTAACCAATCTATTTGATCGAGGAACCAACAATATTCAGAAAAATGACAAAAGTAGAAAAACACATATAAACTATAACCAGTTCATTGATTGGAAACACTTATAAGCATATGGAATCAAATATCCTCACTGTTGAAGAAAAAGCAGTAATTCCTTTCATTTTTAAAGATATTGCTGCTTTATTTTTAAACAAGGTGGTATAGAATCACATTACTCACCTTCCTGCTCTAAACAAAAGCCAGGCTTCATGTTGTTGTCATTAGAACAGCCGGAATTGCAATCTGGTAGCATTTAACCCAGCCCTAATCATAGCCCTAAGTCCTCACCTGCATCTTGAAGGGAGCATCCTTGCTGAGGGTTATTTTAAGGTTGTAGACTTCCAGTATCACTGTCTTTGTGTAAGATACTGCATTGTTTCCACGGTTGTTGTTGAGCACCTTGACATTGAATGAGGTGAGTGTTGAATCGTTGGAGCAAAGCCCAGCCAGCTGATATATGCAGGTGCCCATGAAATCAAACCGAAATCCATCAAACGTTGTGTAGTGCGGGTCTCCAGAACCCACGCATGTGGCAGGCGTTGTTGGAGATGCAACAGGAAAGCAGCCTTGGATTCCATCCACAACTTTGCACTCAGTTTTGGGGCCACATCGGGCTATCTTGCATGTAACAATACCATTTGCTTGACACGTACACTTCTGTTGGCAGAGCTTATCTGCAAAGAACTCTTCTGTTTGCTTGTAGTACCTTCCCTTGTACACACACCCACAGCCCTTAATGGGTGCACACTCATCTCCACTATGGATGAAGCCACTGTCACAGTAACAGCCTTCGTTACAAGGCAAAGAGCAGACAACCGGAGGTGAAAAGCTGTAACAGGTGGCAGGGCAGCTCACCCCACATTGCTCATAGTGGCTGTTATCTGGACAGGCAAGTGCTGAAAATAAAAAATAAAATAGGCCAGTCAACATGGCAAAACGAAATGCAAAACGGAAAGTCACACAACATTTTCGTGCTTGGATTTGCCCTCACCCCCCTCTTCTTTTTGTATAGATAAATCCCTAATTTATGAAGGTGACACTCGTTGCAGAACACTTGAAAACGTTTATGGCTGCCAGAATAAGCAATGTCTCTGTTGATGTCTTCCCCAACAGAGGAGGCAGAGCCACCTCTGTTACTTCTCATCCCATTGGGTAACTATGTATATCTCAAAAGCCACCTACGTTAGGAGCCACGAAACCTTACATTATTTAAGAGCAAACAGATCTGTTAGCCTGCTATTCTGGCAATCTATATGTGACCCACTAATTTAAAAAGTGGCTATATCACTAAACACATAGAGACACATTATTGTATAGTTGCTGCAGTTACCTTGGTTGACTTGTTTTGTCTCCCCAAAACATTTTCAGTAATAAATAATCAAAAAACACTGACAGATGCCGTGCTTGGAAGAAATTGAGCAACACACAGGAAAGAAGCAGCCAATGTGCACATTGAACAGTAAAAATAAATGGCAGACAATTATATCAAATTAACTTTTATCATTTCCTAAGCATAGAAGAGTTCATTTAAATTCCAAAAGTGCAAAGAGGTGATGGTAGGGAGCCACACTGGAAAGATATGGGGGCTCACAGTCCCAAAGCGACCTCACTAAAATCTGGGATTTTTCTAAATTGCACAACCACATGTTTAACTAAAGTAATGAGATACCAGTATCAGTGAAACTCTCAGCAGAAACACATATTCCACCTTACCACTTAGAGTGACATGAATGCAGCATCTTATGGGGAGCCCTCATCCTCCTTCCTTTGAATTATAATTGTCCCCAAACATCAGTTGTTCTTAGGTTCCTGAAAAATCTGCAGGGGTAAGGTTGACAGACCATTCTCTCTGCCATTATGCGCCTATCCCCAGAACTCCCTTATTTGGCTTTCTGGATGGGTCAGAGGTTTGAAGAGGGTTGAGAAAACAGAAAATAAGGTGCAAAATGTTATTTGCTCCTCAGAAGGGGTGAAAGCTGTCTCTTGGTAAATTAGAAGCACATACAGGTCTGCAGAGAATGTGCAAATGTTGACTATGATGATTCCGGAAAAAGCTCTGCAAAGCAAGGAAACTGGTTCACAAAATCTATGACTATTTAATCACCACCATTGGATTTGGTGTGAAATAGGACACAGTGAGCATAAGGCAAATCATGGTGTTAAATTGGTAACAATGGAATTGTTGTCACTGTACCACCTTAATCCCACACCATAAAATTCCATATATCTAGTCAAAATGGAGGATTCTGACCCTCCATTGTGCCTCCAGAAATCCTCAGATTCACTGCAGCGGAATTCACGGCAAATCCGACAAACTCCCTATGAAGTCCAGTGGACTGCTGAAAGGGAGATTAACACTGATGTTACCTCACTTGTAATACTGTAGTAAATCCGTGGGGGCTGAGTGGCAGAAATTGTAAACATGTTTGGCTGTATTTCTCATGGATTTACTGCCAAATGCGTAATGAGTTTCAGGTCTTTCTATAAGGCAATGATCCATTGATATAATTTGGTGGCTCAGAGCTTGAAAAGTCGAGAGCCATAGATATTGCATGGGATTTCAATAGAGAATCTGGCAAGAAGATCAATCTGCTCATGCCACTGTAAACCTTCTCCTAGGGAAATGCCATGTCATGCCCAGAAAAGGTCAGCTTCTGCATTAGGATTGGTGCCTTTGGCCATGCAGGAAGTCTATTCTACAGGATGTATAATCTTATTTGAACATGTTGAACTGGTATTCTGAATGACTGGAAGGAATGTCAAGCAATGGGCCCGGCTCACAGTTTTTAAGACAAATCACTGTATTTAATATATCTTTACGCCTGCACTAACATGTCAGAGAAAACATTCCCAATTGAATTCTCCACATGGATCTCATGAAAATGGAGATGGAGTCTAGAACCACTGGTTTACATTATTAGTGTGAAATCAGGGAGTTTTTCTCCCAGATACATGTTTATGTTAGGTGGCAGTGAAATAATGACTCACCATCCAGCATGAGGAAAGAAGGTTAACTGTATGGATCATTCTGCCTTGCAACAAACTTCGAATGCAGCAGTATTGGTGACAGATGATCAAGTCATCATACAAGGTTTTCTGTGGATAGATCACAATCATGAAAAAGTCAGATCATCCAGCAAATTTTAGGGTGACATGGGGGTGATCTGTTACCCCAGAAGCCTTCTTGCCCCGAGATACAAAGTTCTAAAATGGATATTAAAAGAGCATGAAGTGTTGAGTTATCCAACTTAGTTGGGAAATGGTGGGAAGGCACGAATGAATGGTCTATCAGAACACATGATTTTTTCATACCCATTTTAAAGGTCTGGATGAACACGTAAAAGAAAAGCAGTGTTTGAGTCGCCTGGATGGTGCTTTTTTTAAATAGTTTTTTTGTGTGGCCCGTGACCCTGTGTGTTTAACTTTCACTGTTTTGTCACCAAGAACCCTGTGACACAGTATATTTAACTTATAGTGTTTGGTTACCTAGGGCACTGTGGTCTCCCCTAATACGCCCCTCATTGCACCTTGCATACGATGCTCCTTCCAATCGTGATCCTCCTCATTGCTGTTCTTTAGCTCTCTCTTCCATGCTTTCCATCCCCCACCTCTCTTCCCTGCGTTCCTCCACTCCCTCTACTCACCTCCCCATGTTTCCCCATTTCCATCCTTCGCACTTCTCAAAAACACCACTCAGCCCATTCCTCTCTCCCACATCCCACCATCTCCAAACTCACGTTTCCTTTCCCCTTTCATTCATCTACTCCAAGAACTCCCTCCTCTATCTCACCAGTCCCCCATTTACTTGCAATTGGAGTTCTGGAATGCCCACTACTCTCGGAAAACACTCCTTTCTCAATAATCATTTGGATTCCCAACATACCAAACTTTTGGTGGAAGCTATCGCTGAAAACTGTTTACCCCACACAACACTGCCAACCCTGCATCCCTTCACAATGACTTTGCCTCAATTTTACACACCCCCCATGTTGCTAAAAAGTCAATGATGTTGGTCTCATGATTAGCAAGGACAAAACATTGGCATTCCTTCCGTCCTCTGATTTCACACCCTCCTCCTTTGAGTATATCTCTGTCCAAATGTACGCTCCCACCTTTATTATTATCCTCTGCACCCTCCTCCTTTGATGAAATCCCTGTCCAAATGTGCGCTCCCACCATTATTATTATCCTCTGCATCTATTGCCTATTGGCACTCTCAATCTCTTCTCCATTGTTCTTGACTTCTTTCTCCCAACTCTTCCAGACAATGTCCCTGCCAATGTTTTGTGTGACCTCAACTTAATCCAATATATCTAAGGCCCAACAGATCCAACCTGACTCTACTCTCTCAGGCAATTTACTAGTCCGACTATATATATATATATATATATATATATATATATATATATATATATAGTCGGACTAGTAAATGATATATATATATCATGGCCACAGTAGTGGCCATGTAGTTATGGTTAAGTTGGTGTTTCCATAGGAAGAGCACTTTTTGGGCGGCTTATAACTTCGCTCCCACTGGACGAATCCTCACCAAACTTTGCAAAAAACGTATATGGCCCACTCTGAATTTTTTGCAAAGTTTGGTGAGGATTTGTCCAGGGGGGGAAAAGTTATAGGGGGGTCCCAAAACTTTTTTTCCCATAGACTGAATGGGAAAAAAATTTGTGCACGGCTACAGCCCGAACCGCTGGACGGATTTACACCAAATTTGCGGCAGGAGCGGCGGCCTGGTCCCGAAAGCATGCTTTTGCAAATTTGGTGTAAATCCGTCCAGTAGTTTTTTTTAAAAATGACCAAAATGTAAGGCAAACAAATTAGTGATATCTGTGTTCGCTTCGCGGATGGACTTCCCTGTTCGCTCCGCGGACAGCACCCCGTTTGGCTCAGCGGCTTGCGTCATGTCCGCGGACATGCGACGTGTTTGCTGATTGGGCGGCGTGGTGCGTGATGCGCGTCAGATTTTCTGTCGCGCCCGCCATCTTGCATTTGCGGACGTCCGCGGACAGCACGGTGAAAGTTTGTTCAAAATGTGTATTTAGTAGAGTGTATTGGTGTGTAGAAGTCTTTGGGGAGGATGGGGGAGTATGAGATAGGTTCAAAGTTGTATTTTATTTATGTGCTAGACGCTTTTGTTGTGTTCGATTTGTCTGCGGACAACACGGCTGTTCTGGAATGTTCGTAAATAAACAGAATGGATTCGGTGTCAACTTGAAAGTGTTCTAAGAACACTCGTGGGGTCTTGGAATGTTTGCAGGGGGTGTCCTGGAGACGTTGTCTGTATTGTTCGTTGGCAAGGAGAAAATGTTTTAAGAACAATCGCGGTGTCCAGAAATGTTCGTACATAAAGAAAATGGGGGTGTCCTGAGGACGCTGTTTGTATTGTCCTCTGGCAAGTTGAATGTGTCCTAAGACCTTCCCCCTGTCCGCAGACATAAAAATGGTTGCAATGCTTGCATCTATGGGTGTGATATGCTGTGGTGGTTGTAGCCAGGGTATAGAATGTTGGGTGCATGGCCATTTGGCCATGCACCCAAGAGTGT
This sequence comes from Ambystoma mexicanum, assembly GCF_040938575.1. Lineage (NCBI taxonomy): Eukaryota > Metazoa > Chordata > Amphibia > Caudata > Ambystomatidae > Ambystoma > Ambystoma mexicanum. The sequence continues at coordinate 1,182,965,464 of NC_090921.1, read as the reverse complement.
ATGCCCTGGCCACAACCACTGCAGCATATCACACCCATAGTGGCTTTTAACTTTGGGTCAAAAACTAATTTATAAGGAACAATGTTATAAGCTTGTATGGGTGTGATATGCTGCGATGGTTGTATTTATCTTGTTATACATACTATTTGGTTTAGTAACGGGAGTCCATGTTTTTCTTGTTCATTTCTGTAATAAAAGAAAATAGCATGTTAGTATTAGTATTTTATAATGACTTATTACATTGTACAATCAACATTTTCTTCTTTTTATTGACCCTCATATTTAGTAGATTACAAACCAGAGTACTGTGCAATGTGCAACGTTTCTGTGTTTGTTGCTAAAATCATTGGGTCTGTGGGAGAAAAAAAAATCCATGTTGGATTAAAAAAAAAACCTTTTTCTGTTATGCTACAGTTTATTTATTTGTTTGTTTTCCGCGTTTACTTGTTCTTTCTGCCTAATGCTTTATGCATTGGATTGTTCCAGTTTTTGTGAGCAGTAAGATATTAGGTATTTGTTTGGATATTTTAAAATTTTGGCCCAGTTAGATACCAGTAGGCATATTCTAACTGTTTATGTTTTGATATAATTTCGTGGTATTGATTTATCTATTTACATATTTGTAAATTTTGGGACAGTTAGATACCAATTGGTGTATTCTAACTGTCTATTTTTTGCTCTATTTGAGTGGTATTAATGTATCTGATTAGTTGTTGTAGAATCTTTGGGCAGTTAGATAGGTTTTGAAATATTGTAACAGTTTATATTTTTTTACTACAAGTGTACATAAGGTTTAAGTACAGTTCAGTTATCAAATTTTGGTTTTAAGAACATTAAATATGCGTTTGTAAGATTAGCTGGTAATCTCTGCTTTAGAGTTACGGTACTATCATTACATTCAAACCATCCACATTTTTTTTTTATATATGCAGTGTAGTGCCCTGAGTTGGTTGTGGCTCCTGCGTGGTAGATTATACCTATTGTTGTGAAGGTTTTCCTACCAAGTGATATTTGACCATGTGTGAATCCAGTCAGCTTGCAGTTGTTTTTCGTACCATCTGCATTGTAATGTAGAAGCATTAGTATTACGTATTTACTATGTGTTTGTGTTAGTAACGTGGAGTGATTATCCGAATTGCAGGTAGAACATAATCTACCGTGTTTTGCATTTTGTACAAGTTGCTGAAATGGAACAGATTCACAATTAGGTATTGATATATAGACAAAGCGCTCATTGGGGATTTGTTCTTGTGTCACATTGTTGCAGAGAGTGCATGAAGATTTCATTCATAGGTATGTTTTTGTTTTCCAGTACTAATAGTAAGTACATTAGATCTTGTGGATCTTCCTGTGAGTTTATAGTGAATTTCACCATTCCAACACAGTAGTCCAATTGTTGTCTTATTCTAAAAACACTATACGTGTTGTCAGGATTGTTTGCTGCATTTGTGTGAAGTACTAACATTTGCAAACACAATGGGTCTGTACTGTGTAAGTAAATGTTGTCAAAAATTGGTGGTAATTGAAATAGAATATTCATTGCTACATTTGCGTAGCAACTTACACCAACTATATTTGAGAATTTAAATGGTCCAGGTAGCTCTGTATCTAACTGCTTTTTTTGGAGTTTGTCTTCCTTCTTTAAAGAAGTACCTGGTTTACTTTCCCTAATTGATACTTTTTTGCTTGTGGTACTTGATGAAGTTTTAGTTTCTTTTAGTCTCTTTGGAGGATTTGCAGTGACATCCTGTTGTATTTCTGTTTGATTTAGTTTTCTTTTAGAACATTTTCATTTTTGTGGAACAGGATATGTTTGTAGATGGGGGGTGTATAGTGAACAAAGTCTATTGTAGTCTAAAATGCAAGGAATATCAGCGTTTACTTTACTTGCATCAAGGTTTATTAGAAATAGACTAATTGTACGTAGGCGTGACAGTGCTACGTAGCTCGTGCCTTCTTTAAAGACTGTGTTACCAATGTCTATCATTGCTTTGTCTAGAGTAAGACCTTGTGATTTATGAATGGTGACTGCGTATGCAAGAGTTAGAGAAAATTGTTCTCTGCGTACATATATGTCTTTGAAGAGAAGGAATCGAGCTGTTGAGCGTCCTATTCTTTTTACTTCTGAAAGTTTGTCAAAGAGAATATTGACAAACTGAATTTTGTTGTCACGTGGGTATGTTTGAAAGCCAACAACTGTACCCAGTGCTCCTTTAACTAGTCCTTGGTACACGTCAAGGTTACATTTAAGCATTACTCTGCAATTTAAGGATAATTTTATTATCTTTTCCAAGCCTGCTGTGTTTGAGATTGATTTTTCTAAACTATTTAGTCTTGCTGTGGCTTGGTCACACATGGGTAGTGTCATTCCATGTACATCTAGTTTGTCTGTGGCACTAATTTCCATAATTGGTTGCATTTCTTTGCTTAACATTATTTCATTGAATTTGAAACAGTTTGCAAGAGTTGGCATTAAGACCATACAATTGACATTTTTGTGGGCTAATTGTTCCATAACATCTGTATCACATGCATTATCACCATAAAGTGCATGAATGTGCCGGGTTTTCAATATTGCTTCTGCTTCTCTAGAAAGTATACCAACTCTGTTACTTTTTAAGATGTTGGCATAAGTGAGATCTGTAGATTGGCGCATGTTTTCTGTTAATTCTCTGTATTGGAAATGTTGCCAAAGGTTGACATTTCCAATGCTGCCAACAGTTTTACGGCAGAGTTTGTGTCCTAATGTTTTAAAAATAGGCTCACCTTTTACAGGTGTCAATTGAAGAAGATCTCCGAAAACAATGATGTGTTTTCCTGCAAAGAGCTCTTCATAGTTTGTTTTGAGTACTTCTTGTAATCTGAGGTGAATCAAAGCCAACATTAGGTTGGACACCATGCTCACTTCATCTATTAGTAGCATTTTCATTTGTTTCAATACTCTGCGTACTTCCATTGCAGCTTCTGCAGAAAGTTTGTAATAATCTAACTTGTTTTGGTGTTCTACTAGCAGGAGTAGTAATCGGTGTAAAGTGACACCACCTATGTTGTAGGCAGCTAAACCTGTGGGGGCAGTGACAACAGCTGACAGTTTGTTGTTTGTCAATTGTTGAAGGAACTTACTGATGATTTTGATTAGGAATGTTTTGCCAGAACCAGCTTCACCACTGACATACAATAGTATAGGTTTGTAATTTTGACAGGTGCATTCTTTGTTTTCATGTTACACACCATGTGCAATTTCTTTTGTTATTTCTTGAAAAATGCTATGTTGCTCTTTGTTTAGTTTTGATTGTAGTGTAGTTAAGTCTTCTTTATCTTCATAGTGACACATGGTGTTTTCTACTTCTATCATAGCTAATTCTGCCTCATTTGTTATTAGTGGTTCTCCCAGTGGTTCTTGGCTTCCTGTGACAGAAGGTTGACTACTGTCAGGAGTGTCCTTATCTAGTTGGGCCTGGAGTTCCTCTTCGTGTTGCTGTTCATTGTGCAACATTGTTTTGTACTGTGCAAAGTTTAAATCAGCTATACTGCTTTCATTGGCTTTGAAAGCGTCTTCATATGAGTCATAGGTATCTAGTATTTCTTCTTCTTTTCTCCATGGTTTGAAGAATTGTAGCAGGGACATGTAATATATTTCTTTATGTTGAGGAGTCTTTAATGACAATTTGATATGATTAATTAAATTTGGTTTGGTGAGTTTTACTAAGCTGCCATCACAGTTTGTCACTTTGTATTTACGGTTTTGCTCATCAGGTTTTATATTATTTTTGTATGTGCAGTTTTGGGCTATGTGGTATAGACACATGGTTTCCAAAGTGGTACTCCTGTTTGGGTAGTATGTGTCCAATAAATTGTTTTTTAAAATGTCTTGGCTGTTGGGATCATGTTTGGCTATTGTTTCTATATCTTCGTATGATTTTAGAACTCTTTTTCTAGATTTAGCTGGACCAAGACTTAGCCATACTATATTTGCAGATTTACCATACAATGCAGTACCAGTTAATCGATCAGCTGCTTCATAGGATCCACATTCTCTATGGGACAGCATTTTTATGCCCAAGCTGTATAATTTCTGAGACACTGTTTTATCTGATGACAGGTCATTACAGAGGTCTTGGAGCTCTGTCTTTTCTGATTTGGTTAAGTATGCTGTGACATATTGTGCAACTGCAGTAGAATTGTCTGCAATGTACTGCACATCTATGTTTGCATTCTACAAGTGGGCAATGATTGCATTGTAATCATTGATATATTTTTCATCTTCTTTTCTTTTTATGCAATATGTATTTTTAGGTGACTTACCTTTAACACTATGTCTAACTGAAGACATGAGGTTGTTCACTTGACCTGTATTTGTAACTGGTCTAGGGAAACCAAATCGGCATTTGGTGTAGTATTTCCCTTTGTTTTTGTATTTGCGACGATAATATTTGCCACATTTGTGTGTTTGGAATTGTAAGATTTTTGCATGAATATCACTATTTGTGGATTCTGACTTAATTTCACAAGTGACATATTTTTCAATAAACTGTAAAACAGTGGCATCACTGTCTTGGCCAAATTTAGGAGCATCTTTAATCCATAAAAGCATGTGGACATGAGGCGCTCCTCTGGCTTGGTATTCTTTTCTCCAAAAGAAGTGTTGCACTTCTCAAGGGGAGGAACAGTTTTATTACAAATAAAATGTACGATACCAATGAAACGATGGTGAAAATATCTAGAAACATTAACAGGATCCTGAGAACAAAGTACTCCAGGTGTTAGAATATCTATGTTTGTTTTTTTTTCGTTTGATATGCGTAGGAAAGCATGTAAATCTTCCCATGCATATTCTGTGCAACTTAATGTAACAAACCAAGTGGGTGGGCCAAGGTTTCTGATCATACAACGTACATCTCCATGGTGTCGAAACCAGTACTCTTTAGTACCTCGCATATTTGCTAATAGGTTTGTAAGATTTGCCTGTAAAACCTCATCTTTTTGTTGAACTTTTTGTAATAATTGTGTGGCTGTCATATTTTGCTAGTTCACTTTCAAAGAGTAGGTGGAATACGTATTTGTCGAAATCTGGGATCTTCACAATACATTCGTAATGAGCGATATTCTGATGCTGATATTTGAACAGGTCTATCATCGTATCTTCCTCCTTTGCCAGTAGGAAAGAGTAGAAGAAAAGCACGTGCTTCTATACTTTATCCCATATGCTGATTGGTGATCCTTTTGTTTGACGCATTTGGTACGTTTCCAGTGCATCTTCTACGGTGTCATTAGAGTGCAATGGGTGAATTGTATAATGGTCTAAAGTGTTTGCTATTGTAGCAGGATCTAGGAGCTCAAATTGACCAGTTTCTTGTGTCTCTTGAATTATTTCAGTTGTATCTTTCAAGTTTCCTTCGATATTAATTTCTTTGTAATAATCATTATTCTCTTTGAGATATTGCAGGGCTTCTCTAACTTTATGTAAATCTACCAGTTGTTGCCAATTTTTTTTGTCTTTTGTAGGTACTCCATTTACCAAGATAATTAAAGATTGTTGCATTGGACGTTGCACTCCTAGAGTGTGCACATTTTCTTTTAGATCTAATGGTAAATACACTACTTTTCCACGAATACCTTTCACTAATTCAGAGGGAGGTAATTTTGCAGTTTTTGGTTGAAGGTGTATTATTGCTTGAAATGGATGAACTGTTTGAAATGTGATGCTCTCATATAAATTAAGTTGTTGAAGGAGTTTTGGTAGTGGATGTAATTCCAAGTTATTTGAGATAGCACGTGAAGGAGTTTGGTTGTTGTCAAGTTTGGTAGTGCAGTAACTGCGAAGTATTATGGGGTCAGTTATTTCGTATTTGTTTTCTGCTATAAGGTAGAGAGCTAATTAAAACCATTTAGAATCTTCATTGTCTTCTATTTTGTATGAAAGGTCTATAGTTTTTGTGTTACTTTTATAACACGTTCTGCGGCAACATACACACACGTGGTTTGGTACTTCAGCTGAAGTGCTTTGAAATTTTAGAATTTCTTTTTTGTATGTGTGTAGTGAAAGGTTGCCATGTGCAGATTTGTTACGAAGTTGGTTGACAGCTAATTAATCTTGTAAGTGGGTTTCATTTCCAAGATATTTTTTCTGTATATACTCGATTTCTTCTAGTAGGTCTTTTGGTGTACCATGTAGAAGAATGTTATTTAAATTGGCTAGTGCTAAAGCAGGACTTTTTGCATAATACAGTTTATGAACTAGATTTCTTATACTTGCATGATGTGTTGATATCCTTTTGATATCATGGAAGGTTGTTTTGCAAGTAGCTCCTGATATGCAGGCCAACGAATGTCCTTGCAGTCCTGTGTGCTTGTGTACTGGACAAGCATCCATACTTTGCAGTATTTTAACTTTGATTTTGTCTTTGCTTTTCACATATTGATTGAGGAATAGGTGTACAGATTTGAACATTTTTTTGGGAATGTTACTGTAGAAATCAAGACCCGGACCAGGGTTGGGTTGCTGAAATTATACTTTATTCATGTGATTTTAAACTAATGAAAATATAGTCCATGAATTCCTTGAGAGTTACTCCACTCTTAGGCAGTTTTCCAGGTCTAGGATTAAGCCCTCCTAAGTCTCCTTGTTGTCCGGATAGGCCCACCAGTTGTTCCTTCTCTCCTCGTCCTCTTCGTATGACTAGGAAAATCAACAACAAACGCTGGATTAGTTCCCGGGCTTTTATAGGATGTGAGTGACTTGCTTCCCCCCCAATGGAAAGCTTCCCTGTCAATCAGACTTCTCATTGGCTGGTATTGCCATGTCCCGCCTCCTTTAAAGGCTGCCGTGGTTTCCCAGAGTGGCTGCTTCTGCTGCCTGCCCGAAGAGTTCCGCTCCCAGGCCACTCCATCCTGCGAGTCCCTCCCCCCCTTTGAAGTCTCTCCCTCTCGCCATGTGTGTCTGTCTCCGTGGCCGCCCCAGAGCGGCCCGCCCCGCCCAGCAAGCCGTCTCTCCCTTCTCTCCCTTCCTGGTGGAGAGAGACGCTCGGCGGGCCGTGTGGGCCGGCTCCCCGCGACCGCCCGCACCTCCCGCGGGTTCGCCGTCACCAACCCGTCTCCCGGGCTGCAGGCCGCGGCTGCGTTACCCTTGGCGGGTTCAGGTAAGGCTGGACGGGAGGGGGCCGCTCCTTTCATGTCGCGGCTCGTTGCCGCGATCCCGTAGAGTCCCGGGGATAGCGGGCGGGACGGGGCTGCTTTCTCTGGATCGCGGCCCCATGCCGCGATCCCGCGGAGTTCCGCTACCCCTCCCGGCACCCCCTCCACTCCGGGCCCCTTCTCACAGTTACACATTGACGTGCATGGCCATGTGTAAATTAGATGTTCTGAGTCAGTTGAATGGAGGGGTAAAGTTTTCAGGGCATATTTTTGTAAGGAGTACTTCTTGTTCCATTATGGTATTATTAATTTTTTCATAACCTCGACCACTGCTATGTATGGCAATTGTATTTGTTTGCTTTTGTTTGTACGCTTCTTCATTAAAGTATGGTTCTGTGATTGTAGTGTGACTCCATTCACCTCCACAGATATTTAAGAAGTTATTTCTGTTCACATTTCGTTTATTGAGAAGTCTTTTTTGAAATTTAGTTATTAGTTTTGTTAGTGGTTTAATTCTGTTTAACACAACAATAAATACGTTTCTTTTGAGAAGAATTGCACTGTCTATCAACGCTTCTAAGATTACTTTCCTACGATAGGTTTGAAGTGTTGAACCTGGTTTCTCTCCTGTTTTTATCAGATTTTGAAGGACTTTGTGACAGAACATTTTGGCTAATATACTTTTCTTGGTTTGCTTACTTTGTACTAAATCAAGATTTATAGAAGACGTTTTATTTGTAGTGATAGTTGATTTTCTGTTAATAGTTTTTTGGGTCGTTTTACTTTGTGATAGAGGAGGCAAAGTTTTTGCACTAGAAACTTCTTCTGTTTCACAACATGACTGTATTAGCTCTTGTGTTTCAACGTTTTTTACAAATTCTGCTATAGATGGGTGTTTATGTTGGAGACTTTTCTTTTCATTTGCTCTACTTCTGCGTCCCTTTCTACAGAGTTGCTTTTTGGTGGGCATTCTTTAGCGTCTGTTGAAAAAAATACAGAAGGTATGGGTTGGGGTTTTCTGCAATGCATGTGTGTTGTGTGCATGATTGTTTGAGTAAGATGATAAAGATGTATGTAATGGTGTGTGATTGTGAATTGGGAAGTTGAACTACAAGGGATGGGTATACTTCAATTAATGTGTTACTAAACTGGGGTTCAGATGACAGAAAAAAGTAAGCCGGTGGTGTGGAGAAGAATAAATAATATAGGTAAAGCTATACAATTAAAACAGTTTTTTGTTCTACAACATCTACATTCTAGCGGCTGAGTTGGGTAATTTGTGTGCTGAAAAATAGGAATTTGAGGGCCATTCGGACAGGAGATCACTGTTTAAGACGTGGGGGATTTTTGGTCAGAATGGTGCAGAAACTCTATTTTTAGGTACAGAAATACCATGAATGCACCGTACAGTGCGTGTGAGTTATAAAATCAAATATTATGGTAACAATCTACTTACTTTTTTTTCAAAAATGAGTAGTTTGCTTCTTAGTTATTCTTTGTAAATCAAAATCGGCTGCTTCTATTCAGGAGAATGGGCTTCACTGCAATTGTAAAAGAAAGAAATTAGTAATTTGGTTGCTATATAGCACTGTTTTCATTTTAGACATAGATTTTTTTAAATCGAAATGCTCAGCGCCTTCCTGAAAACCATTAAAACTATATTATGACTAAGAGTAGGAAAGAAAATATCTTTACTATGGTTTGTGGAATTCATAATCTACCAACGTATACCAGTATTCTTGTAACTAAGCTTTTCCACGTAATAGTGAGTCATTGTCATCATAGCTCTCAACCATGTGTGTTGCAAAGGCGGGTGAAATCACCTGATTTTGTTTTTGGCGGATGAGACGCCCATTGGAATGAATGGGCGTGCAGGAGGCTTGGCGGGTGAGTCAGTCCTTTACAAGGCGGGTGACACCCGCCAAAAGCGTGTGAGTTGAGAGCTATGTGTCATAGCCTGCTTTTGCACGTAACAGTGAGTGAATGTCATAGTCTGCTTGTCCTATATAAATGTATGTAAGTACTTATACAAACGAAAAAAATTAAAACCAATTATGTGTTTGTACAAATATTACTGTTTGAGATTTGATCATAGAGCGTGTATGTTATTTTGTGTGATTATATGTCGTGTATATATTTTATTTAAAAAATGTTAGTTTAATAGTATTTGCATGTGTGTGTGTGTATGAAGAAATTAAACGATATAAAGGTTTGTAAGTGACAGGTCATTTTAGGACAATGAAACAATGATCGTCCATTCATTTTTCAGATTATAGAAGGTAAAAGTTGGTTAGAAAATGTGTTCATGTACTGTGTAGAAAATATGCATACCTGTACTTTCTGTTCATGTATATGGATATGGACCAAGCTGCAAGTAGAAATATTGGAGATTTGTATAGTATTTCTCGTAGATCGTGGTTGTCAATGGTATGAGACTTGTACTCCGAGAGATACACCGTACATTTGTAGTGCTGCTATATGATGATGCAGTTACATGTAGAGTTATTGGATTTGATTGGTGGATGGTCATGTGATTGCTTAGCTACATCCAATGAGGGAATGGCACAGAGAGTGAAATCGAAATGGTAGAAGGGCTGTACATGCTACGATACGTTCGCGGACATGGCGGTAGATCTAGGACACCGCGTATTACATCCGGGGAATTTGGGGAGGGGAGATATGGAAATGAGATTGGATGAAGCAAGGGATTGGTCAGTAAAGTTTAGTGAGTGTGTTGTGCTAGGAGAGGTTTTCTCAGATATTGTTTTTGCAGAGAGAAGAACAGATAGCTATGGCTGAGTGTTTCAAAACACAGATTGTATGGATTTTGGGAGACTCGTGGATTCATTGGTTGAAGGTGCATGCAGAAAGCTGTGGAGTATCTATAGATCTTGGATTCCCACATGTGGAAGTGCACTGGCATGGAGTGCGTGGAATGAAGTGGTTGGACTTACTACCTCTCTGTGCAACTTTGAAGATATAGGAACATCCAGACATAATTGTAATTCATTGTGGAGGGAACAGTTTAGGACATGTGTCTGGAATTTCTTTGCAATTTGCAATGAAAGAAGGACTTCAGAAGATAATAGACATGTTTCCAAACTCTAAAATAATTTTTTCACGGATTGCGGAGAGACAAGTGTGGCTTCGTTCTTTCTCATGTGGTCCACAAATGGAGAAAGCAAGGCGTAATGTTAATAAGGCTGTTTGTGCCTTCCTAAGAGATTTTGGCATGTCCTCTTTTAACAATGAAAATATTTTGTTTCGTAGTACATACATTTTTCGCAAAGATGGAGTCCATCTTACTTATGCTGGCAATCAGATTTTTCTGAGAAATGTACAAAATGCATTGCGACCTTTTTTAGAAATACAGCATTCGTTTTGAAGTACGTCTTACGTAGTTAAAATGTTTTACATTCAAACACCTCCCAAAGGCTCTTTTCAGAGCCACCACTTCCTGTTAGAGAAAAATGCATTGGTTTCAATAGGGTAGCAATGCAATTGTTTTTCTGTTCGCGGACCGTCCGCGGACTTTCACAAAATGGAAATGGCTATGCTTTATGTATCTTCACTTCTATTTTTTAACTGTGAAAGGCGGCTCTGAAAAGAGCCTTATTTTTTTTTTTTGATTTTTGTTATTTTGTATTTTTTTTTGTTCTTTTTTATACACGACACACTAGGAGAGGAAGGAAAGGAGGGTAAAGGGAGGGGGACACCAACCAAAGGGATAAGAAAGGGCGAGCTGAGAGAGGAAGATGTAGAGTGGGTTTTATTTGGGTAGTGAGCAGGTCTTCTGGTGCTCTGAGACAATCGTCTCAAAAGAACTCCGAAGTCGCACCCCCCTGCAGAGTACTGTGTCACAGTACACACATACAACTGTGACACTCGAAAGGTAAGGGCCATCAGAATTCTGTATGGCCTGTGAGGCAGATTGAGGAAGATGCTGTCCCACAGAGGTGTTCCTTGTGGTGACAGGATCAGGAACGGAGGATGAAGTAGAGGCAATCAACCTACTAAGCTTCTCGCAAGGTACAACCTTGCGAATGGCCCCAGTGTGGAATGAGCGCAGGTGTCGCTTCATGGTAGTGGTCCCAAAGCTATACAAACCATGCTTCCAGCGACTGAGTACCATTTCGCACTCATTGCAGGTGACACGGTTTGCATGAGACTTAGGACCGTTTCCATGAAATGTTTTCTAGACACCCAAGATTCACGCCGACGCCGGGTAGTAGGGATTTCCTCTACCTCATTCTCGTCATCCTCTTCTTCCTCCTCTGTATCCTCACTCCTGTTCCCCTCTGCAGGCCCTTGTGGAAATGGTGGTGGTGGAGGGGGTGGGGGTGGTGCTGAGGCAGATGTAGCACCATGTGGTAATAGTCAAGCCATGGATGTCATAGGCTTGGAGATGGAAATCTCAAAATCTGCAAAGTATGCAGCAAAATGCAGTGTGCTCAGTGGAATAGTCAGAAACACAATGACAATGCGCTCTAGGGCGTGGTCTTATATCGGGGTGCTTGTGCGCGGGTCCTGGACATGCGCGCCGTCCGCAAGACAGATCGAACATCAAAAAAGGTTCAAAAAGTCACAAAAACTATGTGGAAAGTTAGGATTAGTATGTGGGATTTGTGGTATGGTGATTTTTTAATGAGAAATATTGTGGATTACTTGGAAATGTACTTTTAAACTGGTCGGGGACACGAACAGTGTCCGCATTTAGAGCACGAGATGAGCGTGGGCGCGGTCACATGATTGTTTTGTGAGCATGTTCGCTAAGGTAGCGGTCGTCCGCAGGACACCCAATGTACAGACATTGTTTTGCGCATGCGTGTTGAAGTTCTGCGGACAGTGTTCGGGTCCTGAACTAATTAAAAGTGCGTCACATGTAAAACGAACAGTTACGGACAGCCGTTTGTTCTTACCACAGTTTAATTTATTTGCTAACAATACGGACAGACATAGCGTTTCAAGCACACCTCCATTTTTGTTTATTTACGAACAATTCAGGACACCACGAGTGTTCTTAGAACAGTTTCTGCTTGCTATCGAACACTACGAATAGGCATAGTGTTCTTAAGGACACCTCCATTTTCGTTTATTTACAAACCTTTCAGGACACTACGAGTGTTCTTAGAACATTTTCAACTTGCATGAGAACATTACGGACAGATGTAGTATCCTCAGGACAGTCACATTTTCGTTTCTTTATGAACATTTCTGAACAACCGCGGTGTCCGTGGACACCTAAATTGGTTTTATCACAAGGCACTGAAAATAATTACAACACAATATAAGAAAAGTAACTTTATTTCATATATATGTATACAATTATGACTAGGAAGGTGGGGCAGAAACGGAAACAAAAACAGGAGAATTAGGGATTTCTAGATAACTGGGATCAGGTGAAGAAGGGAAGGAAAGCTCATCGAAACGCTTTGGTCCATAGACAGGGTTTGGGGTTAACTGCGTGGGATAGGGTGAGTGGGGACACGTGCAGGTTGGACAATGGTGTGCTGTTGGGGGTTTCACATAATTTTCCACAAAGTTTTTCAAATCCATAAAATTTTGCATAAGGTCGTCCATTTTTTGATTAATCTGCTGTAGAGTGATATCCTCCGATTGATGTTGTGAGATGCTTGGAATTTTTGTATGGTCTGTAATAAAAAAATGTATATGTTAAATGTATACAAAATAATATTTATTAATTGGTTTATATAGTAAAGTGTGTACCATTAGGTGGACTATTTTCTAACAGTTCCTCTTGTGGGAAATGCTCCTCTAGCCAGTCGAGAGTACTACACATTTCTGTGAGAAAACAAAAAAGTAATATGTTTTTTTTTCTAATATAGAAAGTTTATAAATATATAAGTAAAAAGAAGTGCACTTACTATGTCTGGTGAGATATGTAATCAGTAGTTTATACGTCTGGTCTTGCTGTTGGTTGTGGAGCGTCTGTGAGGTAATTATGGTGGAAGCCACTTTATCTTCTTTTGGTATATTCCATTTTAAAACATATTGTATTTACATGAATGGTTAGTGTGTTACATATATGGGTAACATTTTTTAAGTATTACTACATATACTTTGAATGTGTGCTGCTTTGTGAATTTGTTAAATGTTCCTATGTTATGATATAACTATTACACATACCTCCCCAGAGTTTTTAGGTGGTGGTACTGTTGTCCAAACATGTCTGCGGACCGTCAAATTCAGTAGAAAGGGTTCAGTATGTTCCATATTATATGTACATAAAGTCAAAGTTATTATTGTTAAGTTGTGCTACTAAAAAACTATGAAATTCAGTAAAAAAACTTTGTAAAGGGACGTTATGGTTAAGTTGCGCTACTAAAAACCTATGAAATTCAGTGAAAAACATTGTTAAAGGGACGTTATGGTTCAAAGTAAAACCGAAAAACCCCTGAAATTCAGGAGTTATGGTAAGATAAGCAACCATAACTCGCGCCGCCACCGTGCACTGCTAACACTAACACCCAGGACATCAAAGATGACATCACTAATGTCATTGATGACATCAATGATGACATCACATGTCAGACTCCCCCTTTTTTCCTCTCCTGACATATCTAGGCCACATGATTTTCTTCAGTAACAGTCAGGAACTAAACATTGTAAATGACTATATTTGTAGACTTATCCTTCAAGTATGTTCTTAGAATAATTCCCTTATGGTCCAGTCATATCATATGAAACATATACATAGGAGTAGTCACAACCTTGAAAGACAGCAATCCTTTTTGTGCATTAAAATTATCAGTAGATGTATCAGCACTTCCTGATACTTTTGATGTTTTTTTATTACTATAGTTTCCCTACATATGCTCATATTTTTATATGTTGTACTCACACTATTTTCTTTAGGGTCCAGACACATCATGTGATATATATGTAGATAGGGTAAGTAACAGCTTTGAAACAGAGCAATCATTTCTCTGCATAAAGGTAATCAGTTAGGTTATGAACACTTTCTGCTACTATTGCTGTTTCTTTTACCTACTTCAATTCCCTTGCATATATTCATATTTGTATGTGGTGTTGTCTCTTTGTGATTTGTGTATAATAATGCAATTATGTAGTAAGTGGGTTTTATTACCTACTTATCACAAGTTTCACTGTACGCAAAACTCTAATATGAAAACAGTTATCATTTCAATATTCAAAATGGCAAGTTTATGAATATTGCACCTCCATCATGTATGCTGCACACAATGCCTATGTTTCTACATGAGTACCTTAGTATACTGGATTGAAGTTAATAATAGAATGCTATTTATGTCAATGCATAGCTTAATGCACTGATTTGCACTTGATATTTATTCCAATAATCATTGACACTTTTTCTATTAACATTACACTAAGAATCCCTTGTACAGACTTTTCATGGTGGCGGCGCGAGTTATGGTTGCTTATCTTACCATAACTGCCGAATTTCAGGTGTTTTTCGGTTTTACTTTGAACCATAACGTCCCTTTAACAACATTTTTTCACTGAATTTCATAGGTTTTTAGTAGTGCAACTTAACCATAACGTCCCTTTAACAAAGTTTTTTTTACTGAATATATATATATATATATATATATATATATATATATATATATATATATATATATATATATATATATATATATATATATATATCTGATTTATGTCCTGACTTTGCATTCCACTTCTCGACAAAGATTGGTCCACTCTGTCCACCTTTCAATGTCTCCTACCCCCTGACCACCAGCTCATGTGTCCCTCCTCACATCTTCCCCATTCTGCTCTCTTTATCTGAATTCTTCTCTACAGTCCCACTGAACATCTACTCATCCTTCATTCTATCAACCCATTCTGTGCACCAGCTGCCCCTTTGCACCTTTATCTGTATAAGGAACTTGTACATGTCACCTACGCTCACCTCTCTGCCATACTCAACCTCTCTCTTTCAACTGGTTTCTTCCCAGCCTGTTATAAAGCAAAGTCTTTCCTCTTCTAAAGAAACCAAGTACTGCCCCTAACAACTCCTCAATCTACAGGCCTATCTCTCGCCTTCCTTAAAACTCGAAATCGAGATGGTTATCTTCAAACTCATATTCAACTATCTTAAGGTTAACTCACTTACTGAATCCCTCCAATCTGTGTTCTGGTCTAAACACTCCATTGTGACTGTTAGCATCTACGGCATCAATCCTTTTATCACAACCTACCACTGTCATCTCTCTTCCATGTTCTTCCTTCGAGACCACCCTTATGCTTTTAACGCTATTGATCATCCCTCCCTCCTTCTCGATTTCATTGGAGTCCAGCACCTCCTCACAGGCACCTTTCCCATTGGGCATTTCTCAAGGATCAGTGCTAGGAGCATGTCTCTTCATACGATGCACATCCTTCATTGGAAAGCTGTGTTCCTCCTTTGGCGTTAGCTATCACAACTTTGCTGAGGATACCACCAATGGATGGCTATATGCTGCCTCCTGATAACCTCCTTAAATATATCAGTCATTGGAGGCCACCAGGGTGCGCAGGCAAGATGACTGCCTGAGTTTGGAGCTCTATCCCAGCCCCAGGACCTACGTGGTGATATTGGCCTGAACGGGTGCATGTCTGCTTCTAAAATTGAATATACACATGCTGGAACTTGAGGCCAACAGAGGGATTGAGGAACAAGGACCCGAGGATGCCTGGGCACTTCAAGAATAGCCTGTTATCTCCCGAAGCCCCCCCCACCACACAGCCTGGGAAGACATCAAAACCACTAGGCTTGTGGTTCTGAGAGATGAAGCAGCAGAGACCTGGGCCGTGGAGGCGGTGCTACACTGAGTGCAGCAGGGACCCAACCCTGCTCGCCATAATGGTGCCTCACGCACCTAACAATTGGAAAAAGAGAGGTGAGGAGGCCCCCCTTAATGTGGTACCCTCCGTCCCGGGCTGTCACAGGGGTAAGCCCTTTCTATTGCCAGCTGGGAGAGCGGGCGAACACCGCAGCATGAACCAGGTGAGGAGGCAGGCAGGAATTTTCCCCACTCCACCCCCCATGCAGGGAGAGACTACAGAGCTGGAACCCCGTGACACGCACTGGGGGCCTAGTGCATACAGCAGCCAGAGTTCGGGGAAGGTGACACACCCCCAGCTCCTACTGGTGTCTCTGTGGAGGAAAGTTTGGGGGGAAAAACTCACAAAGTGAGCCAGCAGGGAGGTGCATTGGCCTGGAGGCGCCACCTCCCCACGTACTGACACGAATAGTGGCGGACTTGTGGGGACAGTGCTCCAGGAGTGAGTCATAACACAGGCATACAGCAAAATCAACCTCATGATGTGGCAAAAGTAAATGGCACTTGAGGCTCAAAGTGAAGAACTAAGAGCATCACGGTACCCAGCGGCACACAGTGGATAGCCTGGGAAGTACACTGAAGGGGAAACCATACCCTCCGGCAATGAAAAGTGGATCCGAATGTTAGGGGGCACACCCAACCCCATGGGTAGGTGGTCATAAAAGGGAGCTGCTGAGAGGGGGTTGGGACTGAAACCTCTCACAACACACGCACCGCAGAAGATACACCCACCTCCCTACTGATCAGCAAGGGGGACACAGTAACTCCACCAGGGGACAGGACATAAATAGGGGGGTGCCCCTGGGGAGCAGAAAGTATATGCGATAGCCGCCGCCCCCATGAGCAGAGGGCCCCACTGCATGCAGTCATATGTACATACACAGGGTGGAGCGCCTTCGGACCGGCGTAGCTGCACCGAAGATCCTTGAAGAACAAGGGAGGGCTGGTGAGTGGACAATCCCTGACATATAATGGGGCTTTGGCAAAATTTCAGTTTCAAGCTGAGGACACAGTTATGGAATGCCCAGGTGGAGATGGGCTCTATAAAAACAGACATCCAGACCATCCTCAAGGCGATTCGAGGGATGAGAACAGATATGGAGGCACGACGGGCCGACAACTCAGCTAAAGTGTCCACATTAGAAGACAGAATGGACGGGGTAGACGCCAGCCAAACATCCACTGGACTATGGAGACACATCTAGAGGCACGCTTCATGGAAATGGAACATCAAGAAGATGAGCAGTGCCTCAAGGTGGACGACATTGAAAATTGTGAGATAAGAAACAACTTTAGCTTCTTCTGACTGGTGGGGGCTGAAAGCGAGACCCCATTTAATCTGGAGCATAAAGTGCAGGACATAATAAAGATAGTCCATGGCAGAGAGGCTGGAGAAGGGGTCATGACAGACAGAGTCCATCGGGCAGGTGGAGCAGCAAGGGGCCCCGAAAAGGTATTAGCACGCATGCATTATTACGGGGACATGGCAAGGATTCTGGAAAAAGAGAAAAGCCTAAGGGAAATACAATACAGGGATTCAAAAGTGGCAGTTTTCCAGGACCTTTCAGTCCACACGTTCCTGAGAAGGAGGAAGTGTGGGGCCCTCACTAAGTGGCTACAAGAGAAGGAGATCAAGTTTTGCTGGGGATACCTATTCTCACTCGTCTTCGAAAGGGAGAGGAAGAGACACCAGCTAGTGGCCGTAGAGGACATTCAGAGGATCATTGAGGATTTGGTTGGCAGCCGGTAAGGCTCCTCAATGGAGAAGAGTGGGGGGAGCTAGACCCCACCTGGAGGCCCAGAGGCCCAGAATCAACCTGAGGAATGCAGAAGGCGAGAGGAGCTTGAATGTTTCAGAAGCTGAACACCCCCCCTCCGCAGACAGGGATACCTGAAGTGCAGTGAGGAGGTGCCGGAATAGCTCTGCTCTCCCACAGCCTCTGTGCTGCCTTTGGGCTGCTTGAAGGTCCAATGGGACCATGTTGGCTATGAAATAGCTACTTTTTGGGTGTTTATAGCTTCTGTGAAGTGTGCCAATGCTATTTCCTGTGTGTGGTTTCCCTTGTGAAAATGTGCACAGTGTTCCTAGGGTTGAATAGTTGTGACCGTTAAGGGGGAAATGGGGCATTAGGGGGAGAGGTTGGTGTTCTCGGCTCGGTATAAATAAGGCTCTAAATAACCCTGTGGATTGGCCTGAGTGCATGGAAGTGACACCCCTGCTTGATAGAATACCCGTGGCGCGGTTAGATTCCCTGGTGGTTCGTTGACCATGCCCGGTCACATGGGAGATGGAGACGGACGCCTCAATCCAGGGGCGGGGGGAAGGATTGGGGGGATTAGGGGTCGAAGGGGAGGAAGGGGTGGGGGGAAATGAAAGGGAGGGGAGGTCAGGAGGAGCCATGTATTCTTAAAATGGGGAAGACTCTGCACCCAGCGGGACGCAGGAGGTGCCATGGGTGAAGGGTGAAGTGGGACAATGGTTGAGGGACAGGTGGGTACGCTGAACATCAAGGGCTTGAATTCTCAGAAAAAACGATCCCTTACCTGTAATATGTATCGCAAACAGAAATTGGTGGTCCTTTTCCTGCAGGGGACACACTACCGACAGGGGGCAGAGTCACTGATAAAAGGCGAAGAGTTAGGTAGGAACTTCTGGGCTTCTCACAAATCCTCTAAAAAAGAAGGGGTGGGTATAATCCTGGGCAAATCGTTCCATTCGACGGAGATCGAGACCAAGAGAAGCTTTGGGGGTAGATTTTTGGGAATAAAGGGCACATGTGAGGGAGTTCGGATCACACTGGCCAACCTTTATGCACCCAATGTGCGCCAGGTGGGGTTTCTACATCGGGTGTTAAGGGTACTGGATGGATGTGCAGAGGGTGCCATGATGTTGTGTTGGGTGCAGATTTCAACTTGATAATGGATATCCCACATTGGACTGGTGGTCAGCCAAGGGGGCAGGGACTCTGGGGGGAGGAGTCAACAAAGGACAATCTAGCCCGAGAGATCTTCTACAGGAGCACTAATGGGTGGATATGTGGTGTAGATCATGGCCAGGACCGTGTGGGTATACTCCCCCCGAATGCCCCACACATCAATCATGCATGAGAATTGACCTCTAGCTGACATCGGGGGAAGGGGATGGGAGGTCGGAATCCCTTTTGCTTCCTATACCTGAAGGGAGCTTTAACTGAGGCTAGATGGGCCGAGAATCTCAGGAAGGGGATAATGGACTTTGAAGGTTCCTGATTACACAGAAGGGGTCTAAGGTATTGATAGCTATACTGTACAAACTGCTTCTTCTGGCATCTCTGAGGGACCTCAAACCCTGCAAGAGGGAGGTGGGGACAGGACTTGGGTAGAGATATTGAGGATGCAATGTGGGCCCGCATGTGTAGGCAGGCTAATCGATCCACTGCATCGCTCCAGTAAAGACACCAAGCCCAGAAATTATTGCACAGGTGGCATTGCCCCCCAGTGAGAATAGCCCAGATGAGGGAGGGGTGTGACTCCCATTGCTGGAAGTGTCACAATGAGAAGGGGGATTACGTACACATGTGGTGGCACATTGGAGAGATGTCCTGTCTTGGATAAAGGGGGTAGATGGGATCCAGAGGGACCTATTCCCGTGGTTCGTCCTCTTTGGCGTTAGTGAGGACGGGGACTCTGGGGTTGCACAGGGCCTCATGTTTCAAATTATGTTGGTGGCGGCGAGGTGTTGTTTGGCACGCAGTTTATCACACTTTATCTTCTGATACTGCACCTTGCCCTTATGCCTTGACCTTGTTCCCCACTGGGCACTTCAACTGTGGCCCTAGACATTGTGACCACTCTGTATTGACCCACCACTGGTATTCTGGGTCTCTCACACATCTGTCCACAAACCCACGTAGAATGTGCCTCAGACCTTGCTACATCCATTTGATTTTAAACCTAGGGAGGAAAATGACGGTTTGTCAACCTCTTTCCCACAGCTCCTAGACGGCACGGCCGATTGATCCAGCCTCCATGACCTGAATTGTTCCGCGTCATGACCTGAAATTTCCTGCGTCCCTCCATGCCATCCTAGGACACGGTTACTGACAGTCCGGTACTTCTGAAAGGACTCCCAAGCACAGCACAGCCGCTGCAACTTTAGCAGACGGTAAACTGTCCATTTGGATACACTAGCAGTGTATTAAGGCACCAATCAGCCATTATTTAATAATAGTTGAATTAACTAGTAACTCCCTGAGATCCTCACAGCTATCCCTTCACCCACAGATTACCTATACGGACAGCACCACGATCAGCGACCATCCTGATGAGGCCACCAATACCTCGGGCTCTCACCCAGCCCAGCATGGACGAAACACTGCTGTGTCAATGTCCTGGTACACAACCCTTGTGTTAATGTGTTTTTAGATAGTGTTGTGTACTCCATCTTGTTGAGACACTCGGACCTATTACAGTCTTGGGTTGCACCACGTCAAAAATCCTATGTTCTCACTTACCTGTATTGAATACTTGTGCATCACTTTTGGATATTGCACCTCGATAAGAGATAGGTTGATACTCACCTGTATCTCCTGTGTTGAATCAACGTCTGTCCGTACACTTTCGTGCTTATCGAAAGTCATGTAAATATTTAATTTTATTATCTGTGCAAAACCATGTTGGAAGCAAAATAAAATAGCATCCAAACTAGACAGCTGTCCTCAGATCTCCCACCCTGATTTGTAGCATTTATACACAGGTACCCTCCAGGGCATATCAGGACTCCGCCAGGCACCCTTTATATACTTCTTGTCTTATATCATGAGACATCAAGCAGATAAAAACTCCCAAGGTGGGCACCTGGGCATGGGCAACAGGGTTCACAGTCTCTAAGGTTCTAAGGGCGAAATTGATCAAATATTTAACGGAATGAACTCCGCAGCATCCCCATAACTGTCCACTTTTTCCAATTTGTATTTGTTGCTTGCCTTCAGTTCCTGTTTTCCTAAGATAGATTAGTTAGCTATGTTTCATCGTGTGTGTCTGACTTTCACCCCACGGAGATGAGCAGAGCTGACCCACGTGCTGCTCGACGAACACCCAAGCCTCGAGCCAATCTGGTGCAACTGTCCCCTATGTAGCTATAATGTATTTGCACGTTGAGCCTTTGACATTCAAGTATTATGTATCTATATCGAAGCGTCATCAGTCTTATAATTTGTTGCCGTGACATTTTTGGCAGAGCGCTCTCAGGCTGCAGAGTTCTCTGCGTGCATCTTTTATCTGTTATAAAACTTTGCTCAACTTTCAATCTATCTCCTGGTCTCATTCCCTACTGGGGTTTGTCCATTTATTTCAACATTTGGGATCTATGTTGGAGATGAGTCCATTCAATACTTCTCCCCCTCTTCCTACCACCACCATGCTGGATGGTTCTGTATGGAAAATCGTTTTGTTGTTGAGTTTTTGCTTCTCGTCTATTAGACCATGTAACGACTAATACACTGTACTCCTGCTCTCAATATTCCTGTTCTTTGTCTCTTCACAACCTATCAGTCCCCTGCCCCCGGTAAATCCTACCACGCTCCTTCCGTTTCTTGCCTTGAGGTACTCCACTGCAGTGCTCATTCCAAAGCCCCCAAATCCATCACTTCAGTGCAACTCTTACAAACGTGTCTCAAACTCCACTTTCTAGCAAAGGAAGATGCCTCTCCAAACCCTTCCATACCCACCTGACCCTCCTGTCCTGCATTCTGACCTGAGGACCTCTATGTAATGTGTAAAGGTGTTTATAATGTAAAATCCAAATTGTGTTACATTTCTAAGTGTGAATATTCTGCCCAAAGGCTGTGAAAGGTAACAGTAGTGCTATGCCCTGCAGTCCCTGCCCCTTGTGTATGTTCCCATTCTTATACTTCTTCACAAGCCTGTATGCATAACTCAATCAAACAAAGTTCTTATGGAAAGGCCCCTTTCCTTGGTAATTCGTCCGTTCTCTGTCACTGAGTATTTTGCAAGTCATTTCAATTTGAAATGAAACCCTGTTGTTAAAAAAAATTAGAGATTCAATAAGAACATTTAGGCAATGTAATCTGAGTAGGAGGAACATTACCAGTATGGAAATGCCCCTGTGGCCATAGAAGCCGAAGCAAAACAAGAGCTTTAAAGAAGCCCTGCGGGAATTAAACTGCTGGTATTTCCCCCGTCCAAGGGTTATATTGCCAGTATTACAATGGCACGTCGTACCAGGGTTCTAACAGCAATTTTTCTCGAGTTTAGAAAAGGTGCTTTGACCGTTTCTGGACTCGAGAAAAAAAAAGCAATACAATGGCCACCCGGGATCGGAGAGAGGGTACTACACATAGTCCCTTTGCCCTTTCCATGGCGGCCTTTAAAATGAGTGCAAAAAAAGTAAACAAACAAAATGGCCACCATGGATGGGGTGAGTGGACTACACGCACTCCCTTCTCCCCTTCCATGGCGGCCACTCGCAGGAAAGAACTCTGGCATGCGGCAGCGTCAGAGTCTTGCAGGCAGGTAAGGCCTGGGTGATGGCCAATGACCTTGATTTTAGCAAGCTCATTGACCCTCGCCTGATACTAATTCTAAACAGTGCCTAAGCTGGATAGCACATTAACGTGTGGCCCATGAATTCATCAGTGATATGCTTTGCGCCGCTATTGAATGATTAAATAATGATTGTTCCCGTTTTTAAAATGAACTGTTGTGAGCATGGGCCTTTACAGAAAATTCTTCCAACTGCTGATTGCATTTAACTTTGTTAAAAGCATTATAGGGTGGCCTTCTACGCCGAATTCGTACAGGTAAGGGTAAATTACAAGCGGGTGACTTGTAAGAGAAAGTGGGGTATCATTGTACATACTATAAACTCCCTACACAATGTCCGTTCTGCATTTTGTACTTTGTTGCTATTATTTTAAAGACTCAAAAGGAGGGGTCACCATGAACCAAGAAAACTGAACATTTTAAAAAACATAATGTAGGCTGAAGGGATCTAATTTTTATTAAAATTTGAAAATAATATTAAAACATACTTTGCAGGTTATTCTGTTTTTGTGCAAAAGAACCTTTGCTTTCGATGCCATCCCTTATACTCACAAGATCACAGCCTCTATATGTTATCATGCAGTTGATAGATGTGTAAGATAATGTGAGAATATACTTTCAAATGTACATTTTATTGTTCCTTATTAAAAAGACTGATTGGTTTCAGTACTTACAGCAGAAGGCTCCTGTCCTCCACGCCTGGATCTGGATACCCTTGTCTTGGCACGCGCTGGCATAGACAGTGATGGAATCACAGAGGACGGATGAGAGACCATTGTATTGGCAGGTGTCAAAAGCACAGTCTTCAAAGAAGGGTGTTGGGTCGATGGCTGAAAAGCAAGCTCTGAATGGCCCATTGGGCGAATTGATGATGCCGCAGAAATTGTTGCCCACATACTTCTTTTTGTCGGCATCACTGCAGACAGGACAGTTCCCAACACACTCTGGTGTACATCCTGGGATATCTCGTACTTTCCAGCTGTCCCCAAACTGAACAGCATTGGTCACAAGGATTCCACCCTTCGTAGTCAAATCATCACTGCCCTTCTGGTTGTAGTTGCCACAGAGGCCAAAAACTGCACCTCTGTATGTGCTGGGCAGGGTCACTGAGACTATGCTGTCCCAGTCAAACACCACAACCAGGCCAAAGTCTGTCTTAATTATACCATTTATACCATTGATGAATGCCACAATCCTGCTGGTCTGGAAGTAGAATGGTAGGCTCACGAAAATGTCATCCACCTGAAACAAAAACATTTTGAAGAAGATTAGAGTTTTGCAAGGTTCAAAGCGTTCTTTCCAATACACAGTTGAGTCTATAAGCTACAACATCCCACAGGCCCCTTAGTCTGAACGAAGAAGTAAAGACAGATTCACTGTCATGTTTGGATGCAGTACTCCACATTAATCCCAGCAGCTTTTCAGTTTGAGCCCCGCCTCAGAAACCTGCCAAACGTCTAGGAGGAATTGTTTCATAGAAGTAAAGAAAGCAGATCCTGCCTGTGCCTCAAGTTACCAGCACCCTGCAACTCCCTCTCTCTATCCTTAGTTCTCCTTCCATGCATCACAAGGCAAACAGCGTGTTTCACCTTCTAACAGGTAAGACAAATGAGACAGACCTATTAGATTTCCAGGTTTGAGCCATGTATGCATGTTATTATGTTTCCTCAGTGGATGAAATACTTCAGAAAATAGTAAAGTGCCTTACACCTAATTCCTCTAGATTACTAAAACAGATCTCTTTTCAGAGATAGCCCACCTGGTGACTTTTGACTCCTAAACCTATCCATTGACCACTAACACTTCTGCTGCTATTGGCCTGGGTCACTGGAACGTCAGGTCATTATGCAATAAAACTGCAGTTTTGGACTTCTTTCTAAGATTACATTTTCATTTCTTATGCATCACTGAAACCTGGATTTTACCTGATAACACTACTGTTGCTGCCTCTCTCACTTCTCCTCTCGCCTCTTTCTCTCATGTCCCCTGAGCCAGCAGTCGCAGAGGGGGCACTGGTATACTTTATTGTTCTTGTTATTCTTCTATTCCCACACCTGTCACTACTCCAGTCTACTCTTCTTTTAAATTCATCTACAAAATCTTTATTACTACACATGCTATTTCATTGATTATTGTCCATCGTCCTCCAGGGCCACTTGGTTCCTTCTGTGATGATATCGATCATCTCCTGTCCCATATCCTGCCTAGTCCAACTCCACTTGTACTGCTAGGGGACTTCAATCTTCATCTTTCTTCCACACACTTGTTGGCCACTCCTTTTCTTTCCATTCTTGACTGTCACTTTCTTTCGCCTCTTCTGACTCCCCTACTCACATTTCTGGTTCCTCACTAGATCTAATCTTTCTTTCTACCTTTACTGCTTCTTCAGTACTAGCTCTACCTGTTTACCTATCAGACATTCTCTACTCTCTATTTCACTTCTATCCTCCATTCTTCAGATCTCTTCGACTTCTCTTCCTCCGAAAAAGAAATTTGGCGTGACCAATGCAGTTTCAATTCCTCGCTATTTCATGACACTCTTACATCTATTCTTCTCTGTTCTTTAAGTTTATCTACTCTTAACGCTGACCAGGCAGCATCTGTCCTCTCCTGATCTCTTTCACTCAGTCTCGATCAACTCTATCCTTGGTTTGCTTTTCACCCTATTCGCAAACCTTCCCAACCCTAGCTTTCTTCTCACTTTCACGTTATGAGATGCCTTCTCTGCAAACTTGAAAGGCATTGGCTCAAATTCAAATCTGCATCTAATCACTCCACCTATTTCTCTTATCACACTCTCTACAATAGATAACTGTCTCATCTCTATTCTTCTTCACACCTAATCTGCCCATTTTAGGTGTCTTTTCCAAACTCTAACATGACTGCTCTCCCCTCCCTCTCTTGATCACACTCTCAATTCCACTCTGTCCGCTTCTGACTTAGCTCACTTATTTTCTTCAAAAATTCTTTCTCTGCATCAAGACAATGAAAGTTCTCTCCTCCCAACCACTTCACCATCTTCTTCTCCTATCCCTTCTGTTATTCTTTCTAGCTTTGGCCCATCTCCAATACTTACATACTACTCTTGTTAGCCAAAGCTCATCCCCCTGCAACTCCTACTGAACCAATGCCTTCTGCTCTCATTCCTAAGGTATACCCTCTTCTTATACCGTATCTTGTGTCTTTCTTTAACACTTGTCTCTGTGCCTCTGTCTTTCCCACATCATTTAAACACGCAACTATCATTCCTATTCTGAAAAAACCCACAGCTTACCTCTCATTGTTTCTAACGTCCGTCCTGTCACCTTTCTACCTATCTTTCTAAACTCTTAGATTGTCTTGTGTATTCTCTCTCTTCTTCCTCGCGTTCAGCCTGGTTTCTGTCCACTTCACTCTAATGAAACCGCTTTGATCTCTGTGCTTAACTCTCCTCTCTCAGCTCGTTTTTCCAAATATTATTACTTTCTCATTCTTCTCAACTTATCTGCTGCTTTTGACAATGTGGATCATTCTTTGCTGCTGCAATCCTTTTTTTCCTTTGGTCTTAAGGGTTCTGTTCTTTCTTGGTTCTCTTTCTACATGTCTTCTAGAACGTTTTCTGTGTTTTGTGCAGGCAAGATCTCCTCGCCTTTATCCCTTGAGCACAGAGTATGCAAGGGTCAGTCCTGTGTCCTTTTCTTTTTTCATTGTATACCTCACAACTCGCTGCTATAATCTCCTCTTTTGGGCTCAATCATCACTTCTATGATGATGATACCCAACCTTTACGATCCTTTTGTTCCTTCACTTCAGAAATACACCACACCCTCATAGCTTGCCTCTCTGCTATTAAATCCTGGATGGCTTCTCACTTTCTCACTCTTAACGTAGGGAAGACAGCGGTCCTAGTCTTCCCTGCTAACACTCTTCCTCCTCATCCTCAACCCCCATTTATATTCTTCCCTCAGTCAATTTTCTCTAATTCTCCCATAGCTCATAATTTTGGCCTCTATGTTGATTCTAATCTCTCATTTGCCCACCACATTTCTCTTACTTCTAGTTCCTGTAGTTTCCATCTTCATAATATTCGCAAAGATTGACCCTTCCTTCCTTTCCAAGATTCCATACTTCTTATTTGTTCTCTAATCTTTTCTTGACTTTTCTATTGCTCCACCACTCTTTTTGGTCTCTGAGTTCTTGCCTTGCCCCTCTAAAACCAATCTATAATTCTTCTTTTTGTCTACTATTTTACTTTTCTTTGTTACCGAGACTCTATTTCTTCTTCACTTGCTTCGCTTCGTTTGTTACCTTTTCACTCCCAACTCAAATATCATTTCCTTTGTTTAGTCTTTAAATCCCTCTATGGATTTGCCCCTGATTACCTTCCTCCATGTGCTCAGTCACGTTTCCGATCTTTCCATCTTCTTGCTCCCCTACACTGGAATGCTCTCCCACCCTCCCTCCACTCCATTACTGTTTACTCTCTCTTTCGTATCTCCTTGAAAACCCAACTTCTGCAAAACCCCTGATTGTTTGCGACCAGGATTGGTGTTTGTTGCTTATCATTCTTTTGTACCTCACTATGCTTTTAAAATGTACATCACTTTGGTTTAAGGCGCTATATGAAATATAAATAAAAATACAAATACAATGCAGCTACTCAGATTTTTCAAGAACAAATGGACCTGGTTGATGGTGCTTTAGAAAAATCACACACAAGCCCGAAAAATCACACACAAGCCCTATCATGCTTGCAAGATTGTACATGTGCCTTGTGGTCGGAAAGTCAGGAAACTTCCTGTTCAAAATCTAAAATTGTGGGTTTCTTTTTCCACACAGAATAAGAGGGGATCATCGTCATATTTCTAAATACTGCAGCATTATTCTAGGTCATGGGGAGCCAGACATCACTTTAAAACACTTAGGTAAGTGCTGGAAGTAAACAACTGCCCCCACAGTAGTTGCAACAATTCTTTATATGAGTCTACTGTTAAAAATGATTATAAGATTGGTGACATGAAAACCATTAACTAACAGACTCATACTTCTACCACAATGGTAGCCTGTGGTTTGATCCGGCAATGATTACCTCGGTCTTGTTCAGGGTCAGCCTACTAAGTTGTTCTCCACCCTCCAATTGACTTACAAAGACACTGAAAAAAGGGCAGTGCATCTTGTATGCAGAAGTAAATTTCATCAGAAAAGGGTCATCAGTGTATGGGTGACTGGATGTTGTAACACTGAAAAGTGATGGATGGGAGGGCTCTGAATTTTTCATATTCACTGGCAATTGTTTTTCAGCCTTGTTTGCTTATTGTCGAAGGACAAAAGTGTTTCTAATTAGGCATTGTCTCACCTCAAAATTGGCAGCCCATGACAAAGTGCTATGACGCATCACTTCTGCACGAGACCACAAGCAATTTCAGATATGTTTCGGCATTATTGGACATCACATGTGAGGAATACCTTAGGACTCGAGGTACAGCAACTCAGAGCCCATACCTTTGCATACCCATGCCACGTAAAACAACTTTGCAATACTGAAGTGCAATGGATGAAAGGATTGCATTAATTATAACCATGGGAAATTGCTCTGAGCCACCTTTTAAAACTATTGTTTTTCATCCTTCTACAACACGGCATACCATGGTTCCAAATAATGCTTATTGAAGACTTTGCATATCCATTAAATAACACCATGAAGAGTGACATACCAAGCCATGCCCAGATTGCTTACCTGTACCCACAACATACCCACTCAACCCCTCCCAGTCCTTACACTGTGGACATCCTGCCTCAGGGACAGCCACACTGTTGCAAACAATCAAGTCAAAGAAATAAGTTGATCTGGCCCTAAGCCCCCGCCCCATGTAAGTGTGTGATAAAAAATTGACCAAAAGGCAAAACCCTCTTGTCAATACCAATGCAGTTATATAGTGCAATATCCACCCTGGAATGAGAGACACATTGTAGGCCTGGGAGGAGGAAGAGGAGGATCCAGTGTGATGGGATTATCGGCAAGTAATCTGGGCATTACTCCTTTGTCTCTTCCTTGTTATGATATGATATGATATGTTATTTATAACACCCTTAATACCAAAAGGTTTCTAAGCGCGGACCAGGGTATCGAACCTGTGTTGCTCTTTGTCGTCTTGCTTCCAAGGTGAGTACATTGCAGATGAGCTATCCTCCCATGAATGTTCCATTCCTAACATTACAACAAGGGTTGTTAACAGTATAACAGATAAGGTGCCAGGATAAAACTGACAATGTTGCAGTGCATTCACGATATTTGTATTTGCATAGTAGAAATAATCATTAACGCAATCCAAGAAAGCCTACAAGAACGATGGGCAAAGTAGTGCTACATACAGAATGAGAGATTAATGTATCTGGGAAGGACGGGGTAATAACCTGGATGCATGGTTTTCAATGGAACACACTTGAAAGCAGACCAAGAAGACAACACTGTCCTAGTAGAGTGTTCCTGGACTCTCAGGGAATCCTCCACATTCCAGAAGGCCAATTCAACAACGCACCTGATTGACCTGCTCACTGTATCAATGGTGATTTCTTCCCTGCACGATTTGGCCCAAAGGAGCCAAAAAGGATTTCCCTTTGGTGGGCTAAACCAGTGCAGTAGAGGTAGACACTGACCACTCTGCCTACATCCAGCAGGTGAGGGAAGGTGGAGGCACCAGTACCATCCTCCGACCTGGGAAGGTAGAACTAGGCACTCATCCTGGTGAAATTAAGATACCTTAGAGAGGACACATAGATCAGGTCCAGTATCTCGATGGGCTTGCAGATAAGGGAGTCAAGATGTGTGCTCCCTCACAGCTGTTAGGAAAGGACTTCCAATGGTGAGCATAGGAAGCTAGGGTTGCATGTCTCCTGATGCCTTGTACGATGGACATGAGAGCTGGGGATAGTACCCCATGTTTTAGGCCTAGCTACTCAAGAGCCATGCCATTGAACAGAGCCAGGGCAATGCTGGAGAGTCGGAAGTTCTGACCATCTAGATAGTGAAGGGCTCTGCACATGGGAATGTCTGTTGATATGATATGATATGATATGGCATTTGTAACGCGCCTATACACAAGTGTTTCAAGGCGCGACGAGGCAGGGAGGGTGAACAAGGGGAAGACAGACAACGATCCTACTAGGCCAGGTGTCATTTAGATCGCGCAAGTCCAGGGGTAGGGGGGAGGGAAAAGTGCAAGGGGAAGGGTGGGGGGGAAGTGCAGTACAGGGTAAGTAGAATAAAAAATAAATAATAGGGCCAGCTGGTGGCAAGTGCAAGGTAAGTGCAGACAAGTGCTGGGGAGGGGGGGCTGTAGTGATACAGAGACAGTCCCGCAGTGCAGGGGTTGCCAGGGAGGCAGTGCAAGTGGAGAGTGGCTGGGCCAAGGACCGAGGTCGTAGAGAGTGGCCCAGTTGCAGATTCAGTGCAGTTTCAGTGAAGAAGTTAGCAGGGGAGAGGGAGAGAGAAAGCAGAAGCAAAGAGGAAGGTTTTGAGGTGCTTCCGGAACCGGAGATGGTTCTCCTCCTGGAGGGGAACTGTAGGTGAAGTCGGAACCAATACTTCCTTAGCTTTCTGGGGGAAATCATGATGAGCTAGATACTCTAAGTCCTGATCTTGGGATGGAATCTTTGAATGATGGGGGATGGAAAGAAGGTGTGTAGGCAGGTTTTGTGCCAGGCCAATGAGAAAACATCCCTGAGTCCCAGGAGTGATAGAAGTTGTGGGGAAGTAGACTGTCCATCTGAGATGTGAATAGTTTTGAGTGGAGAGTTCTCTTCCTGAAGAGACAAGGTGAAACATCTGGAGGAACAGAGCGTACCGATTTGTGGATGAGAAGTTTGCAGCAAGAGAATTCTCTTTGACTTTCAAGACGACTGGGATGCAAGCCTTGTTATGAATGGGATTGTCCTCTGCCTAATTCATAATCTGTGACACCACACTCTCCAGAAGAGAAGAATATGTTCCACCCTAGAGGTTGATATATATCATTGGGACCTAGTTTTCCATGCAAACTAGGACAGACATCTTACTGAGGTGGGGGAAGTAGGCTTCAAGGGCATCCCAGATTGTATAGAGCTCATTTCTGTTGATGGCTTCTATTGGCCATCTCCCATGGACTGAGATGTTTTACAGGGTGCCTTCCCAACCCGTCTTGCTGGCAACTGGAGTCAGGGTGGTTCGGTTGGGAAAACCACCATTATATATTTCGGTATAAAGACACATTCATGTTTACCAATTAGTTCTCAACTGTTTTAGAGGAATTGAGGGTTCGTCATTGACAAGCAATCACTTTGTTACAGGGCAAACACTGCAGGCAGTATCATCTGGTTTTGCAACATAATTGATTTTAGTGACCACAACAAACTCCCACGCAATGAAGGATTTCTTCGTCTGGGACACAATTTCCTTTGTTATGCATTGCCCTGCAGGTCTACTTTGTATTAAGCAAAACACCTTTGAAGGGTTTAGGGATATTCAGTTTTTTGGTTAATTACCTTTAAACTTCCAGCAACCATAGAGACTGCTGCCTACTGTTGTCACGTGCCTGCATTAGTGCAAGGGTAAAGTTCTCTTTAATGGGTGCACTCACGTCAAAGGCTTACTGACCTTTGTTTAGACATACATTGTTGCAATAAGAACCCCATGAAACAGATCACCCCCTCAGCCCAGGGCCTCCATTTCCTTTTTCACAGCCATTACGCTGGCTCGGGATATATTTTATGCAATACTTCTGAATCCTAGACATTCAATTTGTGATACATTTACTTTTCCCCATTAATTTAATCATGTGCACTTTGTTTGTGCACTTTTCCCTCCTGATTACACTTTCACCAAATTAATTGTTTTGGTATATATTAAGGTGTGTGTGTGGGCAGGGGCTGGAGGTGGTTTGTGATGGTGGTTGGGGATGTGGGCTGGAGGGGTGGTTTTGGGGGACGCCCGATTTAAAAACAAAAATAGTGAATGTCACATTGAGCAAATGTGCCACGAAAAATAGATGGGGAAAAACAAACATAGAACCCTTCATTTATTACCTTCCTATAACATGTTTCTGTGATCTTCCTCCCAGGTTCATGGAGAGAAAGTTCACTGAAAGACATGCAATGCTGTTTACATCCTTTGTTTATATGCCCTCAGCAGGAAATCAGTAAACCACGATGAAATAAGCTTATCCGAACCCACAGAGCCCCAGCACTATGATTTATTTGAACCCTCTTCTTTGGCTGATGCCTCCCATGCCCTTGAATGCCCCTCACATACATGCCCATACCTTGATCTTCCGGGGAGCATCCTTGCTCATACTCAGTGTCAGGCCATAGACCTCAACATTGACCGTCTTTGTATAGGAGACTGCTTTGTTGCCTCGGTTGTTGTTCTGCACTGTGATGTTGAAAGGAACAATGCTGGGGTTACCAGGACTGACGCCGACCAGCTGATAGACACAGGTCCCCATGAAATTAAAATGCTGACCATCAAATGTGATGTAGTGTGGATCACCATATGCTCTACATATGCCGTAGCCAACAGGCTGGCATCCTTGGACACCGTCCACCACTTTGCATTCTGTATTAACACCGCACAGAGCCTTCTGGCATGTCACAGCTCCACCAATTCCACATTGACACCTCTCTTGGCACAAACTGTCCGAGTAGAATGACTGGCCTTGCTTGTAATACTGATCTTTGTACACACAGCCGCAATCTTTTAAGGCGATACATTCTTCTCCGCTCAGGATGAAGCCGCTGTCACAGTAGCATCCTTCCCTGCAGGGCAAGGAGCAGTTGGCCGTCGATGCAGGATTGTAACAGGTAGTGGGACAGCCGACTCCACACAGCTCATAGTGGCTGTTATGTGGGCATGCAGGTGCTAAAAAAACATGAAAACAAATCAATGTGACATCACTATTTATATTTTGTTTCTGAAAATGTCTTGAGCCATGTACTAAAGAGATCAATTGATCAATTGACCTGCATCTTTGAACCAGTTAACTATGTGTTGGCGTGCTGCAGTCTTAGCAGCTGTTCTGGAGACATGCATTGTATCTAATGCAAATTGCAAAGACATTTTTGGGTAGCTGTAAGTGGAGAGGGCAGTGGCCATGACAAACAAATAAATGTGGATCTTTACCAGGAATGGTAACTGCTAATAAGGAGTATTCAAAGATCCCCCTTGTCAACAAATTGATTGAATAAGGGCAATGTAAAATATATATATATATATATAAACAGTGAAGAGTTTAAAAAAGTAAACTTTAAGGAAGGAGAGCGGGTAGGAGGTGGAAAGCAGAGGATCATAGTGTCGAGTGGGGGTCGCTATTAGAGAAACCAATAGCCCAGCTTCCAAAAATATCCCAATTCAAGAGCCCTGTTTCACAAAGACGATTATCAATAATTCCTTTTCACATGGAAGCGCAAGAACTCACATTGCAGGAAGACAACATACTCAGGTGCCTGCGCTGCACATAGCAGTTGTCTCCCACAATGAATTAGACTCACCAATGCGCATGTGTACCCCTCTCCTTAACATGTGAGCAACTAGTTGTGTCACTTTGTCAAATGTACGTGCCCTGTCACACTCCAAGTCGAGGCTGTTTATCTGCCATTCGAACGCATTGAAGCACATTTTATTTATCAGTGTGGTTGTTCGTAAACTTAGGTTGCCAAACTTTAGACTTTACACAAGCTGGTGTGGGCATATGCCACCTAATCAGTGGAGTAACTTTGCTGAAAATGTGGGGCATGACTTCTAATGGGAAAGGGCCCTTCCAAATGAAAGGGGAAAAAATGGTGTGTCACAAAAGTTGTGGGGTGGGGGGAGACAAACGCTCTTGCCCTCCCTAGAAGTATAGCCATTGGCGCCTTGGCAACTGCAGTTCAATTTTAATGTTGTCGTCTGCCTCACCTTCTCTCACTACATGCATGCATGGCATTCTTTGTTGTTTATCTTATTGCTGCAGGTCCTGAGGCAGTGACACCTAATGAAACCAATCCCCTTAACAGCATTTGTCCAGAGAAGGCTGTGCCCTTTTCCTTCTGGAATGCTTCATAATGTGCCCTTACCTCCTGTGTCACATGCAACCTGCATCTAGTGCTTGCAGGAGGTGTTGTATATGTGCTTCTTTTACTTGTGAACCCACTCCAAGACCATTTCATCTGCGATGGTACTACTTGTGGCCCTACAGCCCTTCTGGGGCTTCTCGTTGTTGTGGCTCTTCTCCCTGTACTCCTTCCCTTGGCTACAGTGCCCCTGTTTGCCCCTACTCGCCTCTCCACATATATTCATTCTCTGTATTCTTTTTTCGTGTTTTCCTTAGCCTGTGTCTGTGACTGTGAATTATAAGGATGGAAATACACCCTTTCATATGGCAAGTCACCTCGGAGTTCTGTGACCTTATACAGTAATGCAGCTTTCATCCTCATTCCTCTATTTGGGCACATGACTCCTCTGTGACTGCAATATCCTTATGACTTATGGAATGGAGTACTTTATCCCATATATAATAGATGGCAGCCTGCATCATCCGCATGAAAGCCTGGAAATACTTTTCTTAGCACTCTAGCACTGACATCACAGATGACCTGTAGTGAGACAGTGGCATCACAATTGCCCTGTTATCAGCTATTACACATCAGTTGTGGTGTCACAATGCCCACTGCTTGAGCCAGCAGAGATCACAATTCTAACTGTCACTGCAGTACTTAATTAAAGCAGTGACACACCTTTCAAATTTATTGCATGTAAAAGAGTTTTCTATTACACTTGACAGCTATTAATTGACAAGGAAATGTTTACGGTATGATGAATTGATTGTACACTGTTGTGGTTTAATACATGTGAGCAGGAATCTGCATGGTTTCACTTATTTTAAAGCAAAAAAAGGAAATATTTCTTCAATGTATTTTTATTAATTTTCTTTAGCTATTCTTCTGCAACACATCAGGAGCTGTGTTTTAGCGTTTTCAAATCCAAACATATTCTACATTGAATGTGGTTTGACAAATGGAAGATCTCTTACTTTAGATTCAACAAGAGGTCAGGTGTTAAAGGGGATGACACTGTATGGACATGTGTTATAAGGAATAAAATACCCCCAGTAAAAGGATACTGCAAGTCATTTCAGAGTTCTGTGACCTTATAAAGGAAATTAGTCTTCCGACTCATTGCCATATTAGGTAATGGAACTCCTTGGTTATTTGCAATATCCTTATAATGTATGGTAGGTGGTACTTTGTCCCATATATTATTGACTAAAATCTATATTGGGAGTGATAATAAGAAACTAGCATTGTAACAACTAATTCTGCAAAAGAATGTAGCCCCTTTTCCTCATGATAGCTGGGTTTTTTGTTTGCTTTTTGCTTTTCCACGCAGTGAGCAGTTCCTGTACCATTTTGTAAATAAAAGAAAATCAAGCGTGTAAATCCATGGACAGAACTAATTTTAAAGGGTAAGCTGGCTTTCGTCCCAGAATATATTTCCATTCACCATTGCCAACACATTGGCACATTGAGGAGTAAAGGAACACTTAATAGAACCTATGGTAGCAGATATATTTCTTAAACAATAGAAAACAGGTCTTCCCTTTACAGCTAACCACGTCTATATAATATCTCATCCATACATAAATAAACAAGAATAACTTACCACAGAATGTTGGTAGTCTCCAGTCGAGTATTTGTATGCCTGCAGCTTGGCACGCAGACACATAAGCAGTAATAGCATCACAAAGGGCAATCTGGTGACCCATGTATAGGCAGGTGTCAAAAATGCAGTCAGTGAAGAAGGGCAGGGGGTCAATGGTTGCCTGGCAGTTACTGAATGGACCAGTGGTTTTGATAATGATTCCACAGTAATCATCGAGTTTGTACGGCTGTGCTTGCGCATCGGTGCAGGAGGGGCAGGTTCCTGTGCACTCAGCAGTGCATCCCGGGACATCAGCTACCTTCCATTGGTTCCCAAAGGTCACAGCGTTGCTAGTTATGCTCCCATCACTCAAGGTCAGATCATCACCGTTCTTGCCATTGTAGTTGCCGCAGAGACCGCAAACGGAACCAGTGTAGGTGCTTGGCAGGGTCACCGTCACTATGCTGTTCCAGTCAAATGCTAACATTAGGCCGAAATCTGTCCTGACGACTGCGTTAAACCCGCTGATAGAGGCCCTGATCTTGCTGGTCTGGAAAAAGAAAGGCAGGGCAACGAAAATCCCATCTACCTAAAACAAAAGTAGATATACATTAAAATGATTTCTGCAGGTGTTTCTCCCGTATTTTGCTTTTTGGGTATCTAGTGCTTCTGCTGGATGTTGCAATGGTGCGAACACCATCTGAACAGTTCAAAGTAAAGTGTTAAGTGCTGATGGGAGGGATTCGGGATAAAAACAAAAGTAAATTACAGATGAGGTGCTCTCTAACCTACCCAAAAGCAGGGATGTCATTTAGGGCATGCCAGGGGTTGAAACTGCGACCCTTGGGGTCTCCATTTCTTCTCCTGTGGTCTCCCTTGATACCCCTCAAAAAAAAGTCTCTTTTTAAAAAATAAAAAAACCTTTTATTGCAAGCTGCTAGGCTGTGGCCACCATGTGGCTCTTTGCTTCTGGGGCTGTCTTTCTTGTTCAGGTCTCTTAAAAAGAATAACAAACAATAAAAAAAGAACAGGGGTTCCACAAGTCTAACTCTTTCAGCAGTGAATAAGAAAGAATACGTATACCAAAAAATGGGTCTATCTGGAATTCTACAATAATTGCCAGACTCATTAAAGGATTATTTCAGGCACACTTCAGGGGGTGAGTCACTAATTTTGTCTCTTCTTAAACATCTCAGCTCAGCATTTCATCCTTCGTCGATAAATGCGTACCAACATAGGTTGGGTGATATTTGTATGTATATGTGTTCTATATAAAGCGCTTAAGCGTAAGTGCTATATAATAACACAATACTATCATTTGGCCATGGGCGTCTGCTTGCATTCACAGTAATTTGGTAATATGGGCTTATACACACTGATCTTATGGATACATATAGCAATCCATTCTAAAAATGAAATGTATATCACATTATAGTGATATTGTAACCATATTTTTTGTAGTGTACTTAGGAACAATGCTATGTGATGCCACTTCCTGTTTTGTCAAGGGGAGAAAGGTTGTGTTCCATCACGTCCCGCGATATCTATCACTTCAGGGTGGGGTCAAATGACAACACTTCCTGCGATGTCATCAGGGGTCAAGGGTCATGAAATGTCACTTTCACTACCCCAGGCATTTTGATGAAATGGCATCCCTGCCCAAAAGCAAAACCTTCTAAATTTCCCTTGAGTAATGAAAAATGTTCAAAACAAATTCATTCCAATCACTTCCAAAATAAAGAAAATTGAACATTTGTTTTGGATTCATTTTGGGTAAAGCTCTCAAAATCACATAAAATCATACATCATAAAAGTACAAATTTACAATCATACATATATTTAAAAAAGTACAACTTAGAACAGAATTTTTAACCCAATCTAAATGAGCATGTGATTTAAAAATCAAATTAATCAGGGGCGCGGCAAAGCGGCACCTAAGATGGCGGCTTAAGTGAGAAGCTCCCTCTGACAGAAGATAATTTCTTAAATATGGGCCTTGTTTCTTAATTTTTCTATTTTTAAAGCAGCAACCTGGCGCATTAAACAGCAGCAGGTTTTCATGTTCGCTGCGTTTCTGAACTTCAGCAGCTTAAGAATACTCTGTGATGTTGGAGGTTCCGTATGAGAGGAAACATAGAATCCATGTCTCTTGCAGCTTATCTCCTCTGCGTTTATTCCCGAACTTCTCTGATAAACCTTGCCTGTGCTGACAAGGGAAGTTATCCATCAGCATCCCGTTGTACTCTAGTTTAGTCTGGGGCACTGCACTCTTAAAGCCGGTAAGAATATTGTATACCTGCTGTGTCCTTCTTCTGAAGTGAAATCCTCCAGTGATTAACATTTTTCATGATTCGGCTTGCTTATCACAGAGGTACATCCTTACAGAGAGTGTTCCAATTGCTTCCTTCTTACCCATAACTATAACTTTTGTTGACAACCATTTCATACTCTCTTCTCTGGTGCTCCTCTCCCTAACTTGGCTGGCTGCTTCCAGGCCCTCTGCATCACAGATAAGGTTACTCCCCAGATTTGTTTGAGCTTCGGTGGCCTACTCAATACTGTCACCTGGTGTTGAAATAAGATATTGCGTGCCTCATATTAATTTGATCTGTTTCATTTCTACTCACTATAACTGCTTTTCACAAAAAAATATGGCTGACAATGGCCTCATTACGACCCTGGCGGAAATCGCGGTGCAAAATGCACCATGGAGCACGGCGAAAAGCTGCCGATAGCGCCATGGGGGTTGGCGGATTTTCCGCCCCATTCCGACCTTGGCGGGGCGGTAAATCCCCATCCCCCATTTTACCCTTCCCCATTCCCATTTTTGCCCCATAGGGTATAATGGGAGTGGGGAAGGCGTTAATTACGCCACCGTAAAATACGGTGGCGTAATTAACAACAAGGTCCCGTAGCGCCATGGATTTCTCCGCCCGGAAAAACCAGGCGGAAAACGCTCCATGGCGCTACGGGAACTCGTAGTAGGGCGGACGGGTCCCCCGCGAATAACGCTGGCGTAAACCCACTCCGCCAGGGTCGTAATGAGGCCCAATGCCAAATTTAATCTATATTGGAAAACTCTTCATTCAACTCTTGTATGCAGAAGATTTTAGAAGACCTCAGTAACATTTGCTCCTCTCTTTCCACACTTGACTCTCATTCCTCCAACATTCAGGAAGAAATCAAAGGCTTCAAGCACAAGATCAAAATGTTCTCAGGCAGATTAGATGAGGCTGAAGAAATAATTTCTTTTGTTGAAGATAAGGTGGAAGGGCTTGAATGCATGCAAAAAACATTCTTCAACTGGAGCTTGACATCACTAAATTGAAAGACAGAAACCGTAGAGATAACCTACGCTTCTACTGTAACCCTGAGAAATTGGAATCTGATGACCCTATACATTTTCTCACTAAATTGATCCCCTCACCATTAGGTATCACTTTTTCACCTCCATTGGAACTACAACGTGCTCACCGAATAAGGCGTTGGTTTTCTTCTAACAACTCTATGCCTAGAATGTTTACTGCTTGCTTTCTGAGACACCAGCAAGCGCGCCAAACCTTACTTGCTGCCCGGAAAATTTCCCCTATTGTTTATCAAGGTCAAAAAATCTTTGTCTCATAGGATTTTTCCAAATCCACACAAGCCAAAAGAAAAATATTTCTAAATAAAAGACCTCTCACGAAAACCCTTGGCATCAGATATTGATTGCTTGAACCTGTGAAAATGATAATTACAATTCGAGATGGCCCGACTAAAGAATTCACGGAACCCAGCGATCTCTTCAATCTAATTCAGTCTCTTCAATCTTCTACTATAGATACTTCTTCTTCTTCAGATTCAACATCCTGCTCCTAGCTCCACAAACTAAGCTCTTTGTATGAAATGCACCTTACATCATTATGTATCTGTATAAATTATATCATGCATCCTGTGTATCTTTGCCTCTATTTTTGTAACCAAGAGACCTCTGGTCACGTGTATATTCTCTGAATCATAAGTCCAAAAACTTCTTGGAACAGCACCTCGATACCCCTGGGCTGCAAGTGGGCTATACAACTGCAAATAAATAAATATAAACCGGACCCTCATACGCAACAGCTTTCTTATAAAAGATCAAAGAATCAACAAAGCAAGTTTAACTTTTCAAAAAGTAGATCTGTTTCTTTAATCCCTTTGGCTTCTTCTCCCAATCCTAGTTGCTCCAGAGACAAATCTAGATCACCTATTAAAACCACAGAACCTGCTTTTGCTGCCTTGAACATTTGAATGGAATTTTAGTCTCTTACAATGCTCTTATTTGATTTATTCATATTCACAACCTACCTATTGCAATCTGTTTACATAGCTGTGTTATTGTAGGTTGGTTACTTTACATGTTGCTCTATTTTTCTTATAATATTGTTCATTATCTCCTGTTTACTAGCTTTTCTTCACTTTAGATTCATTCATCACAATGCTCTTGTATCTCCGATGGTATTTTCTTGTTATTGTCATTCTATGTGGATTCTCTCCATTTTTCCTGCTGTTACTTTTCAACATTTCCACATTAAATCTAGTAGAACTTCTACATTCCTTTATATGTCCTTCTCCCTTTTGTCATTCTCTCATCCTTGTGTACTTCCCTACACATCCCAAAATCGCTACAAGGCATGGAAGTCAATGCTTTGCTTGTTCTCCAACTACTACAATGCCATACATTTTATGTGTGTTGTATATAGCATTTATTTTCGCTGCACCCTTTGGTCAAATGATCTACAACTTTACAATCACCAATGTCTATTAAGTTTTTCACTTGGAATGTTAAGGTTTTATATCATCCCATCAAAGGCCATCAAAATAATAGCCAAATTGCAAAACTCAAGGTTGACATTGCCGCCCTTCAAGAGACTCATCTGAACTCCAACAGTGATAACTACAAAATTATGGCTTCTTGGATAGTTATAACCTTTTTTTCAAATGCTACAGATAAGAAGGGTGGTGTCTCTATTTTGATTAACAAATGCCAAAACTTCTCTCTTTCCAATGAAGAAAAGGACTGTGAAGGCCGTTGGCTCATTTTGAATGCAATTCCTAACAACCTACCAGTAAAAGTAATTCATTAATATTGCCCTACCACTCCTAACCACTTTTTTTGGTCCAATCTCAAATTTAATCTGGTGCAGAAAAATTCAGATAGACTTATTTTGTGTGGCGACATTAACCAACTTTTTGACTTCACTCTGGATCATAAAAATACTTTCAATATTGTTAAATCCAAATCTCGTAATAACATTCTCTATATGTTAAATAACTTTAATTTGAATAACTATTGAATAACTCCTGGTGTTTCTGTCATCCTGATGTGAAAAAATATACCTTTTATTTGCCCACCACCATTCCTTTTCTAGGTTAGACTACATTGTGTTCACCCGTCTCTAACCCCAACCATTATTAATCCTGAAATAGGTTCCTTACCATTTCTGACAATGCGCCTGTCTTTAACATTTTTGAATGGAGAACCATCCCTAAACTCTCTCCAAGATGAAAATGTAACATTTTTCTTCTTAAAGATATCTCCTTTATTGAAAAAATGAATTTGTTTATTGAAAATGTCTTTCTCCACAACCGTCCGTAACATACTTCCATTCACATTAATTGGGATGCTTTCAAAGCCACCCTATGGGGGTTTATTATTCAATTTTCAGCTTGACAAAAAACAACAATCTGAATTCATCCATAATACTTTATTAGCATCGATCACAGATCTCGAAAGGTCTTTTTATGCTAATCCTGATACTGTGACTGCCAAAACTCTTATGAAAAAACATATTGAATGTAATAAATTGTGTACTGACAAAGCTGAAAAATCTATACATTGCTCTAGATCTAAATTATAAAGTGGCTACAACAAAGCCGGGAAAGTACTTGCCTCTTATTTAAAAAGATAAATCGCTCATCACCCATATCATCTCTTGTAATTGAAGTAGATTAACTAATGAAAATGACATAAATGGGGCCATTTTAGACTTCTATTCCAACCTTTACTCTTCTAATCCTTCTATTAAGGAATGCAACATCCACTCCTTTTTTGAAAGAAATAAGAAAAACTCTATTGACCCTATTAATCTTTCTCCCCTTAATACCCCTATATCCTTGTTGGAGATTAAGAAAGCTATATTAGACCTAAATCCCAACAAAGCTCCTAGCCCTGATGGGTTTTCCATTGATTTATATAAGGAGTTTATTGACTATATCTCTCCAAAACATTTACAATTGTACTCTTACTTTACAGAAATTGAACATAGCCTTCGTTCCATTGGTGAAGCCCTCTTTGTATTGTTTCCCAAACCAGATAGAGATCCTTTTCATGTCAAAAACTATAGACCTATTTCCCTTATCAACTCTGATTCCAAAATATTTCCTATAATCCTAGCCAAACGTCTAGAAAAATATCTTTCTAAACTCATACATATTGATTAGTCAGGTTTATTAAAGATCTTTACTCTTCCACCAACACTAGATTACTCTTCAATATTTTAGCACAATCTCAGAAATCTAATGATCCCTTAGCCCTTCTTGCACTCGTGTTTCATGGACCTTTGTGTTTCACTCTTTAAAAAGGCATGGTTTATCTCCTTCCTTTATCAACCTTATTTGAATCTTGTACTCCTCTCCTTCTGCCGGAATTCCCATTAATAACTCTCGCCCGCCCTCTTTTTAAACAGAAAGGATGTCCTCTCTCGCCTCTATTTTTTAACTCAGTGTTAGAACCCCTCCTACAAACTATGAGATGAAATGCTAGCATAAGTGGTATCTTCATCAAAAAGTTGGAAGTGAGGATTTCTGCTTATGCAGATGATGTTTTACTCTACCTGTCTAACGCTGCCTCTTACATTCAACATTTAATAACTACCATTAATGATTATTCTAGTGTTTCTGGATACAAATTATACCTTGACATATCCAAAGTCATGGCCTATGACTAACGCCTGTACGTAAATCAACACTCCAGTATTCGGTATGACAACTTCATACATCAAATACCTAGGTTACATAGTACTAAAAATATTTGCACTACAGTTGCTCTCAACACCAACTTAATAACAGAAAAGTTACTAACCTGGTTTCTGGATGGTCTCCTCTTTTTATGTCTTGGTGGCGATGCCTTGATTCTGTAAAAATGATTAGCCCTATTATCTTTTACTTTTTATCTATGATTCCTGTAGCCATTCAAACACATAAAAAAAAAACTTGACTCTGCTTCTCAAATTCTTATGGAACCAAAAAACACCCACAATTTCTATTAATAAATTGTGACTCCCAAAGTGTGCAGGAGGAGTAACATTTCCCAACTTTCAACTATATCACAAAGCTTATGTTTTAAAGCAATTATCTTCATTTAACCACTATCAACATTGTCTTATTGACACCCCTATGTGGATCAACATTGAGGCTAATATTAATGCCCCACTTTTCCATTATCACTTCTTAATGCATCATCATGGCCTAACTTGAATGAGGTTACCGTACCAACAGGAAAAGTCACTTGAGATCATTGTAACGTCTTTTAGCTGACCGACTCGGCAAAGACGAAAAGGAATCACTGGAGTTATGGTAGACCTTTATGACAACGCGAACTGTATTTCAGGTATGAAGTTTCAGACAGAATTCTGGCAGATAAGAAATTAATAAAACACATCGAACAGACATGTGTGCAGGTGAATGACAATTCTTACTAATAGCAGGTATAAGACACACTACCAATTGGTTGTATTCTGAGCATAAGTGAATGGTTTGTGGGGAGACCTTTTGACTCACTCATTGTTGCCAGAGATGCCCAGCTGACGAAAGATTAAATGCACAGTGATGAACATACTACAAAGCATGATTGATGGAAGGGTGAAGATCTACCCTCCCTACTGGCTCAGGTGGATTCAAGATGGAGTGAGAGTCTCTTGAGCAATTTCCGGTATTTCCTGAATATTCGATGACCAATACGTTGCCATTTGGAATATGGCCACCCATAGTAGATGACAATAAAGGGGCTGGTTTAGTTTATGTATCAATTACTTGATGACAGGTATTTGGGAAAGTGGAAATACACTGGCCCTCTACTGAAAGACACATGTAAACAGGGGAAACTTTGCATGCAAATGCAGAAGAGGTTCATCATTGGGTGGCACCAAGTCTTCAAAATGTCAGACAAGACCATGGCACTGAGGTCCACATTCTCAGGGAAATTAGATAGTTTGCTGATTGAGTCAGCTTCTATGTTGTTCAATCCAGATAACATTGAACTTGAGAAATGCGTTGGCCGAAGGCAGAATCGCAAAGATGATCAATTCTGCAGAGAGGGCGAAATTCAGCACTGACCTGCTTGATGTTAATGATAATGTTGTGTCATTTATATAGCGCCTTTATCCAAAGTGCTTTACAGAGCACATATTTACATACAGTATCACCCAACCGAAATTGGTACTCATTTATTTACCTGGGAAGGATGAAAGGCTGAGTTGGCTTTGCCGGAATTTGAACCTGCGACCTGCCTATCAGCAGCGGGTGCTCAACCCGCTGAGCTATCTTACCGGCTGTGATGTTAAGCATTGCAGTCTTGTTGTCAGTATGTTTAAGAACAAAGGGTCATGCAAGGTGGGTAGAAATGCTCTGATGCCACCTTCAGCTCTAAGACATTCA
The DNA here is from genome assembly GCF_040938575.1 of Ambystoma mexicanum. NCBI lineage: Eukaryota > Metazoa > Chordata > Amphibia > Caudata > Ambystomatidae > Ambystoma > Ambystoma mexicanum. The sequence goes on along the minus strand of NC_090921.1, from coordinate 1,182,921,655 downwards.
TCTGTAATGTCTGTTACTCCAGCGTCCAGCCATTATGCACTTGCAGATGTTTCATGGATGCACTTCAACTTGAGAGGGAGAGGTCAATGATCTGAGGGGCCGAGTCTAGGAGGGACACAATGGGACTCCCTCTGAAAGGTTGAAAGTGTGGGTTTGCTGTTTGTGTTCCTCCAAAACAGAGAGAGATTGAAGCTGTTTCTCCAGATCTTAATAAGTTGTTGGGAGAATGTTGGACTTTAATTTCGAGGCATGTAAAAAGAACCACCAGCATAAAGAATTACATCAGATGCAAAATCGCCTGGGACAATATACTGGAGTCTACTGATGGAAATGAGGGCAGGTTTCCAAAATGGCTTCTTTCCGTTCCATCGGCGGTTAAAGATGTGGCCTCTGAAGAGTCTCACAGAAAGCCAAAAAAGTAGTAGTGAACTGTGTCTTCTTCCAAATAATGTAAAGGCCCAGAGTGAGTGACAGTTAGAGAGAATCTTGAGGTCTGTTAAGAGTGGAATCTCGGATTAACGAGCATCTAGATAAATGCAGACCCAAATCCCTGTGTGCAAGAGTATTCTGCATGGCCAATACCAGCTTAGAAAGTACATTGGCTCCACTGAGAGCTATTGGGAACACTCTATACAGAGAAAGATTCCCAAGCCAACATTGTAGAAATTTCCAATGAGTGGGTCAGGTGTGGATGTGCTGGAAATTCATGGGGCACAGTTAGTTTCACTGCTTGTGAGAATACAGGATCTGTGCTGGAATTATCCATTTGAGCTTATTTTTGGGGAAGAAACAATTTAAAAGGAAAGGATGGTAAAGAGGCCCAAACCATTTTTCATCTTGGACACACATAAACCTTGCCTTTGACCCTGCGAAGGGACTGTCTCAATTGCAATCAAGGACAACTATCTGAGTACTGCTTGGTCCAAAGCAGAGAAGAGTGTTTTGCTCAGAAATGGAGAAGAGGACAGACAGCAGGGAAGAGGATGCAACAATTCACAGACAAGTTCCAGGTATCCTTAGTAATATCCTTTCAGTGATGCAGACAAGCAATATCCTCCTCACCCGACGCGTTCACTAAAGGTCATCCGTCACACCAAGTTCATTCTTGGTTTAGGAAGATCTGCTCTCAGAGGAGGAGGAGAACCATTGAATTGCTTGATGTCTGAGTTGGTAATCCTGATATCACTGCTTTAACCCTCAAAATGTCAGAAAGGAGCAGATTGTCTGGTTTCTCTCCAGAAGGAAGAGTAGCCTCCTAGATAGGCCTGGACATTGCCATCAGTAATTTGTCCATTAGGTCCTCAAACTAATCTTCTGTTAAGACACCACCAGTTGTTTGAATGAATTATTGTAACCCTTAAAAAGATAGCATGAGATTCATGTGCATCTGTAATCGGTTCATTAGTGTACAGCCAGGCTTTGTGCCAATGCTCAATAACATACAGCGAGCTGCAGTGTCAATGCGATTGCCCACTTAATCCAATTGATGAAGCACCATGCCAGACGTTGTTCTTTCCTGTCCTTGTATAAGAATTTGGCAACACTGCAAATGTCAGGCCATATTCTGGAGTTGTACACCAATGCAATCCTGCCCAAATTAGCCTGGCATTGGTGCAACAGACTTTTACCAAAAACCTTTTTTGTAAGAAGGCAAAACGTCTTCACCTATTTTCCAGACACAGACATGAGATTGTAATCTAAGCAAAGAGAGACAGATACAGAGAGAGAGAGAGAGAGAGAGAGAAAGAGAGAGAGGGAGACAGAGACAGAGAAAGTGAGTGATGCAGCTGACACAACGGACTGTGCAGGGGATTGAGAATGTTGACATAGGTGATGGGATTAACAGGCCAAGCAGGCCAAACTGGGGGTACCTGTACAGACAGTGGATATAAAAATAGCTCTATACCAACTAAAAGAGTCAAGATAAATACCATCTTGATGGCAAGGGTAGAATATTTGGAACTTAATGGAGGGAAAGTGTCTCTTGGGAAAAATAGCATGCTCAAACCTAATGTTCCTGACTGGTCTAAGGCGTTCCTTAGTTGTTCATGGCAGATGTTTGGGTTTCCTGAACCCTAGTGTTGAATGCTTTCAGGGGGTTCAGAACACTTATTTCCGCCTCAGTCATATTCTTTGAGTTTATGATTTTGTACAGCCTTCTTTTAAGGGTTCTCAGGCTGTGCCATCCCCAGCCTGCAGGTGTTGGTGGGCCTCTTTGAGGCGGGAAAGGTAAAACACGCGTTTCTGCTCCAGAAGTGCATCCAGATCTCCCTGAATATTTCAGCTAGTTAGGGGAGTTGGTCCAAGGGTGTTATGATGCACCATGGAGTAGGATCTTTAAGCATCCATAAAAAAACATAGTCTCCCCAAATCTGCTTATGCCTCCTGGTCTGTGCCTCATCCTTACCTCTCTGAATGCAACACACACTCCCTACTGTAAGCTCAAGCTTCCACCTGTCTCCAACAGCTTTGTATGTCCAACCAGGCCCACCGCAACATTCTCGACCAGCTTCTGCCTTGCAATCTTCGGTCACATTCAGATATTCTTTATTTTCTGCCTGCTAACACCAAACTCCTCCTCACACTCTTCAACTCCTTCTTCACTGCTTTTTTCACACCTCCAATCTCCTTTCTCCCACCAACCTCTTCTGTGTTCTGGGTGTGCTCACCAATCTACTCCCCCTCTTCTCTCCAGCTTCTGCTCCTTCTCCAACTCTTCCATACCCCCAGAGTGAGCTTGTGTTCTTTTGTAGGGTGTTTGACCCAACTTATTTTCTCAGGTGAAAAGGGACTTGTGTCTACCTGATATGGAGACTAGTTTTAGAAATCTGCACCTAGGGATTGCCTACATCCCTGATGTGAGAACTGCGTTTGGATTTTCCCTCTTCTTGGTTGCCCTGTCTATGTGCTCCACATTACAGCCTGTCTGAAATAAATTAACTCAGATTTTGTCATGATCCCTACCAGAACACAAGGCACACTCTTGCACAACAGCAGGGGGAGGTGTAGCAGCACTGGTAGGGCATGGATATTGAAGGTTTCTGGCATTGGCACCACTTTGCACATACTGGTAGCCTCCACCAAGATGGCCACCAAGTCAAGACTCTGCACAGAAACCAAAATGGCTCCCGAGCAGCTCATGCTTCCAGTATCCTTGTTGGTCTAGTGATAGGGTGCAGCCCAGTTTATGAATCCCTGCCATTGGCCACACACTGTGCTTAGCATTTTTACTTGCTGACTTGCAAGCAGTTTAACACTTGCCACTCTGATCCATATGCAGCCTGATCCACGTGCAAGAAGATTCCTGCATTTCGGCTCATCACTGGTGGTTCTGCTTACCTGATTCCGGACTTCCTGCAGTCCACTTGTTCTTCTGGGACCTCCCCAGCTAGCATACTTACCCAGGCTCGAGCTGAGTACTAAACGCTTCCTCGATCCACTGCCGCGTTTCTCCTCTGCTGAAAAGAAAGCAGAAAAAATACAGTGAGTATTTGAAAACTCAGAATCTTGCACCTCTGGTGCCCCCTTTAAAAACCTGCTTACTTGTGATTCCTATTCCAAACCCAGCAGCTGTCAGTAAGATACAGCATCATGGCACCTAGAGTGAAAGCAACAAAGATAGAGACAAGAACGTTAGTAACGCATAACACGGGCATCGCGCGTCATCATCATCCAAAAGGGCTTCAGCACTGCTGCAGAACAGAAAAGGACATTTGCAGCGCAACTAAAGATTTACCTGTAGAAAGCATCACGTGCACCGCAGCTGGATTGGGTCACTATTCGCCAGTGACGGAACTGGACCGGATGCTATCCTGACACCTTGAGTTCACCACTTCAGTACAAGGTGAGCTAGCCCCTTGTGTCTCCAGCCTGCAAACATTGGGGAAGCGGAAAGGAGGTGTGGGGAGAGTAGGAGAACAGACACTAACATCCTGCACTTGTTTGCCCATAGGTTCATCTAAACTGTCCATCATCATTCCTAACACCAATGAGAGACCTTGCCAAATCACTCTCAACTGCACTGTACACTGGGCGTTAGCCTTTCAGCGGAACAGTGTGAAGAGAGTGGCTTGGGCTTGCATCTCATCCCAGAGGGCCTCATTCCATCCCAGAGGACCACACTCCCGACGACCCAGACCAGGCGCTCCTGCGGGGCACCAGAGGTAAGCATTACAGAACGCTAGACCCACGTACATAAACCCTGCCCGAGCATCATGGAGTTGGAAGTCGACCAGTCAGCTGCTTTATTAGGTGAATTGCAGGTGAAGGTCCATGCAGCCCGCTCTGAAACTAACGCTATGAGGAAAGAGTTAGTGGTATATTCAGAAAGGACAGAGGAGCTAGCAAAACACCTAACTAGGACACAAGCGTGGTCAGGTTCTCTTACCAGACCCGCCAGATGGCGCTGCAGCAGCGCCTGTCCAAATTCAAGTCACCACCACCGTCAGTGTCCCTTTGGCTCCTCCCAAACAGTTCTTGTGGACCCAGAGAGGTATGCCATATTTGTGAATCAGTGCCAACTCCATTTTTTATCGTACCTGGGAAGGCACGCAGCCAGTTGGTCAGTGCTGAGTGTCAACCGGGATGATGCAATTCTGTATAACTTCACAGGTTTTCAGCAAGAGTTTGACAAACTCTTTGCCCTTAGAACACAAGTGCAGGCATTAGATGAGCAAATGTTGACCCTTTGGCAGGGAGCTCAGGAACTTTTAGTGTACATCACCACCTTTAACTGGCTAGTAACAGAGACTAATTGGTCACAAGAAAAACAAACTACCCTGTTTTACTGAGGTCTCTGTTGCAAACACAAAGATGTTTTGGCACAATTAGTTAACCTGCCTGAGTGCTGTTCTGAGCATATAAATTTAATAGTAGAGCTAGAACACCGGTTGCGGGAAAGAAGAAATGATCAGTCTCGTATGCCCATGAGAGACAGCATCTCTGTCACAATCCTGTTCACTAAGGTACAATTAGACAATTACTTACCTCGAACAGGGTTAGGTCCTGATTGACAATGATGTTCCCTCTGTTCCGACCCTTGAGTTATTAGAAGAATTAAAGACCTTCCAAATGATGTAACTCACTAGCTGATAGTAACCAAAGCTAGAGGAGTGAATCACTGGAAAGGGCGGAGCTTCCAGCATATATGGGAGATGACCAGGAGAACAATGGATCGAGACTTCTAGGTCGACTGGTGTTCAATTCCTTTTCTTCGCCTAGGAAGGCAAGATCACCAAATTCAGTATGGAGTAATAAAACACAATCAACACCACCCCTCTCCTAATGCCTCTCAGATGCTAGTATTGTTATGTGTCCCGTTACCGTATGGATAAGCGAGGAAGTCCCAGATGATTGAGAAGGAATTCCAAGAAGACACGAAACAAGGAAAGGAAGGGTTAGTAGTGTGCTATAGCTGTACGGCACGAGGGACACACTATAATCTGGCTGGAGCACTTTTAGGTAGCAAATACAAGGAGGAAATCAAAGTTCCCAATAATGGATCTTCGTGTCAAGGAAAAAGAAATGAGTGTTCAAAACCAACTTGGATGATGCATTAGAAAGAGAGTCCAGAGGTGAAACAAACTGGATACACGTGGGAGTTGGTGCTGATCCTTGCAGTTGGTAGCTGCCGTGCTATAAGGCGCTCTGGGCAATGAAATGGAAAGTGGTCAGATTGCCGGGTAATCAGAGTTAAGACAGTGGAAAAATAAATTGCAGTTCCTTCAGACAGGCCATAATCGAAATGCCAGGGAATCAGGATGCAGACGTAATGCTGTGGACTTGGAAATAGCGGTTCCTTCAAACAGGCCGTAGTCGTAGTGCCAGGTAATCAGGAGACGGAACAGATGCTGACAGCCCAGGAAGGAATGCTGGATTCAAGCCATGGAAAATCGAAGGAAACAGGTAGCAAGGCGTAAGTAAGTAGCCAGAGCTTCAGGAATAGTAAACGCTAATCAGAAGCACCGGATGCCCGCCATCTCATTGTGTAAATACTGTAACAAGACGCATTACGGTCACATGATGTTGTTGATCACGTGATGTCCATTGACAACAGCATACGGATGGGGAGTTTGGCGTCTTAGACATGCAGTACGTCTCCAAGGAAATTTCCCTGTGAGTCTCCAACAGGAAAAAAAGTGGTCTTGCTGCCGTTCTATGGGCGAACTGCTGCTTGTTGTAATGCGAGTCTGTAGGCAGCCTCATCTTGGTGTTCACAGAGGCATAAGCGGAGGCAAGGGCAGACATGACAGTACCATCCCCCAAAGGCCCTCCTACCCCCCCCTCTGGGAGCATGGAACCAGCAGAGCAATGCCAGAGCATGAATGCAAGACAAGGGTTCCCATGTTCTGTCCTCCGGGCCATAGCCCTTCCAATCAATGAGATAATATGGCCTACCAGCCCGCAGTTGCATGTATTGAATTGCATTGACCTCATACTCATCTGAACCATGGACAGAGACCAAGAGTGGATGAACAGGTAAGCGAGTCAAGGGCATACATGTCTTAACTAGCAACACATGAAAAACCAGATGAACCAGCCAGCAAGCCGGTAGCTGCAAGCAAACTGCCACTGGATTGATAAGCTCTGAGATAACATATGGGCCCACAAACCATGGTAGCAGGGATTTTTTACCCGGAATGTTCAGGTTCTTTGTAGATAACTGACTTTAATTCCCACTCAATAAACAGGAGCAGGAGATCTGTGAGCATCAGCGTATGGCTTGGCGTGTTCCTGTGTATGCATTTCAACTGAGCCTTGATCTTGTTGTGTAGAGAGACAAGATCTCTGGCAGAAGCCTCAGCTGCTGGATTGTTCAAAGACAACGACGGATCCAGAGGAATTGATCTGGAATGTTGACCGTACAATGTAAAAAACAGGGAAGTGCTGATGGAAGAGTATAAGAAATTATTGTAGGCGAATTCCGCCGAGGGAAAAACTGAATGCAGGTAGACTGATGCTGTAGACATAGGCATTGGAGGTACTGTTCAATCATACTGTTTTATGTCAGTTTGGCCATCAGTCTGTGGATGGTAAGCGCTAGAGAGGCGGTCATCAATGGGAAAAGCAGAACTAAGCGCTTTCCAGAAATGGGACGTGAATTGTGATCCCATGTCTGTGATAATAATGGAAGGCAGACCAAAAAACTGGAAGGTCCCATAGGCTTACCAGGAGGTGACTTACACTGGGCACATACGTAGCAGGACAAAACGTAATCCACCATATCGTGAGACATGGATGGCCACCAACACCTGCGAAGCAGTTCAAACCTCTTTTTCTGACCAGGGTGTGCTGCAACCAAGGAATCATTACCCCATTGTAAGGCCCTTTGACGGATCTCTTCTGTCGGAAGGAATAGCACTCCTTGGATGAAAGGTAACCTGTTGTGCAAGTCAAGATTGGAGTCCTGGATTCCCATTGGATTTTGGGCTTCCCAATCCTGTAGTGACTTCTTGAGTGAGGGTTGTGCTCTACAGCTACAAACAACATGGTCTGCTAGAACATTGATTTGTTCTGACCGAACAAGGGGAGTACCTGTGTCTAGACGAGACAGTGCATCTGCCTTAGCAATTTGGCACGCAAGCCAGTACCTGATTTGAAAGTTGAACTGTGTAAAAAACGCATGCCACCAGGCTTGGCGTGCCATCAAACACTTCATCGTCTTGAACGCCTGTAAATTGTGATGGTCTGAGTACACAATCACTGTGTATCTGGCCCCAAAAGGTGATGTCGCCATTCAGTAAAAGCGTCTTTTACAGCTAAGAGCTTGCTCTCATCGACAGTGTAATTCTGTTTGTATGGAGATAATTTACACGAAAAGTAGGCCACTATGCACCTCTTTGGTGTCAGGACACTCTTGAGAAAGAATAGCCCCGACTGCAATGCTGGAGGCATCTGCTTCCACTAAAAACGGAAGCTCCGGATCTGGGTGTTGTTGATTGGTGCAGTAGTGAAGGATTTTTTTCAGAAAGGCAAAAGACGACTGAGTGGCCTTGGTCCAAACAAAAGGCACCCTGAAACTGATGAAAGCGGTGATGGGTGCCACCACGGATGAAAAAGAACGGATGAACCGTCTATAAAAATTTTCAAAACCCAAGAATGACGGCAGAGCTTTGGTGGTAGTAGGTTTGGGGAAGTCCAAGATGGCCTTTACCTTATAGCGGTTCATTCGTACCCCTAGGTTGGTAATGTCAAAAGCCAGGAACTCTACTTCTTGAGTATTAAAGACACATTTTTCTGCTTTCACATAAATGGTGTTTGCGTAGCCTTTGCAGTATTGAAGACACGTGAATGACATGTTGCTGGTAAGAGGGTGAGTAGATCAGAATATCATCTAAGTAGGTGATTACGAATTGATCCAGAATGTCGCTGATTATGTCATTCATGTAGAAATGAAAGGTTGCAGGAGCGTTACAAAGGCAGAATGGCATCACTAGATATTCAAACAGCCCATACCAGGTTTTAAAAAGCCATCGTCCATTCGTCACCTTTTCGAATGCGAACCAGATTGTAGGCTCCACGAAGGTCCAACTTGGTAAAGAGGGCTGACGACCCCAACTGATCCAAAAGGACCAAAATCAATGGTAAAAGGTATTGTTTTTTTATTGTGATGCCGTTAAGGCCCTATAATCCATACAAGGGCGCAGGACCCCAAGAATAGAGATGACGCTGCTGGGGAGCAAGATGGACGGTTGAACCCTAGCTGTAAGGCTTTGTCGATGTAATGTTTTAGGACAAGGCCCTCTTGTTATGTCAAGGAATAGACCTGACCATAGGTATTTTGGATCCAGGGACAAGTTCAATGGTGCAATCATACGGCCTGGGCGGAGGAAGCTGTTCCGTCATGCCCTTGTCATACACATCAGAAAATGATGGGTATTCAGCAGGAACTGGAGTGTCTTTACTCGATATGGACCCATTGACAGGTGCCAGGTCAATGAAGGCCAAGCATGGATACTTCTGGGATACCGCATTGTTCTGAAAGCAATGGTGGTTACAGTAAGATGAAGGAAAATGTATTTGACGGTTCACCCAGTCAACAGCAGGATTGTGGAGGGTTAGCTATGCTAGACACAGGATCACCTTGCACTGAGGGGCAGCGATGATATCGAAAACCACCTCTTCAGTGTGTCCATCATGTGAAATCATCAGCAAATAGATGGTTTCTTCTGTAACAATGCCTGAGGTTAGGGCGGTGCCGTCCACTGAATTCACAGTTTCGGGGATTTTCTTTGCTATTAGAGGGATTTAAGATGCCTTTGCATGATCAATGTCCATGCAATTATTAGTTTTCCCCAGAATCAATGACGGCCTTGGATTGAACTGTTCTAGCTGTGAAGTGCAATGTTACGGACACTACAATATGCAAAAAGGAGGTGGAAGAACTGGCGTCTGAACCCAGACCTGGCATCGGGACCCCTACTATTGCCGGGCCATGGCGTTTCCTGACTGCTTTGAGGTTTTCTTCGGGCACATACTCAATAAGTGTTCTCAGGAACCTAAGTACATACATATATTGTTTTCCTGTGGTTCTCTCTCTCTGCGGTAGAAAGATGACCCCTAACAGCCCCGATCTGCATGGGTTCTGGGACAGTTGGTGCACTAACAGGAGTATCAGGCCGTGAGATTGACTGAGGGAAATGTTTCTTTTCAGCCCTCCTGGCAGCCCTCGTGCGTCTATTTAAAGAACCATATCCACAAATTTGGCAAAACCCGTTGGGACGACTGGAAGGTGGAAAGAGAATCTTGCAACTCTTCCAAGAAGAGGCCTTTATAAAACACTGCAGTTTTATTGTCTTCAGGCCAGTCGGTCTCGGCAGCTAATTGGTTAAACCTGGCCAGGTAAGATATGTAGTGCTGAACATTGAGTAGTTCTAGATCAGTCGCCTGTGTTTTAGACCTCATATCAAAAACCCTGCTCATGGCTGTGAGAAGAGCATCACAGTCATGTAGAAGATGACTTTTGGTTTCAAGCAACGGATTAGCCCAGGGGGCTGTAGTCCCTCCTGAGTAAGAGAGCACAAATGCAGCCTTAGTGGTGGGGTTTGGAAAAGAGGCAGAGTGGCAGAGGAAATGCAGCCTACACCTTTCATTGAAAGTCATGTTGGGAGATTTGACACCATTGTGGTAAAGAAATAAATCTATACCGGATTTTACAACTGAGTTATTCAAGATCCAGATCTCTTGTATGCAAATTGGATTTAGGATTTGCTACATTTCTTTCGATTTCTGTGTTGGGCGGATTCCGCTCTGCCCCTGTATTCAGAAAGACATCTACGGGGTATAGTGTAACACTGAAGCCCACCTGACTCTCCTTCTGGTACAGGTGGCAGAAGCGCCAAGGCAGAACTCTTGTGAACATTCTGCTATGAAGGAAAAAACCCAATGCAGAGAAGCAGGTGAGTACCATTCCAAAAAATGCTAGCACAATGCTATGTCATTGGGCTGTGGCACTACCATGTAAGGATCACAGAGAGAGTTCAAGCTAAAATCTACCCACAGCAGGTATAGTCTCTGGTTTGGAACATCTTTCCCTCCACTATATTCCTTAACCAATACCACCCGAACTGAAGACTGTACACAAGTGAGCCTGTGACTAATATGTATGACGCTACCAGCCTTTGATTGAATTAATTGGATGTAACTAGCTTATGGTGTACTGTTCATTTGTTTTATTTAAAACTATGGCAAAGTTCAAAATAACCCAGGTTAAAGGCAGGGAAGTACAGCATAACAAAGAAAAACACACATTTAAACAGAAATACATTCTATGAATTAAGACAAAATAACAGGCAACATGAGAAATAAAGTATTCCGGACAATATAAGTCAAACTTACGCGAAATTAAGGAGATGTTTTAAACCTTTCTACATTCAATTAATGTGGTAAGTAATAGAATAGATGTATGTAAAGCATTCTGGGCTCATGGAACCTCTGTAGGGAAAGCCTATGCTGAAAAATCTGAATTTTTGAAGCACGAAATGTCCAAGCTTAAAAGGCCAGCTGTCCTAGTGGGTCTAGAGCAGTGGTCTTCAAACTTTTTTGTCCGGGGCCCCCCTGGAGCAAAATTTGGTCAGGCCGGGAGCCCCCAAAAATGCCAAATGGACAGTATGTATGATATGATAGGTTATTTATAATGCGCTTAATACCCAGAGGTTTCTAAGTGTGGACCGGAGATTGAATCTGTGTTGCTTTGTGTTGTCTTGCTTCATGGTCGAGCACATTTCCGCTGAGCTATCCTCCCGGGCTGTCACCACTATTGGGTGCTGTCACCACACCATGCTTGTCCCTGGGCTCCCACACCTGCTCCCATCACAGTCGCTGGGCTCCCTCATCCCACTCCTACCCAGTCCCTGGACTCTTCCCACCCCATCACACACCATGGGCTTTCCCCACCCTGCTCCCACCACTATCCCATTGTTCCCGCCCATCCTGTTCCCACCAAAGTCCCTGGGCTCCACCCATCCCATTCCCAACACAGTCTGAGGGCCAGTGGCAGCTGGTGAATTTTTGAAGTGGAGGGGCATAACTATTTCGCCCAAAAATGCCTAAGCGACCGAGCGCAGTGAGGGAGCCTGAACCAATCAAGAGGGGATCGGGGGGGGAGGGGGTTTCCCCTGTGATTGTCTTTTAAAATAATGCATTAAAATGTTGCATTGTAGAGCATACTATAAAAAAAGAAATTGGTAAATAGCCAGACTGTATTCAATGGGTGCTGGTGGGCCCAGAGGGCAGGCATGACATTTTTACTGGACATCTATGATAGATGTCCAGTAAACAAAATACCAACCGTGTCCCCTGGCCCCCCTGGGCCTGCCTCAGAAGGAGTGCTGATTTTGGCAGGCGGGTAGGGGGATTGTGCAACAAAGGCATTTGGGCATTTTTAAAATGCCTTTGTTGCACAACTCTCATTCCTCCTCTATCCACCACTTGCCAAAATCAGCTCAACGGACCAAAACAAACTAAACACAAACACACACACACACACATTCACGCCACACACACACACACATTCATACAGCAATCACTCTATCATTCACACAAGCATCCATCACCCTACACTCACTCATAACACAAGCATACACGCATCCATACACATGTTTAAATAAAAAAAATGTAACATAAACGCCCCTTCTGCAGAGGCCTGTGCGTGGGTGCTGAAACGCCCTGTTCCAGGCTGCTCTGTCCGTATGTGTGAGGTGGCGCAGGAGCTCCGCCTCGCACATACAGACATGCAGTGCCCCAGCCAGCATTTCAAATGAGCTATGCAATGCTGGCGAAGCAAAACGCCCCTGCCTTGCATAGTTCAGTAAGCATGTTCGGCTGGGGCACTGAACAGAACTGTCAAAGGGAAATAGCATTTCCCTTTGACAGTTCAGCCAGCCCAGGAGCACTCCCTCGCTGAAAAAAGCAGCTGAGGGAGTGCTCATTGTTTCACTGGGCTGGCTCCTTAGCTTCTCCATAATGGGTGAGGGTGCCACTGGCTGGACGGCCCCCTCACCATTATGGATGAGCCGCCAGGCTCGGACTGGCCTATAGGGCAATAGGGCAATGTAAGTATCAAAAATGCAAAATGCTAGTGTGGTCCATTTAAAATGGGCCACCTTTTTGGCCAATGACGGCCAGTTTTATGAGTTACTTCACTATGCAGTTAGATTTTGACCATTGAGCAGTTAGTAATTTTGACCATTGTTGCTGAATACACACAAAGCACCCTCTTGGGTACCATTCAAACAGACTGTGACTAAAGGAATGAATACAATTGCAAGCCACCTTTTCACTGGTGTCTATAGTGTCATGCTTCTGCCCGACCATGTGAGCAGCCCCAGCCATTTCTTCCAATCTAAAAAAATAATAATAAAAAAAAAACTTCTTTTCTTTTTTTTTTTTAGATTTCATGCTGGCCTCTCACGGCGTGCCCCACAGTTTGAAAACCGCTGGTCTAGAGCCACTGTAGGCAGCCTATCAGCCAAGTAAGACACCTGTCCTAACATACGTTATGCAGAAGATACTCGACAATTTCTGCATCCTTTACGGATTGACGGCCTCCTCTCTGAATATCCCCTTACACAGTGCTATACAGAGTGTCTGGCGTCTGGCACAGCATTCTACCACCACCCAGTGCAGTTGTCTCAGTGCCGTAGAAGCATTGTTGGATCTGCACAGGCTCAGCGATACATTCTGACAATAGGGCAATCAGCTCATTTGATTGCCTGGTAGACCTTTTTATTCACATAACCTCACAGAACAGCAAATGTGGGACACCTTCCAAAAATCGCACTTATGCACAGTGAACAGTGTCTCAGAACAGAAGCTGCTAGCGGCACATCACAGCTCTCTTGCTCTTTTTCCACTCAAACCTACTAACCACCCACCCTCCCCCCTTGCATTACAGATCTGCGTGAGTGCCTGGAGACCATGCAGACCATGCAAGTGGCATCGGTGCTCAATATATATACAAAAAAAAAACTTTAACATTCACATGAACTATTCCAGTAGACAAGAATGGGTAATACAGTAGCAGTTACTCACTCGGGGAATGGAAATATCCTTCTCAAGTTACGGAGAGTAAAAAAGCCAGGCTTAACCACTATGGGCCTCATTACGAGTATGGAGGTAGCCATGCCGCTTTTAGCGGCATAGCTATCCCCATACCGGGTACCAGGTCCGGGTTCCAGGAATAGGGAATTACTGGGCCATTCCTACATTTGCGAGTCCGGTAATTCCCTTTCCCGGGACCTTGGCCGGGTACATCTCCATTCCCATTTGAGCCCCCATAGGGCTCAATGGGAATGGGGCGGCTGCTAACAACTGGCCCATTAATGACGGGCCGGTTGTTAGCATCTTGGTCTGATAGCAGGTCCCGCTAAGGATGCCTGGTCTGGCCAGGTTTCCTGAGCGGGATCCACTGCAGACCTCGTAATGAGGCGGCCCGTAATGAACAGGGCCGGTCCCTTACCGGCACCGTTCATTACGGGTCCGCACTCGTTGTAATGTGGCCCAATGTCCATGAAGGCTTTTCTCTCCATTAGTGGAATTTGGGGATGGAGGGGGCTCCAAATGCACAGTGCCATGGGTGAAAAGGCAAGGGTCTCACCGGTTTTCCTAAAACGAGGATGTCTGATTTCTTCAGGGTATTTTTTTTAAAGTGTTATGTAGTATCCAGGTGTGAATGTCCAGCAAGCCGACGAAGAAGCAGATGGAACCCTTTCACTTGTCAGAGCACACATTAAATAACAATTGCTTAAAATCAGAACACTTAGGTGAAAACAAAATAATTAATGAGTTGGGCTGGTGTAAATGTATACAATAGGTGGCATTAAAGACCGATGGGGAACACTGGATACAGAACAGGGAGCTTCAGATTAAAAAGGGGAAAGGAGTGCCGGCTGTGAGCGATTATATAGGAAGGAGTTGAACCATTTCAACGTTGTGCCTCTCGAGTCATTTGTCTTGTGGTATAGGATTATGGATTTAGGACACATGTTGCTGAAAGCAGCCAACAGGGACGTCATTAAGGGGTTGCCAGGGATGCAACTGCGACTCCTGAGATCTCCATTGCTGCCACTGTGGTCTCCCTTGCTACCCCTAAAAAAATAGATGTCTTTTTAAAAGAAAAAAAAAACTTTTTGATGCAAGCTCCTGTGTTGTTGAGGCTGTCTTTCTTGTTCAGGCCTCTTAAAAAGAATTACAAAAAATAAAAAAAAGAGCAGGGGTTCCACAAGTCTAAATCTTTCAGCAGCGAACTTAATAAGAAAGAATAGGAATACCAAAAAATGTGTCTTTTTGGAATTTTATACAATAATTGCTAGACGCATTAAAGGTTTATTTCAGACACATTTCAAAGGGTGAGTCACTGATTTATTCTATTCTTAAACACATCAGCTCAGCATTTCATCCTTCTGAGATCGATAACTGAGCACCAAAACAGATTGGGTGATATTGGATATTGTATGTATATATTTTTTATATAAAGTGCTTAAGCGTAAGTTATGTTATGTTACTTTTGCATTTGTATAGCACCTTATATACCATTGGTATGATCTCAAGGCGCTGTGTGCAGCAGGTGTGGCACACGTATGATAGCTGCTTCTTAGCGGTAGGTGTGGTGGTTGGGAGATCGGGATTATGTGTTAGTTCTGGCAAGGTATTACCAGACTGATTCTGGCTGAGTTAGGCCTGAGGAGAACACCTAGGCTGGGGGTGTGCAGCCAGCTATGTTTAGTTAGGATGTTGGGGAGTATGTGGCATGTGTTGGTATGAGAACAGCTATACCGAATGTGACATAGTATCGCTGTGTTCTAGTTGAGTTGTGGTGTATAGAAGGGAGTAAGCGTGGTGATGTGATATGGTGGTTTTTAGTAGGCGCTTGAGATCGAGCGCTTTCATGCTCCATGCATTCCATGCACTCCAATCATTCCATGCACTCTAACCATTCCATGCTCTTCAACTGTTCCATGTACTACAACCGATCCAGCTTTTCAACCGTTCCATGCAATTGAACCGTTGCATGCACTCCAACCGTTGCATGCACTCCAACCGTTCCATGCCTCCATACGTTCCATGCACTCCAACTGTTTCATGCACTCCAACCCTTTCATGCACTCCAACCATTCCATGCACTCCAACCACTCCATGTATTCCAACTGTTCCATGCACTCCAACCGTTCCATGCACTCCAACCGGTCCATGCACTCCAACCATTCTTGCACAATGTCCATTCTATGCCCTCTATCTGCATTCCATCTGTCGCATGTACTCCCTCAGTTCTATGCACCCCATCTGTTCAATCAGTTCCATGCATTCCTTCTGATCCATGCATTCCATCCATTCCACCTACTTCATCTGTTCCACCCACTTCTTCAGTTACACCCACTTCATCCGTTCCACCCACATCATTCGTTCCACCCACTTCATCCTTTCCACCCACTTCATCTGTTCCACACACTTCATCCTTCCACATACTTCATCCTTTCCGCACACTTCATCCTTTCCGCACACTTCATCCTTTCTGCATACTTCATCCGCTCCGCACATTCCATCCTTTCCACACACTTCATCCTTTCCACACACTTCATCCTTTCCTCACATTTCATCCTTTCCACACACTTCATCCTTTCCACACACTTCATCCTTTCCACACACTTCATCCTTTCCGCACACATCATCCTTTCTGCACACTTCATCCTTTCCGCACACTTCATCCTTTCTGCCCACTTCATCCTTTCCGCCCACTTCATCTTTTCCGCACACTTCATTCGCTCTGCACACTTCATCCGTTCTATACACTTCATCCGTTCCGCACACTTCATCCGTTCCGCACACTTCATCCGCTCCGCACATTTCATCCTTTCCACACACTTCATCCTTTCCACACACGTCATCATTTACACAAACGTCATACTTTCCATGCACCTCATCAGTTCCACACACGGCATCCACTCCACACACGGCATCCGCTCCGCACTCTTCATCCGCACCACACTCTTCATCCGCTCCACATTCATCATCTGCTCTACACTCCTCATCCACTTCACACTCTTTATCCGCTCCACACACTTCATCTGTTCTACCCATTTCATCCATTCTACCCACGTCATCCGTCGCACGCTGTCATTTCATGTCATCTATCCGTTCCATGCACTTTATCTATTCCGTGCACTCCATACGTATCCTCCTTTCTATCCTCTCGTCCACTTTATTTCACTTGTCCACTACGTTCCTCTCGTACATTTCATTTATTTCATCCATTTCCTTAATTTCATCCACTTCACTGCTTCCATCCAGTTTATTCCTTTCACCCACTTTGCTCCTTTCATCCACTTAATTCATTCTATTCAGTTTATTTGTTTTAATTTACATTAGGGGTTATTAGTTTTTGATTTCTCGCTCGGATCATGCTGCTGGATTGTTATTTATGATAAAGCAGCTTTGGGCTAAGGTCATTGATTGCTGTTATCGAGTTTGAGTTAAAAGTTGATTTTAGGGGAAGAGCCATGTTTTTAGTAATTTGCGGAAAGACATGAGGCCCTCAGTGAGTCGGATGTGGGGTGGAAGTGCGTTCCACAGAGTGGGGTCCAGGGCTGAGAATGATGATCCACCTAACCTGACTGAGTTTGTTTTTGGTATGACTAGGAGGCCGGCAGAGCTTGATCTTAGAGTGCATGGAGGATGGTAGGGTTTTTGCTTGTCTTGAAGATATTGAGGTTCGGTTTTATGCATTGCTCGATGAGAGATGCATAAGGTTTTGAAGGTCACCCTTCGGACAACCGGAAGCCAGTGCAGAGTTTTGAGAGCTGGGTAGATGTGATCTCTTGGGCCAAGTGCTTGTAGCAGTTTGGCTGAAGCGTTCTGTGCTCTTTGTAGTTTAGTCAGTTGGTACGCGTGGACTCCGAGGTAGAGGGGGTTAGCATAGTCCAGTCTTGACAGAACAATTTATTGGACCGTGGAGAGTCTGTTGGGAAAGGAGAGGTATGGAAAAATGCGCCTAAGGGTTTTAAGGTGGTAGTGGCAGGACTTGGAGACGTTGTTGACTTGGAGTGAGAAGGTTAGGTCTGAGTCTAGGGTGCATCCAAGGTTTTTTACTGATTTTGAGGGTGTCGGGGGAATTGCCCATGGCAGATGGCCAGGGTAGCGGGTGCGGAAGAAGTTTGGTGTTGCCACATACCATTATTTCAGTTTTGCAGGGGTTTAGCAAGAGGTGGTTTGTGGTCATCCAGTGATCTACATCGAGGAGGCTATATAATAACACATCATTATCATTTGGCCAAGGACCAAATTCACATTAATTTGGTAATATGGGCCTATACATACTGATCTTAACGATACATATGGCAATCCATTCTTGTATGAAATGTATATCACAATATAGTGATATTATTACCATATTTTTCGTAGTGTACTAAAGAATATTCTATGTGATGCCGCATCCTGTTTTGTCAAGGGGTGAAAAGTTGTGTTCCATCGCTTCCTGTGATATCACTTCAGAGTGGGTTCAAATGACAACACTTCCTGTGATGTCATCACACGTCAAGGGTTGTGTGATGTCACCTCCACTACCCCAGGCATTTTGGTGAAATTATGTCCCTGGCAGCCAACAGATATAAAAACCCAAAGCCCAATTCTGCTTGCATTCTAAAGTTGTTCACTGTTACTGCTCATAACAAGCTTGCAAATGAGTTGTTAGACATAACGGACCTGAAATTTGAATTTCGGTTACTTTAAGACTCTGATTGAATTTTCGGGTGATTAAAACTATTAGCTGGTGCCAGCCAGTGAGTTATTTTTTGGGGTTGCCGCCTGCATTACTGGAGCATAACTCCGAAGATGGCCCAAGCGCATGGTCTGTGAAGCTGCTAGATGCACTTTTAAGGATTTAAAAAAGAAGAGGCAAAGAGAAGGGGCATCAGAAAGCTGCCTGTAGATATTGCAGGCATTTGACTGCACTAGCAGAAAACATATAGCCGCGTAAGGACAGGGCCAGGAAGGGTCAATTCTACAAATACCATGTTGGCCCACATTTGCCAGATGTCGTCTGCCAAAGAATCAGAGCAGCAGTGTACAGTGAGGTCAAGATCAGTCTGTGGCTGCTGGGTGCATCCTAGCAAGACTTGGACAGTGACAGGGGCTGAGTGAAGATCCTTGTTCACGTGTGCCAGGAGCGATCTGGGTTTCAGGTATGGGGCAGAAGGTGCTAGGAGGTGGATATGTTAAGAGTTCAAGACTGCTCCTGTCACAAGCGGAACCTATGAGAGGGAAGCGGGGCCGTCAGCAGGGCTCTCAGCTGCACGCCTGCAACGAGAGGGAGTGCCATGCTGAGAGCCTCTTTGGCAATGTAGACTGGGGTATGATGCTGCATTCTCCCATTGGTCTGTGTCCTATACAGTGGTTGAAGGATTCACCATCTGGTATCACCAGCATATTGATCAATGGTGGAATGTTGCTAACATTACCAACCATATCATTTGCCTTATTGGCCAGAACCAGAATGTCACTTATTTTATGGTTGTGGTCAGGGTGTGATTCAATCGTTGGTCACATCTAGCCTCTAATTGCTTGTAATATGCCTGTGATTTAATTTTCAAGTTGTAACAGGCCTTTAATTTGAAGTTTAGTCTCAGCCAGACTATGATTGAATTTAATGGTCATAACCGCCACATGTGTTTTAAATTTCTGGGTGATACCAGTCAGGGATCTCATTTTTGGATCGGATCCGAGATGACTTGTGAAGTTATTTATTGGTCATATTGTCACTACCAGCCCATTGCACTGCCTAGCTGGCTGTGTTTGGTCCAGTCCTTGAGGTAGCTACTGAGAGGAGAAGCACAAAAAGACTCTGCATGCCCACTCTTTTACCAGCCGCAGTCTCTCCACTTGTCACACATACATTCTCAACACTAACAGGCAGGGTCTCTGCATCATTCCTCCCCCTTCCCGCCACCCATTTTGCATGCACCTTTGCTTTCATAAACGGCACTTAGTCCACTTTAACCATTGTAACCTGTTCAGCCCTCTTTTCTCCTCTAGGTGCTTGCCTTCCACTACAGCTCCCCTAGCAGCCCCACTAATCATATAGTTGTGCAATCAAATGCCCAATCACTCTGAAAAAATATCTTTGTCCAGCTACTAATTATACTACTATCACCACCATCTCTATGTTACCAGAATACTGAGATATACGTTGCTGCTTACTAACTGTTACATATGTAGCTTGCTGAAGTGATTTCTCCATTCACTCTCCAGCTTGCCCATCCTACCCTCTTTCAGCCTCTTACTCCTCCCTCCCCGCTTCACTTGCAACTACTGCTCTTCAAAATATTGCACTAACCCATGCCACTTTTCTCCTCATCTATCATCTTCCTGGTGCATGCAATCTTTTTTCCAGGGCCTAGACCTCCCCTCTGGTCTGTATCTTCCCCTGGTGTCCAGATGGTAGATAACAACCTTCAAAACATTTCCAGCGAACAACTCTACACTCCACCTTTTCTAACCACACCCTGATCATCCTTCACAATACAAGGACAAACTCGACAACTCTCTTGACCATATGTTCATCTACTCATATTTTAGCTTTGCACCTCCCTTGATCTTTTTCCTTCTATGTCCTTCTCCACTTTTCTACCTCCCCCCCCCTCCAATTGTCCTCCAACCAGCTTCTCCAATTGCAAAATTCAAATTGAAACCTGACTAGCCAAAATCTGATAGTCCCTCCTGGCTCTAACTGTACCCAAACGAGCTCGGTTGAGCAAGCCACAAAGGTCTTTAAATCAGCACTCACCCCTCTCTTTAGGCAATGCTATTCTGCTTGTTTTGCCACCCATGCCAATCATGCCTTGTATCACCCACATAAATTAACATTTGAGGAGAACCATGCAGCTCGATCTACAACACTGAACGTAGTACTGTTCCCCTGCTCTGCTTGCCTCCTGCATGGAATCCCTCCTTGCTCTGCCAACTGCACTGAACTCCAAAAATCCTCTTATTCTGCAAAGCTCATCTTCTTTTTCTGCTCCATTCCTTTTAAACTCTCCTCTGCTCTTGCACACCCCTTTGTCTTTGCTTTATCTAATCTTTTCTTGCAGCCGGCAACATTGGGCCTCATTACGAGATGGGTGGTAGCCATGGAACTGTTAGCTCCATGGCTGCCTCCAATACCATGCCCGTGTCCGGTGTTGTTCAACGGGGACTTACCAGTCTAGTCCGACCCTGGCGGGACCGGTAAGTTCCCATTGTAGAAACCATTCCACATTCCCATTGAGCCCCCTTAGGGCTCAATGGGAATGGGGAGGACGCTAATAACGGGCTCACACCTTGCAAGCCTGTTATTATCGCCCTGGTCCCTTAGGGGGACTCATAAGGGACGTGTGGTTAGACCACACATTTCTTACGGTCCCGGCCAAGGGACCTTGGAATAGGGCGGTAAGGTATCCCTTACCGCCCACCTTGTAATGACCCCCATTGTCTCTTATCCCTCCAATATAAAAAAAAAACCAGATAGAGATAATGTGACTGTCTACCAACCACTCCAACGTCCTTCTACCTTCAACCACATACCTACACTCTTTCATCTGAACTATTATTTTCTCCAAACCTCTATACTGAGAAGTTCTATCCTCCAAGCTTTAATCCCATTTTATGCACTAGTTTGACCCCTTTGCTCCACCGACAACCACAACACTCTTACATTGAGCATTCTTCTCCCCTCTCTTTAACCTCTCTCTTGCCTCTGTAAACTTCCTTAATTGCTACAAGCAAGCTACCGTCACACCCATACTAAAGGAAGCATCTGCCTATCCAAATAAACATGATGTCTTTAGCTTGCCACTCTCCACCCACAGAACTAAACATTCCTATAGCTTGCAGTATTTAACAATATTACTACATATCTGTACTCTATGGCACCTTCAAATCTGGGATGTACAGTAAGCAATCCAAGTAAACAACACTATCTTAAGTCTCAAGTTCCACACACGTGGCCATCTCTCCAAACTCACCTATATTATCACCTTTCTTGATCTCTCTGCTGCTCCTGACATAATTACTCACCATTCTCTCATACTTTACCTTTCTCACATTAACAATTAACGTCTGAGGCTCTGCTCTTCAATATAAATCCTCTTATTTATTGAATGTGTCAATCTCCAAACCATGGGGCACTACCATCCCTATTCCCACTCGACCTTTACTCGGGTATTGCAGATGTTCTTTCTTGGTTAACATCTCTTCATGCTCTACATCTCTTCTCTCTAATAAACTCATATAATCTGTTGGCAATTCCTGCCATATATTTAAAGAAAACACCAAATTCTTCTTTACTGTACCATATTTTCCTGTGAAATATTTGCTTATATGTCTATTTGTCTGTTTCCAATGGTCAACTCTTCAAAGATAGCAGTCATCTAGCTCACAGATTTGGACACCCAAACTATTCTCCCCTCCTGGTTATCCTTTCCTCTGATCTCCTCACCCCACTGTTCAAAGCTTGCAATGTTGGGGTCCTCTAATATAGCAATCACAATGTAGGGATGCTGCAAAAGTAGAAAAGTGGTCTATGAGGCCCCTTTAAAAATGTAGTAAAATAGTAATTGTCAGATATGAGTGTTTGGGGTTAGTTAAATGGGTTAGCCATCTTGAATGGTTTCTTAGGATTCCTCGAATATGCTGAAAGTGTATATTTGATCTGAAATCTAAGTGGGCCAATGTGGTGGAGGAAGTTTTCCTTTCTGGGTTGAAAATTGCCACCAAGTGATGAGAATCGAAATTACAGCAGGTCTTCCCTAGTTACAGAGCAGTAGTTGTTGTCTGGATTAGTGCATTACAGAATAGGAAGAGGTGGTGTCTGGTAAATTTGGAATTAATCCTAACCTCTGGCATTACTCTGGGTAACCATCCATACCATTGTTCTCCAGCCTGCCAAACCATTACAGAAGGGGAATGACCATATTCAAATCAGGCTTGATCCCTCTCGAAAAATGGGCAGTCCGGCCTGAACTGCCAGGTCACATCCCTTCTGTATGAGACCACAAGCATCCCTAGATATGTTTCTGGCTCGTTAGGCATCATCAGTGAGGCATAGCTTGAGTCACTAGGCCCATAAGGCTGGGCACCCACGTATGGGCATACGGTCCCACTCAGGGTGACTTATGCATTACACCAAAGGTGATGGCTGGAAGGTTTGGAATTATGCCAGGATCACAATATATTGATCCTAACAAGGTTATGAAAACAGTGCGTAGGATACAGGCAAGCATAGTATGTGATGTAGGAATCACAGTAGAGGGCCTGCTGAGGACATTCATTTTTAGGAATAGTAGGAGGTGTAGCACAACCTGTTCAACACGTGATGAGTCTTAAATAGGCACAGTGCAATCTACATCATATATGCAGAGTGAATGCAAAATTATGGTCAGTGGGTACTGCCACTAATGACAACAGTCAGAACTGTACTCGCCCCTAGGCAATTAATGATCAAGTTTAAAAGTTGAGAGATTTATACTTTCTGGGCATCAAGTTATAAGGAAAACACAATTTAGAAAATCAGTAATTGTATTTCATTTTTGGAGTAGTCAGACACCCTTGAGGCAATAAGCAAGTGGAAATTGCTGGTCAGAGTGTGATCACACAGAAATAATGTGTAATTCCTCTCTGTAAGCATGGCTTTCTGGTGTGCAGCTCTTTGAAGCATGTGCTTGTCCAATCCTGACACAGGAGGGAGGCTCCAGCAGGAGCTCCTGCAATATTATTCTTGTTACTTAAGTTAGGGTGATTGGTACCTGTTGTTCTATAAACAGGGCAGGAGAGTGGTTACTACCTGGATGGAGTGGCTGTTGTGAGATACAGCCCTGTGTCCCTAAAGATCTGGAACAGCCAGCAACACATCTAAGCGTGGAATATTGGGTTGTGGAAAAGTGAGTGCTCAGGGAGACAGGCTGAAGTACAGCGTCCCATACCAGCACTCCAACCCTTGCTGTGGAATTGTGTCAGTTGTGGGTGAACACTGGAAAGATAAGGACAGATGTCAAGGTACACCAAACACTACTCTTTATCTATAAGCACCTAAAAACCTGAGGCAACCTACACTGCTGTATTTCAGATGCAGATTATTCCTTTATTAATGAGAATTAGTTGTGCCAAGGGAATCCACACATGCAGCTGTGGGAGATGCACAAGGTCTGGGAGAAAGGTCACTAAGTACCTGCATAATCAGTTGCAGAAGGTCAAAGTGCACGTTCATAGGATTGTGCTATTGTAAACTAGGGACAATTGTCATGCTGCTCTCTGAAGGCTTCCGTTTTAAGATCTCCAGTCCTCAATGGATAGTTTTAAGGATGCCTGGACAGGGGCCAGGTAGAGAAAACAGTGGTGACTGTCCTTGGTTGGTGTTTATCTTTGCGAGTTAATGCACAGTGGGCCACTACCTGATCCTTGAAGGATCTGCTGCGTACCTCTTGTCAGAAACTCTTGTTCCTGTGTCGCTGAGCAGTCATTTTTTTAAGTCACCAGTGTCCTGAGAATGGCTAAGACATCTTCCTGAAGGCCACACTGTCTTTGACCAGAAAGCAGAGTCAGGGTTAGCAACAATACACTTAAACACCCTTCTAAATGTAAAGCACAAAGGTAGTCTCAGTTCCAAAAAGCTTTTATTATTGTCTTCAATATTGCTATCTTGAAGGCTTTCTGTATTTTGGACTGATTCTGAAATCTTAGCTCCATAATATCCTGTTGTTCTTTTATACTTTTTTTACTGATTAGAAAACGTCCTTGAGTATTATACTTCTTGATTTCTTTGTTCTTTGGGTAGCACTTTTATGGCATGATTCTGTAACATTTGCTTAATTTCTTCCCACAGAGTTTTACTTGTGATTCTGAGAATCCACTTTTTATTGGAGGATGAAAGTAGATCCTTGTTGAAGCGCTCATGATTGTGCCATTCTTACTTTATTCAGTGCCCATTTTTCTGATGTCATGGGCTTACAGGCTCACAGAATGGTATTGGTTTCTCCTCTCACTGGCGTGCTGTTCCGTGTCATAAAGTGAAGAAATTCAGCAATAAATAAGGCGTGGAAGGCCGGGTCGCTATCGTTTAGATCAAACGTGCAAACTCAAACTATTGCTGGGGAACAGGATAGCTATTTTATAAGCCCTAGAGTAGCCGAAAAAGGTGCCTGGTATTTTCATAAATAAGGGATAAGCGATAGGGAGAAAATATCGAATCTCTAACCCGTAGTTTTAAACGTTGTTCCCTGCTACTAAGGATGTGTTGTGGAGGTTAAGATCCTCTTCAGCTGGAGGCTGAAAATAAAGCTGGAGTTAGTATGTCAATGTTCTATTGGTCCAGCACAGTTTCGTAACTTATGGTCATAACTTAAGAGGTTATGGTCATAATTTAAGAGGCGCCTATTTTAGCAGCATACTAATTAGGGACTAATTCTACCCACAGAGCCCACTACTTAAGAGGAACGCATAAGGAAGGAAAAGACCAGACCTCTTTCACATGCGACATACATTGAGGTGAATATGTGCATTTTGAATGTTCCTATCTCAAAAAGATTACACAGTATGAATAGCAAGTATAAGACACACATATTTGTGTGTGTTTTTCTAGAATTTAACCAATTGAGGTCTATTGATCAAGACCGAATACGCCACCACTACCCCCAGCTGACTATTGAGGTAAATTAGCTTTTGACCACAAGTTGGCAAGGAGTTTAATTTTAAACGTTCAATTGGATGGTGTGCATTAATAACAGTAATGCCATGTTTTGTTTTTAATTATAGACATCACTGTGAGAACAGTTTGAATGTTAATTGTTTTAAGAAATGTAGACTGGACTGGATCAAAACTGTCACATGACCGGTCACCACTAGTGATCACATTGATTGAATCTCCTGAGGAATGTTCACCATCCAGAGGAATATGAACAGAAACATGTTAAGGGAGAAGAGACCTTCAAGCCTTTAGCTAAATGCGGTCATAGGAGCGCACCCCAGGATTAGATGCTAAACGTACCTCTATCCAGAAGAGTTCCATATTAAGACGAGAGTCACTATTTTATTGGATTAATGTCTGGAATTTGAGTTCTAGAGCATGAACTGTTAAATGCATGATGTTTTTTTACATTCAAGTTTTTTTCATAACCTAATCAAATTATTCTGTTTATTGTGACACTATCATGATTTGATTTACTGCTACACATAGCAGGCTGTGCATACTCTAGCTCTTTATAAAATAGTGAAGAAATTCAGGCCTGATTTGATTGCTGAGCCCTGCAGCCAGTGGTCTTATTGTTCCCTGTGCATGGAGGATGTGAGGAGTGAAAGGGAGCCTGATCTCTCGCTGATTGATGATGCTCGTTGGTATAAATAAGCCAGGGGGTCTGCAATCTTTGGCTCCACAGATGGTTTGGCCTACAACTTGCATGGTCCCTCACCATTGACTATGCTGGTTCGGGCTATTGAGAGTTGTATTCCAGAACATCAGAGCCAAAGGTTGCAGACCCCTGGTTTATGTCAAAATTGGGATATTGACCAGAAGCTTTGTTAAGGGGATGATCTTTTTCTAAGCTGACATGTCACAGATGCTTTGGAAGAGGATGTAACATCTGTAGCTCCCAAATATCTAGGAATATCTTTCTTTGTTGTATTAAAAGATGTATTTGTATTTGTTGTGTAAGGTTAAATTAAACAAAATAAACCTTTACAATATTATATCACACTATACATACAATTGAAAATCGCATATATCTATCATTTAAAAAAGATGAACCTATTTCATCTGAACTGCATGTTATACATCATTACCAAATCTAAAAAACATTCAAATGGCATTCACAAAAAGCATAATTCGTCATAAAAAAAGACTCCTAAATATGAGCATACAAATATGATTGTATCACCAAATACATCTCATAAACGCATTACAATTACACTAACAATTCCTATTATAACTCAGATTCCTATAATTAAAACAATAAGATAAATGTTCAATAAAACCAAGCATAGTCCCTCTTTTAGGGTATGTAAAAAGCAATTTTCTATTAGGAGTCACTCCCAAACGAAGTCAATCATTTAGTATACACTTTGAGACAATGAATAAAACCCCAAACCACAACTAAATCTTTGAATTAGACAATACCACACGCATTTGCCAGAGTGTGTCATTGACAATAGCAACTGGGCAGAAGGCAAATTGTCTCAGTGCTACATTCTAAAGAACAAAAGTGTTCAGTGCAGTATTAGATGGTTCCAATTCTCAGGTTCATCCCGATTAACACATTAGCGGCAATGGGATACTTCTTTTGAAACTAGATGTCTAAATATCTTAATTGTACGTTAGCAGACTGTTAAATTGAAAACACCTCATTATCTTTCTAATATGCCTGTTCAGACAGTGGTTTAAGTAAGGATCTAATGTCCCCAATTTCTTTTATTGAAATGTTATTTTATTTCACATTTGTATGGCGCCTATACACAGATGTTTCCAGAAGCCACAAGACAATATGGGGCGGGTGGCAAAGGAAATCCTAAGAATACAAGAACAAAGAATGGTTATATCGGCCTTGTGACAATCCTACTGTGCAAGTGCATGAGAAGGTGATAAGTGCAAGGTGGTGGGGAGCAGAGAGAGAAGTGAAGGAGTGGGGTACCACCACAGGTGAAGGTAGGCAAGTGCTGTTCAGGCCAAGGCAGCAAGTGCAGGGGGGAAGGGGGTAGGAAGGGAGAAAGAGTGCAGTGGGAAGGGAGGACTAAGTTGGGATAGTCTGGGAAAAGTAGCCCAAGAGCAAGTGCTGGCAAAGGATGCTGATGGGACTGGTGGAATGGTGGTCTGGTCCCGGCATGACTCTGAAGGAACCAGGCACCAGTCGAAGCGGCAGATGGAGAATTAAGCACGGGAGGGGGAGAGGAAAGGAAGAGGAGAAAAGGAAGGTCTTGAGAAGTTTCCGGAACATAAGATCCTGCTGAGGTCTGAGGGGGGAGGGAGGCTGTTCCAGAGGAAGGTGCCAGCTGAGGAAAGGGATCTGCCTCCCAGTTTTGTAATCCACTCCCTCAGCCTCCTTATGGGGATATGGTGGTACTGCTAGAACATGCCCAGAATGTGACTATAAGGCATTAAGTTTATCATTTTAAATCCCTGTTAAGTGGACTAGTCTTGAAAGAGGAGGACCTTTCTGTTTGGCCAGGCTATGTTAAGTAGACTCTATTTATTGTGATTCCACCTTAAATGAGATAGAGAAGCATATTGATGCATCTTCTCCATAGTATTGATCCAGTCGGCCTGAAATAGAGTCTACTTATCATAGCCGGGCCAAACAAAAAAGTCCTTCTCATTCAAGCCTAGTCCACTCAACAAGAATTTACAATGACCAACGAGACTCCTATAGTCAAATTCTGGGCTTTCTCTAGCAGTATAAGGAAGGTAGGAAAAGGGAATTGTCAACAGTCACTTATTCTCTAAGTGATAAATTCACATTTAGAAAAGATATAAAAAAACTTTAATAGTAATTATTTTAAGTTAAACATTGTACATATATAGATACACAAAAAATTTCATTTTCAAACACTCTAAAATGCATGCATGGTCAAGACCTTTACAAAGACTAATTAAGACTCATTGTTCTAAAAAAATTAGGAGCATATGGTGGTCTAGCTGTTAGTATTTAACCTAAGCTTTTGTGTTCTAATTAGAGAAAGTGGAGGCTTTTTTCTTGTTCTGCATTGCCAAACTGCATTTAGACTATGCTGTGCTTTGCAATTTTTCCATTTGCAGGCGATCACATTGATCAGCTAGTGCCAATCCTGCATTGTTAAGCAAAATGTAGGCTACGCTGTGCTGTGTGTTGCCATTCCTCTATCTACACATGCTCACAGTGACACGCAAGTGCTGGGATTTAGCATTTACTGTTGCACGCAATATCTTGTGATAACCTACAGTCAGATTTGAAATACTAATTACTTCTAGAATTGAATTTTAGCTTTGTTGTTTTGTGTACATTATTACAGCAGAGGGACTACAATTCCCAGATTTCCTTGCCTACTAATTGAAATGTCAGGCACTTCAGCACAGGTGGTTTCGTTTACATCTAATAGTGTGCATCCCACTCCAGATACTGTTTGAACCTGTGGTCAGAATTATACTGCCACTCCTAGCTGGAAATCTACCTTTTCTCTCTCTTACTTGTTTTCCACTGGGCCAGTAAATAGCAAGGTATGGTTATATCATAGACTCGATATGTACCCGCATACATTACGACCCTCTTTGTCAGCACCATTCGTTATGCAAACAATCTGATGCTTCTACTGTCAGCCCAGAAGGAAAACCAATAATAAATAAATAATTGCAGTTAAAACTAAGTGAGTCGCCAGTATCCGTAACTTCAGCAGGTAATGTCAGCCTTCCTCATGCCACAGCCATTTATTTATTTTATTTATTGTATTTGGTTGTACGCCCAAACCCTGGGGTATTACGGCCTATCTTGACAAGTATAATTAGCATCTTAGTAGTTGCATATAACATATTTACAGGCATAACAGTCTTAACGCTTACATAGAAATACTTCGGTACAAGGTGGAATGGGTGACCAGTGGTACAGCTTAGAGTTACACACATACTTCCATTCTTAGTAGTTGCAGGGTAAAAAAGCAGTTTTTTCAGTGAACAGTGGTTCAGTCTTAGTGTGATAGCTGTAGGAGTGACTGCGAGTGATGGTGCATAGGATTAGGCTGGGTCAGGGGCCAACCTATGTCAATCTGTGTGTCAGTGGTAGGATCAGAATTTGTTAAAGAGTTAGGTTTTAAGTAGTTTCTTGAATGTTGGATGGGATGGCTCATTGCAGATGATAGCAGGGGGAGAGTTCCAGATCCTGGGGACTGCTACTGGGAAACTTGAGCTACCTGTTCTTACGTTCTTGAACTGGCGGATCCATAAGAGCGTATCAGCATTGGATCTGAGTGTTCTGGTTGTGGTTTTGTGGGTAAGACATTGGCTGAGATATATTAGAGCATTACCTGAGATACATATTCTGGCTTGTATGGGTAACCAGTGTACCTCTCTCCTGTGTTGTGAAATGTGGTCTCTCTTTTTTATGCTTAATGCTGCTCTCAGCGCTTTATTCTGGAGTAGCTGCATTTTATTTACATTTTATTTTAGGTCCCTAGTAGGAGAATATTACAATAGTCAATTCTGGCCAAAATGAGAGCTCTGGCGAGAGTGATACAGTTTTGGGGCGAAAGGAACAGTTGGCTCAGTGCAATAAGTTTGGCTGTGTTTGCTGTTGATGAGGAAAAGGCACTGATGTGTTTGCACATGGTAAGGCTTGAGTCCAGGTAGACTCCTAATGTTTTGATCTGACTGGATATGGTAATTGGAGTGCCATCCATAACTATAGCTGTATATTGCGGGTAGAGTTTGTTTAATCGGGCGGGGGAACCTAGTATGAGGATCTCTGTTTTTTCTCCGTTAAGACAGAGGCTGTTGGCTGCCATCCAATTCTGGATAATAGAGTACATTTTGTTAATGCTGATGGTATCTTGTTCGAGATACCCTGTGATTGGGATTAGTATTTGTGTATCATCTGCGAAGTTGGTGTATATTACTCCCATTGCATCTAGTGCTGCAAAAAGGAGTTTCGTGTAGGCATTTTAGAGCATTGGGAAGAGGAAGGATCCTTACGGAACTCCCAGTGGGACTATTATGCGATCTGCTGCTATATCGCCTATAGCTACCCTGGGTGTGCGATCGGCGAGAAATGATTTAATCCAAGTGGTTGCTTCTTTTGAAAAGTGAAAGTTATTTGCTAGGGATAGGCATAATAAATTGTGGTCCACTAAATCAAATGCAGCTGACAGGTCAAGTAGGAGTAGGATGAAAAGCTTTCTTGAGTCTCTGATTGTGTCTTTCTTTTTTATCCAGTAGGGCTGTCTCTGTGCTGTGTCTGGGGCAGAAGCCTGATTGTCTTTCCCCTAGTAGCTGATTACTTTCGAGGTGGGATTGGACTTGGGTATATGCAATTTTGTCTATGATTTTGAGGAGGAAGGGGACTGTGGTGATGGGTCTGTAACAATATGAGAAGGCTGCTCTTTGGCCTGTGCCTGATGAGGGAAGCATATCTGTGCTGGCTCCAGGGATTAGAGACCCCGAAGACTTAGGTGTGCAACCCAGAAGTGTGCCCACTATGACCACTCTTGGGCATGATAAGGGCTATGCCCTCCCTGAGATTTTGCAACACCATGAGCTATGATGTTTGAATATTGAGCCCATTGCCCTCTAAATTGGAAAACCTTTGGAGGCTACAATCCAAAGTAAAGGAACCCATATCTTAGATGAAAAGACCATAAATAAAGCAAACATGGTATATTCATCAGAAACCAATGTAATTGGGACCCTCAAAATGGCACTTTTGAAAACCAGATCCTAAGGTAAGCATGCTTTAAATATCCATGATTACATCATTGACATTTATCTGGATGTATTGTGTTTGACAGAGACCTGGATCACAGAGGCCAGCGGCCCAATGATCAAATCCTGAGGGATACACTATCATCTGCCAAAACCAGGAACAGGGATATGAGGGAGGTGTAGCAAATATTGCTAAAAACAAACATACTTTCTTTGAAACCTCAAGCCAATCTCACGGTTGTGAAAATCTTCACCCAAAAATGACACTGACACCTCATAGTTGTGGATATCAACAACCCTACTCCGTGTATATGGTCGGACCACTTTGTCATAGACTTTCTCGTCTGATTCCAAGAACCCCTGGCAAAAGCCAATAATGCCTTGAAATAAGCTATCAGCCATAATTTTAAAAAGGTGCAGTCCTCTGACTTCCAGAAATGTTTGGATGAAATTACTTCCAACACATGCAGACTTGATTCAACAGAACTCATTTTTACGTTTTACAACTCCACCCTGACCTGCATGTTGGACAGACTGGCCCCACTTAGCAACAAATCAGCCAGGGATAACATTGGACATCAAAAATGTTTTACCCAAATGCTTTACCTTCAGAAAAAAGAGAAAAGAAAAGTGGAATCCCGGTGGCTAAAAAACCCTACTGATGGCAACAAAACATCTTGAAAAAACCTTGAAAAATCGTACAAATCCACCATTGTGGAAACAGAAAAGAATTTCTATAATAAACAGATTGATGAGGTTAGTAATAACTCCAAAGAAATGTTGCAATCCTAAAGCTTCTAGAAAAACCTAAAGCTCAATTGGTATAATTTGTACCAACGACTCAGGATTGTGCAGAAGCACATCAGGCTTTTGAAGCAAAAGTGTCCATTGCGCGAGAATGAGATCAAAAAAGATCTGGCTGATGCAACACTGAATGAACCGCCAGCGAATAAACCTCCAGTAAATAAGGATCAGCCGAAATTTAAATGTACGCCCATTACTTTCAAAGATTTGCATAGCACTCTTGCTGCAAAGCACCCTACTGCCTGCCCAGAAAATACTTTATTACCTAAAATGATCCTGGATAATAAAGAAGTGTTTGCCCCATTCTTTATGAGATTTGTCAGTTTCTCCTCCCGTGACAACCAGGTCCCAGAGGTCAGTAAGGTTGTTACTGTCACCCATCTAATAAAGAAACCCAAATGGATCCAAGAAATCATAACAATCTAAGAATAATTACCAACTGAAATTTCTTCATGAAGAACGTCACAGATCAAAGCCTTCGTGGAAGCTACCAGCATCCTCGACCATAAGCAGTCTGGATTTAGGCCATCTCACAGCACATAAAGGGCTCTCATTGACCTCCAGACACACATGATGGAAATCATGGATAAAGGGAAGATTGGACTATTAATACTATTAGACTTGTCGGCAGCATTCGACCTCCTGGATCATGAGCGCCTACTCCATGCCCTGCGAGATTTAGGTAATTGTGCCCAGAAAACAACTGAGTGGGTCAAGTCTTTCTTGAGAAATCAGGTGTCCAGAGTCCACTGTGGGGGGTGTTGCATGGTTACATGCCTCCATCAAATGTGGTGTGCCTCGGGGGACCTGTATGTCTCCCATTCTCTGTAACCTATACATAAAACCACTCAGTGGCCTACTTGAGGAAATATGGGTATTGTTCACCAACCATGCTGATGACACTCAGCTAGTGCCTGGGATCAGTGGAGATTGTGACCTTGATACAGCAAACGTCCAAAACATACGCAGCATGATTGAATAATGGATGACCAACAACTGGATGTGCCTAAATGGAGGCAAAACAGAGCTACTGTTATTTGGGTCCCTTGAGGCGAGGGCTAAATTGTACTCAATTACCAGAATATTACAATCCAGGATTGCAGTATCCCGGTATTAGGGAACATTAGGAACTTACCTTGAATCCTCCTTGAGTACTGAAGCCCGTGTTAATCAGGTCACCAGAAATTATACAAATTATCTTCGCGTATATTTGACTCTTCCTCTCAGAGACACATTGCGTGACTATAGCACAAGTTACTATCCTGTCTAGGCAAGATCACTGGAACGCCCTGCTGATTGGTGAAAAAAAAGAAATTCTCTAAAACCCTCAAATTGTCCAGAATGACACTATATGTATCACAAAATTGATATCCAGGAGAGAACATATTTCAACCAGCAGACAAGCTCTGCGCTGGCTTCCTCTGCTAGCCCGCTTACAAGTCAAGGCAGCCACCATTATCCACGGTTTTCTTCATGGAAAAACCCCAGTATATTTGAAAACACAGCTGACCTCATTTGAGCCTACTAGAACCTTTCGCTCATCAAACCTGGTGCAGGTTGGTTGCCTTAATTTCAAAAGGACTTGTGGTTTAGGTAGATCCTTTTCCGTCTGCTCAGCCAAGATCTGGAACTTCCCTTGAATCTCCGACAGGAAGCAAACATAAGAGTGTTCCATTGGTTGTTAAAAACCTTACTCTTTAAGTGAACCTTTTACTTACAGGAACTATCAGGGTGTTTCTCTGACTCTCTCCCTGTCCTGTTATTTTTGTTTGTAAATTTGTGTAATTGTGTGCCCTGACACCCTATCAATAAATACATAAATTAAAAATAAATAAATACATTTGTCTTCCATAAACATATTCAGTAGGTAGGGCGCAAAAACGCACCCTTGCTTTAACCGCCATTCAGTATTGAATTTCCTTCTCAGTGCTCCCTCCATGTTCAACCGTTTCTTTTTTTAAGTGGCACCGGAGCCCATGCAGTTACTTTCTTGAGAAGCCAAACACCATTAAAACGGCAAGCTTAAAATTTTTGCTTGTACTCCAGAACTGAAACTGGTCAGTTGTAACGACGACATCCTCCCTGATAACACTCTATCATTCATCCATCTGAAACTTGCATTCCCCTGAGTGAAAAGATGTGCTCTCATGGTGCGTTAACCACCCCTTCTTCATACAAGCTAAGAGGCTCTTCCTGTTTGTCTAGTTGCAAAAATGCCAATATTTTATCAAAAAGGTAACTCTCCCATTTGGATCAAAAATGCTGCTTTATTGGTAATCTTTATGGGTAATGAGAGTAAATAAATATTTGTTCTGCCCAAAATGTACAGTTGCCCGCCTTATCAGGTGGCAGGCTAAACAACAATGATGAATTATACAATAATTCAAAAGCTGTCCATGCTTCAAGAAAGTCAGCTTTTGGTTGATTCCTAAACACATTATTGAAATGTATTGAATATACATATAGCACAAAGCTTTGTATAACATTTGATTTAAAAAAAAAAAAGAAAAAACACATGCTCATTACAATTAACCAATAAATAGTACAAATGATTACTGACAGCTTGAGATACATTGCGTCGTTTTACAGCTAATCTCAGTATAAACATTTAAAAATCTCAACAATGTGCATATAAAATCTAACAATAGAATAGATCAAATTAATATCATTGCCTTGTAGAAATTCATACCATAATCGAGGAAAATCAGATATGCTGACAGCATTGGTGTATGATTTAAAATATTGCAGACGGAGACAGTTTAAACTTTCACATGTAATTAATAGGTGAAACAGTGATTCTTCTAGTAAATTGCCACATAATCTACAATATGTATGGTTGTATTCAACCAACTTTTAGGTGATAATGCCACAGATGTATTGAATTTCAACAAAAGATAGACCCGAAATATATTAGGGCTTGGATATGCCAATATATATCTCGGAGTGGCTACACATACTCGTCTATATTGGCAAAAATCTTTGGCAGATGTTAAAGATTCAAGGTGGTTCATATTATGATGGAAAGCCAATATAGCCAATTTCTTTTTTAGCCACAATTTAAAGTTACCTGTGTCAATTGAATCTCCTTCTGCGTTAAGCCACTGGCTATGAGTGCTTTTCAAAATACCAATTATGCCAACTGGTTTAGAGGCATCCAAGGCTAAAAATGCTTGTATGTAAGGCACCATTATTGTATCAGTTGGGACACTGGTTAAACGCTGAAAGAACAACACACATTGTGATAGGTAAACATTCCATATGCCCTTTAGGTCAAATTCAAGGTACAAATATTGAATGCTTATGTTTTTGGGTAGTCGGAGCAGACGCCTCAATAATTGGGCTTCAAGCCGAATTAGTTCAATTTGGAATTTGTGACCCCAAATCGTTATTGCGTAGGACATTATGACAAGTATTTTGGATTTATATATAGATAAAACTGCTGCTGCACTGTAGCCATTGTTCCTACCAATAAATGCACTTAATGCGTTTTTAGAGGTCTCACATTTCAGTTTTATTTCAACCAATTGCAGGTCCCACTTCAACTTCTCATCGATAACAATCCCTAAATATTTATAGGACGAAACTTGTTCTAATGGGGCATCAGATAAGGACCAGTTAAAGCGTTTCGGCCTCAACTTCTTGGTGAAAACCATGATTTTGCTTTTATGATTATTAATAATGAGACCATTATTAGACGCATATTTAGCTAGGGCATTTAACATGATTTGTAACCCGGCTGGGGTATAGTCAAGGAGTAGGAGATCGTCTGCGTATGCTAACCAGCCAATAGTCACATTCTTTATTTTGATGGGATTTGCAGCATGGATGTTGAAAGAGACAATCATATCGGCTAGATACAGGTTGAAAAGTGTTGCAGCGACCATGCATCCTTGTTTTACACCACGTTTAGAGGGCATTGATTTGGATAGTTTACCCAAGGCATTGAGACGAACGCTCACCGATGTATCTGCGTGGAGTAACTGTCATGATGCCTACCTCCAAGGAGCCAGGTCCAACCCAGCAACCCCAGAGGCAGGCATCATTTCCCCCAGGGAAGTGCCAGCGGGCCCAAGCTGGGCCCCTTTGGACACTGTCCTGGCGTCTCAGGCGCCAGGCTCATGTTGGACCCCTGTCCTGGCACCTTAGGCGCCAGGCTCATAAAGCCAGACATGTGTTCAAGTGTTTTAAGGTGCACTTACCTGATGCAGACCATGCTGCTACATCCAGGCCCTCTTGAGGCCTGAATGGAACTACTTTACCTGTGGAACTACTTTCCCCTGGGTGTGGTCGGGGAAGGATACATACCTGATCGGTGGAAGGATACATACCTGGAACTTCTCTCCAAAGCTATTTAAACCACGCCCGATCAGCAACTCACGCTTCGCGTTGTTCTGCTCCTCGCAGCTGGACGCTCACCGTGTCAGCTCCTGCATCTGGACTTCAGCCACGCCTGTCAGCATCCTGGGTCACCTGCTAAGAGAGAATCGGAGAGAAAGAAGACCTTACCTGCTAAAGCTGCATCACGGAGACTTCACACCGATGATCCTGAAAGGGAAGACATTATTTTAAAAGCATTTCGCTTCGATCGCTGCAGCGCTGCATTTCACTCACCTTTCCTGGGCACCTCCATCTTCAGCAGCGATCATCCGGACCCGCAGCCACTTCCCAGAGCCTAGAGAGAAAAAGACAAGAACACAAGGTGAGAGAAGGAAGCGAATAGGAAAAGCTCAGTTTCCTTCTAAGACTTACCTGTTGGGTCATTCCCATTTCATTTCGGGTCCTGCCGCTTCCTGGCATTCCGGACCCCGGCCCCTATGGGGAAAAAAGACAAAGACATTGAATGAGCGAATGCAAAGACATTACCCGAACGCTCATCCAGAACTTACCTGTCATTTACTGGAACTGCACGTTTCACTTCGGGTTGGCGCCATCCGGCATTCCGAACCCCGGCCCCTAAGGGGAAAAAGACATAAGCGTTAGCAATAAGACAATGAACATTATTATTAAGCTTGAGCTTTTGAACTTGCTACAGAACTCTTACAGCGCCTTACAAGAATAGTCAAGCTTATTTGAACTCCCATCCAACCTCAATCCAGTGAAGTAACTGGGTATCAACGCGCCCCTGCATCAGAAGCAGGATGGAGAACTCATCCTTCCAGACCCTAAGGTGAGACTTCACGGGGAATCGAGGAATGGTATCGTGGAGGGTTGAAAGGGAGTGGGAGGCTTGAGCATTATTCCGTCAGTAGGTAATACTCCCTTTTCACGCACAGGGGAATATTCCTGCGAGCCAGTGAGTCCATCTTCAGAGTCCTGCGCTTCACCTTTCAAGAAGCATCAGCACTCGAAGCCAGACCTGCGCCTCCGTGGGAATCAGGTGAGCGTGACAGAACGCGAAGCCTACCCACAATTTCCCACCCGGGCGCTATGGAGACTACCGAGACAGATCAGCTGGCCCAGCTTTTGGGGGAATTACGGGCAGAAGTGCACTCAGCCCGCCAGGAGACTAACGCTCTCAAAAGAGAACTGATCCTATCCAAGGAAAGAACAGATGACCTGGCCAAAAGGTTATTGCAGACCCAGGCAGGGCACACTCCTTTACCTAATTCCGGAGATACTTCCACATCAATGGGTTTGAATAACCCGGTACAAATCAATCTACCTGGACACATGCCTTTGGACCCGCCTGAACGTTTTGCGGGGGATCCCAAGAAATATGCCGTCTTTATGAACCAATGTCGTTTACACTTTCTATGCAGACCCGGGGCCTTCCCTAACGACCAGACCAAGATTGCCTTTATACTGTCTTACCTCAGTGGCAGTGCTGCCGATGGGTCTATTCCATTGGTAAATCCGGATGATCCCATTCTCCAGAATTTTCAGGGTTTCCAGGCCAGCATGGAAAGATTGTTTGCTCGACACTCTCAAGGACAGGCCCTTGATAACGAACTGCTATCCTTACAACAAGGTAATCAGGATCTCCTGTCCTACGTTGCCACCTTTAATAGACTGGTTGTGGAAACTGGATGGCCAGAAAACAAAAGGATCACATTGTTTCATCGAGGCCTGCGTGGAGAGCTTAAGGATGTTCTAGCTCAGATAGTAGATCCACCCCAGGTCTGCGCAGACTACGTAGACTTGGTGGTTCAACTTGATCACAGATTTCAAAATAGAAAAGCAGATCGGTTCAAGTACGAAACCTGAGTACCGATCAAAACCCACGCTAACTCCAAGAGTACCGACGTATCCGAACCTATGCAAATCGGCGGTGTTAAAGGACCATTAACACAGAAGGAACGAGAGAGAAGGCGGCAAATGCAACTTTGCCTGTATTGCGGGACTTCCAGTCACTTTCTTCGAAATTGTCCGGTTAAACCACATAAGAAGGTGGTTGGAGCCACTGATAACGATTTATTGACACCTGATTCGGGAAACGACCTAGCCCGACAAGCGTAGGGGTCCGCTTGCCGAGCTTGAAAACAAACTCTTTGACCTCGCATTTTGTCATGCCAATGGTGCTCGTGGACCCAAAACAGCCTCAGCTGTTGCATGCTATAAAATCATACATCGACAGTGGAGCTATTGGAAATTACATAGACCGTGAAGTGGCTTCCAGGATTAAGCTCCCTCTCCGCCCGAAAGAAACCCAAGATGTCATTACTACAGTAGATGGAACCGAAATAGCCTCAGGGCCTGTAACGCATTCCACTGTTGAAATGACAGTGGTGGGTCAGGATGGACATCGGGAAGCAATCGTGTTTGATGTGATCAAGGCCCCACAATTTCAAGTAATTCTTGGAATTCCTTGGTTAGAAACACATAATCCCAGAATTGACTGGCGAGCAAAGAAGATAAGTTTTCCTGATTGTGAACCAACTTGTTACCCAAGAAATCCAGTGATGGGTCTAGCCTCAGCAACTTCCACCCCTGTACAGCTACCATCAGAATACCAAGAATTCCAAGACGTTTTTCAGAAGGAACAGGCTAACACGTTACCTCCCCATCGGTCTTATGATTGCCAAATTGATCTGGTACCCAATGCTCAACTACCTTGTAGTAGGATTTATGCTCTTACGGAACCTGAGAATCTACATTTGCGTCAGTATTTAGATCAGTACCTAGCCAATGGTTTTATTCGCCCGTCCAAGTCTCCTGTCTCCTCAGCTCTGTTCTTCGTGCCGAAAAAAGAGGGCGACCTTAGAACATGTATAGACTATCGCGCCCTAAATCAAATAACGATTAAGAATCGTTATCCTCTGCCCCTGATCCCTGAGCTTATCGACCAGGTGAAAGACGCTTGTGTGTACACCAAGTTAGATCTCTGAGGAGCTTATCACCTGGTGCGTATAAAAGAAGGCGATGAATGGAAGACTGCATTCCACACCAAATTTGGGCTCTTCGAATATCAGGTGATGCCCTTCGGTTTGTGCAATGCACCTGCCGCCTTTCAGTACTTTATGAATGATATTCTTTGGGAACTTATCGACGTCTGTGTCATTGTTTATATTGACGACATCCTGGTGTACTCCTCTTCAGAATCCGATCACAGAAAACATGTTAGGGCAGTTCTTGAGAAATTGTGCCAGCACAGACTATTTGCAAAGCTCGAAAAATGCGTTTTTCATACCACAGAAGTGGAGTTTCTCGGATTCATCCTAACACCTCAAGGAGTCCGAATGGACTCGCGAAAGGTGGACGCCATCCTCAAATGGCCATCTCCTAGCTCGGTGAAGGGAGTTCAGAGCATGCTCAGCTTCGCCAATTTCTATCGAAGATTCATCCCGGAATTTTCCCGAACAGTCCAACCCATCACAGCTCTCCTAAAGAAAAACAAACTCTTTGAATGGACTCTTGAGGCCGAACAAGCCTTTCAGGACCTGAAAACCAAATTCACCTCTGCACCTATATTGAAGCACCCACACCCAGATCTCCCTTACATTGTGGAAACCGACGCATCCAGTTCGGCCATGGGAGCTGTCCTGTCCCAAAGAGACCCAGAAACTAACCAACTACACCCTGTGGCCTTTTGGTCCAGGAAATTTTCTCCTCCTGAAATCAACTACGCAATTACCGACAAAGAGTTACTGGCTATTAAATCTGCTTTCAAGGCTTGGCGTCACTACCTTCTTGGGGCAAGACACACCATCACCGTAATTACGGACCACAGAAATTTACAGTATTTAAAGACGGCCAAGGCTCAATCTTCACGACAACTCCGATGGGCTCTATTCTTTGCGGAATTTGATTTTGTAATTACCTATCGCCCTGGCTGCAAGAATGGTAAAGCGGACGCCTTATCCCGGATTGGCATGGAAGAACCCAATTCGAGTTTAGAACCTGTGCCAATCATACCTGAACAAAGAATCTTAGGCCTAACTTCATTGCAAGCTATTGAGGACATCCAAACGCAAGTAAAACAACTTCTGGACTCTTCAGCCTTACTGGAATGGAGTCAAAAGGGTCCTCATTACACCGTTAAGGATGACTTACCCTACTTCCAGGAGCGGTTGTTTCTGCCTAGTAAAGAATTGCAAGAACTTGTTACTGCCCATCATCATGAATCATTAATGGAAGGACACCCTGGTTTCGCTAAAACTGAGGAAAAAATCAAACGCCACTTCTGGTGGCCTTCTTGGAGAAAAGACATAAAGTCTTTTGTATTGTCTTGCGGAATTTGCGCCCAAAACAAGGGTCAAAAGAAAAGGCCAGCCGGCCTACTTCAACCCTTGGATATGCCACCGGCACCATGGCACACCTTGTCAATGGACTTTATAACTGACCTGCCTCCTTCTGCTGGTTACAACACTATCCTTGTAATTGTGGATCTATTCTCCAAAATGGCCCACTTTATCCCTTTAAAAGGTTTGCCTTCAGCTTCCACCTTGGCCAAGGAATTTCTGGAGAATATAGTTTGCATACATGGTTTCCCTTCGATATTAGTCTCGGATCGTGGAAGTCAATTTATCTCCCATTTTTGGAAGAAGTGTTGCCAACTAGCACAAATAGATGTGCGGCTATCCACCAGCCACCACCCCCAGACCGATGCACAAACCGAGAGAACCAATCAGACTCTCGAGCAATTTCTTCGGTGCATGTTACACCAATCCGAGTTAAATTGGAAAGACATCCTTTGGATCGCAGAATATGCATACAACAATTCAGTGCATTCTGGAACCGGACAAACTCCTTTTTATACTTTGTATGGTCACCATCCTCGGACCTCTGATCTAGATCCACCTCTGACCCTGGAAATGCCCGCAGTAAATCATCTGCATTCCACAATAACCCGAGCCTTCAAAGAAGCTGCAACTCATTTACAGCAAGCCAAGAAAAAGTATAAAGAAAACGCTGATTTGCACCGAAGTAAAACTCCGCCTTACCAAGTAGGAGATCAGGTATGGCTAGCAACGAAACATTTACCCCTCAAGGGCCCGCGAACCTTCAATCCCAGATTCATAGGACCTTATCCCATCAAGGCTATAATCAATCCCGTGGCCTTTAAACTGGATTTACCGTCTAACATGCGTATTCATCCAGTTTTTCATGCATCACTTCTGAAGCCAGTACAACCAGAGACCCGACTGTCCAAGCCTCCAGACCCAGTTCAAATTGAAGGGGAATTAGAATTCGAAGTTAAAGACATTTTAGACTCCAAGGTGTTAAAGTCCAAACTCTTCTATCTTGTTGACTGGAAGGGATATGGACCTCAGGAGAGATCGTGGGAGCCTAGTAACCATGTTTACGCACCTCGATTAATACAAAGGTTCCACCGGAGATTTCCGAACAAGCCAAAACCCCTGGAGGGAACAACCTTGGGAGGGGCCTTGAGGGGGGGTACTGTCATGATGCCTACCTCCAAGGAGCCAGGTCCGACCCAGCAACCCAGAGGCAGGCATCATTTCCCCCAGGGAAGTGCCAGCGGGCCCAAGCTGGGGCCCTTTGGACACTGTCCTGGTGCCTTAGGCGCCAGGCTCATGTTGGACCCCTGTCCTGGCGCCTTAGGCGCCAGGCTCATAAAGCCAGACATGTGTTCAAGTGTTTTAAGGTGCACTTACCTGATGCAGACCATGCTGCTACATCCAGGCCCTCTTGAGGCCTGAATGGAACTACTTTACCTGTGGAACTACTTTCCTCTGGGTGTGGTCGGGGAAGGATACATACCTGATCGGTGGAAGGATACATACCTGGAACTTCTTCCAAAGCTATTTAAACCACGCCCGATCAGCAACTCACGCTTCGCGTTGTTCTGCTCCTCGCAGCTGGACGCTCACCGTGTCACCTCCTGCATCTGGACTTCAGCCACGCCTGTCAGCATCCTGGGTCACCTGCTAAGAGAGAATCGGAGAGAAAGAAGACCTTACCTGCTAAAGCTGCATCACGGAGACTTCACACCGATGAAACTGAAAGGGAAGACATTATTTTAAAAGCATTTCGCTTCGATCGCTGCAGCGCTGCATTTCACTCACCTTTCCTGGGCACCTCCATCTTCAGCAGCGATCATCCGGACCCGCAGCCACTTCCCAGAGCCTAGAGAGAAAAAGACAAGAACACAAGGTGAGAGAAGGAAGGGAATAGGAAAAGCTCAGTTTCCTTCTAAGACTTACCTGTTGGGTCATTCCCATTTCATTTCGGGTCCTGCCGCTTCCTGGCATTCCGGACCCCGGACCCTATGGGGAAAAAAGACAAAGACATTGAATGAGCGAATGCAAAGACATTACCCGAACGCTCATCCAGAACTTACCTGTCATTTACTGGAACTGCACGTTTCACTTCGGGTTGGCGCCATCCGGCATTCCGAACCCCGGCCCCTAAGGGGAAAAAGACATAAGCGTTATTATTAAGCTTGAGCTTTTGAACTTGCTACAGAACTATTACAGCGCCTTACCTGAATAGTCAAGCTTATTTGAACTCCCATCCAACCTCAATCCAGTGAAGTAACTGGGTATCAACGCGCCCCTGCATCAGAAGCAGGATGGAGAACTCATCCTTCCAGACCCTAAGGTGAGACTTCACAGGGAATCGAGGAAGGGTATCGTGGAGGGTTGGAAGGGAGTGAGAGGCTTGAGCATTATTCCGTCAGTAGGTAATACTCCCTTTTCACGCACAGGGGAATATTCCTGCGAGCCAGTGAGTCCATCTTCAGAGTCCTGCGCTTCACCTTTGAAGAAGCATCAGCGCTCGA
Source organism: Ambystoma mexicanum (assembly GCF_040938575.1). Taxonomy (NCBI): domain Eukaryota; kingdom Metazoa; phylum Chordata; class Amphibia; order Caudata; family Ambystomatidae; genus Ambystoma; species Ambystoma mexicanum. The sequence goes on along the minus strand of NC_090921.1, from coordinate 1,182,878,777 downwards.
AGCCAGACCTGCGCCTCCGTGGGAATCAGGTGAGCGTGACAGTAACATCAGCATGCGCAGCAAGCCACTCGGAATCCCCCATGCTGTCAGTTTACGCCAGAGCTGATTCCTGCATATCGTATCGAAAGCAGCGGAAAAATCAATAAAAGCACCATAAACATCAAGATTCCGCTGCTCCCAAGAATGTTCAATGGCAGAGTTTAGTATTAACAGATTGTGTAAAGTGCTTGATTTATGACGAAAACCAATCTGATTTGGTGGAAGAATCCTGTTGGAACTAATCCATGAGTTTAGCTCATATAGGAGAACCTTGGAAAAAACTTTAGATGCTGAGTCAAGCATCGCTAGCATTCTAAAGTTAGTAGGATTATCCCAGGCTCCCTTCTTATGCACTGTCAAGATATTACTAGCTTTCCAGGATGGTGGTAGCTCTCCATGTATACCAATGTGGGTGAATAAGATGTGCAAGGCAGCACCCATTAATGGAGGATCACTTTTGAGCACTAAATTAGATATACCAACGTGGGCCCGCCACCCGCGATGATTTTAGGTTTTCGATTATGGTTATAATATCTAAAACCGAAGCCGTGCACACCCAGGAAGACTCAGGGATCGGTATAGTTTCAGCAACAGTATCGCTCCTGCCTATTGTCGAGGCAATATGTTCTGCCCATGTTTCTTCACTGATGCAGTTTATGGTCAAATCTCTTTTTTTGTTTTTGGCTATGAGATGCCATATCGCATTTCCATCACCCCCCAATGACAACCTCGCTATCTTCTTCCAGAGGTTTAACTCTAGATTCAGTTTATGAGATTTTAGCCAATGCTGATAGGTTTTTTTCAAGTTGCGGATCTGGGATGATATTGTGGTAGGCTGTATCACCCCCTTTTCCGATTGAACCAATATTTTTATATTTTTACAAAGTTTCTTTTTCTCAAGTTGGATTATTTGATCGTTATTGTTACGAACAGGTCTCTGTATATTGACTCCCACAATAATGTCAGAAGTCTTCCTGGACACTTTCCATTTCTCCTTCGGCAAAGTCCTCTTCTTGAGGTGTGTGTTTGTCTCTGTGAGGGGTTTGCCATCATTGTCTTCAGAATTTAGAATGTACTGTCATCTTCTAACGTTGGTGGCACATATGACTGTGTTGTTGTCATTGTAGCATACATGTCCTATACCTCATCAGTTCTTACTTTCATCACTTTCTCTAAAGTCATCCTCTTCTTCCTCTGGGGAAGAAAGAATGACTGTTGATGAAGATGGGAAGGTAGAGACGATGGATGTGCTTGGGCTATGAGGTTTCTGTGGATTTTTTTTATTCAGTCACCATCTTGACAAATGCTCTGTCAAAATGGGGGCAATGCTCTCAATTTCAATTTCTTGTAGAGTCTGGGGCTCATTACTGGTCCAGCGTTAACCGTGCTAGTGCTACCAGCGGGTTGGTACCAGACCTGTAAACGTTTACCAGTGCCTGGCTCCCCAGCACCACTGGTTGATTCCAACCCCAGCTGCCCAGAAAGTCAGGCACCAGTAAATGTTAAGTCCCCATTTCTATAGCGTCCCGTAGGACTCTATGGGATTGTGGACAATGAAAGTGCCGGCACCAATGTTAACGGTGCTGATGCTTCCGTGAAGGGTCTGCCTACCATGGCCGCTGCGTCCTGCATGGTCAGACCTGTCGGGGACAGCGGCTCCGGCAGGTAGACCTGTAACATGCCAGTCCAGAAGCAATGGTGCCGGTAAGCTTACCGGCACTGTTGTTTCCAGGCTGGCATAATTGTAATGAGCCCCTCTGCCTTCTAAAGAATAACGTTGGTCTTTTTAGTAAAATCTAGGCGGTTCTATCACTGACATTTGCTGGTGGCAATGGCAGTCTGAGGATGATCTATGCTCACAGTGAGGGGAAGATGAACACCATGATCTTCAATGGCCAGATGTTCTTGAAGTTGCTTTCCTCATTGACGGATGTTAAGACGTTGAAAATGGACTCCACCCACAAAGCCAGTCTCTCATCCATGAAATTGTGTGATAAGGTATCAATGTCAAAGGAGAAGCATCAGTCACATCAAGATGGACAATTGCTGATGGCCCAACCACAAACACTGTAGTGACAATGGGTACCACAAATGCTGAAGTCTACATTAGGATTGTGTAACTCTGTGAATGGCACCTGTGATAAATAAATCTTCATCACCTATGACACGACTTTTGAAAACAAGTTTGAAGTGACAGTTGGGTTTGAAATCGCTGATGGTTTTTTTAGCGCACGCTTTGGAGCTCCGTCCTGTTAAGTGATAAATGAAGGTGCGATTGTGACTCCTCACTTAGAGTTGAGAGTTTGGACTTAGACCTTTCTCCCTACAAAGGCCTTTCTGGATTTTGAAGCCTTTTTCTCACCTTATGATTTGTGATGATAAATTAGAAATTCCCTTTCTCAAACCCAGTGTTAGTTGCTTCAACATAATCCCGGGCATACAGTACTGCCCTCCTCATAGTGAAGATGAAGGCATTATTTGCATTTCTCTTTTTTTTCCTCACTACCCACCCTTCCCATTCAGTGCATGCCCTAATTAAAGACATGTTCCCACTACACGGGGCACACACCGATAGCCTGCCGATTAGAACCAGCAGGTCAACAAGGGTAAGCTCAGACACATCAGTATCGTGGTATGCAAACACATTCAAAGCCTTTAAAAAAACGGATCTTCCATTCAGTTGTGAAGGAAACGCAATGAGAAAGCAGGAGATCTCAAGAGAAGTTCCTCGACAAAGGGAGGGAGCAGAAACTGATTGGGAGCCCGTGGATGAGGCTTGCCTGCCCATTGCTGTATGGGTAGAGATAGGGTGCCTCAACAGTGTATGCGCTCTTAAAGTGGTACACATATATTGATACAGTTTCCATCTTTTTTAGAAACAGGTTGTGCAACATAGTGTAGATGGATTTGACATACTGTACCTGGATCTTCCAAGGTGCATCCTTGCTGATAGTTATATTGTGTCCATAAACCTCCAGAACCACAGTCTTTGTATAAGAGACAGCATTGTTTCCACGATTGTTGTTCTGCACCCTGACCTTAAACGGAGTGAGTGTCGAGTTTGGAGCGCACAGCCCAGCCAGCTGATAGATGCAGGTGCCCATGAAATTGAATTTCCGGCCATCGAAGGTAGTGTAGTGCGGATCCCCAGAGGCTGTGCATGTGGAGGAGGTGATTACGTAACATCCTGGAATGCCATTGACTACGGTGCAAGCCTCATTGGCTTTGCAGTTACTATTCTGGCAAGAAACTGTACCTAAAACAGGGTCACAGGTGCAAAGTGATTGGCATTTGTTATCTGACCAGAATATATCATTTGGTTGGTAGTGCAGGCCATTAAAAGTGCATCCGCAGTTTCCGACAGGTATACATTTATCGGCACTGAGGACAAAGCCATTGTTGCACTGACAAGTGTCAACACAGGGTTTGTTGCAGACGGCAGGGCCATTTCTGTCCGAGCAGGTAGGAGGACAAGGATTCCCACACATTTTATATTGGCTGTTCTCAGGACACAGAGGAATTTCTGTAAAGAAAAGATACATGTTTATATTTACTAATTCCTATTAAAGACATTTTCATTTTTTTATTACAGACACTGTGAATAAGGATTCTAAATTTTACAATAAAGGATTGGAATTATTTTTGAACCCATTTCTGAAGTCATGTGATATTATCCAAATAATAGACGGAAGCGATTACATCAATCTTTTTTTTTGGCTTCCTTGCTCCTTCTTCCGTTTTCTTCAGAGAGAAATGTCATGCCAAGGAATCAAGATATTTGGCCTGCAAGTTCACCAACATTGAAGATACTATAGGACGTCAAGGTCTAGGAATTCTGTCCATTTGAAACATGCAGTTGCCATTATATTGCTTCCCACAACAACCTTGATATCAGAGTACTATTAGACCTGCCTGTTGGCAGGCTTTTAAAAAAAAAAAATGATTGTTCTAGGGTGTAATGATGGAATTTCTGACCTTTCTGTAATCAGAATATTTTATAATCCAAGTCTGAAGCTACTCCTTCAACATTTGGAAATTGCAATCGGTAGTACTTGTTCTTGCCTCATTTACAATGTTCAATTATATTATGAAATGTGTTGCTTGTAACTTATGTGCCCTGTCTATTCTTTCCTTTAGCTTTAGCCTGTTCGAGACCCTTCTTTGTGGAATTGTGATTTAAACATGTGTGTGCCACATTTGGGCATGGTGTCCAATTTCTCTTAATTCTTCTGGAGCTCTGAACTCCTGTCTGGAGACAGTAGTCCAACTGAAGCAGTCCTAACAGAACATCAGCTTGGTTTGTGGTTATACCAGCCTATAGGTTTGAAGCTTTCCTCTTAGTCACTTACTTCCGGTACAGCATTGTTACAATACTTTAGGTAATCAAATATAACAACTCCAAATCCCTCTGCTCCATTACAGCTTTTGAATATGATACGAACCTGATCTCATCCCAATGCGTACAATTCTCCATGGGTATACTGTTGCCTTTGCGTGCATAGACAATTACATTCTTCCTTCCAGGACACTTTTCTTCTTTTTTTCAAAGTGTGCATTATGTCTTTCAAACCATAAGGATGCTAGCCTTAAAGATTCAAATTTGGGGCTGAGCAAGTTTAAACACAGCTTTATCTCAAGAGCCTCACCAAGTGCCTGAGTAATGCCTGTGATTCCATTGAGTAAACACCAAAGCCACAGGAAGCAACCCGAAGGAAGGGGTACACTCAAAGAGTATGCCTGAGTAGGCAAAACTATAAGAGAGCGTTTAGTGTGCCTGTGTTTAACATGGAGCCCCCTTAGGCACAAACATCAAGAAGATGAAGAGAGCTATGATGCTGCACTTGCAGATTCCTGCACCCCTTCATGACTGGGTTGGGTCAGGTTCGTCGGTGGACTGCTGAGCTGACGGCAGTACCATAATAAGGCATGCAGGGTGGCAGGGTAAGATGCAGTGGAAGGTCTTAGAAAGGACCCTAATTGCCAGACAGGACACGCTCTCTGAGATCGAGTACCTGTGCATTTGGGCGTTACACACATGGTAAAATCCATGTTTGAGGTGAGAAACAACCTTCGTGTCAGTGAGGTCCAATGCCCCACTGATGTTGGGACTTGTGGAGGCAAAATAAAAGTACTTTAATTCACAGGGAGCTGTCAATGAGGTCCAGGTACAGTCCTATAAAGAATGAAGAGCAGAACAGAAACCGTCAGTAAGAATGAAAGAAGAAAGACTGCGACAGACAGTATGGTCAGAAAAGACTATTGTGATGTGCAACAATCCAGGTTTCTATAGCCAATAAAGCCAATGTGGAGGGCTCAGATCATAATAATCAGAAAAGGCATGCGTCAGGAGTTGGCTCCATGCTCTGGGTAGAAGCTTTGTACTGGTCCCAAAAAGGCTAATGGGACTTTGTGAGTGTCTCTTTGCAACTATAGGTAGTTCTGGGTGAGCAATCTAGTAAAATCTCTTAGAAGAGAAATGTAATGGATGAGATACATGGTAACTTGTTATCACATTAATTAAAAGACAGGGGGGGGGTCATTACGAGTTTGGATGCAGCCATGGCGCTAATAGCGCCATGGCTGCATCCAAACTCGTAATGACCCAAGTCCGGGTCCCAGGTCCGGGTAATGATTCAGGTCCGGGTACGGTCAGACACAATGGGGACTTACCGGGTCATCAGTCTGATCAGAGCTAGGTTTCACTTACACTGCTTCTGGGATTCCAGGCACCATGATAAGGGTATGGATAAGTCAGGCTTCAGAACGTCACCTCTAGAGTCCCTGCAGTGTGCTGTCTGAGAGATGAATGGCCACTAATATAGATGGTTTTCCACAGAAGAATTCTAATGCACTATTACCTTCTCTATAAAAGCCTTTTTAAGCCTTTTTAACTGGTTAACTGTGATAGTCAGCTCTTTATTGATGGCTTACCTCATCATATTTCCCCAGGTTTATGAAAAGTACAATAAGAGTCACGGTTGGAGAATCTCACATTTTGGATTTCTAACTAAGATGAGGTACTCGATGGAAGCACCCATCCCCTTGTTATTTGCCCTTGTATTGAAACTGTCATCAGATCAATAACTAATTTTCCAGAGTTAAAAGTGAATTCTTCTTGTAATAAGGTTAATGCCTATACAGATGATTCAGTTATCATAAATACTAAATGTGCAGAGGGTTACCCTAATCTGCTCATTATTTACCAAGAATTTGGAAATATTAGATTATAAACTGAACATAGATAAAAATGACTTCATTAACCTGGAACACTGAGGATTAATAGCCCTTAATTATGCTATTGAATCCCTCTTGTATTTGGGCATGGGGGTAACCTGTGATCCTCATAAGCTAGATCAAGTTACTCTTTTACAGTTTTAAGTACATGTCAGAAATATCTTGGTAAATGGATTGTCTTCTGAGCTCAGTCCACAAATTAATTTAATGACAATAATGTTTATACCCAAACCACTTTATTTCCTATGGGCCATGCAGAGTCATATGTCTCTTAAAAAAATGAAAAGCTATAAATGTATTTTCCTGTCTTTCATTTAGAGGTAAGGAGACAAGGCCTAAACCTCTGATATATGCACAAACTGGGTTAAAGTGGAGTTAAAAATGCAGCACAGCCTTTGATAAAGTTAACAGGAATGAACTGTGGACCATGCTTGGGTCCATGGATTATCCATGTGATTTTACAAACATATTGATGACAATACATTCAAGTAACCAGGCCTGTGATAAGTTTGGAAGGCACAGTCACTGTACACAGTATTTTCCCATATTGTCTGGTGTGAGAAAGGGTTGTGTTTTCCCACCCCACCTTGTGATTTCCCTTGTGATTTTCTCTTTTTATTAACAATTTACAGAATTTCCTGGTGAGTCTGAATGTTGACTCTCGTATGCGTGGAATTATGGCAGTCCTTGCCCTGGCTTATGCAGACAATATGGTCCTTATTCAACATACCCCAAGAGCTTTATAAATATTGATTGACGGATATGCAAGGTGACTTGACTTGAAGGTGAATACACACACACACACACACATCTGCAGTAAAAGTAATGAATGTACTATCCAGAGGGTTACAGAATTTGATTATCTAGGTATAAGTTTTTCTTCAGACCTGAAAGGGTGTAGCCACATTACAAAGCAGACTCAAAGATGGAACAGCAATTGGGGGGAATCTCCCATTTTATGGCCATGTGCAAATGTCAACCGCTGAGCTTAATTATTAAGGTACCAACTATGATAAAATGTGGTGCCTCACTCTGGGGCTTCTGTAACACTGCAAAGCTACAAGCATGTTTTTCCTCAAAAAAGTCTGTGTCTGCCAAAGTCTCCCCATAACTATGCAACTTATGCTGAGTTAGGTCTATGTTGCCTTAAAGGTGAACTATGGGACTCATTGCAAGCTTGCCGGTATCCTGGCGGCTCTAGCGGTAGAGCCGCCAGGATACCAGAAAAGGCTGTTACCATTCCCACCAGCAAACCCATAGTCGGGCGGTCCAGTAAAGTGCCGGTATCCACAGATACTAGAACTTTTTTACTGGATTGAGCACCTGTGTCTGGAACCTCCTTTACATTGTCTATGGATATGGTCTAACGCTAGGGCAATTTTGACACAGAATATAATACTAAAGCTATTATAGAAGAATGGCATTGGCAAAATTCCTTGTTTGCAATATATCAAAAAGAGCTTTTCTTAAATGAATGCACAAGCACTTTCTGCAACTCCATGTCTGATGGACACAACTGCACAATCTTATTATAAAGCTTGTCTGTGTGTCTCTATTTAAGAAGCAAGGAAATCAAGGGAACTCTTCATCAGTGCCAATCGGAGTTATGCTCCAGACCCTTTGCAGGATTATTTAATCTGGAGTAATAAGGCTCATGACAGGTGGCTAATAACTCGAGAACATTTTAATGATCTGCCGCTTAAAGCTGTGACAAAGACTCTCAGGCTAGAACTCAGGGTTCCAGAACAGCAAGGGCGATGTAGTGCCAACCACCAATACCTCTGTTTTCCCCCATTCAATTTCAACCAATTTATGGCCATCCAGTCACCAACTGTTTTCAGACAGTTCCTCAGCTGACCCACCATCTCAGGTTGAGTTAGGACCATCCGCACGAGAATTTGCATAACGTCGGCATAGGAGTAACTCAAAAAACCAAAGGCGTGAATTATGCCCAAAATATGTTTAATGTACATATTAAATAAAGTAGGAGATAATGAGGAGCCCTGGGGCACTCCGCGAACCAGAGGGAAAGTGTGAGAGAGAAAATCAGAGAGAGACACAGTTTGGAAGCGCCTCACCAAAAAAGACGAGAACCATCCAAGAGCTTGGCCAGAAAGGCCCGCTAAGGAAAACCGGGCAATCAGGGTAGGGTGGTCAATGGTGTCAAACACTGCTGACAGATCGAGCAAAATCAGGGCCCCCACTCCACCCTGATCAACCAGGCAAGTCAGGTCATCCAAAACAGAGACCAGAACACATTCCGTGCCCCAGCCGGGCAAAAACCTGAATGAAATGGGTCAAAAAAATAGAAAGACTCCAGGAAGCAGCTAAGAAGAAGAGGTTCAACCAAGGGCTCAAGCAATTTCATCCCGTATGCTAATGAACCCTCCTGAGGTCTACAAGGCTATTACTGTGTAGTGCTAATAGCAATATAGGTTTTGGAGATAAGGTGGAGAAATAAACAATAATAGTGTAAAAACGGGTAAAGTAAATGGTAAAAACTCATTAGTAAATTAAATATGGTTTGATTTTGAATTATTTAAATAACAAAGTGGTCATCATAATGGAAGCATTTTAATTGTGAGGTTGGTTGAACCTGAGCGGTTTTAACATGAGTGTGTACTGGGTGTAACGTAAAGGAAAATGGAATCTCTATTTCAAATTCAAAGCATTTTTCTTTGATTTCACTGGTGCCCCAACTACCTTATCGAATGTCCTCGCTGTACCTAGCACAACATAGATGTTATTTCAATGTTCGACAATTGTTGACATATAGATCGTTTCTGTCACGAAGCAGCACAAAAGTTAACAGAAATGTTGAGCATGGAAATGCTGTTACCGATGAATCTATTGGTCCAGGGAGATTCAAATGACTCTACCCTCATTAGTGTTTTATGTTCACATCCATTCTGGTTGTCTGATGTCTGATTGCTGGAAAATGGAAGTTGAGTGATACCACCAAGCAGCTCCCATCAGTTTACGGCCACAATAGACACTTAGGTACTATTTAGGGTGCCTTAAACAGATATTTATTGAATTAATATTGGTTTGTTGCTTTCTTATGAATTACTTGTTTTCTCTTTGTAATCCCTGTGACAGATTGCTATCTGGCAAGGGTGTAGAAGCCCTCCCTTTATTGATTTTCATTAAATTAATAAAATGATACTGGTAATTCCATCTCTGGAATGGTAATCTGCCAATCAGATTCCCCTTTCATCTGCTTCATGCCAAAGCATAGTGTGCACCTGTGCTCTACAGAATCCGTATTTTCATCTGAAGCGCCTGCTCTTCAGTGGCACAAGCAGGTTCAGAGGTCACAGCTGACCAGGTGACACCTGCCATGACAGCCAAGTCTCTCCACAGGGGCTTTTAATTCTGCCCCTCAAATCCATAACATCAGAATATGCCAACAAAAAATGACACATACATCTCTAAAATTTAATTTGAAGAGTACTACATCTGGTCTTTGGTGGACACATTCCCTGGAGTCGTGCTGAATTTATGTAAAGCCCTCACCTTTTTGGTGGATTACAAGACTCTCATTTCACCGGCCCCTCTAAACAGACAACTTTTTCTTAACTGTTTAGCTGTTCCTCTTTTTAATTGGTCATTATTTTATTTTAAGTTGTATTAATTCCTCCATTCAGTAGGATTGCTTGTGTGTTTTATCTGGAAATGATGGATGTGATCAGGTGCATCCCTATAATGTTAATCAGATGTCAAATCTTTGTGTCCACATCTTCAAATATTCAAATTTATAAACGTCCCAAATTACTTAAAATGCTATTGATTAATGCATTAGCAAGATGGATCACCTGTGTCTCACTTGTCGCATATTATTGTTACGCAAACCTGGTATCCACAGGGATGCCACCCAGCCGGGTTACTCGCTGGTATGCTTCTCAGCTTTGCCCTGATGTGGTCTGCGGGGAAGGTTCTGCCTGAAAATACAGGAGGACGGTGTTCAAGACTGACCAACTGGGATAAGTATCCTCCCTCTACCCCCGTATGATTTCAGTCCCTCTGGCGCCCTCTCCTCACCTTGTGGTAGAATTAGGTGTGGTCTCTGTCCTGCTTTCTTTGCAGGGGCGTGTTGTCTTTCATGGGCGAGTACGGTTTAGTTACTTCACTGACGCCGGCCCGTTTGATATTGTTCAGGTAGGTCTTACTGCTGTTCTTTAGTTTTGTTGCTATCCTGCATGCCTTTTTTTGTTTAAAATGTCTCTTTTTTATCCCTTAGGTATGCGGAGCTTCAGCACAGCGAACTGGCTATGGTTGAGCCCTGCTGGTAAATGATGGCGCATTAAGAGCGCTATGATGCGGTAAGTAAGCGCTATGCACAGCGCTGCAAAGTCTTGCCTTTGCTAACCTGTGTTTTCCTTCCTTGTAGGTCGCAGTGTTCTTCAGCGCGAGTGGAATCTCCGGAATGGTGCCAGCCTAGAGGTGATCAGCCAGGTAAGCCTTTTGAGCAGTTCGTAATTTGTAAATGTCTCTACTGCTTTCTTTAATGTTGCCTCTATCTTCCTCTTTCAGGTCGTTCTGTCCGGGAGGCGTGCAGATTCGAGGAAGCTGTTCTCAGTAGCTGCGAGTGTTTAAAGATGAAGACTGCAGGTATGATGCTGCTGCTAATGATGTTCCCTTTGTCTCCTTGCAGGTTCTGCTTCTCCGAGGTTCGAGGGGGTAGCTGGACACGGTGAGCGTCACGTTGCAAGCTGCAAAGTAACGTGAAGCGTGTTGTCTTGCTCGGGTGTGGTTTAAATAGACCCAACAAAATAGTTGAGCTAAAGTAGTCCCTAGGCTACCACACCTAAAACACTAGACCGCATAGCTTGGTTCTTGGGAACCAAGCTATGTGGATGCCTCCATGTTGGCTGACAATACAATAAAGTAGTTCCCAAGCACATTATTTTTCATGGTGTATGAGCCTGGTGCCATAGGCCTGGCCCCATGAGGGCTTTTGAAGAGGATGCCAGGCTCTAGAGGCCCGAGTCCTGACTTCACCTGGCCAATGGGTTTGTCAGAGGGGGTTTTGGGCGAGGGTCGTGACAGCACTCCCCCCTAAGGCCCCTCCCATGGTGTTCCTTCTGTCTGCCGCAGGTTTGATTGGGAAGTTCCAATGGAATTTCCTGATTAGACGTGGTGTGTGGATATTCTCACTGGGCTCCCAGGATCTATCTTGTGGTCCAAATCCTTTCCAATCGACGAGATAATATAGCTTGGTCCTAGAGTATTTAGAGTCCAAGATATCTTTGACTTCGAATTCTGGTCCTCCGTCAACAAGTATGGGCTTAGGTGGTGTCCCAATCCGTGTGCCGGGTTGCAATGGTTTCAGGAGGGACACATGGAATACCGGGTGGATGTGTAGATTAGGTGGTAAATCCAGTTTCACGGCTGCTGGGTTGATAATTGCCTTAATGGTATAGGGTCCTAAGAATCTGGGATGAAAGGTCCGGGTTCCCTTGATAGGTATGAATTTAGCGGCTAACCAAACTTTGTCTCCTGCTTGATAATCAGAGGCCTTTTTCTGGTGTTGGTCGGCAAATCTCTTTTGTTTTTCTTTGGCATGAATAAGGTGTTCCTCTGCCCTTTTGAAAGCCTGAGTAATGGTTGTGTGTAGAGTCTTTACTGCTGGCATTTCCAAGCTGGCTGGAAGGTCTAGTTCAGAGGTACGTGGATGTCTGCGATAAAGGGTATTGTAACGCTCACCTGGTATCCACGGGGACGTCACTCAGCCTGTTCTAACCTCTTACGACCTCAAACCCTTCCCTGGAGGCTATTCGACTGGAGGCTGGGCCTAAAACACAGGATTGGTAGAGTTTAACTCCTTATTGTCTCTGTGTGCTTGAACCCCTTCTTCCCTGGGGTCCAACCCTTCCTTTTGATCCACAGCTCACCTTGTTTTCTTGGATAGTGTGCTCTCTGTCCTGCTTTCAGTGTAGGGGCACGTTGATTGATGCGGGCTCGTTGCTGCCTAGTTACTTCACTGGCAAGAGTCCGACAGGTAAGTATAATGAGTCTTTTGAACAGTTCTCTAACTTCGTTCCTTTCCTTCCTTAGATGACGGCCGTCGTCCGGGGATGGCGGCGTGCAGCTGAGATGAGTAGCGCTGAAGGTGAGTGAGAGTGCGATGCGTGATGCACCCCTTTCGTATTGGTATTGAACTGAATTCTTTTTCTATGTCTTTTAGGTGCTGCGACGTTTTCAGCATGGATGCCGGTTATGAAGAACAAATGCGGTGAGTAAGCGCGGTATGCGGCGCCTCTAGATGTTTCCAAGCTAACCTGGAGTGTCTTTTCCCTCTTGCAGATGGATGAGAAGTTCTGGAGACAGAATTCCCACAGAGCGGCTGGGATTCAGGTAAGCGTTTGAAGCTCGTACAGTATTTAAAATAAGCGAAGATTTGCAGAATGCTTACTAATGCCTTTTTTCTGTTCTTTTCCCTTTTCCTTAGGAAGCAGCGTGCCGGGATGGGAATGACACCGCCGAAGATGCCCGCAGAAGAGAAGGAGTGATGAATCATGGGCAGAAGCGCCTCAAGGTAAGGCTGTTCCTAACAGTGATCTTGTTCTTGCAGGAGCTGAGTGCAGAAGAAAGATGCAGGCCTACTGGAGACCGATCCAAACACGGTGAGTGTCACACTGCAGGTGCAGAAAACGCAAAGCATGTTTCTCAGCCTGGGCGTGGCTTAAATATTCTCTGGGTATCCCAGGTGTCTCTGAGCTGAACCACACCCAAAAGACTAGACTGCACATGCAGTTCTGGGAACCGAAATATGTGGGGGCATCCATCTTGTCCCCATCAATGCACTACAAGTCCAATCCCCAATATTATCCTATGGGAGTGAGTGAGTCTGGTGCCACAAGCACTAAGTCTGACTCCAAGTGGGTTTTTGGGGGGATGGAAAGGCCCTTGAGGGCCATGTAGGTGATTGTGGCCTGGCTCCAGCCTGACATCTTGGAGGGCTGGGGACATGAGGGGCAGGAATCATGACAGGTATAGAAGGGCGGTTGTCCCGTGCTTGAATGCAAAGAATTGTTCGATGCATATTCGCCTATCCATAGTAGGTCTTTCCAATTCCTTTGTTCGTGGTGCAGCATGCACCGTAAATATTGCTCGAGTGTCTGATTGGTTCTCTCGGTTTGGCCATCCATTTGGGGATGGTGACTGGTAGATAGCCAAACGTCGATCTGCGCCATTGCACAACATTTTTTCCAGAAGTTTGAAACAAACTGGCTGCCTCGATCAGAGACCAGAACCGAAGGAAAGCCATGTAGCTTAACCACGCCCTCCAGGAACACTTTTGCTAAAGTGGCTGTGTCTGGGAGGCCTTTGAGAGGAATAAAATGGGCCATCTTCGAGAATAAATCCAGAACTACAAGGATGGTGTTGAACCCTTGGCTTGGAGGTAGATCAGTGATGAAGTCAAGGGAAAGAGTGTGCCATGGAACTGGAGGAATGTCCAATGGTTGTAGGAGACCAGATGGATTTTGTTTCTGTGATTTATTTTGTGAGCAGACACCACAGGACTGAATATACTGAATGATGTCCTTACGCCAGGTCGGCCACCAAAAGTTCTCTTTCACCCTAGCTAGGGTTTTGGCAATCCCAGGATGCCCGTCGATCAGTGAATTGTGATAGTTTGAATTAATATGCTGTTGTAATTCCTTCTTGGGTACATATAGGCAATCCCTAAAAAAGGGTACATGGTCCTTGATGGTATATTGTTCTCCTTGAGTTTGACATGCGAGGTAGGCATCAGGATTCATTGTCCGTTGGATTTCTTTTCGTAGTTCTGCTTGTGTTAAGGCAGTTGTGATACCCATGAGTTTGTCTTCAGGTATAATAGGTACTGTGTCTGGAGTTGTATATACTATTTCAGCTATGCCCAGGCGAGATAAGGCATCCGCCTTTCCGTTTCTGACTCCTGGTCGAAATGTGATTACATAATCATAATCGGTGAATAAAAGGGCCCACCGAGATTGTCGCGAGGACTGGGCCTTGCCTGTTTTGAGATATTGCAGGTTTTGGTGGTCTGAGATGACTGTAATGGTGCGTCTGGCCCCCAGAATGTAGTGCCTCCAGGCTTTAAAGGCAGATTTGATAGCCAGGAGTTCCTTGTCCTTGATGGCATAATTAATCTCTGGAGGTGAGAACTTTTTCGACCAAAAGGCCACAGGATGTAGCTGGCCGGTTTCTGGGTCTCTCAGAGAAAGGACAGCCCCATTGCGAGACTGGACGCATCAGTTTCAATGACATAAGGGAGGTCTGGACGTGGATGTCACAGGATTGGAGCGGAGGTAAACCTTCATTTAAGTTCCTGAAAGGCTTCTTCTGCTTCTTCGGTCAAAGCAAATATTTTTATGTTTTTTTTCGTAATAGTACTGTGATTGGGTGCACAACCTGAGAAAAGTCTGGGATGAACCCGAGGTAGAAGTTCGCAAAGCCTAGCATGCTTTGTACCCCTTTCAGAGACTTCGGTGAAGGCCATTTCAGAATGGCATCTATCTTGTGCACATCCATTCTGATGCCTCCTGGAGTAAGGATAAAACCAAGAAACTCTACTTCGGTGAGGTGTCTAAAGCATTGTTCAAGCTTAGCAAACAAGCGATGTTGACAGAGTTTGGTGGAGGAGTGAACGAACGTGCCTGAAATTATCTTGTTCCGAGGCTGAGTATACTAAGATGTTGTCTATGTACACTAAGGCGCACACATCAATTAACTCCCTTAAGACATCATTCATGAAATACTGGAATGCCGCAGGAGCGTTGCATAACCCGAAGGGCATGACTTGATATTCAAACAAGCCATACTTAGTACGGAAGGCGGTTTTCCATTCATCTTCTTTTCTGACTCGGACCAGGTGGTACGCTCCTCGAAGATCCAATTTAGTATAAATCTGGGCATCTTTAACTTGGTCTAGCATCTCAGGGATAAGTGGCAAGGGGTAGCGGTTCTTCACAGTGATCTGGTTCAATGTGCGGTAGTCAATACAGGTTCTCAAGTCTCCTTCCTTTTTTGGTACGAAGAACAAAGAACTGGCTGCGGGGGACTTTGAAGGACAGATAAATCTATTTGCAAGGTACTGATCTAAATAGGATTTCAAATGAAGGTTTTCTGTGAGAGCGTAGATCCTGCCGCAAGGGATTTGTGCACCAGGAACAAGGTCGATCTCACAGTCATAGGGCCTGTGTGGCGGCAATGTATTGGCTTGGTCCTTTCGGGAAACATCCTGGAAATCATGGTATTTACTTGGCAAGGTATTAGTTGCTCCCAGGGTTGATACTGTCGCTCCAGGAGTCATGGGGACACAGGCGTTGGGTTTCTCCTCTTGGTAATAGCAGGCAGGGGAGCAAGCACCGGGGAAGGTTAATTTTCATGCCCGCCAGTCCATCAAAGGGTTGTGAGCAACCAACCATGGCATCCCTAGTATTAGCCTGAACAGAGGTGCCTTGATGAGATCGAATAAAATAGACTCCCGATGTCCATCCTGGCACAGCAAGGTTACCCTGGCTGTGTACAGGGTTACTGGTCCGGAAGCGATTTCTGTCCCATCCACGGTGGTTACCATGTCCATAGTTGGCTTAGAACACAAAGGAAGCCCCATCTCTGCTGCCAGTTCTTGATCAATATAATTTCCAACTGCTCCGCTATCGATGTATGCTTCAACGGCATGCATTCTTGATGACTGTTGGTGGTTAATTAAGATCACTGGTATTGCAAAGTGTGAGGTCAGCAACTCTTTCTTCTCACTCGACAAACTGACCTCTACGTTTGTCAAGCTTGGTAGTTTTCCGATTCCTTAGCTTCATCCTTCTCTGTGGCCCCGACTGTTCTTCTTGGGGGTTTTACTGGACAGTCCTTCAGGAAAAGTCCTGGTTTCCCACAATACAAACAAAGCTGTTGTTGTCTTCTTTTGTCCCGCTCTTGTTTTGTTAATGGAGGCCGTATCCCTCCAATTTGCATGGGTTCTACAGCATTTTCAGGTACACGGGGTGTGTTTTCCCTTGGGCGAAAATACACGATCTGAGGGTCCGTCTTAGACCGGTCTGCCTTTCGGTCCTGTAACCGGTGGTCTAGCTGCACGACCAGATTTATGAATTCTGCACAGTCTCTGGGTGGATCAACCACCTGGGGTAAGACGTCCTTTAATTTGCCTCGTAAGCCTCGATGAAATAACATGGTACTTTTGTTTTCTGGCCACCTAGCTTCGGCAACCAGTCTGTTGAAGGTGGCAATGTACATTAACATGTCCTGATTCCCCTGTCGGAGGGACAAGAGTTCATTGTCTACTGCTTGTTCCTGGGTATGGCGAGCAAAACGTTTTTCCATTTCCCTCTGGAACCCCCCAAAGTCATGTAATAGAGGATCGTCATGGGTTAACAACGGCACCGACCAATCTGCTGCACTAACACTCAGGCATGATAAAACAAAAGCTACCCGAGCTTGGTCGTTTGGAAATGATCCAGGCCTACAAAGAAAATGAAGCAGGCACTGATTGATTAATGCTGCATACTTCCATGGGTTGCCTGAGAACCTTTCTGGTGGTGCCAGGGGCACTGTTCCAGGTAACGTGATCTCCATCGCGTCCAGGTGGATTTGTTATGGTAGGCTTCGCATTTTGTTATGCTCACCTGGTATCCACAGGGATGCCACCCAGCCGGGTTACTCGCTGATATGCTTCTCAGCTTTGCCCTAATGTGGTCTGCTGGGAAGTTTCTGCCTGAAAATACAGGAGGACTGTGTTCAAGACTGACCAACTGGGGTATGTATCCTCCCTTTACCCCCGTATGATTTCAGTCCCTCTGGCGCCCTCTCCTCACCTTGTGTTAGAATTAGGCGTGCTCTCTGTCCTGCCTTCTTTGCAGGGGTGCGTTGTCTTTCATGGGCGAGTGCGGTTCAGTTACTTCACTGACGCCGGCCCGTATGATATTGTTCAGGTAGGTCTTATTGCTGTTCTTTAGTTTTGTTGCTATCCTGCATGCCTTTCTTTGTTTAAAATGTCTCTTTTTTCTCTCTTAGGTATGCAGAGCTTCAGCGCGGCGAACTGGCATTTGGTTGAGCCCCGCTGGTAAATGATGGTGCATTCAGAGCGTTATGATGCGGTAAGTAAGCGCTATGCGCAGCGCTGCAAAGCCTTGCCTTTGCTAACCCATGTTTTCCTTCCTTGTAGGTCGCAGTGTTCTTCAGCACAAGTGGAATGCCCGGAGTGGTGCCACCCGAGAGGCGACCAGCCAAGTAAGCCTTCTGAGCATTTCGTAATTTGTAAATGTCTCTACTGCTTTCTTTAATGTTGCCTCTATCTTCCTCTTTCAGGTCGTTCTGTCCGGGAGGCGTGCAGATTCGAGGAAGATGTTCTCAGTAGCTGTGAGTGTTTAAAGATGAAGACTGCAGGTAAGATGCTGCTGCTAATGATGTTCCTTTTGTCTCCTTGCAGGTTCTGCTTCTCTGAGGTTCGATGGAATAGCTGGACACGGTGAGAGTCACGTTGCAAGCTGCAAAGTAAAGCGAAGCGTGTTGTCTTGCTCGGGTGTGGTTTAAATAGCCCCAACAAAATAGTCCAGGTAAAGTAGTCCCTAGGCTACCACACCCAAAACACTGGACCACATAGCTTGGTTCTTTGGAACCAAGCTATGTGGATGCCTCCATGTTGGCTGACAATACAATAAAGTAGTTCCCAAGCACATTGTTTTTCATGGTGTATGAGCCTGGCGCCATAGGTGCCAGGACTGGCCCCCATGAGGGCTTTTGAAGAGGATGCCAGGCTCTAGAGGCCCGAGTCCTAACTCCACCTGGCCAATGGGTTTGCGAGAGGGGGTTTTGGGCGAGGGTTGTGACAGCTATCCATCAAAATGTATTTTATGAAAACATGTTTCTTGGTAATCATTTCTAAATTTGGATCCTTCCTGGGCTCAAACCCCAAAGTTGCCAAACTTGTTAAGGTGCTTTCTGCATGTAACTGCACCTAAGATTGTTATAAGGCCTCTGCATGTATTTGCCTCGCCACCCAGTCTGATAGAGTTATCTGATATGATCTTCTCCTTAAGAGACCATATTGTCTAGGATCCTTTTAGACAATCGTTTTAAAATGTCCATCTGTTCTTTTAATTATAAATGAAACTATTGTGTTTTTCAGTCTGAATTTCTGCAGTTGTTAATCTAGCCATGATCCAAAATGTGTGGACTGAAAGATAGATATATTATATATATATTAGGGTAACTGGTGGCACTGGGGAATAACCATTATATCTGTTGTCTTGAACAAATAATCCATATTGAATGCATCTTTTTTTTAAGAAAGTTCTGCAAAGAAGCAGTGCTATGTGTTTGAGATAGAGACAGAGGAAAGGATAAAGAAAACATAGGTATATATCGTATAACTGACTTGCAACTATGTTCAGATGGTGCTCCATCTATACATTTTAATGTTGACTTTTGTACCTTTCTTCACACATTGGTAGACTCCTCCTGTAAGGTCACACCTTTCTTCATTTGTGCACCTGTGAGGCACGCAGGCGAACTGTCCGGAAGAGGAGCAGGTGCACAGCTGCAGGCAGTCCACCAAGAGAATCTGAGCATTGACCTGTAGAGGAGCGGGAGACAGTTGTTATATGGGGGAACATTAGTCTATATTAGAGCAAGCAAAATAAAGGCCTTTAAAAGCGGGAAACAACCGATGCCTCTGGTAGTGGAAGACAACTTATTCAAATATAAATGAAGACAGCTGATGTATCTGGAAATTGGAGACAGCTGATATATAGGGGGTGGGTGAAAATGGAAGCCCATCAACATTTGCGACAAAGAAGAAGACAACTGGCTAGAAACAGTGACAGATCACCCTTCCCTGCTGCCAAAGCATTTGGCTTGTATATCTACTGCAGACCAAATTCGAGCATGCTCAATTCAGTAGCCTATGTCCTTCTAGAATTCTTGCCACACTTTCGATACAGTAATAGTCTGTGATAGACTTCTACCCTCTGCATGTCGTGTAAACCTTCAGCATGTTTCATATAATATCTCATGTAATGCTTAGTCATTGTTTTGCAAGAAGCACATGTCTTAATGTTTCCTAGACCTGAGGATCTACACACATCCGACATAGTCCATTTTCCTTGGGAATAACCAACCATGCACCCTTTATCACAAGAGATGGTAGTTTGTTGAGCCTCAATAATATAAAAATGGTCTCAAGGAAATTGGTAAATATACTTCTAACATATACGATACGGGAAAAACATTGTTGAGAACGTACTGGCGGGACTTAGTTTACTTACATGGTTATGATTTAAAGCCCATTCCCATTATTCAAACACACATTTTTTAACAGAACTTAGAAGAACACTTAATTCATTCTCCCAATTTGGGCTCCTTGCTATTGTTCAAATAATCCATCATTAAGTGCTTTAAACTCAGTTAAATGAATGCATGTCTTGTTCCAACTCTCCTCTCTAAGTATTGATAGCACAGTATCATCCGCAGAGCACATTATTTTTATAAACCAATTTCCCAGATTGATCTTGATCAACATAGCTAAAGTGGTGAGTCCAAGCTCCAGTCTCATAGCTTGGATCATAGTCGCATTGGATAGGCCTAGTATTTGTCACCAAAAAGAACCCTCTGAAATTTTAGCCCAATAATCACAGTTTGTATAGGAACATTCTAAGGCATGCACTTTAAACACTGTTTTGATGATAAAGGGTGATAAGACCTGCCAAACTATCCCCAGCATCACCAGAAACACATTTCTTAATATGGGTCATAATAGGCACAGCTTTAGCATGCTGCTTTTTAAGAGCAGCCAGTCACTCCTTTTCTGGTCTATTTAGTACCTCGAGTAGCAATAACTATCCATGTTTCCCATTTGTCCCTCTCCTATATTGACAGTGTGCTTTTCATGTTTAACTTTTTCAAACCTCATGAATTTGGATTTAGTTATGTGGTTGTCTGACTCCAGGCCTCGAGAGCTGGGATCCTGACAGGTTTTCAGAATATCCTTCACTGATATTAATGAGGAACAATGTGCATGCATTTTGAATCATTCTCTGCAAATTCATCTCATGAATATTTTTGAGGGGTATCCTGAAAACCTGACATGGATCTGGACAACCGACTAGTCCATTTGTCTCATCATAATGTATTAAGGCTAGAGCACTTCTACAGATTTCTATGTAGGTGGAATCGAAAATAAAAAGGCCATCGAAATAAGTAAGGTATACAAACTTTGATCGGCCCAGTGTAGGACATAAATTCCCCTTATCAAGAAGGGTCTCACCAACATCTGACATTAAAAAATTAAGCAGTACCAGGGCGAGTAGGCACCCTTGTTTGATGCATTTTTCGTTTGAAACTGGAGCAGATAATTCCCAATGAACGTTCAATCTAATTCGTGGCACGTCTTTTTGGTTCAACAATTGACAAGCACGACAGAGCTGCATAGGCATCTGCACATTTTCTAATTTGTCCCTCAGTTTATTGCAATCTATTGCATTGAAAGCTGCTGCAAAGTCACTGAAGAGAATAGAGACGTGTAGCCGACTTTAGTCTTGCTTGGTGGATCAGTGTATTCACTATATAACTCTCATGTAAAGTAAACAGCCCCTCCAAAAGCCAGTTTGTTGACATCTTAAGAGTTGTCTATCAGCAATCTATTCATTTATACTTTGTAGAATACAAGTTGCAAAAATGTTGTTTGATCCATCCAACAGCGACAATAATCCATAGTTCATCGCTTCCTCTCTGTTTACTTTCTTGAACACCTGTAAGATATATGCCTGCCTCCAAGAGTTCAGAATCTTAGTAGTCATTACCACCTGGTTAAACAAAGTCAATAAGATGTCGGCCCATAATGCAGGATTCACTTACATAACCATATTCGAAACCCCATCCGGGCCCAGGGCACGTGAAGGCTTAAGGCTCTTTATAATCCTGATGATAGTTTCTTTACTAAAATAAATCTTCAATGCACTGGTAATCACCATTTTATAAGTGACAGAAGACCTACATTTAACCTCAAAATAAGTTTCCAAAATGCTGCTAAATAAGCACGAGGCCAGGGCAGACTTAGTATAATCCTGTCTTGAGTCAAACATGCTCCACAGTTTCTTGCTATCGCTCTTTCTAATAGCTGCACATAACTCTTGCCAGTCTTTACTGGCTGCAGATTTGTGGTACTGCCTTAACCAGTTACTATATCAGTACTTTACCATCTTTAACTCCCTTGCTGTTATGAATGGGTTCAGTGGGAGACAATTTACTTTCCTTACCGCTTGTTGTAGGCACTTCTTTTCCTCATTAATTTTCTTATCATAGGGGTGCGGATGTTTCTTGGCCTGCCTAAAGACCCAGGAATACCCTATCATTGGGAATTTAGAATTAATGGAACTAATGCAGTTCACAAGCTCGTCAGCAGACTTATACCTTTTGTGTTCCCTATCTATAGTATTCATAAAGTTTGTTATAGCAGTCACATATCTATCAGACCACCCAACTCTATTTAATCTGTTATTTACAGATATGCATCCTCTTTTATCAAAGTCTCTCTGCTACGCACCTCAATTTTAATATTTGACTGTAAGGATAGCATGGCCACTATACATCGAAAAGGCAGAGGCCATAGAAACCACCATCTCTGATAGAAAATCATTCCCAAAAAAAGAATCTAAGGTAGAATACTTATCCCCATTATGGAATGTTTTGGTTGGGGGAGCCTCACCCTTAATTACTCCTTTCAGCATGCGTGTGTCCATATTATATAAAAGTAGACTCAGGAACAGTCTGACCTAATTGATCGTATCCGTTTATCACCATAAACTCGTATCTGGATTGCCCCACCCTTGGAAATATTACAATTAGTGTAACAGGCAGTCAGGCATTCACATTGCAACCAATTAATACAGCAACAGCTGGCTTTCTAAAAATGACTGGGCCCGAGAGTCATAGGTATACATTTGCAAGGCCTCAATACTCCACCCGTCTGGATGGCCATATACAATAATTATCACCAAGCTCCACCACCACCATTCAAATATTCGTGTCGGCACCCAAGGCCGCTTCACGTGCCCTATATCTATTAGTGCTTAATAAAGTCAGACCACCAAAAGGGTAACTTTTTCCCCCCTCCTCGCAGATCTTCACCCAGTAACAAAGTCTCCTGGAATAAGATAATGTCCGTCATACAGAATACATTTCTTGAGCCCTTATCTGAAAACAAATAAGAACGGCCATGTGTTTCCCGAATGTTATCACCAAAGTACTTTCAGGACCTCTGCACCAGACTAGGAAGGAAAGAAAGAAGCCATTCCCGGTGCGATTTAGTGCCCCCTACACCAGGCTGTGCGTACACGAGCCTCTTCTGAGTCTCTTTGGAAATATGATTTCCTAACTTTGGACGTTCTGTGCGATATTCTGTAGATGGTGTGTCATGGCAATCCTTGTTGTTCTTTACATCAACAGTTTGATCTATATCAAAGCCCCACTTTAAAAGAGATGATGAAATGAGACAATTTCAGAGTCAAAACATCGGACTCTAGTGAATGCTGCACTATAGCCATCCAACAGTTCACTAATAACAAAATCACAGGACTGCAATACTTTGAATGTGGGCAGACGTTTAAAACGATGCAGCACACATCTGCGATGTATAGAATGACTGTCCTCAACAAATAATTGGGTTATCGTAAATGAAGTGGGAGACAGGCGCAGTGGATTTGAGGATAAATCACATTTTTCTTTAAAATCGACTCTGAGTCATGTGTCCTCCTGAATGTCAGAATTAGCCTGACCAGTTGAGTAGTCCCCCGACCTGAGATACCAATTACGCCAATTAGTAAGATTACTGTTTTTATTGTTGGATGGTTTAAGCTTATGCGCTGCTCTTTTGCTTGCTTTTTTTTAATAAATGGCCAACGTTAGAGTCTTGCTTCTGCACTTCCCGGCCAGATGTCCTAGTTTTACACTTTTTGGCTCTGTGCCTTTTCCGTCATGACTTTCTAGAGAAGACAGAGTCATAAACAAGTTCCTCTTCCATACCAGGATTAATCTGTTGTCTTGAAAGCTCTGCCAGTGTAAATTCCAGCCGGTTCTCTCTACCCACAACATATTCAACCAACAGGATAATACCCTCACCCTCCACATGAATTAGCCCACCTGACCTGTAGGCAGCACTTTGGGCTTCAGGATTGATAGAACTCTGCAAGCGTTCAAAACAGAAGCCAACTGAACTAATTGGGTCGAACGACTTTGTGTTTCACCCAAGAGGTAGTAACAACATGTCAGTAAGATTTTTAAGGCGGAGTTAGTCGCCTCGTGCACGGTTGTTCCTCCACTTCCTTCTGAGAAAATGGATCCTTCCACATTATCCTGCTGCTCGAGTCTCTAGAACTATCGTAGGAGTATCAACGATTAGACCTGACAGTCTAGGTGACCCAGACACCCTTTGCGAAATGCCAGCAGCGTACATCAGAATTGCCTGTGACTCACGAATCTCCACACATGTAGAACTGGTCTCCTTTTCTAGTGGATCTGTAGACAGCTGCTGCACTGCAGATTGTAACGAGTAACACATGTTGAGTAAGGAGCTGTTGTTATCTATTTCATCTGACGTACATGCCGACTAAACTTGCTCACCTGCCTCCAGTGTATCAAACTTGTTTGTCATTGTATTGCTTTTAATGAGAGTTTCACTAAAGTATTTTGTGATTTTTATACTAGGAAGTCGGACCTAATTGTGCATCTGAGTAGCAACTGCTGACGCCTCAGGTTGTTCACCAAGGCCAGTCCCTGCACCTTGATCATTTAGAGAATGATTGGTCTTTTTGTATTGGCATGCAAATTATAACCCTGTCGGGGACCTTTATTCGGCATTTATTATGTCCTATGTCACTCATACGTGCTCACAGGCACTCACCAGCCACAGTTGACTTAGACACATGCTATGGCGATATCACAACCCCTGGACAGTTCAACCAATGTGCTCTTCTTCCAGCAAATTTTGTGCCACCTCGCCCAATAGTCCACCAAGTAGTGACTTCACAGGCGCATCAATGCCTCTTACTGCATACCTCCGCTGACCATGGCAGACCACTCAGTGCCACTCGCCACGCTCCATGCAGATAATGCTGTTTTCAAGCAGCAGCTGGTTCGTGAGGGAGAACTGCCCAGCCTCCTGCAGTTGAAGAAACAAAAATAAAGACAGCACTGGCTCCAGCTGAAACAATGGCAGACGATTCACTGCAACTCTGCGCACTGAGCTCTGTCTGGATAATGCTGTTTTAAACCAGCAACTGGTTCGTGAGGGAGGATTGCTCCACCTTCTGCAGTTGAATTAATCAAAAGACTGAAAACATCAGCAAAGACCACGGCAGATCACTCACTGCCACTCTCTGTGCCAAATCATCATTATTGCCCTTCCACCAATAAAGGTGGCACAGTGCCAAATGTGACACCGAGCACCTACCAAGTCACCAAAGTCGTCCAAAGTCATCCAATTAGCATTACCCCTGTGAAGATCCCTTCAGAAGTTGCCCACAAGTCCAACACCTGGTACCCAGTGACTTTGGGTGAGAGAAACCTTAGAAGGAGGCAAAGGCTAAAACAGACTTCATTTCCCAATCCATGGCAGCCATTTCTCTTGTTTTTGCGAAAGGCAGGAGCTTCTCGCAACCAAAGAAAGCACACTATTAGTACCCCAGTCTAACGGGCAGGGTACTAATAGCAATAAGCCGCTCTCCGCAGGGGCATCACTGAGTATGGTAATGCCCCTGGACTTTCGTTAAGGCCCTCGCTACGCTCAAGGCATATTGCTTAAGTGTAAAATCATTCTTCTTACTACCCTAATATAACAGGACCAGAGGCAGAACTGGAATGACTCCCAGCCTGCAGCCGGCAAGGTAATCGATTGGCATCTTCAACCAGGTAAAACCACTGACCTTTCCGCCTCACAATCCATTGAGAATTTGAAAAGGCTCTGCAATATGTTTCCTAGCGAAGCAGAAAGAAAGACATTTCTTTTGGGAAGAATTAATGACTAGATGGTGCAAGCAGATGAAAGCCTACATTGATTGGGATGTAACCCGCCTCATAGGATGAGAAGGAAACACTTTAAGTCGATCCCTCACGAACATATGGTTTATACACACCTCACCATTAGTAATGAAAGTGCCACATGGGCGGAACGGTCAACATGAAAACAAGAATGAGGAGTGGGCCTGGATAAGTCCCTCAAGGCAGGAAGGCATAACAATTGGCACAACACTTTGAACTGTGTCTTCTTAAGTTCTTAGACTTCCCTCCAATCTTCAAAAACCATGTGGATCTAAGCTCTGGATGTGGAAGGTGAACTTGGACAAAGTTATTGTGCATTCGCTCAGGCCTCCGCTTTCTAAATGCAATGGCACCCATTTGGCATTGCCACGACCTTTGATTAGCCCAATTACCTATTTTGACTGTGACTGTTTTCACCATTCAGCAAACATAAAAGAATTAAACATTCATGCTTTCCTTTCCTTTATCTGATCCATCATCTTCTACCATGCTTCCCTTTTGAATGCCTAACAAACAAAATGTTGTATCTGGCAATAGAATACACATGTATTTTTGGGAGGTGGGAGGCCAGTTATGTATCTGGAAGTGTGAGAATTCTTTTATATCCGAGAAGTGGGAGACAACTGGAGCACCAAAAAGTCACAGATAATTTCCGTTTGTGGGCCAAATTGTGTAAAGTGTATCAGGAAGTACAAAATAACGGCTGTGTCTGAAAGTGGAAGATACCGATTAATGAAGAGAGTAAATAATAATTTATTTGGATGCAAGTGAGAGTTGTTTATTGTTATCAATGTCAGTGAAGACTGACTTATCAGTGAACGCACTAATGATATAAAGCAGGAGAGCATCAGTCATGTTAAAAGAAAGCCGAACCATCCTATGTGGGTGAACAGGGTGAGTCCCCTCTCCCACATGGCTGAGGAGAAAAACACAGTGACAAAGCTCTTGTTTTCAAAGCTGAGCACTGCACCTACGGTGCCACAGAATTGATTAGGAAGAATTTCTAGAACAAAATAGTTTTAGCACCAGAGTTGTTTTATTCAGTGAAAAATCTTTCTTATAGAGACGTCATGGTTAAGTTGCTCTACGAAAAAGCTATGAAATTCAATGAAAAAACTTAGTAAAAGGGACGTTATGGTAAAAGTAAAACCGAAAAACACCAGAGGTGTGCCAGTTCTGGGAATCTAAGCAACCATAACATGCGCCACCACCGTGCACTGCTAAGACTAACACCCAGGACATCAAAGATGACATCACAAATATGCATTTCACTTGCTTATCCAAGAATATTGTCCACACTGCTGCTTTAAATGCACATATGCACGGATGCCATTTGGGGGTCGCCAGGTTTCGCAGCTGCGACCCCTGAGGTCTCTCTTGCTACCCCTGAAACAGAAGCTCCTGGGCTGTGGCGAGTGCCATGTGGCTCTTTGTTTCTAGAGTGGCTGGCCTTCTTGTTCGGGCCCATTAAAAAAAAAAACAGGGGGGTTCCACAAGTGTAACACTTTGGGCAGTGACCCTAAACAAGAAAGAACAGGAATAACACATATTTTTTCTTTCTGAAATTAGAAACAATAATTGCTGAACTTATTAAAGGTTTATTTCAGGCACACTGCTGGGGGTGAGTCACTGATTTAGTCAGTGCTTAAACACTTCATTCAGTGTTGAATAAGCATCCACTTCGGACTGTGTATTTTGCTTTATGCAAATTGCAGTTATAGTATGTTATTTTTTGACGTTGTCTCTGTTTCGATAATCACAAGACATTCCATTTCGGTCTCCTCGGTCAATTGACAAAATCCTTTTGCTTAAAAGCTTGCGTACAGAGTAGAAATGTTTGACCAAAGCACATAAAGTGGTCTTTGATTTAATTGTGCCACAAGTAATGCTTTGTTGCAATCTGTATATATTTCCTGTCTCCATGGCATGCTGTTCAGGATGTTTGCATGTTCTAGGTAATGAGCACCCAAAGTAAGGGATGCTGTGTGAGTGCGCTGCTTTCCTTGCGCTACTCTGAATTCTGTAACACACAGTTATAAACCCTCCCAATGTTATGTATTTTGACAACCTCTGAAGCCTAAAAAGTAGATCCACGCAGGCTTGACATGCAGCCAACTTTGCATCAGACCTGCAGATGAACTGGCCTGCTGTTAAATCACAGTTACCAGTTCAATGGCATCCACCACAGAGTGTAATTTGCTTTCCGACTTAGAGAACATTCAGACACGTAATTTCTCATTATACCATAGCCGGTAAGATAGCTATAGCTGGGGAGATAGATCAGTGGGTTGAGCGCTTGCGCTTGCTTCTGCAATGTGTGTGTCATCTGCAGGTTTTGAATCCCTGCAAGGCCAACTCAGCCTTTCATTTTTCTGAGTTTGATAAATGGGTACGACATTCATTCACCCGTTTTTTTTTTTCACTGCATTTTTTTGCTGAAAATGTTTTGCTGAAAAAAACATTGAAAAATATGTGGGGGGCATAAGAAGGATATGGTTGGGTGGTGTATCGGGAACAAATTATAGGGGAGGTGGTGATTGAGGGGACCTCCCAAATAAAAAAATAAACAATTGTTTATTTTCGGCAAAACTGTTGCGGCAAACAGAGCCATGAAGAGAAAACTGGAGATGAATGAACATAGAAATGATAAGCGAGTACCAACACAGGTTGGGTGACATTGTATGTATTTGTTCTATATAATGCACTTAAGCCCAAGTGCTATATAATAACACAACATTATCATTTGGCCTTGGACGTCTGCTTGCATTAACAGTAGTTTGGTAATATCGGCCAATACCACTGATATTAATGATGCATATGGTGAACCATTCTTGTATGAAATGTATATCACATTACAGTTGAAGCGGGACAGCCGACCCAACCCAATAAGACGAGCAGGCAATATCTTTAGATGAATGGGGATGCAGAAGTTACTCAAACATCAATAATCGCAACGACTCAGGAAGTTGGCAAAGTTGACTGTTTTATTATCAATTATCTAAAACAGGGAGTACAACGGACATCAAGGGACGTCTCATAGCAAGTTTCTCAATGCATTTACCAAAAAACATCATGCTTATAGTAAAAACCAGTCATTGATGATGTTAGCCTGCATACTTAATAACGTCATTTTATGTGGCAAACTACAAAAACCTAGTGGCAAATGTGATAGGCTTAAAGGAAACATCTAGGTATACGTTCCATATTAGTTTAGCAAGTGATAGGCTCCTTAACATCAGGTGGAACTACTAAGCCCATCCTTCAAAGAAGTCATTATGAACATCACTAAATACACAACGTCCCATTGGTAAACCAAACTATAGGGCTCTCAATCATGCGGCCCCCTTCCATTGGTTGGCACTCTTACATTCGTCAATACTTTTCCACCCATGTTAGCAGCATGCTGGCTGGACTTCCAGGTGCTGACGAGCTGGTCATAACCATAGCTTCCCACAAATTAGCATATCATCTATCATCTGTCATCACGTCAGTGGTCTGCACATCAAATAAGACTTTGAACTTGGCCTTGGAAATGTTCTTAGCTCTGGAGATTACAGGGGAGTAGATCCACACTCTGCCTCTCTGCGTAGGTGTGGTTCTTCATGTTTGTCCAGTTCCATCTATTCACGTGACTGAAGACCACAAATTTGAGCTATGGTGCATTTAAAATACTGCTATTTAATGAAACTCTTACATCTTTCGTGTTTTCGTCCATGTCTACTGAACAGGAGTTTCAGCCTTTCACACGATCTGCAACTAATGATATGATATGATATGATATGGCATTAGTAACGCGCCTATACACAAGTGTTTCTACTCTTGTGTAGAAACACTTCCTATGTCTACTCATCCCAGTCTGATAACACCTTGGCTTCTTGGAGCTGATCCAGCCTCACCTTTCTGAGATTCACTTCTGAATTTCATTGTTTTTCAATGGCGACACACTGGAGAAAATGCCTGGCCCAGCTCTGCTATAATATGTTGTGGAAACATCCATTCTTCACTTGATTCTTCCTTGATTCCTATATATGTATATGCTGGTGCATGCCGCAATCTATTCACTACTTAGCTAGCCTCAAAAATACTATGCCTGCTTGCGTTTCTCTGCATCTCTACACGTATAAAATGACTTGATATCTTCATCGTTTCTGTAGCATATTTCTTCATCTTGAGCCCAAGGTGTCACTTATCTTTGATACTTTCTTGATGCATTTTAGAATATCTGCATCCTCTTGTCTCTGCATCTCTTCTTATTGTGTCTGTATTACTATGTGTGATGCCACCAATCTGCTCTTCATTCATTGGTCCTGCTTCTTCTGGGATTTCATTCAAATGACCATCACATTGTCTCGTGTGCAGCTATGGCTTTCTCAATGGGAACCTTGCCTCTAGGATTCTCCTCGATATTGGTATTTTCACTGGTACTGCATGTGTCTCAACTTCTGGTTCCCAACATATAGGCAATATGGGTGAGTTGTTTGAGGTGGGGGTACTTGGCTCCTTCTCTACACTCCCCCTCTGAGCAATTCATCAACCACTCTCCCATCATCCTTCACATCTAAACATCCTGGTCTGAAGAAATGCTTCTTTGGGACACATATCTTGATTACTCCTTTCAGGCATCCAGCCGATTTCACATGCTCACCCTTATTCTATATCATGAGCATGCACTGACCATCTGGACTGCAATAGATCCATCTCCCCGCATACTTATGGTTCTTTGGGTACAGATATTTTGTTCCCTCAGGTGCATGGTGCTGGCTTTCATGAAATCCCTGATCTCTCCATCTGTCAGCTCTTTAGCCTTCCATCGTGATTCAACATCAACATGATCTTCATTCCTGTGGTTTTCTTTGCAGTTTTCTTATGTTGTGAGATTATTATTCCAACCACACAGAATCCATGTAGTACCATCACTATCAGGGCTCCAAGAAACTTG
The DNA here is from genome assembly GCF_040938575.1 of Ambystoma mexicanum. Taxonomy (NCBI): domain Eukaryota; kingdom Metazoa; phylum Chordata; class Amphibia; order Caudata; family Ambystomatidae; genus Ambystoma; species Ambystoma mexicanum. The sequence goes on along the minus strand of NC_090921.1, from coordinate 1,182,848,527 downwards.
AATATATCTGCCATCAATTGTGGAACTCAAGAAAAGAGCGTCCCAAACCAGCTATCATCAGCAATGTCTTCCACTTCGTCCACCATTTGGACTTGCAGCTTCATCAGCATCTCTATGGCCTCTGTCGAGGTGCCATTTTCATCGTCGCGAGAAGGTAAGACATAGCTGTAATCATGTCTAGGATACATATATTCTGAAGAGTCATCAATCGTATGGCTCTCAGCTCTTCTCTGATAGCATTGAATCCCTTATGTTTGTATTGATTGTCTGCAACAACTCCCATCTGGGTTTTGAAGCCATTTAGTATTTGTTCCAACCGGATACTCGGCTTAAAGATCAACGAGAATACCAATGAAGTCTGACTGAACAGTCTGTGTTCATATGGAAAGGCATCAAAAGATTCTATGGACTTGGCTGAAAAATAGTTTTCTCTCTTCATTTTACTTATCAGCTCCACAGATCACTTCTTCCTTAGATATGCATCTGTTTTCAGGAATTCACCAATAGTCAGATCACTCTTTGGAATTAACAATGCTGAAACCTGGACGTTCACTATAGAGCATCGTCCTCCCCAATCCCTGGGCAGGTTTATGTAAGCTCTGGATCCACACGCCCAGTAGTGATCCATGATCATTGCTGTTCCAATACTCATTCCTGTTACATCAAAGATTCAACCACAGTTCTGGTTCTCTCCAACTTTTCTTGTGTCATTGTTTCTGAAGCACAATTTTGCATTTTCAAAAGGCACTATCTGCAAAGGTCCTCCATTATCTTTGACCCATGTCAGTAGTTTAGCCGGTTTCGGCCATAGAGGTTTACATCCGTTCTGCACTATGTCAATGTTTGGCTTGTAGAAACCAATGACCCAGGATCTGCAGACGACCACTCCTTCTTCCCATCCATCTGGTGAAAGCACTTCTCCCCAAATCTGCATTTGTCCTCTGTTCTTCCATCTACAAATGTCTTCTGCAGTTTTACCTGGACTTTCCAATCTTCTGTTTACTTCCCATCTGATTTCAGCTCCTTTAACAAAAGGTTTTTCATATCTGAGCACATGATATGTGGTGTGATCTCTTAGTCTTGTCTTTGTATCTTGGACATACTCATATTTTTCTGGATCTGTCCATTCAGTTGCCCATTTGTGATAGGCTGTTCAGCCCATGAACTGACCTCTTGTACGGCAGAGTGCTATGTGTGATAGACAATGTGCTGTGATAGCTATGACAATCTTAGACTAAGATGACGATCTTAGACTTCCCCACACTATAAGGCATGAGTGCACATACAAAACATTCCTCCTTTGAGGTTCTCCTTCCCAATTCTATCATATTCTTATAGCCTTTGTTATTCCCCAAGTGTGCTGCACTATCCAGGTAATCACTTAACTCATGATCATCTTCCCTAGCACTTATCTTAGGCATCATTATTTTCTAATGGGTTTCTATAATCATCTCATGAAGTATGTCAGCACAATTCCTTCTTACTGGGCCAATTACAGAAACATTTGTTAGTGGACTTGCTGTTTCTACAAGTACTACCTGAGTAGGAGAAAGTTCAAAAAGCCTCAAACTGTTAACATGATATGGAGGTAAAAGGTATCTCAAATAATCTCCATACATGACCTATCTTTGAAAGTATCTCCAGAGTAGGGAAAATTACATATAAGGCCCTGGCTACCATTTAGTTGCCACATTTGTACCTTCCTTCTGCATAGGAAGATGCACAGGAAACCTTGCCTTATTTGGATCCAAATAATAATCAGTGTGTACTGTAAGTGAGATAAGAATTACAATGAATAAGATGCATGTATAAATGATGTATAGGTAGGCCCACTTCATGCAGCAATAGTTTCTTTCACATCGTGGAACTCCCTCGTTGTCAGTCATGACAATATTACTATTGATGCTTCAAGTTCTTAATCTTTTTTAAGGAAGGAAAAATTAACTTTTATTCGGGCATCATCATGCAATACTCTGCTAATATCTTTATTTTCTCAACAAGCTCTTCAAGCAACTGGCTGAACACAGGACATCTAACAGAGTTCCTGATGTGTAGCAAAAGAGTTGTCCTTTTGTTAACCAAAATGTGGGAGCCTCTCCAGCAAGAAGTAGAAGACTACAGATAGTAGGCTCTGGATCTTTTCCTCCAAAAGTCTCATTCAGGACGTTCTCAGTGTTCACTCAGAATATGAATTAACTTGCACGATTATGTCAGGTAGCAATTCGTTAAGTGCCACTGTATTCATTGGCTCTCTCGAAAAGGTACAGACATAGGTTTGTCTTCCAACAAGATGTGGGCATTCCTCACTCAGATAATAGAAAACCAACCCTACTAGCCTATGAGCATTGTCATCAAATAGGGGCATTTGTGTTTTTCCACTGTGTTCTCGAAGCTGGAGAACTTGCTCTATAATGGCTGTGAGCAATCTCCTCATGATTGGACCATTCTTAGGATCTTGTAGGAAATTACGAACGTCAGTAGTTCTCCCCACTAATGAAGTGCATGAATGAAGAATGTAGAGAAAAATAGCAAGGATGATCTGATGAACGTTGTCATTGGGCACCACCGTGGGCGCCTCCAAAGAGAAACTCAGTGAGAAAGGAAGCAGGGTATTGTTCCCTTTTCCAGTCGTCAAAAAGGAAATCAAAATCTGGCCTTCTTTCCTCCCCAATCAAGACTTATCCATGTCTCAGTCCAATGTTTAGCAGCTCCTATAGCTCAAGAAGAAATAGCCTTCTTTCACTCCTTTTTTAGCAATTTTAAAAGAGTGTCCCGAAACAAGCCACAGTCCAATGTACTCTGTATCTGTTTATTTGACTCTTTCTTTGTCCGTCTTTCTCGTCATGGATCTCGTCTGCACATGCTGAGGTTCTTCCCTGAGGCTTGCTTCTGATAGAGGTGGGGACGAAAGGGGTTTTCCAGCATAAATCTTCACGTCTCCAAGAAATATCCAGACACTAGTACTTTCAATGCTGCAGGCGTAACATCTTCAACAATAAATGTTGTGCCATTGACGCGTAAAGTTCCTGATTAAGATCTGATCAGTTTTGGAAGACGTAATTCTTCAAATCATTTGGTGAATTGTCTCCATTCGTGTTCTGAGCCCCACACCCCTACTGTTTGAGCTGATCTGAAATTATAGAGATACTTGAAGTCATGCATGTTAAGTAGCCACCTAACTCCTTTCCTAACAATTCTGCTGTCATCTGGGCATCACTTCTAGTTCTAGATGGAGGTGTGAGGAATTTCCTCATCTGCCTCCCTGTCACTATTTCATGAGGCGTAAGACGGTGTTCGGAACCTGGTTGATTTCTCAACGCATACAATGCCAGTGGTAGGCAATGCAACCATCCTTTCTTCAAAGTAAGCTATAATTTGGCTATTCATTCTTTAAGCAAGCTATTGAGTCTCTCACAGATTCCGTTCACTTGCAGGTGTTAAGCCAATGAAAACTTGTGCTTTATGTCGAGTAACAAACTTATCTGTTCAATGACTTCATTGACAAAATGGGAGCCATTATCTGATCTTAATACCTCACATATTCCCCATCTGGGAAATACTTCTTGTACTGCGCAGGTGGAATCTGAGTGTGTACATGGACCAACTTCAATCCATATACTTGTATCCGTTACAGACTTGCAGCATGTCGACATAGTCAATATGTAAATGCTGAAAGGGACCATTAGATCTTGGGATAACTCCTTTAACTGTTCGCAATGTGTGTCCAGCAGTAAACCTTTGACAAACAATGCAGTTCACTACATAAAATGCAACGTGTTCTAATAAATTAGGAACAAACCAATCCTTTGCAATTGTTGCAGCAAGGCTCTCTCTAGTTACATGCGCAGGGTAGTGTAGCTGTTCCACGCTACCCTTGATAAGGTTACAGGCATCACCCGTTTACCAGTGCTCTCCTGTCACCACAATGATTCAGAAGGAGTTGAAGAACACCCTCTCTGCGTCCGCAGGTCTTTCTCATCCTGCGGTGCTTCCCCTTGAATTTCCATTGACTGAGTTTTAGACAGATACTTATAACAATCAGGCACACTCATTATTACCACCATACTTTCATTCACATTAGAGGTATCAAACTTCATAATATTGTCTGAACACGCAAAACGATTTGCTTCCTCGTCTGCAGCTTGATTTCCAAGTGAGATAAAGTCTTTCCTTTTAGTGTGAGCTGCGCATTTAACAACTGTGATGGCTACTGGGAGTGGTAGTGCTTTAATAAGTCTGTCCAATAAGGCGGGATGCTGCACTGGAGTGAAGTCCGCTCGGAGGTAGCCCTCCTTTTCCAAAGTGCTAGCCCTGCATGTACCGTCAACGTCACGTAGGCAGAGTCACTGTACATGGTTACTTCCTGGTCTGCGTGATTCTCAAGCGCGACAATCAGTGCCACTAATTCTGCAGCCTGTGCCAAAAAGTGAGATGGTAGTCATGCACTTATCAATAGTTCAAATTCCCCATTTGCATTGTGCTTCACCACAGTGGCACCTGTATATCTCTGTCCATCATTTTGAGCGATTCTAGAAGAATGGTCAATAAAAAGAATCTCCCCAGCTGCCAAAGCATTCTCCTTTACTCTCGGAATCTCATCATAGAATTCCTCATAATTTGAGCAATCGTGTGCATGCTCGTCTTCGGCTAATTGTTCTGCTATAAACATGGCAGGATTCACTATTCTGCATCTGACTATTTTAATCGCTGGATTCAATATGACTACCTCTTATACAGAAGCCCTTTGAGAAGTCAACGTACTTTTCAGTTTTTCAAAAATGGCAAACAAAGCATGTTCAACAAATAACATCATGTCATGAACTGTCGGACGCGTCCCTTTTGGTCTTCCTGGTCCCTGACACATCGAGGCTTGCATTCAGTAGTACTACCAACATGGCCATCAAACACAGAACGTTGTTTACCAGCTTCCGCGTCGGACGTAGCACACTCTATAAAGAAGCCACGCCCCCACGGGCCCATGCGTCTCAACGCTACCGCTTGCAGTGGCTAGACGTGCATTGCCGTAGTTCGCTCTCGCTGACTACCTGTTCCCGGTTCCTGGTTCCCTTGTCTCTTCCTCTTTCAGTACCTTCCTATCATTACCTCCTGTACCCTGAACCCCTGTGTACCCGCCTCCGAGTACACTTCATCACTTCCTGGATTTCCCGGACTTACTGAACGTTCCAGGAGTCGAAGCGCTGATCGCACGCTGGAACCCAAAGATGTCCACACGGGCCTATACAAGACCCGGACTGTGCGCAAGAAGACTCCTTCAAGGAGCTCCAGTAAACAACAGCAACAGGTGAGAAGGGGGGAAACCTGTGACAGATTGAGATGCCAACAAACCAAAATAGACACAGACATGGAGGCGACGATTCAAGATCTTATGCGCGGCATGCAGGAATTAACAACGGAAGTGCAGAATCTTAAGGCTGAGAATGCTGCGTTAAAACAATTAGTCTTGTCCCGGGATTCCGCGACCAAGGAAAGCGTATTGTTGGGCGGAGTAGTTGATAAATACGACGGTTTTTCAAAAACCCTTTGCGGATTCCTTGACTCGTGTTTAGTCCACTTCACCTTTAAGCCCTACTACTTCTCTACCCCTAGGGCAAAGGTGGGGTTCATGATTCCGCATCTCTCTGGGAATGCTGGACTTGGGCCACGGCCTTAGTTAATTCTGGGGATGCCCTCCTGGTTGACTACGATGGATTCGTACAGGCTCTAAAGACCATGTTTGACCGCCCAGAACAGGTCTATAGTGCCCAGGAATGCCTAATGGATTTCCAACAAGGTTCCCAAGACATGCTGACATATGTGACACACTTTAAGCAATTGGCCAAAGAAGCAGATTGGTCTTCAGAAGCCTGCTTTAACCTTTTTTTCGAAGAGGACTAAATGAAGAAATAAAAGATGAGCTAGCCAGAGTGGCTCATCCAGGCACATTCCAGGCTCTTATGGATCTCTCCCTACAGATAGACTTCCGTATCCAGGAACAGAAGGCAGAAAAGAAGAAGACCAGAATGTCTTTCCAAAAGACCTCCATGGAAACTTCCTCGAAGGCTGAGCACGCTCCTACCCCTGCTAATGAACCAGAACCCATGCAACTCGGGGCCTTTCACTGACCCATATCACCGCAAGCAAGAATGCGACGGATTCATACTGGGCTTTGTATGTATTGTGCCTCAGATAAACACCTAGTGAGAGAGTGTCCATTAGCTCCTCCACGGTGTTCGGGAAACGCCAGCTCAGGATCCTAGATGGAGTGCAGTTTCGGGAGAGAGATGTTTGCTCCACGTCTATTCCATCCTTGAACTCTCCTGGACAAAATAATCTTGTGATTTTGCAGGCCTTTCTATCGCCATCCAAGAACAAAACCTACCCCATTTTGGCATTGGTGGATTGTGGAGCCATGGGGATATTTATAGATCAAGATTGGGTCACTGCCCACCACATTCCATATGAAACTCGAGGCATCACGCAACCTGTAGAGGCTCTTGATGGAAGACCCCTCTCTTCTGGACCCATAACTCTACAAACCCAGGTGTTGCAGCTCTCTATAAATCACCATTGAGAAGTGATCAAGTTAGACATCGTAAAGTCTGCTCACTACCCAATGGTGCTGGGTATGCCCTGGTTACAAAAGCACGACCCATACATCAACTGGGCAGCAGGTTCCTTGTTTCTGGGTTCAGAGCATTGTATGTCTCATTGTCTATTCCTGGATTCCTCGCCGACATCTTCTGGAGGTACACCATCAGACCAGCAAGGCCCATTCACGGTCTCAAATATCATCCAGGTTCCTGTGGCCTATCAGGACTACACCGATGTGTTTTCAAATGCTATAGTTCAGGCCCTACCACCTCACAGACCTGAAGATTGTGCTATTGACACTGAACCCTCTGCCTTGAATCCCTTTGGAAGAATGTTCATTTTATCCGAACCGGAAAAGAGACCCCTCCATGCATATTTGTATACCAACCTTGAAAATGGCGCTATACGACCATCCAAATCACCAGCAGGAGCTTCATTGTTTTTCGTTCCTAAAAAAGACACCAAAGAGCTTAGGCCTTGTCTTGATTATCGTGGGTTAAATCAGTGCACCCTGAAGGACCGATACCCATTGCCCTTAATCTCAGACATCCTGGAAGCAGTGAGAGGAGCTGTAGTCTTTATGAAATTGGATCTCAGAGGTGCCTACCATCTGATCCGTATTAGGGAAGGAGATGAATGGAAAACGGCCTTTAGAACGCCTTTTGGTCACTTTGAGTACCTGGTCATTGTTAGGCGATCCTCTGCACACCAGGCCACTACACATCAGAACACTGCTCACATTCCCCCAGCATCCCCTCCCAAGCTTCGAGGCTCAAGTGATTCGGTGAACCCACAGAACCGAAAACTCTGTACCAGCTTTAGTGTACGGGCTCGATTACAACCCTTTCTGCATTGGCAATTGCCTTGGAGAACATATAGCAGAAGGGGCGGTGTTTCGTCTTCACGTCGGTCATGTGATACACTGTGGCGTTCCTCACGTGATCTTGGTGGACGTCACATGACCCAGAGAAGTCACATGACCCAGGGACACTCAGTATAAAGGTCTGAGAGACAGAACGCTCATTGCTTCTCAGCTGGCTTCAGACCCTGTTTGGCGTTACTACTTGCTCCTTGTTATCTTGATCACGGAACTCTACCTCGGACTCCCTCGGACACCCCTTTGTACCTTTATTTGGAACTGTTGACCTGTTGCCGGATTTTTGGACTTCACCTCGACTTGTCTTTGGATCATCCCTTGGTACCTTGCTGAACTTCTACGCCCTTTCCCTTCTTTGGATTCAAGTCAAGCCCTCTCTCCTACAGGTGGCTAACCCTTCATCCACGCTAACCTGCGGTTCTACCATTCCAGGGACCGCCGCATCATCTGAGTCTCGAACCTCTCTACTAGGTTACCTGGGTCACCCTTACACCAGATAGGTAAGACACTTTAGATCCTTTTGTTTACCTGACTGTATTGTGATTGCCTGATGCTTAACCTCGTTCCCTTTTGACAGCAGCATCGGTGTTCCAGAGGCTCCGTGGATCTGGGAAGACATCTCCCACCTGTGGCCTCAAAGGTCGCACAGCGGGTTTCTATTTAGTTCCCCTGTGCGTCACTTGGGGACAGAGGTCTCATCGGTCTACACAACACTCAAGTCAGAACAGACTGAGAAGCCGTTTAGTCGTGTTTGACGATGCAGGGATCCACGGAAGAACCCATAGCTGCTTTAGTCCAGGCAATTACAGTATTAAGGGCAGATATGGCAGCCGCGAACACAGTGATCCACCAAAGGTTGGATTCCATACAGAGTGTTCAGCATTCCCTTCCTGCAGACCCTGAGTTTGGAGATGCCAGCTCCTCCACTACACACCCTCCCTTGGCTACTTCTACAGTCCCAACTCCAATGATCCTCCCAACTCCTTCCCCCCTGGCGGCTCCTGAACGCTATCAAGGTGACCCCAAGAAATTCAGAACCTTTGTTAATCAGTGCAAGTTACATTTCTTATGCAGACCTTTGGCTTTTCCTACTTCCACTACTAAAGCCGCCTTCGCCCTCTCCCATTTAGCCGGAACAGCTGCCGCTTGGGCTAATCCCCTGCTAGAGAATAATAGCCCAGTCCTTTATGAATTTGATTTGTTGGTTCTAGAAATGTCTCGAGTATTCGATACCCGACACAAGGCACAGTCTAGGGATTTGGAGTTGTTAGAATTGACTCAGGGTAGAAGGAATTTGATAGAATACATCACCCGGTTCAATCAACTAGTTGCGGAAACATCATGGCCAGAAAACAAGCGGGCGGTGGTCTTTTATAGGGGGTTGAGTAACACCATGAAAGATGCTTTATCGGTGATCCCTTCTATGCCTACTCAGTATCAGGAATTGGTTGATCTCGTCTTGCAGGTAGATGCACGACGATCGGAGCGTAGAGCTGAATTGGGGGTCTCTTCCCATCCTACTCTTGCTAGTACTCCTGCTTCCAGTACAGAAGAACCTATTCAAGTGGGAGGTTTACGTAGTCCTATTACAACATCAGAGAGGGAACGTAGAAGGGTGGATAATGCATGCTTTTATTGTGGCACCACTGGACATTTTGTGAAAGAGTGTCCTCGACGTCCCAAGAAGAGCCAGGTTTTTCGGATGGCTCGACCTTAGACTTAGATCCGGAGAACAGGTCGAGTGTCCCGTCATCTTCTCCGGGTACCTCTCTTGCATTTGCTCGTGTCCAACCCATCTCTGTAAAGGCTACTCTATGTCCCTCTACAGGCCTTCTTCATGCAGTCAATATCATCATTGATTCAGGTGCCACTGGTAATTACATAGATATTGATTTGGCCCATTCCCTCAACCTACCTTTAGTGGTAAAAACACGACCGGAACATGTCCAAGCCGTAGACGGCTCTGCATTAGTTTCTGGTCCTGTTAGACACCAAACTGCACCCCTCTTGTTGAACATACAAGAAACACACACAGAAACCTTAAGTTTTGATTTGATTACCACACCCCAATTCGGTATCATACTAGGAATTCCATGGTTAAGTGAACATAATCCACTGATCAATTGGCAGTCAGGCACTGTACTCTTCGAGTCCGAAGTCTGTCAGAATTATTGTCTCCCGGTCCATCAAGCCCCTGACACACCTTCTCGGGCCTTGGGAGCCTTAGCTCAACTCACTGTTGACGATCCAGAGATTGTGCATTCACATACTGTTGGGGGGTTGCTGTCTGGGATTCCGCCTGAGTACAAAGCATTCAAATCAGTTTTCGATCGGGGCTCTTCTGAGGTACTTCCTCCACATAGACCATATGACTGCCCAATCGAATTACTTCCTGATTCCACTATCCCTTCGGCCAGGATCTATTCTTTGTCCCCTTCGGAGGAACAAGCATTGAAAGAGTATGTACAGAACGCCTTACGTTTAGGACACATCCGCCCCTCCACTTCACCAGCGGCAAGTCCCATTTTCTTTGTACCCAAGAAGGAGGGGGATTTACGTCCCTGTGTGGATTATCGGCGTCTTAACGCTATCACAAAAAAGGATAGATATCCAATCCCGTTAATCACCCCACTTCTAGACCATTTAACACATGCTTCCATTTTCACCAAGCTTGACCTACGTGGTGCATACAATTTAGTACGCGTTCGCGAGGGAGACGAGTGGAAAACGGCTTTTTGTACTCGTTACGGCTTGTACGAATATTTAGTCATGCCTTTTGGCCTATGTAATGCCCCGGCCACATTCCAACGATTCATGAATGACATATTCAGGGATATTCTGGATGTTTACATGGTTGTGTACTTGGACGACATCTTAATTTTTTCTCGTGATCTTGATGACCATGTAAAGCATGTTCGAGAAGTACTATCCCGTTTGAGAGAACATTCCTTATTTGCCAAACCTGAGAAATGTCAGTTCCATAAAACTTCTGTTGAGTTTCTGGGTTTCCACATCACCCCTGGGGCGTTATCCATGAACGAATCTAAGGTCAAAGCAGTATTAGATTGGCCAGTACCTCAAACACTCAAGTCCTTGCAGGCCTTTTTGGGATTCGCCAACTTTTATAGACGTTTCATTTCTTCTTTTTCCACAATTGTTGCGCCGCTCACGGCTCTGACTAGTCCTCAGGTACCCTATCATTGGCACAGGGAACATCAGGAGGCTTTTGAGGCTTTGAAAACCGCCTTCACTACCGCACCGGTACTCCAACACCCCAATCCTGATCTTCCGTTCATAGTTGAGGCGGATGCCTCTTCCTTTGCTCTCGGTGCGGTACTGTCTCAAACATGTCCTACTACAGGCAAATTACATCCAGTGGCATACCATTCCCGTAAGTTTTCCAGTACTGAGTCTCATTACACCGTTACGGAGAAAGAACTCTTGGCTGTCATGGATGCCTTCCGTGTTTGGCGTTATCATCTTCTGGGGGCTAAACACTCCATCACAGTATACTCAGATCATCGGAATTTACAGGATCTGGCTTCTCTGAAGTGCATTAATAGCAGACAGGTCCGATGGCACCTTTTCTTTTCCGCTTTTGATTTTCATATTATGCATCGTCCTGGCACTTCACATGGGAAAGCAGATGCCTTGTCACGTTCCCCGGGGGGGGGTCCAGTTGCCTGCTTTCCCTGACACCGTTCTCGGGAAGAGTCATGTGATTTGTCTCTGTACACCCTCATTGTCACTTTTAGACTCGGTCCGATCCTGGACTAGCAATCATTCTGAACAGTTGCGAGAATGGGATCCGGTGTATTCTGATGGATTACCTTTCGTACATGAACGCCTGTTCCTTCCCACACCTGACACTCGTAATCTGGCCCTTGAGTGGTCTCATGATGCTCCCTTTAATGCCCATCCCGGACAAGAGCGCACTTTAGATCTTCTCAAGCGTTGGTGTTGGTGGCCTTCTATGAAGCGCGATGTAGAGTGTTATGTCATTTCGTGCGCAGTGTGTGCTCAGGCTAAACATCGAAGAGGTCGACCGGTTGGGTTGTTTCTTCCGCTTCCAGTACCTCCTAGGCCCTGGCATACGTTGACTATGGATTTCGTTACTGATCTCCCCAAGTCGAAAGGCTTTGATTCCATTGGGGTAGTGGTCGACACGTTCACAAAAATGGCTCGTTTTGTTCCTTGTAAAGGCATTCCTTCGGCCCCTGTCTTGGCGGATTTGTTTTTTGAACATGTGTTCATGCTATTCGGCCTCCCCTCGGTCATTATATCCGATCGAGGTTCACAGTTCACCTCTCGGTTCTGGAGATCGTTGACGAAATTATTGGGCATTGATACCAGGTATTCGTCGGCCTATCATCCTGAGACCGATGGGCAGACCGAAAGGACGAATCAATCCATGGAACAGTACCTTTGCTGCCTTATATTGCAACATCAGACCTCTTGGTTGGCAGTTTTACGGCTTGCGGAGTTCGCGTATAATAATGCGGCTCATTCAGCCACTGGTTATTCTCCTTTTTACGCCCTCTACGGCCAACATCCCAAGGTCTTGCCGGTCCCTGATGCTTCCAGTTCTTCGAACCCTGCGGCCTCGACATGTCTTAGGGATCTATCTGCTGTACATGCTAGTACCGTGGTTCATCTCACCGAAGCAAAGGCTTCTATGAAGGCCCGTGTGGATGGCAAACGTAGTGCTGCTCCCCCTCTGGTGGTGGGTTCTAGGGTCTGGTTGTCGTCACGTCATCTTTGCCTAGTGGGTTGCCGGAAGTTATTACCTCGCTTTGTCGGCCCGTATGTGATCTCTCAGGTTGTGAATCCGGTGGCTTTTCGTCTAGTGCTGCCCAGTTCTTGGCGTATCCATCCTGTGTTTCATGTCTCCCTCCTCAAACCTTGTCCTGACTCTGTCCGTCTTCATACCCCTGTTGCGCCGGTGTCCTTGACCTCTCCTGATGTTTTTGAGGTGTCGGCCATTTTGGGTTCCAGATGGTTTAGGGGTAGGCTCCAATATCTGGTGGATTGGAAGGGTTATGGCCCGGAGGAGCGTTCGTGGGTTTCCGCCCTTGATCTGAACGCCCCTCGGTTAGTAGCCCGTTTCCATATGGATCATCCGTCCTGCCCACGGGGTCGTGGGCCGTTGGGGGGGGCTATGTTAGGCGATCCTCTGCACACCAGGCCACTACACATCAGAACACTGCTCACATTCCCCCAGCATCCCCTCCCAAGCTTCGAGGCTCAAGTGATTCGGTGAACCCACAGAACCGAAAACTCCGTACCAGCTTTAGTGTACGGGCTCGATTACAACCCTTTCTGCATTGGCAATTGCCTTGGAGAACATATAGCAGAAGGGGCGGCGTTTCGTCTTCACGTCGGTCATGTGATACACTGTGGCATTCCTCACGTGATCTTGGTGGACGTCACATGACCCAGAGAAGTCACATGACCCAGGGACACTCAGTATAAAGGTCTGAGAGACAGAACGCTCATTGCTTCTCAGCTGGCTTCAGACCCTGTTTGGCGTTACTACTTGCTCCTTGTTATCTTGATCACGGAACTCTACCTCGGACTCCCTCGGACACCCCTTTGTACCTTTATTTGGAACTGTTGACCTGTTGCCGGATTTTTGGACTTCACCTCGACTTGTCTTTGGATCATCCCTTGGTACCTTGCTGAACTTCTACGCCCTTTCCCTTCTTTGGATTCAAGTCAAGCCCTCTCTCCTACAGGTGGCTAACCCTTCATCCACGCTAACCTGCGGTTCTACCATTCCAGGGACCGCCGCATCATCTGAGTCTCGAACCTCTCTACTAGGTTACCTGGGTCACCCTTACACCAGATAGGTAAGACACTTTAGATCCTTTTGTTTACCTGACTGTATTGTGATTGCCTGATACTTAACCTCGTTCCCTTTTGACAGCAGCATCGGTGTTCCAGAGGCTCCGTGGATCTGGGAAGACATCTCCCACCTGTGGCCTCAAAGGTCGCACAGCGGGTTTCTATTTAGTTCCCCTGTGCGTCACTTGGGGACAGAGGTCTCATCGGTCTACACGACACTCAAGTCAGAACAGTCATGCCCTTTGGGCTCGCCAATTCTCCAGCGGTCTTCCAACGTTTCATGGATCGGGTGTTCTCTGATATGCTGCTCCTCTTCGTCATAGTGTACCTGGACGATATCCTAATATTTTCTAAGGACCATCTTCAGCATGAAGAGCATGTTAAGGCAGTATTACAGTGGCTATGTGAACACAAGCTCCTGGCTAAACCCAAGAAATGCCTTTTCCACGTCTCCACTGTTCATTACCTAGCATTCGTCCTTAGCCCAGAAGGAATCGGAATGGACCAATCAAAGGTAAAGGCTATGCTATCCTGGCCCGTTCCGACTACTGTGAAACGGATCCAATCCTTCCTGGGGCTTGCCAACTTCTATCGGAAATTCATACCTTCCTTTTCTGAGATAGTTCAACCGATCATTACATTGTTGAAAAAAGATACTCCCTTTCGTTGGACCACATCCCAAGAGGAGGCATTCCAACGGTTAAAGACAGAGTTTACACAAGCCCCCATCCTGGCTCAACCTGACATCAATCAACCATTTCTAGTGGAAACGGATGCCTCTAACTACGCCATTGGAGCTGTTCTAAAGCAGGAATTTGAGGATAAATTAGAACATCCCATCGCTTACCTTTCCCAAACTCTAACTCGCAGCAAAACCCAATATTCCATTTTGGAAAAGGAATTGTTAGCCATCCGTCAAGACTTCACAGAGTGGCGTCATCTACTTCTAGGAGCAAAGCATCCTGTACAAGTCCGCACTGACCATCGGAATCTTCAAGTTTTACAGTCCCTGGAATGTAGAAACAGCCATCAGGCTCGCTGGGCCTTCTTCTTTGCTCAGTATCAGTTCCAGATCCACCATGTCCCTGGAACACAAAACGTAATTGCTGACCACTTATCCCGGCGTCCCGACTATGAAACTCTTGAGGATCGGTCCTTCCCAAAGATGTTTCCCAACACAATTTTTGTAGCCCAAGCAATTAGTCTTCTAGAAGATGTTCGGATACAAACCCAGTCCTCTGACCTCTGGAAGGAATTTACTGGGAAGAATCGCTGGAGTCTAAGAACTAAGGACGGGTATCTGTTTAAGGATAATGGCCTGGTCATTCCCACACAGAAACTGCAACAAAGGATCATAAATCTTTGTCACGATACCCTTCACTCAGGACATCGTGGTGTCACCAACACCCTCCATCTGATACAGAGACAATTCTGGTGTCCAAGAATGAAAACTGATGTTCAGCTGTATATCCAAGCCTGTGCATACTGTAATCAAAATAAACATGATAATAAGAAGCCGGCGGGTCTCCTACTTCAACCTTCATTACCGACAAGACCTTGGGAAGTCATTGCTACAGACTTCATAGTAGAATTACCCCCTTCCAGGGGATACACGAACATCATGGTCACCATTGATTTATTCACTCACATGGCTCATTCCACCCCACTGTATAACTACCATCTTCATCAGAACTTGCTGGAATCTTCCTGGAACACATATTCCGACTTCATGGACTCCCTTCCAAGATTATATCAGACAGAGGGCCCCAATACATTTCTCTGTTTTGGAAACACCTATGCCGAATACTAGGGATCCAACGTGCCCCCTTCTCAGGTTGTCATCCATAGACCAACAGAGCTACGGAACGGGTGAATCAAACTCTAGAGCAGTATCTCTGTTGCTTCACTACCAAGGTACAGGATGATTGGTCACTCCTAATACCTCTGGCTAAATTCGCCTACAACAATTCGGACCACTCAGCCGTCAAGACCAGCCCTTTTTTCTGCAGCCAAGGATTCCACCCTTCAGTCCTACCTGCCATTCTCCCACATCCTACACCAGTACCCACACTCGAAACCTGGATCGAAACTCTCATCGATGTACACAAGGAAGCCAAGGAACACCTAGAAAAGGCCCGAACCCACACCAAGCATTATGCGGATTCCAAAAGAAGACCAGGACCATCCTACACAGTGGGTGATAAGGTCTGGCTATCCCCAAAACTACTGCCTCGGCATCTACGACCAAATAAGCTGGCTCCCCGGTACTATGTCCCCTTTTCCATAAAGGAAATCATAAATCCAGTAGCCTTCCGGCTCAAACTACCAGACTCTTGGAAGAAGATCCACCCAGTGTTTCATACGTCTTTAATGAAGCCATACATCCAGTCCTCCCGGACTGCCCCCATGCCTAACCCAGTAATTATTGATGACCAGCTGGAATACAAAGTGTCCAGGATATGTAACTCGAGGTAAAAACGTGGTCAGCTACAATACCTGATTGAGTGGAAAGGGTACCCTCCTAGTGAATGCACCTGGGAACCAATCTCAAATCTAAATGCTCCCAGATTACTCAGATGGTATCATCTCATACACCCGGGCAAACCGGAGTGACGGGTCTTCGGAGGAGGCATGCTGTCATGAACCATTGGACGTGTCCCTTTTGGACTTCCTGGTCCCTGACACATCGAGGCTTGCACTCAGTAGTACTACCAACATGGCCGTCAAACACAGAATGTTGTTTACCAGCTTCTGCATCGGACGTAGCACACTCTATAAAGAAGCCACGCCCACGTGGGCCCGCGCGTCTCAACGCTACCACTTGCAGTGGCTAGACGTGCGTTGCCGTAGTTTGCTCTCGCTGACTACCTGTTCCCGGTGCCTGGCTCCCTTGTCTCTTACTTTTCAGTCCCTTCCTTTCATTACCTCCTGTACCCTGAACCCCTGTGTACCCGCCTCCTAGTACACTTCATCACTTCCTGGATTTCCCGGACTTACTGAACGTTCCAGGAGTCGAAGCGCCGATCACACGCTGGAACCTGAAGACGTCCACACGGGACTATACAAGACCCGGACTGTGCGCAAGAAGACTCCTTCAAGGAGCTCCAGTAAACAACAGCAACAGGTGAGAAGGGGGGAAACCTGTGACACATCATGGAGCATCCCATTAGTATACCAGCAGCCTTCTCAATGGCGAATGCGGCGGCAGCCAAAGATTGTTCACAGGGAAAGTGAACCCTCATTACTGGGTCCAAAATCCCACTATAATATGCCAGAGGCTTGTACCCCAGCGTGGTTCTCCGTGTGAGTACTGCCGTCATAACTGTGCCATCTGTATCTGAAAATAAAAATAATTCCTCAGCATAATTGGGAATCCCTAAAACTGGAGATGTGCAAATTGCTTTTTTCAATTCATCAAACCCATTTTCTCAGTGCAAACAATTCTTTCCTGAGATGCCAGTGCTTTTTTCAGAGCCTGCAACAGAGGCCTTATATATGAACTGTAATCAAAGACCCATGCTCTCACATAATTGCATAATCCCAAAAATCTTTGCATGTGTATGCGGTTTTGTTGTTTTCAAAATAGTTTCAGCCCTTTCAGGAGTAACTTTCTTCCCTTCATGCAAAATAAACTGACCTATATATAACACTTCCTCTTGACAATACTGCAATTTCTCTTTATCTACTTTATATCTTTTCTCTGCAAGAATAATCATCAGTTGAACTGAATCATGTATGCATTCTTCTTCTGAGATGCTACAGACCACTATGTCATCTACGTATTGCAACACAACACTTGGCAAATCGATATTGCTTAAGTCCATCTGTAAGACTCTATTGAAAATCGATGGAGACTCACAATACCCCTGAGGTAATCTTGTGCTTTTTAACTTTGCCAGACGAAACGTTAATGACGTCAGATCTTGAGAATCTTTATGCAATGGGATTGAGAAAAGTGTATTTTTCAAGTCAATCACTGTGAAATATCATGCATCAACAGGGATACTGCATAAGATTGTCGCAGGATTAGGAACTAGAGGGAACTCGGCCTGTACAATCTGGTTAATTGGCTGTAAATCTTAAATTAAATGCCACAACCCCCCCTTTGACTTTTTGATAGGATACACTGACATATTAAACAGTGACTCTGACGTCACTAAAATACCTCGTTCCATCATGGCGGATATTGTCTTGAAAAAACCTTTGCCTGCCTCTCGAGACATGGGCTACTGTCGTGCTCAAGGTAAAATTGATCCTGGTTTCAAATCTTAACTTCTCCAGCCCCCGTCAATAGGCCTACATCATAGGGGCCGTAGTCCATAATGAAGCTTTGCCAAAATTCGGGATATTTCAATGAAAGCATAATTTTGACTGCTCTTACCCAATTAGTAATGCTCATTTCAAATACTACTTTGTCATCTGGCGGATGATCTCCAAATATATCCTTCTCAGTTATGTCAGTCAATCTATAACCTTCCCCAATGGCAATCACTGTGCACCATCGTCTTCCTTCATAATCAGTTCCATCAAGCAAAGCCATTTTTTCTCACGCTATGGCTGCTTGTAATTCTAAGGGAAAGACCTGACCTTCCTCTTCATCCATAGGTATCTTTGGCCTGAATAAAAACTCATCAGGTATTCTCACAGTTTTACCAACTAAACCTGGTAACCATGTTAATAAAATGCGTACTCCATAATTAAAAACCTCTGGCTCTAATGGTGCTCCTCGTATGGTCATTTGTCCTGTGAATTCCATAATGAATTCATTCACTTTTAAATAATGCATTCCTGGCATCGAACATACTATGCCTTCATCAGTAAATGAAATTGTCATGTTCAACTTTGTCATTAAATCTCGACCTAGTATATTAACAGGCGTCTGTCTCGAATATATTAATGGTACAGACACGTCATATTCTCCTATATAGACTAGCAATTTTTCAGTAAAAAGAACTCTACTTGTAGCTCCTGTAAAGCCTTGAGCATTCATGGCATTTCCTGATAATGTAAATTTCCCCTCTCGTATAAATGAGCTTGTTGCCTGAGTGTCTATTAAAAAAGAAAAGGATTTGCCTCCTATATTGATGTCAACCCTTGGTTCCTCTTGGGGATTGGGCGTCATAGATAGTACTGAACACATCAGGTATCCCAGTGAGCTGTCCTATTGTGGGTATAAACGTATTCCTGTGCCTGTGAAAGGATTTCCTCCTTCGACAGTGACACCCCCATCCTAGGAGTCATTAACTGTCCTGTGCTTGTGCTGTGCTGTATCTGCATGGATGAATGCTGTGATTGCCCTTGCAGCGGATTCATTACTGTCTGCTGTATTTGCAAACCTGGTTGCATTCTCAACGCTTGTGTTTGCTGCACTGACTGATTTTGGGCAAACCTTTCTCCATTCTAGTACACTTCTATATTCTGAGTATATGCAGGCGGGTATATAGTCCCCCTCTTGAGAATTGCCCATTTTGCACGAACCCTTGGCTTCTACACATGCGTTCCAAGGTGTCCCGTTATACCACATGTCCAACATACAGGAAGTCGCCTAATTTTCCCTTCCTGCATGCTTTGATTATCATTCTGTGGGTTTAGAAACCCACATTGGTTATTCTGGAAATTTCCCTCATTACTCTGGAAGCCTTTGCCTTGGAAGCCTCCCCATCCCAGTCGTATAAATCCATTATTGCCTTGATCGAACTGCCTTTGGTTATTCACCTGCGGCATGCTTGCTGCTTGCTGTGAATTCAACCCCTTCTCCGCTACTCAACATAGCCCCTTCTATGGCATATTTTGACAATATTTCTGCACTAATTTTTCCTCTTCACCTTTCCTAACATCATCTTTCTTTCGATTCTTTTCCTGCAACAGTCTGCAGTAATGTACAATAGTCAGCTGAATTACTGACCATGGCTTCACTTCCATGCCCACCAACCTTCTGCACTGGCAGCCCTTGACATAATATGTGATATAATATAGGTATAGACTTCCCCCAAGGTTCCCGAGTTTCCAAAGATCATTGGTCTTGAAAATTTAGAATGTAAACAAGAGGATCACCCCCTTCCTTCATCTTTTTCATCATCATTGCTCCCATATCTGACGTGTCTGCATACAGCACTCTAAGCGATTTCCAGACTGCCACTCTACAGTTATTAAATGCTGCTCCGTCATGAGCCGTGTTCTGCATAGTGACACTTCAATATATTGCTCTCGACCAGACATCATCTGCTCTCTCCCCATGGATAGCGCCTAGAAAACCTTTAATGTCTCCTATAGCTAACATATTTCCTCCTGTCATGTTTTCTAACTCATGTATCCACTTCCCAGCACCAGAAGTTAAACTCAGGAGTTTAAACCTTAAATTGTCTTTATCCATTTGTGGCCACAGTATATACTGTGGTCTGACCCCTCCTTTCTCTAACAAAGGAAACTGTGATATCCCAAACTCACACTCATCCCTCATTGACTGTCTGTCCATAGCAGGGACAATGGTTCCAAAACCACCTTCTTCCTGGCAGCAATCTTAAACTGCTCACATAAGGTGGCGAATACCCCCGCTCACCATGGGACTGCCCTTTAGCTTGATCTGGTCACGACATAGATTCTGACATCGTCGATTTGGGTAGGTATATGACCATCTCACTTCTTTGTCCATCGGGGACCATAATTTGGGATCACATACGTTACCTCGCTCCTCCCCATGGAAGGTTTCTCTGACTTCGTCTGACATATCTTGTCCCCAACCTGTGTGGCTTTTTTCCTCTTCATCTCTATTCAGAGTCAGTCTGTCTAAAGACAACTCTTTAGGCTCAAAACTACAGGAGCCTCCCTCTCTTTCGTATAACTATGTACTTTCGAGTCAATCATTTTTACCCTTTAATGTCAGTTCTTTCTTCATCCTCATGTCATTATAGACTTTATCGATTGTGTCCCCAATGCTTCTAGAGTCAAACTTATCCTCTAGATGTACTCTAGACGGACCTGGCCATGGTTTAAATGTAGGGAAGAATTCTTCTATGTCCTCCCATTCTATTACTGGACTAGGATCCATTAATTATTTTTCTACATGCTCAATGTTGTATTCTCTCTGCCTTCTCTTTCGTTCTATTTCATCATCAAGCTCTCTTCGCTTCCTTGCTTCTTCTCTCACCCTCCGTCTTTCTTTTTTCATATCTCTTCTCTCATTTGCCCTTCGTATTTCTTAGTCTATTCGTCTTTGTATCCTTTTATCCCTTAATTTGTGTTCTTCCTGTTCCTCTCTTTCTTTCCAGCCTTTCTCGTTAATAATAATAATAATGCAGCATTTTTATAGCGCTACAAACCCTCAGGTATCTGAGCACTGCTTATTATTACACATGGTGTGTGGTGCTCGTTCTTTGATTGCCCTCTGTCAGTTGTCATATTTCCTCTGTTCCCCTGCCCTTTCTTGCTTTTTCAGTTGTTCATCCTGATACAACTGTTCTCGTCTTTGTCTATCCTTCCTTCTTGCCCCATCTTCTTTCATTCGTTCCTCTCTGTTCCTAACGTTTTTGTCTTTCTCCTCTTGATCTTACTTTGCCTTACTTCCTCAATGCTCTTACCATTACCATCAAGTTTGAGCAAACTCTGGCCACCCATCCATTCGTACTGTATGAGCGCTACCTCATCAGCCTTATCCTTTTCTCCCTTCCATTTCTTTATTTCTCTTCCTATATCTAAGGATGTTTTTGGTCGGTCACTTCTCTCCTTGTCTTTTCTCTCTTTGTCCCTTCTCTCCTTGTCCCTCAGGACTTTAGAAATCTCTTCTTTTTCAGGAACCTACTCTGCATCCTCGTTGCTGTTATGCGCAGGCAACTCATATGCCGGATTGCTATACCCTTCCACTGCCTTACGTTCTCTTAATGGGTATACTCCATCATCTTTTATGCTATCGCTGTTTACTTCAGGTGCGGTGGGGGGAGCAGAAGGCTCCTCACCCCCCTCTCTGCATATGTTAAGTATACAGTCTTCAGGAGGGGGCTCTTCTCTTTCCTCCTAGTACATTTTCCAGAGCTCTAATCTCGCTAACCTTTTTTCTAACTTTTTTCCACACTGCATGCAAATATGTCATCATGTGTTGCAAAACAACCTTTGATAATGATCCCCCTTGTGACCATGCCATAAACATCTTATCTTCTGTGCCCTTAACCCATTCCGCACTGTACTGTTTAAGCTTCGGTGCGTGTTTTGGTAACTGCCTAGACAGATGTGTAAGTGAAGTAATATACTCCATTTTGACTGTCAATACTCACCTTTACACTTTGCACCTTTTCAAAAATAAGTTTTCAGAAAAATACAATATGAGCATGCACCAATAGGTCGCAGCTCCAAACCCTTTATATCACATTTTTACTTCAACCTACTTGTTCACTAAACAACATCAATTCAATTTCAACAAATAAATAATGAACTCTAAAATCTAAAATCCTTTTCACGTCTCTTGATTAATTTAATATTTCTTAACCACATAGATATCTTCCCAATACATAAAACAAACAGACAAACTGATGTACTCGACCTGCCACATATATCTCAGTAAAAAATACCCCAATTGGGATGTGAGTTGTTCTCTTTAGACAAGCCTTTAAACGAGTCTGTGGCCTACGTCATCCACTAATGGGACTCTAGATATGACTCCTTCTGTTACGTGCTATGACGCATTACACTGGGCTTACTCTACTGTGAGGCTCCTCACCTCACAGTTTCTCAATTGCTTGGCTCCTCTCCTCAAGTCAATTACTTAATAACTCAACGCTCATCTTCTCGAGTTTTATTTTACCCCAAACTCCCTCTGTTACTTGTTTCCCCTTATCACTTTCTGCATTCACTGCCCATTCACAATTTTGCCACCTCACTCAGTTTTATTCACCATTCGCATTTTCGACTTCTGACTCTCGGGATCGATGTCTCCTTATCAGCCTCTTCAACCTTCTGTCCATTCAGCTTCCTGTAGAAGTCGGGAGGAGATTTCGTACAAACAGAGGGACCCATCTCACCTACACTTACAAGCCTTAATTTAAAAACTATTTCTTCTATCTACAGGGAGCATCACGTCCTTTCAGCCCAGTGGCAGAAGACAGTCGATATTGCCTGGAACCCCAAAGCTTACTAGATCGATGCATCATCTCTCTGCTACCACCTGAACCGGGACAGCCAACCCAGCCCTTTAAGACGAGGTATCAATACCTTGAGATGAATGGGGATGCAGAAGTTAATCAAACATTGTTTTGCAGAAACCTGTGCAGTTCCCTTAGGGACCACTGCAAATTATTTAGGACTACAGGTGGTTGGCAGTAAACCCAATTGGTAGCAGTCTGTACCACCCAGATTTACCTGGTAGCTGTGGCTGAGCAGTCAGACTTCTCTCAAGATGAGTTAGGCAGTATGCAGAGTATACACAATAGGTACAGAGACACAGTAGTACAAGCAAACACTGACCAGAGCTTTGGTGTAAAAGTATATAATTGTTTATTTAAAGACACACTTGTAAATTACACTAACACCACTTATTTCCAGACAGAGGTGAGCGCTTAACTAAAGATGGCAGTCCAATAAGTTGAGAAAAAGGGAGGGAAAAGGCAGAAATTAGGCAAAGCACACAACCCAATACTTTAGAAGCACCCAGCAAGGCAGGAAAGTCAAGTCTACTTGTGAGCAAAAAGTTCAGAGGCCAGGCTCCCTCTTAGAGAGAACAGAGCACCAATGCGCCCAAGATCACACAGCTAAAAAGTCTTGGAAATTCTTGCAGGGAGTTCAGAAAAGAATTAAGTCAGCTCAGAAAAGTCCAGTTAGCCAGCCTAGGGCCAACCCAAGTGGTAAGTGGAGGCTTTAAGAGTCACCCCACACAGACCGTTGCGAGGGAGGCCAGGCGGACAAAGTACCTTCAAAGTGGAGAGGATCCTCCAGCAGGGGCAGTTGTTCCTGGCAGCAGGTGCAAGTCACGACGTCGTCCAGAGGAAGAGATGGTCTCGACGTGGAGGAACGCTGAAGGTCGTTGCACTGCCAGGGAAGAAACCAGCCGCGGAGTTCTCCGGTTAAAAGGAAAGACCCTTTTATTCGCGGTAGTGGAAAAACCGTGGTATCCCGGTTGCCGGGGTGCTTGGCACAGGCAAGGCGGCCACGAGATGATCCGGGAAGGTGAAAAGAAGGGCAAACTGGTTATCTCCACCAGTCAAAGGAAGAAGACTCTCCGGGCTGGAGATCTCCTCTGTCGTCGGGAAAAGTGGTGACACAGTTCAGCAGGGCTCCACCGGTGGTGTCGTCGTTGCAGGTCAGCTCAGCTTCTCCCGCTTCGGATTCTTTAGGTCCTGTGGCGACTTCTGAAGTTCCAGTCCCCAAAGCCCTGCTTTTATGCAGCAAACCCCCATTCATTCAGCCTAGCTGTCAATCAAACATGCTAAGTGGTGAGCCGGGCGGCTCACCACTTGGGCCAATCACACAAGAGTGCGACTTGAGTTGCCAAGGCAACTCAGTCCAGGGTGCCTAAAACCCCTCCCACACCCCCTGTGGTACCCAGACAGAGTGGCACCAGTTTTGGAGGCTTCTGTGGAGAAGGCCACCAAAAAATGGAACAAAGGGCCCGACTTGGGTTGGAGTCACAGAAGGTAACACACACGCCATTTTGGAACCGAGTTTCAGCAAAAATGACCAACCGGTGATTTTATATTAATTTAATAAACCAGCGGTATGTTCGAGGCTATTTTTAAAAAGTGGTAGCCTCGAACAATGGGAAAATCCCATAGGAATATATTTGCGGTCGAATATAAAAAGTAGTATCCACTGCCACCAGCCAAAACTCGATCAGGGGGGACGGAGACATGCCCCCTCGAACAACAGACCCCGGGGCAATCGAATTGCCCCGACCAGTACGTCCACAATATGATAGTTTGTAGTGGTTTCTGTTCATAATTTGGGACTAGTAAAGCCAATGGTGACTTTACATGCCCTGGGAGACAGTAGTCAGTCCCAGGGTATGGAGTCTATGTTTGGGGGTCACTATGACACCCCTGGGTTACTGCACTGAGGGTTCTGTGTAACCCACATACCAAAAACACATGAAGCCCTATGTGCTAAAGGGCGCCATAGCCCATAAAACACATTCAAAATCAAAGGAACACCTCAAATCATGTCTAAGAGTGGGAGAAAAATAGTCTCACTCTTTGCAGGAGAAAAAAAATAAACCCCATAAATCCAGCAAAGCTGCTGGGGGACTCACTAGGTTTGGGAAATTAGCCTTTACAGAGAATTCCCCCTAACACTCGCCCCCCCCCCCAGACTAAGGGACAGGAGGATTTAATCCACGCCTGGATGAATCTCATACCTCTAGTCGATGACATACATCCTAGAGAGACCATCAGCATTTTGGTGGAGACACCCTAACTTATGTTCAGTGGTAGAGTCAAAGGTTTTCCTTTGTAACCAAAACGACTCAGGATGTTGGCAAAGTTGACTGTTTTATTATCAATTATCTAAAACAGGGAGTACAATGGACATCAGCGGACGTCTCATAGCAAGTTTCTCAATGCATTTACCCAAAACAACTCGTCATTGATGATGTTAACCTGTGTACTTACTAATGTCATTCTACGTGGCAAACTACAAAAACCTAGTGGCAAATTTGATATGCTTAAAGGGAAAATTTAGGTATACGTTAGGGAACATTTAGGTATACGTTCCATACTAGTGTAGAAAGTGATAGGCTCCTTAACATCAGGTGGGACTACTAAGCCCATCCTTCAAACAAGTCATTATGAACGTCACTAAATACACAACGTCCCGTTGGTTACACAAACTATAGGGCTCTCAATCATTCGTCCCCCTACCTTTCGTCAGCACTTTTCCACGCATGTTAGTAGCACGCAGGCTGGACTTCCAGGTGCTGGTGAGCTGGTCATAACCATAGCTTCCCACCAAATAGCATATCATCTATATGCACGTCAATTAAGCCTTTGAACTTGGCCTTGGAAATGTTCTTATTTCTGGAGAATACAGGGGAGTAGAGGCACACTCTGCCTCTCTGCGTAGGTGTGGTTCTTAATGTTCGGCCAGTTCCATCCATTCACGTGACTGAAGACCACAAATTTGAGCTCTGGTGCATTTAAAATACTGCTATTTAATGAAACTCTGACGTCTTTCGTGTTTTTGTCCATGCCTTCTGATCAGGAGTTTCAGCCTTTCACACATTCTGTAACTAATGTCTGCTCATCCCAGTCCGATAAGACCTTGGCTTCTTGGGGCTGATCCAGCCTTGCCTTTCTGAGATGCACTTGTGTAATTTCGTTGTTTTTCAACTGCGACACACTGGAATAAAGGCCTTCTTTCTCTGGCCCAGCTCTGCTATAATACGTTGTGGAAACATCCATTCTTCACTTGATTCCTATTACATGGACGCAGTAGCGTCCATGTAGTTATGGTTAAGTTGGTGTTTCCATAGGAAGAGCATTTTTTAGGTGGCTTATAACTTCGCTCCCTCTGGACGAATCCTCACCAAACTTTGCAAAAAGTATATGGCCCACTCTGAATTTTTTTGCAAAGTTTGGAGAGGTTTGGTCCAGGGGGGGCAAAGTTATAGGGGGGTCCCAAAACGTTTGTTTTTTCCCATAGACATAATGGGAAAAAACTTTGCGCACGCCTACAGCCCAAACCGCTGGACGGATTTACACCAAATATGTGGCAGGAGCGGGGGCTTGGTCCCGAAAGCGTGCTTTTGCAAATTTGGTGTAAATCCGTCCAGTAGTTTTTTTTTTTAAATGACCAAAATGTAAGGCAAAAAAATTAGTGATATCTCCGTTCGCTTTGCGGACAGACTTCCTGGTTCGCTCCGCGGACAGTGCCCTGATTGGCCGGGTGGCTTGCTTGATGTCCGCGAACATCCGACGTGTTCACTGATTGGACGGCGTGGGGCGTGGAGCGCGTCAGATTTTTTGTGGCGCCCGCCATCTTGCATTCGCCGACGACCACGGACAGCGCAACGAAACTTGGATTAAAAATTGTATTTAGTGGAGTGTGTTGGTGTGTAAGAGTGTTTGGGGAGGGTGGGGGAGTATGAGATAGGTTCAATGTTCTGTTTTTTTTTATGTGCTAGATGCTTTTGTTGTGTTTGATTTTTCTGCGGACAACACGGCTGTTCTGAAATGTTCGTAAATAAACAGAATGGATTCGGTGTCAAGTTGAAAGTGTTCTAAGAAGACTCGTCGGGTCCTGGAATGTTCACAGGGGGTGTCCTGAAGACGTTGTCTGTATTGTTCCTTGTCAAGCTGAAAGTGTTCTAAGAACACTCGCAGTGTCCTGAAATGTTCGTACATAAAGAAAATGGGGGTGTTCTGAGGACGTTGTCCGTATTGTTCGCTGGCAAGTTGAATGTGTTCTAAGAACACTCGCAGTGTCCTGAAATGTTCAAAAATAAACAAAATGGGGGTGTTCTGAGGACGTTCTCCGTATTGTGTGCCTGCTTAGCTGTATCCAATGAGGGAATGGCACAGAGAGTGAAGTGGAAATGGTAGAAGGGCTGTCTAAGAGATATGCGGTCCGCGGACATGGCGTGCTTACATCCGGGGTTTTCCAGCAAATCCAGCATGGAAAGAAGACTGTAGGGATCAGCCAATCAGATGTTGAGGTTGTGGATTTGTGTTCAAAGAGACTGTGTGTAGTGAAGATGGCAGAAGTGGAGAAAGTCAGGGTGTTGGTGCTTGGAGATATGTTTGTGCATGGTTTACAACAGTATGCTCAATGCAGGCATGTTGCAAAGAATTCTGATGTTAAAGGAGTGGAGGTGGTGTGGAGCACTGTGCCTGATTGCAATGTACAGGGAATTGTACAAGTTTGTGAAGATATGGGCAGGATGAACAGTCCCCATGTGGTAGTTTTGCACTATGGTGCTTTCTATTTGGGCTATGTCAGTGCCCCTACTTTATTGGCAGATTTGGAATACTTGGTTCAAGCAGTAATGAACATCCTTCCAAATGCCTAAGTAATTTTTTCTGGATTACTACCTAGAGCAATATGGGACCATAGTTCAGTTTTTTGTCCTCAGCAAAACAATGCTAGGTGTGTAATCAACCGAGGCATGTGTGCCTTCATGCTTAGAGCTGGTATGTTCTTCTGTAATAATGAGAATATTGATCCCAGTAATGTTGTTTATTTTAAAGAAGATGGCATTTCCTTATCTTTTATGGGAAATGCCATTCTGTTTTGGAATGTGAGGGTTGCTTTGGAGAAGGTTATGTGAAGATTTTAGGAGTAAAGTAAGAAAAATAAAAATAAAAAATACAAAATAACAGGTGTCTGTCAAGCATCTGCAAAAACCCCCCAAAAAAACGGCTCTTTTCAGAGCCAACCTCAAAGGGGAAATGGGGCACACTATTTAAATTTACATTCACCACGCTCAGATTTTCGATATGTCCGCGGACATGGCGGTAGTCAGCGGACATCGAAATCACTTGCTAGGGGTTCAGTATGTTCTATGTTACATGTATATAAAGTAAGGGATATTATGGTTAAGTTGTGCTACTAAAAACATGAAATTCAGTAAAAAAACGTTGTTAAAGGGACGTTATGGTTAAGTTGCACTAATAAAAACCTATGAAAATCTATGAAAAAACTTTGTTAAAAGAGACGTTATGGTTAAGTTGCGCTACTAAAAACCTATCAAATTCACTAAAAAAACTAACTTTGTTAAAGGGATGTTATGGTTCAAAGTAAAACCAAAAAAACCCTTAAATTCGGCAGTTATGGTAAAATAAGCAACCATAACTCGCACCACCGTGCACTGCTAACACTAACACCCAGGACATCAAAGATGACATCACCAATGTCATTGATGACATCACTGATGACATCACATGGCTGGCTCTCCCTTTTTTTCCTTTACTGACATATCTAAGCCACATAGTTTTCTTCAGTAACAGTCAGGAAGTAAAAATTGAAAAGGTACTATATTTGTAGACTTAGGGTCAAGTCATATCATATGAAACATATATATAGCGGAAGACACAGGCTTGAAAGAGAGCAATCCTTTCTGTGCATGAAGATAATCATTAGAGTTATCAGCACTTTCTCATAGTTTTATTTTTATTACTATACCTTCCCTGTATATGCTCATATTTGTATACATTGTACTCACACTCCTTTCCTTAGAGTTCACTGACATAATTTGATACACATACATACAGTAAGTAGCAGCTTTGAAACAGAGCAATCATTTCTCTGCATAAAGATAATCAGTTAGGTTATGAACTCTTTCTGCTACTACTTCTGCTTTTTGCTTACTTCTCTGTCCCTGTATATACTCATATTTGTATGTGTTGTTGTCTCTTTGTGTTTTGTCTGTAATAATGTAATTATGTATTAAGTGGGTTTTATTAGCTAGTTATTACATGTTTCACAGTACACAAAACTCTACTAAGAAAGCAGTTATCATTTCATTATTCTACATGGCAAGATTATGAATATTGCACCTTCATCATGTATACTGCACACACTGCCTACGTTTCTGCATGAGTTGCTTAGTATACTGGATAGAACTTCATAATAGAATGCTATTTATATCAATGCATTGCTTAATGCACTAATTAGCTCATGATATTTATTCAAATGATCCTTGACACTTTTTGGTCAACATTATAAGAATCCCTCCTACAGAGTTTTCATGAAAAGTAAATGCACATGTGATGTCATCAGTGATGTCATCAATGACATTTGTGATGTCATCTTTGATGTCCTGGGTGTTAGTGTTAGCAGTGCACGGTGGCATGAGTTATGGTTGCTTATCTTACCATAACTGCCGAATTTCAGGGGTTTTTCGGTTTTACTTTGAACCATAACGTCCCTTTAACAAAGATTTTTTACTGAATTTGATAGGTTTTTAGTAGCGCAACTTAACCATAACGTCCCTTTTAACAAAGTTTTTTCATTCAATATACATATATATAGGTTGACGCATGCCGCAATCTATGTACTACTTAGCTAGCCTCAAGAATACTTTGTCTGCTTGCGTTTCTTTGCATCTGTACACGTGTCAAATTATTGATATCTTCATCATTTCTGTAGCATAAGTATCTTCATCTCGAGCCTGAGAAGTCACTTATCTTTGATACTTTCTTGATGCTTATAGAATATCTACATTTTCTTGTCTCTGCATCTCTTCTTAGTGTGTCAGTATTACTTTGTGTGACGTCACCAATCTGCTCTTTCATTCATTGGTCCTGCTTCTTCTGGAGATTTATTCAAATGAACATCATACTGTCTCTTATGCAGGTTTGGCTTTCTCAATTGGGACCTTGCCTCTTGGATTCTCCTCAGTATTGGTATTTTCACTGGTACTGCATGTGTCTCAACTTCTGGTTCGCAACATATAGTCAATATGGGTGAGTTGGTTGTTGTGGGGTACTTGTCTCCTTCTCTACACAGTGCACTCGAAACCATATTTTTCATAGTGTTCTTAGGAACAATGCTATGTGATGCCACTTCCTGTTTTGCCAATAGGTGAAAGGTGGTGTTCCATCGCTGCCCGTGATGTCAATTTGGTGTGGGGTCAAATGACATCTCTTCCTATAATGTCATCAGAGGTCAAAGGTTGTGTGATGTCACTTCCGCTACCCCTGGAACTTTGGTGAAATGACATCCATGCACATATATATTGTATAGTGAAACAAGTGCATGAATGGAATGAGAAGTAGACTATACCAAGTGCTCATTGAAGCCCAGAAGGAAAGCGCTAAGACATACCAAACTAGAAGTCCACCGGCTACCTACTGGGGCACAGGAGTCTCAAGAGTGTGGTGCACATCTACCAAACGGTAGACCCGCAAGGGCAGTTCTGAAGCGGTGTGGGGGGGGTTTACTAGTGGCAACTATATCTACAGCCTGGAACCTGTAATGTGCATGAGGGACAATGCTACCAGTCTCAGTGGCAGTGGCATAAATTAGTAGAGAAGAGATTGAGTAAAACAGGAGCAGAAAAATAGAGTGTTCATACAATTTGGGAATTTAAGAAAGTTCAGCTCAAGTGTAACAGGAGCAGGAAGCCTGCTCCACACCCAAGCAACAGCCAAAGACAGACACATCCCTCCCACTCTCTGTTTCACAAAGCCATTGACAAGCAGAGTAGTACATTTACAGCAGCAGAGGCCTCTAACAGGGCAGTATGCAGGCAAACAAAGTTGCACATGTTGCAGTACTTGCAAGTAGCAGGAGCCGATGTACACATTTTATATATCCAGTGATACGATCACTGAGCTTGATGCTAAGGATAGGTCTTGTAGCCCTATTATATATTAGCCAAAGGAGGGATACATAACAAAGAGGGAGGTTAATGAACAGGCTTTTGCTTCAGTCCAGCTCACACAAAACCAGAGCTCTACAGACACTCAGCTTTTGGGTGAAGGTGAGCAATGGTACAATACCTTCAAGGAGGGGATGCTCGAAGCATGGCCTTTATTTGCAAGCTCCAAAATGCAAATAATAAAGCACAGACATGTCTTAAAGACTACTCCAAGGTTTTGGCCACAAAAAACGGTGCAAGTAGTCAGGTCAAAGACAGTGGCCAGAGCGTCATAGAAAAACAGGGCACAGGTATTACAATAACAATTATTCCCTTTATCCTAGCATTGACAGACAGATTGTTAGCTGCACACAATGCCTCAATCGCAGTTAGGCAATTAGAGATAAAAAAGCAGGACTCCAAATGAGTTCAGGGAACTTTAAGGAAACCAATGTGTCATAAGCATAACACTAGAAATATGAAAAGAACAAGTACATCAAGTGAGCCAGAGGAACGAATACATATGCAAGAACCACAAATATAGGAAAGAAAGCCAGGGTACTCCACAGGTAAAAAGTGAGGTGCTACAGTACAAACAGCCCAGTAGCACCTGGGAAGCATGGTCAGTGAGGAAAACGAATCAGCTAGTCCAGCACCTGCTCCATAATGCTAATGGTATCACATAACCGTTCAATGAGGATACAATTCTTGCCCATCTAAAAGTTGAGGGACGCATCAAAAAAGCACTTTCCTCAATTGTGCTACAATAAGTGGTCCAAGTGAACAGGAGTGATTGGGAGCAGTGAACCTCTACTTTTTTAAATTAAATGTTACTGTTCCTAAACTTTTATTTTAAAAGGAATCCATTCCGGAATATTTCTGTTTTAAAATAAAACTTAAAGAACAAGTTCAAATGTACACTTTGAGTACACTAAACTAAACATTCCCATAAACAGCAGGTACATCTCTTTGGGGCTTTGTATTGTGCGTGGGAGGGCTTTGTGGTGATGGAGTTTCTGAGGAGTGGATGCAGGCCAGCATAGTTCCACTACTTCTTTTCGTACACATCGACCACTAACTACAATCATAAATACCATATACACTTTGATGATATTATCTATAATTACTATACACATTACTAGAGTGTGTGCTACCAGTGGCCTGATTCTTGGGGGCCATTGGTCACAACCACCACAATAAAATGAAACCATATTACAAGTACGTACCATACACATTCAAATAATACAACTAGCCCTCATCCCCCCTGTTAGGCAGAATCCAGTGCGGTTCCATTAGGGAGCACTACACCAGATTAGGACTACAGGTGAGAGCAATAAATCCCCTTTGGTATCAGTCTGTACCACAAAGATTTAGTTAGTAGCTGTGACTGAGCAGTCAGACTTATCTCAAGAGGGAGATGAGCAGAATTCAGGGTTTACACAATAGGTATCACAGTACAATGGAACAAGGAAACACTGACCAAAGCTTTGTATCAAAAAGAGAATATATTTATCCTACACCTAGTTTAACACATAAATCACAGTTGATAAAGTAAGTTAAGTTTAGTCAAGGAAAAAGCATATACAACCCCCTATTCAATTGTAGACAAGTTTGCGATCGAGTCAAAACTGAGCAAAACGGCACAGTGAAAACCAACTACAAATGGCACTCTAACAATTTAAAGAAAAGGAGGGAAAGTTCAAGTTAAAACGAAATATCTTCAGACACCCCCTAGCAACACTTCCCTGAAGTTTTGTGAACAAGTAATGCACAGTGACACTTTAGCAGAAAGATAAGTGAATGAAAACTGAGCAAAATGGCACTGCACAAGTTAAAACAGTAGGAAGGAAGAGGGGTTTAGAAGATGTAGGTGCATCAACACATTTCTCATTGAAAACCAGTATCTAATGAGAGCAGATCTAACAATTCAGCCAGAGTCAATAGGCCTGAGCCAGAGTCAGTGGTACAGGACCAAGAGCTTAGGAGCAAAAATGTTCTTGTAGCTGCAGTCAAGTCTTTAGTAGAAAAATATTGAAGAGGCAGATGCGAGGTGAAAGACAATGTTAAGAGAGAGGGCGGCCAACCCAACAAGTAGATAAAGGATTTTAAACACCTTTAGGGCTACCAGGGGAAAAGGGAGGCCGGGCGGAACAATGTACCTTAAACGTGGAGAAGCGGCTCCTGCGGTGGCGGTTGTTCCTGATAGTTCCTGCAGTTCAAGGGGTCCAGCAGAGGAAGAGAGGCTCTCATCGTGGAGGAAGGTTTGAGTCAATGCACTACCCAGGGAAGAAACCAGCCACGGTGCTGCCAAACGAAGTTTAAAAGGTACGCTCCTTTTAATCGCGGTTCGGGTCGATAGCTGCCTGGCTATCCGGTCTCCAAGTGCTGGGCACTGTCGATTCGACCAAGGTAGGTCCGGAGAAGCGATGGGTGAACTGGTTGTTCCCACCAGCTCAAGGGAAGAAGGCTCTTTCGATGAAGATCTCCTCTCGTCGTGTGGAAGAAAAGTGGTGAGACGATCCGGCAGGGCTTCACCGGTGGTGTAGATGCTGAAGATGTCTGTGGCTTCTCTCCCCTTCGGTTCCGTAGTTCCAGTGGCGACGTCTATCTCTTCCAGTCCTCAGGACCCTGCTTTTATGCAGAAAGAGACCCATTCATACAGCCTACCTGTCACTCACACAGTGGAGTGGTCTTCTTGGTGGGAGACCCTCCAGCCTATCAGGTTAGAGTGCGACCTGAGTTGCTGTGGCAACTCTGTCCAGGGGTTCTACTCCCCCTCCCAAACAACAGACCCACCCCAGACTCAGAGGCGCTGAAAGGAGGGCTTCTTGGCAGAAGCCCGCCAAGAGAGCGAACAAAGGATCCCCGACCTGCATTAGGAGAATGGAGTAAGACTCGAGAAAGAATTTATATTAATGTTCTGGCAAATGAAACCTACCGGAGTAAAGTTAATAATAAAATAAACCGGCGGTATGTTAGAGGCTGTCAGTAAAAGTATTAGCCTCGAAAAATGGGAAAATCCCATAGGAAAATATTTGCGGTTTAATATTTTTGGTAGTAACCACTGCCACCAGCCAGAAACTTTAAAGATCGGGACTTTAAGGTACCCCCTCGTAAATGAACCTAAGGGAAAAACTATTAACCCTTTTCAGTACCTCCATAGTAAGATGGGTCGTACGGGTTAAGTTCATAAGATTTGACTAATAAAGTCAATGGAGACTTTACATGATCTGGAAG